>NC_092186.1:3593214-4271428 GCF_043641665.1 Enoplosus armatus
AGCGTTCTCGCTTCACTGAGCGGCAGAGAGACTTGCCTGGCGATTCCCCGTCCTCCCAACACACACACACACACACAATAACGCACACGTACACAAACATATACACACACAGACACACCTATCCCATTTATCATCAAAGTTGCAGGAGAGCAAGACGCTGTAAGTACTCTGCCTTTCTTTCTTCTTTTCTCTCATCCTGCACACTCCACCTCCATTTTTCTCTCACTCTGCTCTCTTGCTAAATCACTTAACTGTACCAAATCAAAAATGTCTTTCAAATCTTTCCTCTTGCTTCCTTCCTGTGAGCGAAGCAAGCAGTGTCGTTGTGCGTTGTTTCAGTGATACTTTCCACACCTCTGAAGGGCTGTTGTTAACTTCAGTATTTCATTAAAGCCGAGGTTAACCAGTGTCTAGTCTGAGACTGTCTGTGATGTGGAGGAGCCAAAGACACTCCTGCACAGATGATCAGTAACCTGGATAATGTTAAGAATCATACAGGGATATTGATCATAAGACATGATGATATATGATATATATATATATATATATATATATATATATATATATATATATACATATGATATGCATTTCGCTGTGATTGCACCTTGTATGATTGCATGTGACAAATAAAATTGATTGATTGAGTGATATGATGGTTATATTCCATATCATGGGACATGGACATCTTTCTATAAGGCAACAACATTTCCAGAAACCGCTCTGAAAGTAGGCCTGTAACTCTTCTTTTCTTGCTTTGATGTACGAATTATAAATTGCTGTGATTAAATTAATCAAACTACTCAATGACATACTCGGATCGAGTCAGTTTCTCCTCAAAAAAGTCTCAAATTAGTCTTTTTTTGTTTGGACCATGTCTCATCTGCTAACATGGAGGAGGCGGGGTTTATGACCTATACTGCAGCCAGCCACCAGGGGGCGATGGAGACATTTTGGCTTCATTTATGGGGAGCTGTCATGTTGTCCATCTTCTTCAGTCTGTGGCCAGGACAGAAAGTTGGAACTCATACTGTTACTACTACTGTTAGTGGTACTACCTCCACTGTCTGTAATATCAGTATAACAGCTACTGCTGTTGCATGAATAAACGATCTCTACTGCTGAGAATGAAACGTGTGCTCAACACTGCTCAGACAAACATCAATAAAACACGTTTTATTTTCGTTTTTGTTCGGTGTATAAGCATTATTCAATCTTTAGTGCGAGTCCAGTCCAGTTAGACAACATTGTTTACTGGAAACTAAAACGTATTACAGCACGCATTTGTGCAAAGAATGAATCAAATTGTGGTTTCCAAGAAAATAAGTGGCTAAAATATTTTGCAGCTACTAAGCAGCAGACTTTGAAGCTTGCAGGTCATCTGGTTTGATACCCCTCACTGCTGTTTCAAACACTGGGAAACTTCACGGCACCAACCACTTTATCTCCTAATGTGATGAAGGTGATGCTCTGAATAAAGAGCTCTTCATTCATCAACTGTCTAGTTTGGTACCATAGTGCTCTTTGAGAGTACTAGTCACACAGAGACACTAAAGTATTTTCTCAATATTTCAGTTCAATATTTTAAACGCTGTGACATTCTGCCTGGTTGAACCGGTGGGGCTGTTAAATTGTTAGAAACTGAGGAAATGCCAGAACTGCTTTGTGACAATTAATTTGTCTTCCTCTTGTCCTTGGCTTCTGTATTGTTTCATTTGACAGATTGGTAAACTGTTGTGTGTGTGCGTTGGCATTTCCCTCTCTTATCTTACTGCTGCCATTTTACCACACTCTCCATGGCTCTCATTTATCAAACTCGGGTAAGATTAACTATCTAATAACGATCAAAGAATCACTCCACATGAGAGTCCGTGTTTGGCAGTTTCATTTCTGTTGAGCTACTTGTTCGGTCTGTTATTTATCTCTCTGATTTTGAAGAGGATGAATAAATAAATACACAAAATGTATGAAACTGATGACAGTGAACAAATAGTATATTAATATCAGGCAAACACACCTCTGCTCAAGACAGTTCTTTTAACAGTTTTTTGATTGTCAGTTGAAGTTGTGCATGTTGCTGATTCAAGCAAAATGCCAGACATTCTCTGTTTGAAATAAAATAATAAGAAATATGTTGTTGTACCTTGAAATATGGCCCAGTGTCCCTCCGGATTTTCACAATCTATTGTGCTTTCAGTTGCTGATCAATCGGGACGCAGTGAAAGGATAATGATTCGTCACATTCCCTACATTTATACTTATACTTATATAACTGGAACGCAGCAGTACGACATGATGAGCTTCCCATCCTGAGCGTGGCGTCAGAGGAAAATGTCCGCTGTGTGAATATGGTCTGTAGCGTTACATTACACAGCCACACACAGATATGACAACAGCTGGCGACAGTTTAGCGTTACTAACAAACGTGAACGTTGGATTAGGGATGTCTCTCACTCAAAATGCCACCATTCAGCATGCAAGCAGAAGCACAAACGTCAAATGGCCCAAAATGACATTAAAAAGAGCCTCAAAAGACTGTCGCATGCTAACACATTAGCTAACACAACCAAGTCTCACTACGACTAAACGTTAGACAGTAGTTCCAAACTGTAACAATGGCAATCATATAATGCCAACAAAACAGTGACTTCTTTGAAATTTCCTTAAAATAACGACCATTTACAAGCAAAATGGAGCTGGAGGAAATTATCCTTTTTGCTGGTTCACAACCAGTGGTTGGGGGGGGGGGGGTACATTAATTGTTTCAGGTGCCAAACTTCTCCTGAATAAAAAAATACTGACCAAATCCTCGTCTGTCTGGCTAGCAGAATGACACAGCATGACTCCCCTCAAACAAAGACAACAAAGAGTGCATTATGCTGTTCAATTTTCCACTACATGTTTTAAAGTGCAGAAAATCACCCAAAATCTCACCCAGTTGTCTCCCGACCAGTTGGAAACCCTAGGTGTAAATATGTTGTAGTAACTACTCTCTACGCTATAACTAGGCTAACTTTTAATTGAAGAAGAGCAGGTGCAACCGGCTTGACATTAATGTGTAAAATAACAAACTGATCTAGATGCTTTACCTTTATCGTGCCTCAACCAGGCTACAGTTGCCATGTGGGGATATTATAGAGATAAGCAAGTTAGAAAAAATGCTGCCATTGACGATAATACAGGGTTTTGCAGAATAATCCAATGTCAACCTTATGTGTGTTGAGCAAGCAATGAGCAAAGGTGGAGCAAGGGTCTCTCTCTCTCTCTCTCTCTCTCTCTCTCTCTCTCTCTCTCACACACACACACAGCCACACACACACTTTTACAGTTAATTAAAAACCCATTTGCTGGGTGTTAATTTTCATAGCCCGGTGAGCTCTGTACAGCGTGTGCCAGGACGATGCTGAGCAGAACATGCTGCCATTCAGACAGGATTTAACCGCTGTCTCACTGAGAGGAAGGCATGCATGCACTCAGTGTTGCTTTATTTCTGCATGTACTGAAGAAGTATTTTCTGTTAGCGCCCTCCACTGGGAGATCAAAGGTTAGGGTCAGTTGCATCATCAGTAAGACCAAAGAGCTGTGCTGCGACACTCCACACCCTTCATCCAGACCACTCAGGCTGAAGGGGCAGGTTGTGGAACAGGTCGAGATCTTTAAGTACCTGGGCGCTGAGATCGACCACCACCTGTCCTTCACACAGCATGCGGACGGGGTCTACCTACTTAAATTTGCTTTTTAAAAAATTTCACTTGTATTTTTAAAGATATATAGCATGTATGAAATGGAGACACTGTTTCTAAACCCCAAAAATATTTTTGCCATTTCTGTTCTGCAGTTACATGATATCAGCAATGAGCTAATATCGTCCTACATATATGATTTATCGGTCTAGCAGAAAGAAGCAGTCTGTAGAAAGAAAGCCAGTCAGATGGGAGCTCTGACAAACTGAGCTATAACAAATTCAAAATGCTTTGTTGTTGCAGTTTGGTACAAAATCCAATCCATAGTAGTTCAAATGGACCCAGAATCCAAAAGTGAACTGATTTAAGCTGCTGAAAGTTTTAGAAGGTTTCTATAAAGCGTAAACTAAATGCAACCACATTTTAAGCTTGGTAATTGGATATTTCTTATTAAATTGCACATATTTATGTTAGAAATGATTTAAGTAAAATTTAAGTTCTTTAGGAAAACAACCCTCACTCTGCTCACCTCGATATACTTGTTTCACTAAACTCACGTGAATTAGCTTGTTATCAAGCAGCTTCAGGAGTTTGTAACGAGTTGATCGTCAGCTGTGTCTAAAACATGCAGGACAAGGGCTACTCCAGGAGAAATTTGGGAAACGCTGCACTCGTCTGGGCCATGGACTCACCTCTCTTGTTGAGCAGCGACATTTGACTGCTCAACGGTTAAAATCGAAAAAACAAAACAAAAATGCGTTTGTGCCAAAATACAGACAGTCAAATACAGTTATACACACAATCACAGCAACAGAATGCCAGTAAAAATTAACAAGCATTGCTTTTTGTATGCAGCCTAGAAATGTTAACAGCATGTCGTTTTTTTTCCTACTAAACCAGTGATTGTTTCACTGCGGCCAACAAACTCTGAACCACGGCAGGAAGGAGAGGCAGCTGTATCCCCCCCCCCCCCCCCCCCCTTCCTATTGCAAGCGGTACAGTATATTTCTTATTGATTGGTGATGCAAAAGCATATAACCACATTAAACCACTTTCAGGTCCGGCTGTGGAGATGTGCGTTCCTGGAATGTTGCTGAATAAGACACTGAGGGGACAAACCAGACATTAGTAATGATGGTAATTATGGCTAAAGCAACACGTTGTGGAGCTGTGTGGCTACATCCTCAACATATCATCTGCTCTTTTGGTCGTTCACTGAACATTTAGAATCTGCAAGGAAGGTTGACAAACCAGAATTTCCCTTTGAATTAAGGTATATTTGTAGTTGTTGGTAAGTAAGTATAGACTGTGTGTGCGTGTGTGTGCATGTGTGCCAGGATAGCCTCAGGTATAGCATCATCAAGGAACACTTTTCGCAGCCCAGTAGCAACAGATAGAGAGAACTAGGCTAGCTTGTTTTAATAAAGTCTTGAATTATGCACAGTAATAAGTAGAGCCTGGACTTGAATATTTATGAACTGAGAGAAAGAGAGAGAGAAAGCAGAAGGCAGAGTCTGGCCCTGTGGCGTGTGTGGTGATGAGAAAGCACAAGTCTAAAGTAAGGAATGAGAGGAAGTGTATGTCGGAGAGAAACAGTGTAAGTGACTGTGCTTGTGTGTTGGTATGTGTCCGGCCCTGCACTCCAGCCACTGGACTATTCAATTTTCAATTCAATTTTATTTATATAGCGCCAAATCACAGCAAAAGTCATCTCATGACACTTTACAGAATAGAGCAGGTCTAGACCGACTCTTTATAATGTTATTACAGAGACCCAACAGTTCCCACCATGAGCAAGCACATGAGCAAGACTAGAGGGGATCTGGCCACTTTGCCGAGGGGTTACGTCCACGTCGCCTTCCTCCGGAGGGGTTTCGTCCATGTTATCGACCCGCAGAAGGGATCCGCCTGTCTGGTCGTCCTCCTATTCATCCTCCTGTCCATCCTCCAGAGCTCAGAGCCACACTCACTCAGCCCCAGCCCTCTCTGTCCCTCTCTCCCAGGCCCTGTTCCTCCAACTCCCCAGACCTCAGTCATCCTCAAGTCATCCACCAGATACCCTCAGACTTTCCCCATTCATTCCAGAACCTGCTCCTACCATCTGCCTTGCAATCACTCATCATTCCCCTCACCTGAGCTTCCCCGCCCATCTCCCTACCTGCACCTCATTCCCTCATCAGCCACTCCCTTAAAGAGAATCTGCTAACCCTGGCTGCGTGGCACTAATGTTATTATAACATAGATATTTACCCTCTGTAACAGAAGTGCTACTCGGTTGGTAAGCAGTGACAGTCGTGCGTAGAGTGTCAAATACATGGCATTCCTGGAATTTAGTTTCAGCATATTGTTGGTGTTCCCACACTTACTTGAAATGAGCATTTTACAGACATTACAAGCAGCACTACTTTGTGAAATGAAGCCGCGCTTTGGAACATTTCTTCCACTCCTGCGTTGTTTCCAGCAGCATGGACGCATGAGTTTGACGTCACTGTTTTGCAAAGCACAGAAACAAAACATGCCGGCATCGATAAAGGAATTGATAAGATCGCAGGCGTACGATTTCTATGAACGTTGCTATGTTCCTGTCTTGCCTAGTATTTTTTGTTTTCGAGCTTCTGTGACCTGAACCTGTCTACCTGCCTGCAAGCTATTAAACCACTAAAGTCACCCTGCTGCCTCTGTCTGCATTTGGGTCCAATCCTGCTATTCCTGAACCGTGACATTATCAGTTAATAGCATTAACTGTGGAAGACACAGTGATGGAAACCTAGTCATTTAGAAGTTAATTCACAGTTCTGTTTCCAAATGCATGACTGTGAGGCATTCTCCATGTAATCTACAACTGAAATGTGTCTGTTTGCTTTGAGTGATAATGCATGTATGGGTCTGAGTTAATCGTACTTTTGGGTTTGCATAAAGTACAATTTTTACATATCAACTGACAGTGATGACCACTTGAATGCACTGGGCATGGCTATAGAGAGTGGGTAGAGGTGAGCAGGTAAGCCACAGTCAGTTGGCTGATGGATGACAGAGGCGGATTTCCAATGGCCAATAATATTGGCATTCAAAATTCATTCCAATGTGCTGGAGATAAACAGAAAAGAATAAGAAGGAAATATCCTAAAAATAGCTAAAATATATAGTCTGACATATCACCTGGCATATGTGACAGTACTGACAGTATGTGAGAGGAGACTAACAGAGAACCACAGTGATACCAAAACTTTCGTGGTCTGTTCCAGAAGTAAGAAAACATCAATTAATATCCCATTGACATTTGTAGCTAAACTAATATCTAATATATTCTGTTTTTCAGCAGCTTTTGATGAACCCATGATCCCATTTTGATGAACCCACTGCCCTAGACCACCATCGGTCAAACATCAGCCATATAAAGGGACAAAATACTTGCGTTTAGCACTGTAACAGTGGCAGTAAATATACTAATTCACTTTAGACCAATCCTGGCTCACACTGGATTTCAAAAGGATACAAATACACTCACACACATGCTCGTAGGCTACCACATAAACATTTCAGTTATTACCCACCTACGCACAGACCGTACAGCTGCTTACCACTGTGTTGTCCTGCTGTGTGCTGATCTGTGGCAGGTAGGGAGCAGTGGTGGGCTGAGCCTGGCAGTGGTACAGTATGGTGCTGTGCTCTCTGTGGTCGCCCAATTTAACCAGCAGGCTGCTATACTGAATCCACTCAATCAGGCCTGAGCCCACGTACACACCTGACTGAGGGAGAAATGCAATGTACAGCACACACACACACACACACACACACACACACACACACACAGGTTAGAGGTGTTGCAGGGTGCGTATATGATGAGAATGTGAGCAGTTACCAGCATACACACAAAGGACAGCGTATACGTGTGACTGGATAGACACACAGATGCAAAATACCATTCTTAGTGGTTTTTATCCACGGAAGTGGTGTAGCTGTAAGGGTCGGGTTACGCAAGAAAAGTGAAAAGCTGGCTGTCAAAGAGAGGAGGGAGACGTCATAATCGTTTAAATATGGGGATATCGGCGCACATTTTCAGACAGCCTCTCCTGGAAGGCATCCACAGTGCTGCACTCAGATTGTATACACGAAGAGAGACAGAAATACTGGTTCAAAGAATGGGAAAAAAATGTGCGACCTTTGGGCTCAGGATGATAACTAGCTCATCCTCATGAAAGGATGGTAATGTCTGTGGCCGAACAGTCCACCACTTTGTTTCAGAGAGAAATGTTTGGATGAGGAAAGGATAAAGGATAAAGCTTAACTTTGCTGATCTCCTGACTTTTCATCTTGTGCTAGCATCAGGTCAAAATTTAAATTAGTCCAATACTTTGCTTTATGATCAAATAACTGTAAAACTGATGACGTTCCCATCAGCCCCAGCTGTGCATTGCATTTAATGCCAGTTTGCATGTTGGCAGATGTTAACATCCAAACACGCTAAACTAAGATGATGACCATGGTAAACAATACATGCTTAGAATCAGCATGTTAACATCGTCATTGTGAACATGTTATCGTGCTAACATTAGCATCTAGCTCTGTTAGGGACCAAGAAGTGAGGCAACAAGGAAACAGGACTTGAAAACCTGTTTTTTTTTATTGAACTCAAAGGCAAAGAAACAAAGGATTAATATAACAGATTACAAATCAAACAAACTGTGATGTTAATTGTTTAGTGTTGTTGACTGCACATGAAATTAACCTGTGTAGGCAACAAAACTAATGAGGTTACAGTGTGAATTGGGATCGCATTATCATGTGTGGCTGCGGCCATCACAAGCTCAAAGCACTGCTGTGCTTAAGTCCGCCCGCAGGAAGGACCCCTTCGTGCTAATGTAATGTGAGCGCCTTGCGGAGTCGTCACCAGCAGCCTTATATTATATTATATTATTAAAGCATTAGATTTGTGTGATGATCACCTCTAGTAAACACAGGATTGAACGATGCAGTCGTGCTCTCCTGCGTCTTGAATGCTCCTGATCTTGGGGTTGGGGGATCCTGACTGGTAAAGACAGACACTGGCCGCTTTACGCAGCAGATCCAGCTGTGCCAGCATCATCAGAAACGATGTCTCATCACTCTTAAAACACATTTCCTCGTTTCCTCTCTCTTCGCATGGTGAGGGGAAACATGGATGCAATTAAGAGACTTGAGATGTACCCTGTATGTCAATGTTGTGTTTTTGGCTTGTTATGCTGCCCTCAAGTGGCCAAAGGAAATAATTAATGCAGGTTCAACGTGCAAGAAAACACTGTCAGTGTTTAAATTGTGCAGAAATGACACTCACCACGACACAAAAGCCATATTTATTATTTTGTTTGCTTTACCCTAATCAAATATGTGTGTTACAACAAGAACTTTGTAGCCGTAATTTAGAAAAAAAAAAAAAACACACTACAAACGATATCATAAAATCTCTCGTGTCCTAACATATTCATCTTTCTGCAACAGACTCGCAATAAAATCAAAAATAAAAACCTACGTAGGTTCCCTGTCTTAACACTGTTGTTCTCACAACATAATAAACTGTTTTGATAAAGTGTACCAAAGACCTTCACTGTGACACCTTCCCCTTTTCAGCTTTTACATTAACTTTACTATGGACCAAAAACACACTTTGCACATCAACCTTTATCCATTTTCCAACTTGTTTTTTGCAAAGAGTATTCAGCCTCACAGAGCTGCTGGCTGTAGACTGTAATCCTGTTTTTAGACCAGTTAGAGTTATTCACACAGACTGCTGCTGCCAATGTGATGACTTTGTTGCCACGTTTAGCAGATTTTTACAAACAACCACAGGGAGCATTGTCATTGTTTTGACTCCTTGAGCATTTGGTGACAAATTGGCACGGCTGATACTGACGCATGCAAATGTGCACTACTACAAATCCATGAAGGGTCTCATCACAGTGCTTCCTATACACAGTAAATCTCCCTCTCTGCTAAGAATCTGTTCTTAAGAATCTAGGAGGGAGGCAGAGATAGCATTATATGCAAATTAACATATAATGTCATCTGGCACCTCCTCGCAAGTGTTTGAGCAGCCAAAAGCTAGTCTCACTGGAGGAGAGTTGGCAGTACCTGGTCAGGGAGTCGTGTTGAGCAGACATGGTGGGGAGTGTTTCAGATTCCAAAGCCAAAAGAAAAAAGCTGTTTCTTTGTTCATGAAAGCAACAGTTTCCTTGGGCAGGAACTGATGAATCCATTCCATACTATTTGAATTTCTGTGGACGGCCATGGAGCTGGCTCAGTTTTAAAGGCCTCAATAATTACTGCAAAAACACACACAGATGAGGCCTACAGTGAAGCGCCAGCAGCACCAAGCTAGCATGTTGGCGAAGCAGCTGGATGACACCACCTCATAATGTCTGATAAATGTACTGGCAAGGTGGATGAATAGAGACTTACATACCTCATCAATTTCTGCTCAGATTGTTTTTTTCTCTTATTGAATTTGGTTTATTGAACAGAAACGCTTCTCTCTCTTAGTTCTGTAAGTTATGAGTTATAAGGCTCAAATTCAATTAGTGCAACATGGGGCCAGTCACACTTTGGATTAAGGAGCGCTTCAATATAAAATTCACGATTGCTTGTTTACATTGTTTTCATTCCTCACTCTGTGTGCTACTGTATATTCATAATTTCACACAGTTATTTACAAAGTAAATAAAAAACAGCAGGTTCAGCATGCATCCCACACACACACACACACTTGCACTGCTATCTTCCAAAAGGCTGACAGCTTCAGTAACAAAACAAACCACACGATCAATATGAGGGAATAGCTGTTGATGCATATGGATACAGTCATTGGATAGCTTATTGAATGGTTCAATAATGAGGAATTGTTGTCTGCATTGACAAAAAAGGCAGTTAAAAAGGCCACTCATAAGGATGATCAAAAGCTTCCTGACAAACTATAGTGTTCAAATCTCACAAATAAAACAACAACTTGAAACTTCAAATTTGAATTTAAGTAGTTGACACCAAGCCATGAAAAAATACAATGAAATGACTGGTTTAATTACAAGCAGCCAAACTAACCCACAACAATCCTTGTAATGAGGATGCATTAAGGAAGTGGTGATTATGTAAGTGGTACTGAAATTACTGAAAAGCAAGAATATATGAAACAGGTGTTACTAATAACTATAACGATGGCTCTGCTTTACTCTGAAACTGAAGAAACTTGATTGATAATATTTAACCGAGCCATTTGTTCTTACAGTTGAGAAATCATATTCTATGCTAGCAATGACAACATAGGCTTGTTAAAAAGCACAACTGATACAGGGGCTTTTGTCAGGTTTCTATTGAATAAGAAGAGTGCAAGGCGCTTGAAAGACTCCTGGCTTTCTTCCTCCCACGTAGTGGACTTAAGGTTCTGCAGACAATGAGACCTCATAGAGAGACTCAGTACGCCATGCCCCAGGATCAACACACACAAAGCTCAGCGCGGCCCACTAATAATCAACGAATGGGCTAGAAATCATGGCGGAAAATCTGTCATTCTTCCTCTGCCTTTTCTTTCTGTTCTTATTCTGTTTTTTAGGACACACTATTCACCCCAACTCCAGATGACTTCTAGCTGGTGGAGGTTAATGGAGTCTAAATCACTCACTCACACACACACACACCTCCCTGACGTCCGTGTGCTCTACTTGTGACTGTGGCGGCTTGAGGGCAAACACACACACACAGGCAGACATACTGTTACTTTGTGAGCACGGAGTGGACCCACAAGCAGAGCACAGAACTCAAATGAAGGTTTAAACCGTTTATTAGAAAGTCATGGTGGAGAGTGAGCAGGCAGGCAGCAACCAGTGATCACAGCAAGCAGGTAGACTGGAGCAGGATCTTCAGAGACACACAGAGAGAAACAGGTTACACAGGGAGCAAAACAACAACAACAACAAGCTAAACTGAGCCGGCCGGAAAGCAGCAGCAGCTGACGAAACAACCTGGCGGAAACTGGAGGGAGAGCCGGGGTGGCTGCAGGGTTGATAGATAATGAGACACAGGTGCGCTGATCGCCGGTGCACCAGAGCAGGAATGAGCCGCCGTGGCCAGACAGATACACAGAGAGACAAACAGGAAAACACAAGAGACGAGGATCAGGGGAAAAACCGTGGAAACGAAAGGGAAAAAAAATGGATTTTGGCAGCAGGACTGTGACACATGAAGCATTGCTCTCTCTCAAGCAGGGAAACATACAGTAGTTTGACATTTAAAGAGAAACGCTATCAACATGAAGAATAAACAGGTTTTGGTCACTGTGTCATGAAAAGGTGCATTGGCCTCTGTCATTTTCCAGCATGCTCAACAAATAGGCAAGTATAAATCCAGTTCACACAATAAGCTGAAAATGTGAAACATGAACACTGGAGAAAAGGTGAAAACAGCTCTATCACGTTAACGCTTTACGATGGTCATGTGAAACCTATGGCTTAGTACGCATCTCTTATCTGGATGCTGAAAGTGATTCTTGGAAATGAACAGCAGTAAGTTAGAACAAAAAATTACAAAAGAATTTCACTGCCAATGTGTGAGTGGAGATGGATTGGAGATGTGCTGGGAAGGACGAAGCGGAGGAGAAGGAAGAGGAAGAAGGAGGTCTGGGGTTTGTAATGTGGGATTTATGATCTCTGGTTCTCCCGTACTATAATTTCATTACAATTCTCAGTGGAGAGTTTGTAATTCCAGAGGCAGAGATGCCATTTCCAAGGACTCCGCTGATGCATTCAGGTGTTTCAGTGGGGAGTTTGTTTCTTATATCAGTCGAAGTGTCCCAAAATAAGACAATAATAGGGGAGGAGAAGAACACCTTGACTACAAGCAGAGTGCAATATCGTCCACCTAGTTGTCCCATAGTGGTGATCTAGTGTCAGAAAGTTGCCCTGTCCTGTGACCTGCTCTTTCAGAGCTTAATTATTTTTGGCCACACTGGACAGTTTGGTGTCTGTAATTGTATTGTTGTAAAGTTTCATTAAGGGTTCGTATGTGTGTTTGTAGTTGACGCACAAGAACCATGTCCTACCATGTCCTACAGTCCCAAACCTCTTCTACAGGACCCACTTGTCTCCCCATTGTATCCACTTGCTTATTAACTATCACATTGTGAAAATATACTCTTTTAGAAGTCCTGCATTCAAATTTCTAGTACAGAGGTATCGTCAGCAAAACATACTTGAATTATCAAAATTAAAAGAGTGTTACATCTTTCTCAAATCTTTTAAACTTCATTCAACTTCTGGTTGCTTCATGTCATCAACATAATCTATTAGTTAGTACCTTTACATGAACACTAGTCCCCTTTATGTCTTGGTCCTCGTCATATTCAGGATATGATACAGTGTTTGGCTTCCCTATCTATCTGTGGTGGCTTGAGAACGTTATCATTTTGTTAATCACTGTATTTGCTTTATTTCTGGTTGAATTGTTTTATTTATTTTGGTGTTATGTGTTAGTGTGTGCAGTACTGTGCCTCTATCAGACAGGATTGCCTAGATAGAACAACTTGTTGTTGTACACTGTGATAACTAATTTTTGTGTCTATATGGGTCTGACTAACAACCAATATCAATATATCAGCAGCCAGCTTTGTACTCATGTGTGGGCCAGATGGCCAAAACTGCAGCAGATATCCTTTGCATTTTAGAAAGCCTTTAAACCAAAGACATTTTTTAGCATGTGCACTATATAATACTAGCATGGTACTGTGTGTGGCACTAGCTCCCTTCGAAAAGTGAAGGTTATACTCTTTAAATCAGCGGTTCCTGATGCTGTACCAATCAGCGGTTTTGTGGTATCGCAAATCTGAGGGGAATCGCACGTATACAAGCTGAGGCAAATGTGTGGTTTTTTTCTCTATTGCAGCGAGTGCAAAAAACATCAGAAATAAATCTTCAGTTTGGCAAAGTATTGGTGCAGAGAGAAAACATAATTCTGTCCAGATTTTGAAATAGATGACGAAAAGGAAAAGGAGAAGAATAAAGACAGTGGTTCTAAGTGAAAGAGGGTTCATGGTTCACACGGAACCATACCTGGTTGTTTTTCCTCGAGGTGAAATGAAATCTGAGGCCTGAGGTAGATTTTTGGTGCTAATGTTGGTGGTAGTGAGATAGATGAAGAGACTTCCTTGGTGTAAGCTGTAAGGGCTTTTAAACCAGAAAGCCCTCATATGGAATGTGAAAGTCACTTGGGATGGGGGGTGGGGGGGGGTGTCTCTTGATGTGCTGCGTACTAAAACCTCTCTTTGCACTTATCTCACATAAAGCAAATGCAAATGGCCAAGCTTGGATGGCGAAAACACACACAATCACACACAGAGGGGGTGGAAGCATGTAGGAGAGCCTTCATGTTGTCCTAGGAGCTGAAGCCATCTCCCTCCCCAGTCCTCAGATACAGAGAGGAATAAAGGAAGAAAAAAGGCTAAACAGGAGGAAAGAGAGTCTGAACTTGAGTTCTGTCATTGAGGATTTCCTTTAACTCTGCCTTGCTCTTCTTTCTTTTTTTCATGGCAGTTGAGCATCTGCCAAAAATGCTGGGTTTAGTCTAGTGCACTAAAAAAAAGAGTCACATCCAAAAAACACATCTTGCAGCTTCCCCCGTCCCCCGTCACCTGCTCAGTCTGACTGAGGCTGTGGAAGACTGTGGCGAGCGAGGTTGATGCCAACTGTTGGAATCAACTCCGTGACAGCAGTAGAGGGTGCTCCAAACGCTCCAAACAATTAATAAAAGAGTGCTTTTTACAACCTGCGTAATCATCTGAGCGCTTGAGCTTTTGGAGACTCTAGGAACCACGAGTGACCCAGCACTCTGGGAGCGCAGTGCTCTTGTGGGATAATAGTCTGCATTGTTGCATTGTCGTCTGCATAACAATGCAAAGTACCTCACAGATCACACTGATGCACAAATCACATAAAAATCTAATATTGTCATGACGCAGCCCTGCTATTAGCCCTGATATTAAAACCAGAGCAATCTAGGAACCAAATTGTAAACCACATTGACAGCATACATATTTATAACATCTCACAGTATTTACCATTTACACCCACTCATGTCTACTATTCCTTATGTATAATGGTTGGAGCAGGAATATTTACAGACAGAGATGTATACAGTATAGCACATGAAGGATTTTGGAGCCATATTCAGCTTCACACAGTTACTCTAGGAATTTATTAATTTTCAATTTCCCCAAAGTATTCACAAGGAGCAACAATTTCACAAAATGACAGTAATGGCCAAATCAACAGAGCACTTTTAATTTTGCCCATTCATCACATCACACTAACGACAACAAATTATGTCTGCCTGGGGGGGTCTGCGTCAAACAACATCTCCGCTCTGAAGGAAAGAGTGCAGTTTTATAGACTTTACAGGTGGAAGAAGTTGAATCAATCTTGTGTCTCTCATTTATTCTGTGTGATATTTTCCATTCATCACAGGAATTTGGTTTACACGCTGTCAGCCTGAAAGACACGTTGTCTACCTCAAAGACGAAGAGAGAACTTTTCAAAAACCACTGTCAGGTCATGAAAGGTATTTGAAAAGGATGGTTACAATGAGGCTCAGTATTTGTTAAGGCTGGCAGTCTAGCACTGCCTTTTCCTTTAAAACTTGATGAACTTGACTTTTATGTTCATGAATTACAACAATACTAACACTCGCAATAAGAGTACTTTTTGTCCTGTCTGGGAGAGTTTAACTTTATATAAGCAGCTCCAAGGGCTTTTTAATCCTAAAACAAGAATACAACCTGGATCAAACACTAAATCCTTGTGCTTTTGTGTTGTTCTTGGGGGCTTGTCCTCAGTTGACCGACGACTCAATTAAAGGGAAATGGGAAAAACTATTCATTCATAAATTATTGTTTTTATTTTTCTCACTTTAATAGGGCATTAGACATCTATATATAACATCATATATAGGTTTTACCGTGGAACGCTAGAGCTGAATAATAAGTAATAATAAGACATACTGTATGTACTGGACACTCTTTAACTGAGAGTTCAGCTACTTCAGATCGTGAAATAAGTGTAACTGCTGTCACTGCTCCACTGCTTACCAGGCCCGCCGTATTTAGCTCGAGTCCAGGACAAGATGACAACACAACACCGCAACCCAAGATCACTAAAATGAGTCTCTGATGCTATTTTGCTTGTGCCTCCATCATCCATCCATAGGCCAAAGTCCCTTTCACTTCTGCCTTCATTTTCTCTTTTTCATTTCTCTCTTCTTTTCTGAGCACCCGTCTTTTGACGACTGGCCATATTGAAAGTTTACTGGAGTGGAGGTTGGGGAGAGGCTGGCTTGATGTTAAACTTTTGGCCTTACGGTAGTCTGACTCACCAGATGTACGCTGTTGGGACAAGTGTCCTCCCCTTCCACTATCTGCTTGTTACCGTTTTGCAAGGGCACTGTCGCTGCGTCCTGGGCTCAGCGCCGCCCAAGACGACTGTGATTGGTTTAAAGAAATACAAACAAGTCTTTATTCTCCTATCCCAGAATGATAATGGGTTGAGCCAGACCTCCCACAGAAGTGTGTCTGGCTATGTGAGACTAGCCTTACTGTAGTGTGACGGACCAAGCCTTTTTCTGCATTATGAGGAGGGAAAGTTGAGTTGGAAGATTGTTTTCGACCACTATGTCAAGGAATATTAGAAAGATGAACATGACTTACAAATACTATATAAAGTTTTCACAAATAGTATTTTGACAAATTATTCCAGCAGATTGTTTAAAGGTTAGAGGGACCTTCCTTGACAACTGGCATGGTGTTCCCCCAGCGTTGGAGGCCCTGATGCTTACAGACTGAGAACTATTTACAGCACTTCAACTATTTCTGGCACCTCAACTTAAACTGAAATTTCAATTGCTTTCATTGTATACAATTCCACTGGCACATTAATTGCTTTCATCTCATCTTTAAATGACAATTCAACTGTTTTCACTTCAAACCTCTTCAGTGTTTCAACTTCAACTGACCCTTCTTCAGCTTTAATTGCCTGATGTCAACATGCAAACTAACATTTTCAGACATTTAACCTGTTCACAGCCCTTACAGGGCTTAAACCACACTTTGAGCTCTTACATTTGAAATGACACCTCAACTCCCTTTAATGCTTACACTTCAACTCACACTTTCAGTGCTTCAACTGACACAACTCCAACACAACAATTAATATTTCAACAAGACATTTTAACCAGTTTACAGTGTTTGCGCTTGTAATTTAAGCAAGTTGAAAATGTACTCTTTTCTAGTTTCAAGTAGTTTTTATCCTGTTTGGAGTTTTGATTTATAATAATAAAAAATAAGTTAAAACTGCTTCAAGGTCTTTTTAATGCTAAAAAAAAAAAGAGGAATATAATACTTTAATAAAACATTCAATCCTTGTGCTTTTGTGTACTGTTTATTTTGGCTTGTACTCATGGATAAGCAATGATCAGCTTCAACCCAAGCATGTCAGCTGCACATTTGTACTTATTTATTATCATATATCTGGAGAGATATTAAACAGGTGTTATGAACCAATATTGATATCACTTGATATCAACTGCCTAATAAGCACCAGGTCTTAAAGTTGTTTTGCTTTCACTGTCCACTGCGACTGGGAGGGTCAGAGAGCATAAAGGCCAGTGTTCATGTGAAGACATACTGCCTGAAATATGGACTGTCCCCTTTACTGTACCATTTTTAAGGTTAGGTCAAATCTGTGGTCAGGGCACAGACACACACTGACTCACACACTTTCACCTTGCCCTTGTGGGTTCATTATAAATGCTTTGGCAGGCTTTATGCAGCAACCAGAGGTTGCAAAACAGCCTTGATTGATAGGCTGGTGAAGACCCCAGTCTGCAAGTCATTTAACCAATAATCATTCACGCACACACTCATCCGCTGAGCGCCCATCTGTCCTACTCTCCTGCCAATAGAGTTTGAGCTGCGTGCTGATGTGGCGCTCGGTGCCTCCCAACAGACAATACAGCCAGTCAGCAGTCAACACACTCCTGATGACAGAGAGAGACAAACCAACGTGTCAGGGAAATCTCAATCAAGACAGAAGTCTGTGCCAGCTGATAATGTCATAACTTTCAGAAAAGGCAACAACTTGTCAAAATGTCTTCACATGTTCTTCTTAATGGGACGACTGTGGAGGCAAAACTGAAAGAGCAATAATTATTGTTCCCCTGGAAATACATTATTGTGCATTATTACATTAAACAGGAACTGTGGTCCACTGAGATTACTGAACAAGGAAAATAAATGCTAATGTCTTGATTACAAAAACTCCACCTGAGCAAATCTGCGGGCGTGATGTTGATATGGCTGTTTATACTGAGGTGAAGCCAGACGCACACTGCAATGAAAGAAAAGTTTAGCTGCAGCCATTCAAGTGTGATGAACACAAACCAAAACTCCCCGTCCATTATTCATTTGTGTTGCAGTAACCAGATATTGATTAAATTTTTCTTTCTAATAGTTAGCTTTTAGTGATATTCAAGCCCGTATTTCATTTTTATTTTCCCCTCTACAACCTTTGCTGAGGTTCTTGTAAATTTCTTGTAAAAAAAATGCCGAACTCATGTTGATAAAGGATTCAAAAGGATTCTGATGTGAAACAAATCCAGTTGTGGATGGAGGTCTGTCTGTAAAATGACATAATATATGTTGATTGTGCTCCAAATCACTTGTTGATAACTTGTTTTGTCCACAAAATGATCACCCAGGTGTTGGTTTTTGAAGCACTATCAATTTGTTATTTGGATTCGGGAAATTCAGGTCAGCAGAAATCACTTAAGAGCCAAAGGGTTTTATCAAAAAAATAATCAAATGAAGCAAGAAAGACTCAGAGGCAAGTTTTTTTCTGCTGTGACAATAGTGAGAAACCTCCTTACAAGGGCAACTGAAGTTCCATCTGCAGTCAATATCAAACCCGACTGAACTGAAAGACAGAGATACACCCAGCTTCTCCTTGTCTTTGCGTTCTTTGCTGTGTCGGGGTAGATATTTGTCAGGCTGGGTGGGGGCAGAGTACAGCCATGGCTTCCTGCCAGTCAAAACGCTTTAATGTCCGTGCTGTCACTGGATGCATGTGTGTTAGAATTTAATACAGTTGTGTGTGTGTGTGCGTGTTTGAATTTGCATATATGTCGTGTGTGGAGATGGAAGTGAAGTGTGTGGATTTGGGGTATAGGATAGAGTGTGTGTGTGTGTGTGTGTGTGCGTCATGATCAGAGGAGGCAGCAGAGACATGGATCACCCTTGACAGTGAAACATTAAAAGCAGCATTCTGTCACGGCATGTGAATGTAAAGCATGTCTCCGCTGCAGGGAGCGTACACAGGCATGACTGATGTGTTCATGTATGTGTGTGCTGGTTTTATACTCTTTCTCAGCTCCCAACAATGGTAATACATCATTTCTCCATACATCAGCATCCTACATTATGTTTATGTGGGTACACCTATTATTAGTAGGCAGCACAGATGTGAGTGACTGGTGGGAAAACCCCCAAGTGTCCCAGTGAACGCTAACAAGACCGACAACATGGCTGTTAATGACAGCAGCTCTCCAAGGTCAGCCATTGTTTGTTGCGCTAAGAGCCCCTCGTGACCCTGTTTACCGGCTGAGTGTGTCCCCCATCACACAAGGGCAACAGCCATGTGTGATGTGGAGGTGGGAGGGCTGATCAGTGTCGGGTTGGGGGTGGAACAAGACAGATAAACACAGCGAGGAGGAGAGGGAGAGCTATATTGTACTGTGTTCAGCAGTGCACCTTAAAGATATTAATACTACTGTATCTGTTTTATGTCTGTGCAAAAGTCCAGGCATTTATCTTCAGCTGGCTCGACTGCACTGTGATGCTGTCTTTACAGGTCGATCAGACAGCTGCAGCTGATTCAGAAGTCCTCACTAAGACCAGGAAAATGGATCACATCCCTCCACTTCTCAGATGCCTTTAAAATACTGTTGGTTTATAAAGCACTGAATGGTTTATGGCCAAAACACATTTCTGCTGAAAAGAGAATTTTCAGGAGGCAAGCAGAAATGGGGACTTTTCTAACGTTTACATTTTTGACACAACACACACAAATTTCACACAGCGCGTTCAGCAGAGTGTCCTCTCTCTAAAATGTATGCGATCTGAGTTACGGTCTTTGAGCTATACGCAGGAGTTTGAGAGGTGCGCCTCAGCTTAATCTCTATGAAATGAACTCTCTGAGCAGTTACCATCTCCATGGCAACCTTTGATTGCAGTTGGGAACACACAGCTGATTAAGATGAGCGAATTAGTGCAGTTTGACACACACATACGCAAACAGGCCCTCTCCGTCTACGCATTCATACTTTCAGCTATTCAAACCTTAAAATGCTCCACATCTTTCATAAATTATGAGTTTTATTAAACTTTTGAATATCATTCATATTAATTACATCATTTCCCACCCCGTCATACTCTTTCAGCTGCTTCTTCATACAAATTAGAGCCAGTAATGCAGTTTATCATCAGCTTTTCAACATCCAGCAACAGGTGCACATGTACTTGATTATCATGTAAAGATGGATTCTAATAGAGTTTAGCTACACAAAATGGGGTGCTTTTGTTTTCTCCTGGCAAAGCCTCTCTATGAGCTCAAAGTGAAACTCACTCACTCACTCACTCACAGGATCACGATTAGCTCGGCACGCTCCAATATGTCACAGTGAAGTTGACCTTTGACCTTCTGTGTGACATTTTGTCATGATTACCGCCTCAATTCTTTAGTTATGGCCAAAAACATGTTTGTCAAGGTCATTTTGAGGTCACAGTGACCTTGATCTTTGAGTCAAAAGTGTCACCAATTCATTGTTCGACAAACTGAAATATGGTCACCTGGTCATATAGATTTTTCTCTTTGGTCTGTGGCACAGAATAGACTGGGACCAGAACCAACTGATAGTATCATTTAAATTGTGAATTTAAATGTACCAATAAAAAAGGTGGATTTAGTGGTGAAGTTACTTCTACAAATATACTATCTAGTAAACGTTTATGTATTACTCAGTAAAAGAAAACATTATTAATGATTACATCAACAGTTGAGCACATAATGTGCAAGTTTTTGCCATGAAGTATGTATTGAGTGTTCCACCCAATTAATGAAACTTGCTGAAGGAGGGATGTTTGTGTGTACATGGAAGGCTGTACATAGACACATCAGAGAAAAACAAGTATAAAACAGATTGGTAATTTCACAAGATCATGATCTGCTCTTGTTTTCAAATTTCACACAGAGCGTGATCAGATTTTGATAGGAGAGTTGATTTGAGATACAAGCTACAGCTCAACAATTGGTGTTATTTGTATTCATTATTTATCAGTTTGGAGTGGCTGTTGTCCTTTTGGCTTCCCACAGACACAGCTGGAGAGATGCTGTCGGATATGAAAAAGAGATTTATTTCCCTTCTGTTCCAGAAAACGCAACACATGGGCCTACCTATAACTGGGCTTGTTCCTGAGCTTCTCAAGACATTTAGGCTGACAAACATGGCTATGACATATACTAGCACTTCCCACTAACAAAGCCTCTCTCTCATTTGAGCCTCCAGTCTGATTACAACATAAGCAGCGACAACGACAGCATCAGCCACTCTCCCTCTCTTTGCCGCTGCCGCCACTTGCTGTCTGAAAGTACCTTTGGTCCTGGATAAACATGCTGGACGGGAATTTAAGGGTGTACTCATGCGTTATAAGAGGAAAAAAATTAGGGCTTATCATTTGCAGTGAATGTTTGTATGTTTGTACCCTAATAGAGAGGTATGCACTGCAGTTTGTGTTTTAAAATGGATCACACTCTGAGGGCCTGCATCTGCAAAGCATCTCCATTGTACTCAGAACCAAGCAGCCACTTGGGGAAGTGCTTGTCATTGCCCATGCTGTTGCTACGCCAAGTACTGAAAACCTCTTTGAAGCAACGCACTGTTTTGTTCAAGCTGAAATATATATTTCTTTACAATTTATTTATTTTTTACTTTGGAGGCTCGGCGCTCTGAGCACACACTCTGCCCTCAGAGCTGTCATCAGTGTGTCTTTTCCACAGTAAATAAGGAGAAGACGTAAGCCAACTTTGTAAAGAGTTCCCCAGTGGACGCAGTGCCTCACAGCTGACGCAGACGTCATCAGGAGAGACTGGAGAGAGACCTCAACACCGACAACACCAAAGATATGTGGCAAACGATCCAGACCATCACAGGCTGCAAAAGCATGAGCGCCCCCGTCACGTTGTCAGATGAGCTTAACTCATTTTATGCTCGCTTTGATCAAAGAGTCAGCTGCCAAGTTTACTCCACCTCCAGCCTGGACCCTCACCAGTTTGCATACAGAACCAACAGATCCACAGAGGACGCCATCTCCACTGCCTCCCACTCAGTCTTCACATCAGAATGCTGTTTGTTGATTCCAGCTCAGTATTCAACACAATCCCCCCCATCATGCTTGAGTACTACACTCTGCAAATCAATATTGCACTAACAGACCCCAGACAGTTCAGATAGGTGGTCACAGCTCCCCCACTCCAGTGCTTAACACCGGAGCCCCCCAGGGCTGCGTGCTCAGCCCACTCTATTTTGAAGTTTGTGGATGACACTACCATCGTCGGCATGTAGTGTATCCCAGTAACCGTGTTTCATTCACCTTCACCTTCAGAGTGGTGCACAGAGAACAACCTACTGCTCATCATCAACAACATCAAGGAGCTGATATTAATATTGGGAAAAAGGAGGCGAAGACACAACATGTCTTAGAATCTGTCAGTTCATTTTTGATTTCCAAGAAACGTTATCAACGGGCGCAGACCAAAATGCCTCTGGACACAATTGGATAGAAATCAAATTGAAACGTGTGACGTAGCGCTGAGTGACGGAAAAATGTAAGCCGATTACAGCATGCACATATGAGCTGGGATGGTGTAAATAAACATATGGAAAACATACCGTCCAGTTTGTTTAATACAGACACAATCTGCCAGAGCAAATAAAACCTGAGCGCGCAGATTCGTCTGGTTCCCAGGCTACTGTGTTGTAGAATGACAAATAAATGTACTTTGAACCTTGAAACAACTCCCATTTTCTGCCTCTCCAAATTGGTCTGGACGTTCAAAGCTGACGTAAGCGTCCGTTTCTCATTATAAAGAATGGAGATCACCCAATTTCAATTTCCGTGTGATCAATCAGAGGACCATCAGCATATCAGTGTGGCTCAGCCTTGGCTAAAAATATCTCCACTTAAGGGAGGAAAGGAAAAAAATGTCAGGTATCTTTGATGTGTGCACACTGACACACGTGTATGACCACACACACACACACACACACACAGGAAGGGATATAAAAAGGGCAAGGATGCCAATAATGCAGATTGATCACTTAATCCCCACTGGTCTGTCTGTCACCTGGCAACAGGAGGAGGCCAAAGATCAATACACCTATTACCTGATATAAGAAAAGAAAGTCAGAGGGGGGGCGGGCATGTGTGTGTTTGAGAGAGAGAGATGCCCAAGGCCAACATGGTGTATCTCATATCAAGATAATGACCCCGGTGGTTTTCTGACAGCTGTCTGTGTAGAAAATATGATATGGGATAGAAAAGAGCGAAAGGTCTGAAAGGTGGGGAAACACTGTTGCAAGGCAGAGACGTGACAGACAGATGGAGAGAGAGACAGGCAGCTACACAAGCCGATAAATGATGCTGTATATACAGAATAGGTTTGGGTTTTTTTCAAGTCTATCTGCTATTCTCACAAACCAGATTTAAGTTTAAAGAGTTCTCATGTGACGGCACTGTTGGTCACACCAGAATGTAGCTCGTCAAAGTTCATCCATAGTGCTAGAAACTTGGTGAAGTAGTCAGCCTGAAACAGGCTAGCACTAGTCAGTCACAATAGCTCTGTTTTGTTTGCAAAACAAAGTCTCTTTTGTGAAGCAGTTTATACTTCAGCGAGGCAGGATTATATGAAAGTGGTTGACGTGGCATGGCAAATAAACTATGTAGCTCCATTTATTTTGGACTTTCTGGCGCTCCGTTCCTTCAAAGGTCAACACTGTTTGCTATTAGTCAGTGGCACAAATATGTGTTTGAAAGTTCACGAAATTTGACCTAAATGTGAAGAATACATGTGGACTTACATCACCCCTGTGAGTGCTAATCACATCGTTTCCATTACAAAAGACTTTTACAGGACAACACAAGGAAAAGAAAATGAATACAGGACAATTAACAAAAGTCTAGTCAAAGAACAAGGTTATGTTAGTTGTTGACCCAATGTTTGTGTACAGTATGTATGTGTCTGTTCCATACTGTCGGACTAGGAAGAAGTCTGTAAGGTGGACGGGAGAGAGAGAAAGGGCAATGTCTGAGAGAAAGCATAGGGAGAGAAAAGAGAAAAAACATCAATGTAATATTATTGTTGTCTTCATCACTACAATTACAAACTGGTTGGTTGGGGGTGTTAGGCGTCATCTAAGAATAACAATTATTATTATTGTCATAATTGTCATAAGAATTAATAATATCAATAATGATAATATGGGTAATAATAATAATAATAAGTTAATAATGATATAACAGTAATATAGTTCTGTTGTCAAGACAACAAAGTCAACTCCAGAATGAAATGGAGATTGTTAGGAGTATCAGTAAATTGACTCCAGAGGAGAGACCTGAAAAGGCAGAAAGAGAGAATTGAGGAGGAGAGAAGGAGGCAGGAGGCCAAACAGAGGGAGGAGGAGAGCAGGGCAAATGAGCAAAAGGTCCTGGAGAAACAAAAAGAAGACCAACTGAAGACAGAGAGGCTCCAGTGGAAGAAGGTCATGATGGTGGAGGGAAAGCAGTTCACAAGGCCCAGATTTACTCTGAGTGGTCTGAAAAAGGAGCAGCAGAGGAGGCGCGAGGAGGCCGAGCTTTGCCGTCCGCGAGGAGCGGAAGACAAAGCCAGCTGTAAGTGCCCAGCCAAGGGCCAGGAGCAGAGGAACAGCACCTTTCAACACACAGTTACAAAGTGCTTTACAATCAAAACAGAACACATTAAAAACACAAAGGGAAAGAAGCGAACTAAAAGCCATATAAACTGAACACATTATGAAACACAAAGACAGTAAAATGAACTAAAATTCTGAAAAGTGGGTTTTTAAAAGTGTTTTAAAATACGAGACAGGGACGAGGCCTCTCGGGGCTTTGTAAGCAGTCAGTAATATCTTAAAATGAATTCCAAAAGCAACTGGTAGCCAGTGTAAAGAAGCCAGGATCGGTGAAAAGTGATCATGTTTCCTAGTCCCAGTCAAAATGTCCTGGCAGCAGTTTTGGATAAGCTGGAGGCGGGAGAGGGATTTTTTACCGATGCCTGAAAGCAAGACGTTAAGGAGATTGTCTAATTGACACGTTGTAAAGGCGTGGATAACAATTTCCAGATTTTGGGTAGAAAGAAATGGTCTAATCCTAGAAATATTTCTGAGGTGATGAAAGCAGAACTTAACATGCTTGTCTGAGGTTTTAATCAAGATTGTTTTTTTTTCCCTCACCCAACCTGTGATAAAACAGAAAAAAACAAGGAAGGATTCCGTATTACAAATAATAATAAGATACAGTCAAAAAAGAGAGTTAAAAGTTAAAAAGTTGTATTGTATTTTTAAAAAGAGAGCTTCCAGATTCAGTTCCAGGGGTAAGAAAGCCTCCAGTATATCCAGTATGTTGTGTGGCTCACTTCATATGTCTACATATGATTGGTATTTTAAAAAAACAACAATTTAATATCATGATTTATTCAATATGTCTGTTTTTTGTGGCCTTTGACGAACCCCATTTCCCAAAAAACAGACAGACCCCCATGGGTTAAATGACATGGTGCAACAGAAGAGGCCATGGGTGGGTTGAGGGGCTGGAGTTAGCTCAGACATGTCTTTAATAGCTGCAGGATGGTGTAGATTACACCTCATTTGAATTTTACAGATATGGGTCACTGGCTTATATAGACCATCAATCAATAGACCGTAGAACTGACAATGTTAGAGGTCATTCTCTGTCATCAAATTTAAACTTCAGTTTATAAGCTTAAATGAGGTTGTGTCATTGCTAAAAAGCCTTGCATATTTTTTGTGTCTGATTCCTTTCTGCAGCCCACGCTGTGGCCATCAGCAGAACTCTAACCCTTCATGGGACTTTCATGTGTACCAAGAGCAATTAGTCATGTCAGTGTGACTTTAAAATCAATAAAAAGAGATCATTAAAACACAGCCAAACAGTCCTGGTGGACAGGAAATTACTGGTGTTCAGTGAGCCATCACACATCTCAATGCACTTCTGGGGTGAATGAACTGGCAATCAGGGAAAAAAGCTCACATAACATCCAAAATGTTGAAAATTCAACATTTTCAAATCCTTCAAGCTGTCCCATCCATCAATCCATTTACTGCTGCTTAACTGGGTCCAGGTCATTGTAGTAGCAGGCTACGCAAAGTAGCCCAGATCCCCATTTCCTTTGCTACTCCTTCCAGCTCCTCAAGAAGATCCCAAGGTATTCCCAAGCCAGATGGGATGTAGTCTCTTCAGTATGCTCCGGGTTTGCGTTGGGTTCTCATACCACTGGACGTGCCGGGAATCACAACCTTATCGTGGTGGAGGGTTTTGTGTGTCCAACTAACCCTGAGAGCTGTGTTGTCTTGGGCAATAGCTCCTGGTCTTGTCTTCCAAAGCAAATTGGTTCCTTGTGAATTTTTGTCTCTTTACATTATTGTAGTGTGTTAGCAGTCTCTTCTTTTTTATTTTTTCCTCTGCAGATTTATAATGCAGAGTCATACAGCTGGGATACTTTCACATGTTTTGCTCAAGTTGAAACATTATCAACTCCCACAGCTATGTCTTTACCTGAATTTCCCAGGGCTAATTTACATCCACACGTGCCTTTGCCTTGAGTTTACATGCAATTGCACTGCCTCGAGCATTAATTCCAGAATAAGGAAACCAGGGCTTCCTCCTGAAGCCAGACCTGGGATATAGGGTTGGCTGAGCGGCCAGAGGTTATGGAAACTGGCCCAAACTGTTTAACATGCTAATTGAAAATAAAAGCAAGAACTCTAATAACTTAAACTAACATAATAATGTTACCAGAATAACATTTTGATAAATCCGCTTATTTGCTTTCTGTGCTGAGAGTGAGGTGTGATTGATACCACTCTCATATCAATGCATAAACTATGGGGCTAGAGGCGGGAGTCGATTAGCTTAGCATAGCATACAGAGTGGAGACAGGGGGAAACGGCTAGCCTGGCGTCTCTATGGTTGACGCACAGACACGCAAGTGGTGTCAATCTTCTCCTCTAACACTCATCAAGAACAGCAACAATGTCAAACTATTCCTTTAAGATCAAGATCTAAAGAATAGAACATCTCAAAGCGACACAGGGATCAGTACAGAGATGATCAAAATAAAAAAAGTGACTCCTGAATGAAATATAAAAACGAGGGGGGCAACAAGTAATAATTTGAACAGCCCCTATCTATAATTGGTGTACAGCCCCCTTTCTACCACTACCACCAGAGTAAGCCTTAACTATATTCCAATTGTAGACCAGGTACACACATAGGCTACAATATAAATGTGGACTGGGGCTGTGACTGATGTTAGCAGCAGGAAATTGGATCTCATACAGATTAATGCCAAACTGGAACAGTGACTTCCCTCTCCTCTGCAGATAAAAGGGGGTGTCAACTACATGGCCTGCCTGTGAGGCAGGACAGAAAGGCTTGATGGAGCCTGTTGCTTATGATATTATCAGTAAGAAATATCCCTCTCAAACACACGACTCGAGTCGGCTGCTGCTCATACCAGCTCTTGTACACACTTGCTGCCCTTGACACTTCCTCTACATACATACCCCACATAATGACAAAGGGACCACCAGATAGATTCATGTACCAGAGTAGGACAGCACACTTTTAGCTTGTTAGCCTGGTAGCCTGTGGATATTATTCCTGGCTGCCTATGGAGTGTGGTGAGACTCACTGCTGCTGTTTAGTGTAGTGCCTGTTAGTGTTATTATACTGTTTTGCATTTTGATCTAAATACTTTTATTGTCTCAGGCCATTTCTCTCTGCTAAGTACATAATAAACCTCGGAGTCTTGCCTATTTCGTTGCAGAATTGGTGAGAGAACTCTGCTGAATCAAACCGTTAAAGTGTTTTGTTCAGAAAATCATCTGTATTAACATAATATGCCAACAAGAAGCTATGTCAACTATGTGGACATCAAATAGAGTGGTAAGAAACTGTGCCATGGCGCTGGCAAGCAGGTTAATCTGACTGTTAAAAAGATTTAAACTACTTAATTGACTGCATTTCTGTATTGAAGTATGCTTTTGACTCAGTTGTCAGTGAAATGTGTTGCTTCTTGAATTTTAAAAAGTGATGGTGGAGCCAATTATCTGCTAGGTACACAAATAAATTTGACAGTATTATCATTGCTTTACAGGTACGATGATAGTGTACCAAAACCTTGTGTGCGTCTGTTTAAATTCAGCTTGTTGGGTTATTTCATCCCACTGTCTGCTTTTTCAGTGTGTGACAGAACTCATCCCTCAGTAAAGCTAATCAAGGATTAGGAGGAGATGAAGAGAGAGATAGTGGGGGTGGGAGGTGCTGACAGAGAGGTTTGGACAGATGGACGGACAGACAGGACGTGCTCTGTCAGCACTGTCTGACCTGACGAGAAGGGACAGAGGGATGGAAGGACGGGATGGGAGAGGGAAATGAAGTGAAGGGAAAGACGGCGGTTCTTCTTTTTCCCACCAGGACACCTACAGAAATATACATACATACCAAAACACACTAACAGTTCTGACCATATTTATCTCTACTTTCCTTTCCAATCTTTGCTCTTTCTTCCTCTCTTCCTAATTCTGTCTGTGTATTTGCCATTCTTCCTCTTCTTTCCCTCCATTGTCCATAGTTTCCTCTCTCAAGTAGATGGATGGATGAATCAGTCAGCAGAAGCTGATATTTCTATAAAGTATGATTAGATTGTTGTTCCATTGGAGATTTCAGAAGTCCAAAGTGGTGTGTGAGGCTGGGGGGTAAGGGGTTTGGAATTGGCAACAACAAACGGTCATAAAAAGTGATATTATGCAATCAAAGTGACACATAATACACTGTGACACTAAGAAAATCAAGTCATTCCTCAAGTGGATTTGCTTAGCTCTCGCATCACTAGGGGCATACGTCGTACTTAGTTTACAAAGTGATGAGTTGACCATTTCCCTATCCTGATGAGTGACTCAAAGTCATATGTTATCATTGTCCAACAACAAAAAGTAATATATAATAATAAAGTAAACTAATATTTGTATTTGTTAAGAGCATAAATTTGCATACATTTAGCAGAACTAACCGAGAGGCGACTGTGGTCCGCACTTCTTACAATGTGAACATAAAAACAGC
This sequence comes from Enoplosus armatus, assembly GCF_043641665.1. Taxonomy (NCBI): domain Eukaryota; kingdom Metazoa; phylum Chordata; class Actinopteri; order Centrarchiformes; family Enoplosidae; genus Enoplosus; species Enoplosus armatus. The sequence continues at coordinate 3,622,393 of NC_092186.1, forward strand.
AAACTGTATCAGTGTTTTACAAAAAGCCTTAGCATAATATTTTCATTATCTTATGATTATAACAAGCACTTCGCTAAAAGTAGCTTGCTCCTTTGTGACTTGACAAGCCATTGCAACTGGTTTCCACGTATGGTGCCTAGGGGCGTTACAAGTCGGGGCTGCATTCAATACATCATTGAGGGGGAATCTATATTACAGCCAAGGACCCAGCAGCAACTTCAGCCTCTGATTGAAGTCCGAATTCAGCAGAAACTCTAGCTCTTTCTATTATATCCATCCAGTCTCTCTACTTTTTACTCTCACCTCTGTACATTTATGAAGCAGCTCCAGAATACACATATTTTTCACTCAACACTGAAACATTTTCAACTGAAAATATATCATAAACTTTTACACTGCCTGCTGTATTCTTCCTGGGGAGGAAAGTACAAGTACATTTATCAGCTATTTCGTGAGGAGACAAAACACACACATAGCCAAGGAAGTTTTCAGTTTTTTGCAGTAAGCAGAAAGGTCTTAAAATAACCACGTTTGAAGGACAACAAACTTAGTGCTGCTGCACTACGCCAAATTTGACAGAATGAGCAGGAGATGAGACGAGGAAAACAAGAAAAGCATGAGAGGAATGCAGCCTTGCAAAAAGCGGCACCAACAACGAAAGCATGGTGCCATGCACAACAACCTGCAGACATCAGACCGACAGATGAAAGCAAGCTGCGGAAGCTGCGAAGAAAGGAAACAACCAAGAACAAGGCAGCAGCAATGAAACATTGTCATCCCTAACAATAACACTTCACACATGGACAGTGCTCCGCGATCAGTGCTAATATCCTTCTTTCCACTGTGTTTCTCCACCTCTCTGCTCCAACCAGACAAGAAATTAATGAATGCCAAATGTCCCAGTCTGAGGGAAACGCTAAATGGGTGAGGGAATATAAGAGCAAAGCATCCATAGCTGTAAAGGTTGAATGCTCTGAATGAAATGCTACTGAGATCATTTCAGTTAGGTTTTTATATTACAATACCTTGTCGTGTACTATCTATAAAAAAGAGAATCAGTGCGAGCCACAATCACGAGTTACAGTCATGGGACAGGAGGAGAAACTTTAGTAATTTAATAGCTGAATTAGAAAATAAACTATGGAAAGAAGGATCATACATCTAATAAAGAACTGAATCTCAGAAACCAACCGCAAATGTACTGAGTTTTGAAGTTGCAAACATACATGCGGTAACAAATGAAGGCACAAAAAAATAGTTACTAAAACAGGTGGAATACAAATAGAAACAAAACATCGCAAAAGTATTCCAAGCAAAATCATAGGTTTTTGAAGTGGAAGCTGTTAATCCCTTGCTCATGTACATCCTATCTGACTCCATGTGTCATGAGTGTGAGCGCATGTGCGCTTTAAAGGTGTGTGTGTTTCTTTGTTCTGTTTCCACGTGCACTGCATGAGCACACACGCTAGGCCAGAACAAAGAAAGTATGTGAAGCAGGAGCTTTGAATTTCCTCTCCACGTGGGTGTGTGTGTTTAAGGCCTGAAGCGTGTGAGTGTGTGTGTCTTATGTAAGATAAAGGTGCCAGGTTAGGAAATAGGAAAGTTAGTTAGCATGCAAGACATAAAGCCCTCTGTGTTCTCTTGTGCACACAGAGCAGCAACTAACCCACTATCAACTAGAGTTAATGAGATAAAAAACACGTGCCGCACAGAGAAAGAGATTCTGAGGACTGACAGGATGGACATCTACAGTATCTGAAACATAATGCATCATTAATAACATGTTGAGTAAAAGACCAGAAATGAAGTGGTTATCAGCCCATGAATGTTAAGTCTGTATGTTTAAGAATGTATTCTTTTCTTTTCAGTTTTGCAGTTTTGCTTGATCCTGCTGAAACATTATTTTATAAGTTTCTGATTTAACTACTGAAAATGTATCACATATGTCAGTTGTCTATAACATTAATAGGCACGTACATGTAGGTTGTCACACGCATGCATGTATCCAGGGCAACCCGCCCTGCTGAAAATACATTCCTGCATGCACCAGTCAATGGATGCCATTCAGCCAAGCTGCTGTTTAAAGTGGTATTATAATATACTGTACTGTTGTGCTGTACAACCATAAAATCAAATCTGATGATGGTAGTTTCAATGGAGCAAATGTACATGTATTTCAAGTGTTATTTATAATTTGTTTAGGTTTTCCAGCAGAGGATAATGAGGCAGCACTGGGACAGTGTCAGCTCAGGTCCAGGCAGGGGTGGCAGCACTCTGCGGTGTTGTCGTGACTCGTGACTGTGTGGGAAGTCTTGTCCTCAGGTCAAGACGAGTCCCCGGCAGACATTTGCTCAGGGCCCCAGGGAGGCCAGGGTTAGCGCTGCTACAAGCTGACTAAAAACTGTCTCTCACCCCGTCTGCTCAGGATTAATGAGGCAGAGATAAAAATGAATGCAAACATGTTGGAGAGGGAATAGATTGAGGAAGAAGACCGTCGAGGAGGAGTAAAAAGAGACTGACCCATTTGTAGATGTGGCCATCAGTGTGAACATGATACTTTCTCCTTAGCTTTCAATTGGGGAGAAATGGCATTCAATATTGTTTGGATAAAACATATTTCCTATGGGGCAGATTCAGCCAGTATTGGATTCCAGCGGAGAGGCAAACACGTGGAGCATTATGGAAATGTGAGCCAGCAATAATAGTGTTCCTTCATCAAAAAGCCTCTGAGCTATCATAATAAACCCACAACAAAAGCTCTACTCTGTCTGTCAACTGAAGGCTAGCTTGGGCTGCATGCATGGTGCCCTTCTGAGGTGCTGGAGTTTGAAATGCTCTGCTCAAGGGCACAGAGGAAGTTGACGGCAAGTGGCAACTGCTTTGCAGCTCACAATTAAGCTTCTTATTTCATTTTTCATGCTTCAAGTTTTCTTATTTGTCCAGGAACTGGCTTCCCAATTGTGGTTATTTATTAATTTACATAATGTGTAACGTGAAAGCTGCCAACCAGCAGTTCCCCCCTCGCTCTATATAACGTTTTAGCACCTTTTTAGAATCACAATCAGAATCAGCTTTACTGGCCAAAGCTGAACACATGAAGGTGACAGACAGGATTATTACGCCGGCTTTACACAGTGAAACTTTCACGCAGTTAGTTGCAGGTTGCAACATAATTTCCATGCAATTCAGTGTCACACAAAGTCATGGTTATTTCTCTAAAATTAGCTACCTAAATTGGTCATTTTTCATCATATTTATATTTAATATACATTTTTGTCATATTGTTTTCTCACAATAATATATCAAGTGGGAACATTTGTATCTTATAATGCATTGGACGCGTTGTATCGCTTTTTCTTTTGGCTTTCTTTCATTGGCTGTCCAGAAGATAGGAAGAGAGCTATCGGTGCATTAATGCTCACTGATATGCCGTAGGGAGAAACCTATGACCAAAAACAGAAACATAAAATGCAAGGAAAACCTCTCTGATTTGTCAGAAGGTCAAACAATAGATGTAGACTGCGTTGTGGAACACAGCAAAAAAGGGCACCCGAAGAGAAGGCCTACTTGGTAGAAGACTGTATATCAGGAAAGAGGTTCTTGGAGGAGCAGATTGAAGAGGCCAGACTGTCTGCAGGATAAAGGTGCCGCTTTGCTCAGCAAGAGAAGAAAATCTTCAAGCTATCTCTCGCAGTGTGTCAGTCTTCTATCAGCAATAAGCATGGATGTCTTTGATGTTAACACACCCACCCACACACACACACACACACACACACACACACACAGTGTGCAGACTGCCACCAACCTACAAATTGCACACCACCCATTATTTAACATACCTGTATTCATGATAGTAGATGTACATTATATGTGCAGTCAGAGTAAAACAGTCTCATCAACGTAGAATCATCATAAAATGTACATGTGTACAGTTGAGATAAAAAGCAGTGTTACAGGGGTTAGGCTCTGGCTAGCTTGCCATTTAGAGCTTTGATGGACAGGGTGACAAAGGAGTTCTTAAAGCGGTGGAGCCTGCACTGGGGGCCTCTGAAGCGTCTACCTGAGGGAAGAAGCTGGTACTCAGGTTGGAGGACATGTGTGGATAAAGTAAATACAAGTACTGGTTAGCCAGTAATACATGTGTCACAACAATGTACTTATTTTTACGCACTAACCCAAAAGCTTGTTTGTCCTTATTGCCACATGTTTAAGCAATGCAAACAATGACTGGTGTTGGTAGCTGCGAACAGCAGCATTCAAAATAAGTTGAATTGTTTTGTTCACTGGTACTTAGAGATTTTCTACAGATATAGTGCTTTTGAAGTTTTCCTTATGTCAAACAATGTAATAAAAGAACTAATATGAATGCATGTAGTGTCTATCTCCTATCTTATAATCATCAACTTGAATCTTAACACATTTAGTAACAATGCATTGCTCATTGGCTATACGTTGACTTATTATTTGAAGTTTGAGTTGCAGTAGCGGAGGAAGTGCTCAGATAATTTACTGAAGCAAAAGAATATATTGGAAATAAATATTAGATATTATATATAATGTAATATTGTACTTAAGTATAAATGTACAGAACTATTATCCCAAGTATTCAAAGTAAAAGTTGTTCTTACACAGCCCAACTCTGATTGTTATATCATTATTATTATTATTATTATTACTAAAAACTTTAGCTATAAAAGAAGCGTCACTGGAACATATCAGCGGACATGTCTGTACTAAGGAGACTTTTGTTACCATCACTATAGTAAACATTCTGGCTCTTGTTACATAACCTTTTTCAGTCGCCTGATTTTCAACGTCACATCTCTGCAACTACAATGCTGTTTTTCATCCTTCTGACGGACACACAAGTAGGCTACGCTTCCTTTCTGGGTGTTCCTTTCCTTTATTTTTGCTTTACCTAGTGGAGCTATCACTCTTGACTGATCAGGGGTTCACATAAGTCTGTTTAATGCTATACTTTCCCCAAGCCGAGATACCTTTCCCTGTAATATTGTCCTTCTTCTGGCACCATACTCAAACTTTACCATTTTCGCCCCACAGGTACGAAGGATTTAAGAAAAGCAAAGCTGTCTCTTAATGTTAATTTTTTTTTATCTATCCAACAGTTTTGTGTTCGGGTGTGTAATGAGACTTTCTTCTCGCAGGGCTGTGGCTGTAAACTCTAATTCTTGTTATTTTCCTGTTATTACCCTCAGGCCAATAAATGAAATTTCAAAATTGCTGGAACACCAGTGTTGTAATAAATGTCCTACATTTTGTCCAATTAAAATTCTGTTGAGTTGATGGAAGAATCAACACAGATAAACAAACAAATTAGGAGGCAAAGACATACCCACTCCTCTTAAATTGATGGTAAGAACAAAAAAATAATTGGACGTGTTTTGTTCTTTTGAGTGAATGTCTTTCAAAGGAAGTTAGACTGAACCAGATGTCCTGCTCAAAGACACTTTGACATGCTATTCTGTGTGTGTTAAGGGGTATGCTGAGTCCTCTGACCTGTGCCATGTTTGAGGGCCAGCTGGGGCTTCTTCATCCTCAGATACCAGACCACGAGCTTCGCCTGGATGTAGCTGATCGGGAGGTTGATGTCCTCAGGGTCTGCACACTGGATGTCCTTCAGCACATGGCCTTCAGAGGTAAACAGCAGGAGTTGCGACGAGTTCATGACTGACGTTTACGAACTCAGTTTTTTGTCATGAAATTACTCTGCAATATGTTTTTAGAGAGAAAGAGATATTTACATGCTAAATGTGGCAGCACTGTCTAGTTAAAACTGCTTTCAAAGGGACAATGATCATCTACGTCCACTAACTGTCCGTCTGCTGTTTGGTGCTGAGCAGGCAGTGTGCAGTCAGTTTATCAGAGCTTCTTTCACTGAAAAAATCTGCCTGCTGGCGTTGGAAACGAGGTTGATGAGAGCGGTGAGACTGAACCAAAACAATGTGCTGAAAGATGCTAAAACACAAGCATAAATGTGACACTACCTCATTGTCTTTCTTGAGGTATCTAATATTAAACTATCTTAATGTTGGTTAGGCACACATACACATCACTTCAACTGCCAGCAAAAGGTTCTGTATTAGCAGATGCACATACATGTTATATATTGAATGTGTCTGGCCACTCCTGGCACATTATGCCGGCTCCAGTTTGGACCATAAGCCACATCCTCTTGGGTGTCATATTTTGCAGCCATATGTTCTCATCTGTTTCAGCTCCCAAGTATAGAGCATAAAACAGCAGATAAGGCACAACTCTCAGCGCCCAGTTAAAGGGGGAAAGGGAGCGGTGAGCAGAGGGCAGCAACCAGTAAATTGTGATGTTGCTTTTGTTTCCCATAGCTTGAGGTGCAAGAATAAAAACTCAACAAAAATAAGAATAAATCAACAATAATAGTAGTTTTACAGACATTTTTTTTGTGTGTGTGTGTGTGTGTGTGTGTGTGTGTAGTCATGCTTCTAAGGCTGTACCTGCAGGGCAGTGGAGAGGGAGCTAATAGCCGCTGAGTATGTCCTCCACTGCAGTACAAGTTGGTGTCGACAACACAAACAGCCCTTTGTCCATTTGAGGCAGACAGCTTAGATTAAGACCAGACCTTTGATCTCTTGATTTTGGAGGCCTGGAGAAAGGCGGAGGAGGACGGGGAGGAGGAGGAAAAGGAAGGTGAGGACTTGTGGAAGGCAGGTACCTCTATACATTCACAGGCCTCTCCAGAGATAATCGGAGAGAGGGGGGGGTGTTACTCCATCCCGGAATGTGCTCAATTCGCTTCCCTCCTTTGTCATCCTGTCTCTCTTCACATCATTTCTTCCTTGGCTGGTGTCAATCCGTCTCTTTAACCTTTTAACCTCTTCTACGGTGCTCTCAGTAGCAGCAGAAATGGTGGGTGACTCTTGGCAGGACTTGGTTTTTCCATTGTTATTTGTCGTGCGTCGGTCAGGGATGGAGCTAGAGTCACTTTATGCAACCCTGTCACCTAGGAATTATGTTTATATACTGCATATTGATTTAAAAATGATAAGACAGAGAGATTGTGAGTGAGTGATATGTATGTGTGCTCTTGGTACCTCTCTCCATGTGACAGTGTGAGCAAGCTACTTACTACAGCCTCCAGTTTTTCCTTTTGTGTGTAGACCTTACTTGTTCTGGTTTATATGGTATTATTTTGTTAACTGAGAGGATGTCTTAGAGCAACCTGCCTATGGGAGGAGGTGTAATGTTTTGCAGGTAACCTGTAACTCCTCCCTCCATCATCCCCTGATATTTGGCACCCTGTCAAACTCCACCCACACTCTCTCTCTCACACATTGCAGCCAGTAATAGCAGCATCATTATCAGCCACCACTTTGTTGTTGTTTTGTAAATTACAGTTGTTGTTTGATTCCTATGTTGCTTCCGTTGAGCCAGGATCGTAAAGCACTGGTGATTAAATGAATTCAGGTTCAGCTTGAAAATTCAGTGTTAAAGATTTGTCAGTTCATGTACTGAACACCTCTTGCGACGACATAGTGACAAAATAAACATTTTTGAGGAAACATTCCTTCGAATTGCAGTGCGCCTATTTGAGCGCCTATTTTTAATGTTACTGTAAGCTGAATCACAAGCCAAGCTGGTAATTGACAGCACCTGGCAGCAGCACATTTAAGTTTGTGCAAAACACCAATCAAAAGCAAAAAAGACGATGTAAGAGGCAACATGCCAGCGGATTTCTAGAAATTGGTGACATAATGTAAAAGCATGGTTGTTTTTCTCTTTCACCCTCCCTCCTCTCTCGCTCACCCTCTATCTTTGTCTCTCATTCTCCTGATTAGTGACATACAGATTGCACATGGATCTGTGCTTCTCATTACTGCCGATGGAGCGATAGGAAAAAAGAAATTGAGTGAAAATGAAAGGCCTTCAGCTCTCTAAAGTGCTACTTTTTATGCAACGTCAAGTACACTACTTAACTATAACAGCACTCTCTTGGCAATGAGAACTCTCTCTCTCTCTGCCTGTATTCCTCCAAGGTGACTAAAACCTTAACAGTCACCTATGCTGATGAATCCTGCTTGTTTAAACACTAGAGATTAATTCATAATCATATATAATAATAAAAAAAAACATTATATAGGCTGTCTCTTCACGTCTCAGATTCTAATTAGAATATAGTACATTCCCTCCATTCAGGGATGTTAGTGAGTTAAGTCACCTAAACTTACTTTAAGAATCTGTTTAAGGATAATAGTATCCAACTATTCGTAAAAAGACAGGATAAGCATATCAAGGAAAGCATCATTTAATTCTGCTTTTCTAATAAATTTTTGTTTCCCCGGGTACATATTTGCCTGGAACCCCTGAACCTTCCCAGCTACTCTGGCCAGGCTGATAGTGGCTGAGTTCCAGCACACTCAACTGTGCTTTGGCACCAGAGGACCAAATGTGAGCCAGCTCTTGCCCATATATGGCTGCTAGATTTGGTAAGGATTTGGGAGTGCAGACTTGGATCAATTTGGATTAAAAATCATTGGCAGTTAACACCACCTGGGCCAGTTTCAGCACCCAAAATCGGAGTGTCACTTATGTAGGCTGATTCTGGTGTGTTATGAAAGTTTAAGCATTGAGATCAGTTAACTTGTCGTGGGGAGTACTATGTAGCCTGTAAAAATAGACTTCTGCAGCTCTAGAGGAGCTTTCCAAACTATGATAAAATAATCCCTGATGATGTCACACACACACACACACACACACACACATCCGCTCCTCTCTTCAGAGCTAAGGCCAGTGTTACCCTCATAACCCGCAGCTATGAACAAAAGGCAAGCAGAATCTATGAAACAAATATAAACATCTATTTATATGCAACAGAGAAAACAACAGCCAAACTCCGACAAAGGGCTGCATGAGTGCTTCCGCCTACGACCATCATCCACTGCCCTGCCACCACCGCTCTCTTTATTCCTCTCTTTTCCTACATTGTGCTGTGAGTTCAACTTCTTTGACTCCTCGTCGTCTGCTTTCTCCCTCCCGCCTCCACACTTTCTCACTCTCTCCTTCATTGCACGTCTCGTTGTTCCTGTCTGGTATGATGGCAGCCGGCTTCCTGTGGTTTGTGCTGCTAAATACAGCTTTCACACTCACACACACACACACACACACACACACACACACACACATGCGCGCAGACACATTCATCCATGCACACGATCACACTTCCATTCTTTCTATCACAAACTGCTTCCATCCAAATATAGTTTCTGTGAATTATGATGTATCATTTGAGTCGATGCGACTTCTACCAGTCACAAAACACACAGTTCTGTATGTTTCATTTGCTTGGAGCGGATTTTGTTAAAAATACAAAGCAATACAAACAGTTTTGTTGAATAAAGTTACGGATACTGTTTTCAAGCTCACCGTTTTGAAAGATTCCATAAACAACTGGCTTGTATGATGGTGTAAGTAGAACTAAATTGTGGTCTGATCTGCCAAGAGGGGATTATTTATTTATTTTCTCTAAACTCAAACCAAGGAATTCCTGATGAGTCCACCCTCATGATAAGAGACAGATAGAGAGAGAAAGACAGACAGACAGACAGACAGACAATAGCAGTTGATGGAAAGCTAGATACAAATTCACAGTTCGTCTGCTTATGCACATTTCTTTGTTGTTTCATTTCACACTTGCTTTGGCAATGTAAACATCTGTTTCCCATGCCAACAAAGCACCTTTGAATTGAAGTTGAATTGAATTGATACAAAGACCGACGGACAGACACCGTAGATGACGAAGAGAGAAAAACAGACAGACAGAGAGAGAGACAAGTACAGCGGCAGGTGATGGAGAGAGAGAGAGAGAGAGAGACACAGTGTTGTGGTATAAACTACTTGGGGCACCATCTTAATTTAAAGGAAAATAAACTAACCAAATTTAAGTCGTAAATTCTCAATACATTGATCCTTGGTCTCTGCTTTGAAGAAATATTCACAGACAAAACTTTAGTGTTTCACAACAAATGAATAAATGATGTGGTAATAATGACCATATAACGAAAGGTCAGAGTCAAACGGAGGAAACTGATCTTTTAAATGGCAAAACAGAATTGATTATTTGGCTTGGCGATAGTGAAAAGGAGTATGTGATTTCAGATCTACCGCAGACCAAATGAAAGCTAAAGTACCAATCCCTCTTAAATTTCAGAAGTCAGAGCACAAAGAAAGAGAATAACAATGTGACATTAAACCAGGAATACACTTTCAAATGTATGGCAGGGTCTAGCAGGCATCTTATCTCAGGCCACATCAGAGAGAGAAAAACGGGTTATGTGATGTTCGTGTGAGTGAAAGACAGAGGCAGGGGTGGGAGAGGCTGAGACGGTCATTTGTTTATTTCTATTCATTGTTTTGATGTGATGTATATTCAGTCTCAAAAACAAATAACTCAAGTCTCTGTTCCCAGGAAAGGTAGTCATTTTAGTGTGTCTGTATTCAGACCTTTTCCTGTGTTTTGTAGCCAGATGATTCAAAGAAACAGTCAAGTAGTTCCGGTCGTGCTGTTAATCTTGCTATCATGACACGACACATACCTCTCAGGGGTGGAGACTTTCAGTGTCTTGTCTGCAAAGTGTCAGATTGACACTTGCACCATTGAGAGGTGAAACGCCCGTTTAGAGACCCAAGTGAGTCTAAGCAAAAGGTTTATTCAAATACCCCCATTGGAATTCCACAAAGTGAAGGAACAGTACCCCCCACTGTGAGAGATGAGAGGCCACTTCTGCGGATCTTGGATGATTGTGAGACACTCCACCTCCATGTCCGCTGGTTGTCCAGGGGAATTCAAACCAAACAAGGTTGTTCTCACTACAACAGACAGCAGCTGATGATGAAGAGAGAGAAAGACAGCAGCAGTACAGTACATGCACTACACTGTATGAATTGTATCTGAAAAGTGTGTGTGTGTGTGTGTGTGAGTGAAAGGAAACCCTTTTAATATTCCAATAAACTAAAGTAACTTAAATACATTTAACTGGGGTCTCAACTGTTGGCTTAAACCTGTGTTAGATTGGTCATCCACTAAATCCTTCAGTCAGGCGTGTTTTTATATTGCTATTTTAATATCCGATCACGCTCCAATCATTTTGGAGTTGCACGATACTGCTCCTTTATGTGCAACTCATAAGTCATAACTGCATCCACTCAGAAAACTGTCCCTTTTATCGCTTTCCCCCGCAGGGCTGTCCTTTGAGGCCTTTCATGTTTGCTATTGCTATCGAACCACTCACAACTGTGCTCCGGTCAGACGGCCCGTATAACTGGAGTAACCAGAAACAGTTTTGAGCAGAAGGATCAAGAACATTTTTAACTTCGTTAAAATCGAAAAAATCTGGTGTACTATAATTGCTTCACTTGCCAAATTTAATAAAACATTAAACAGTTTATTTATGACGTGAATTTTGTATTTGTCTTCTATTATTTATTTATTTTTATTGATGTCAGCTATGTGTTTTATCGACTGCAATGTTCAAGTATTTGTATTAAATACTGTATACATGTTATGTTTTTCTCAATGTATGTAACATTTGACATAATATTGAAACTTGAAAAGTAACTTATTCACATTTGTGTGTTGCTGAAAACCTAATAAACAAATTTGTGGAAAAAATAAGGAGCCAGAGTGCATAAAAAAGCATAAAAATAGAGCTTGCTAATCAAAAAAAAGTCTTGGTGGAGGATCCCTCCCGGATCCCCCTACAGAGGTCCAGGATAAGCCCCCAATGTCCTTAAATCCTATAAATGCCCTGCGTTGGCGGGATGGATAAGCTATGATATGAAACAATGTCAGGCTGAATGAATGAAGTGAAATCACAGTTCAGTCTGATTGTCATGCTAAATTTTTGCTCTCAGGTGAAAACAAGTGGCTGTTGGTATTGTATTCCTGCATGCTCTGAGATGAAGCATACATCGTCTCCAGCCTCTGCAGGTCAGAAAGGTTGGTAATGGAATGTGGCATCAAGTAAAGTGGATAGAAAATGGGAGTTAATACAAAAGAAAAATCAGTTGAGATATGCTGAAAATGGTAACTGTCTTTGTGTGCCTCTTTTTGACTCTGTCTCTCCCTCTATATCCGTCTCTCTCTCTGTCTCTTACTCTTGTGTGGGCGTACTATTGTCTTGAAAAAGGCTGTCACTCAGTCTTCTAAAGAAAGACAGCAGACACACTCACACACAATCTCACACCCTGAAAATATACACTGCCTTCAAACACACACACACACACACACATACTCTCAAAGACAAAGACAAATATTGCTATTTCGAAGTAACTGCCACTCAGGGAAGCATATATCACCACCAAAAGCACTAGAAGATGATTCATACTCAACAGCAGGCTTTTAGCCTCAACATTAGCCATTGTCCTCCAACCGTAGCCATGTCTGCCAGAGGAGGGGGAAAAAGACAATTTACCAACAATGTCATTTTTATCTATGCTCTACTGCGACCTCACACTTAGGGGAAAAAATGATAATGACTCAGTGATCAAAATGAAATGATAGATGAAAGAACAAATGGGAAGTGAGAAGGAAAGGGTGAGGGCTGGGGGGAGATTAAGAGATGCCATTTAGCCAATCAGTTTCTTATCCAACCCTCCTGCATGATGGCAGGTTGAACGGGTGATGCTATTCAGATGCTAACAACTAGCACAGTGCAGGATGGCTGGCAGGCTTTGGCTGGTGCCATTATTACTTTCCTTTTTCTCAGTGTCCCAATGTCTTTTCAGACATTATTCTAAAAAAAAGAAAATAAATTCTTAAATAGTAAAAGGATACAATAAAACAAGTATGACAAGTATTTAATTATTTAAAAACAAAGAAAAATGTTGCTTAGTAAAAAAAAAAAAAGGTCAGTTTGCTAATGAGGCAGTTTTATTGTCCTGTGACAATGAGGTCCTGTGGTTCACCTCTGTCAGGACCATGATCACAGCCCAGCTCACTGTCCTGTGGGAGGAGGAAATGGAGGTAGCATTTGAGAGGAAGAAGTAGAAGTACAAGGAGCTGGCTGCTGTGTGCACAGAAGCAGGGTGCAAGGCTTTAATCTACACTGCAGAAGCTTCACTGGAAAATCCATCCAACACTTCCTGAATTCTCTTGCAATAACCGTGTTGAAGCAGAAAGCGGCTCTCAGACAACTGACTGAGGAGACAGAGTAAGGGAGCTTCTGGCTTTGGCTCAGAAGAAAAGACACAAAGTAGGGAAAACAAGGATCCTAGGGTCAACTGCAGGTAGCGGTAGGGAGATTTCCCTACGGCTGCCCCACCAACGCGAGATGTTCTGAGATGAAAGGGGTGAAATATCAATGAAGGGTGGCTCCCAGCTGACGACCCTGCAGCTGGCCTGATGGTACTGGCGGAGATGCAACATGCAGCAATGTCTAGCAGCTAGCAAATACCTGTGCTGGCAGGTAATCTGATACATTTTTCTGTACAGCCTGAAATCTCTCCCTGAATGTCTTCATATCAGTTCATCAACCATATCAATTACGGCCTTAAAGAAATAAATCAAATCATCTTGTGTTGACACTGTGATTAACAACATGTTCACGCAGTTAGCAACGTCGTCTCACAGCAAGAAGGTTCTGGGTCCAAACCTGCCGGCTGGCTGGGGTCCTTCTGTGTGGGTTTTCTCCGTCTGCTCTAGTTTCTTCCAACTGTTAGCTTAGGTTGAATGGTGACTCTATTGCCCGTAGATGTAAGTGTGAGCGTGAATGGCTATCTGTCTTTATGTGTGAGCCCTGTGACTGGCCAGGCTGTACCCCGCCTGCCATCCAATGTCAGCTGGGATTGGCTCCAGACCCTCAAGGATAAGCGGCTATTGCTAATGATGGATGGATTGATGAGAAGATTGATACCACTCTCCTGTGTCCTCTCCTGGACCTAAAAGTGTACAAAAGTGCTTGATTTAAACTACAGTGTGGGAAACAATGCCAGACCTGATTTTACTGGGATCAGAGGCAGAGAACACCCTGTCGCCATCCTTGCCTCCCTTTAAACATTCTTTTAAAGGAGTCATCAATCCCACCTCTCTTCCATCACCTTCACCTGTCCCGACCAGCCATCAAAGAACACCAGTCTGGCTTTTTTGCCTCGTCTTACCTCAGTCCCAATCATCCATACATCCTTTTATCCCGACACTCCTGCGGGCCGAGGCTAACCTCGGAGAGCTTGCTCAACATCTGTCGCCAAGCTGTTGTCGAGGTGTACAGTTTCTGTGGTTGCCTGCATGGGCCTCATTATGCTGTCTCCTGTATAAACAGGCAGCTGCTGCCTTCCCACCTGGCCATCTCCACTCTGTTGCCATCACAGAGACTGTTAGGCCAATAAAGATTAGTAGAGCCCACCAGAGTTCACACAAAATAACAGAGTGGCAGAGACATGCAAATATGAAGTTGGATTTCTGCCATCAACCTAAAGAAGCCCTGCTTGTCTAAGTATATACACTAGCTTTAGTGACTGTCTACTCTTATACATGCCTAAGGCCTCAACTCAGACAGTGGAGGAGTTCCTTGGGGCGTGGCAAGCTTTTCCATCCAGATCCAGATTAGGTTATTTTATATGGCAGGCATTTGTCTGTGGATAATTCAAATGGGGTCCAAAAGTCTGAGACCACTAGTCAAGATACTTCTATTTTGCATTTGTTTCGAATGTAATACTATTTTTTTCATTACAAATGATAATATCAGCTTAACAATTTGAGTGACAAGTTTAATAATGTACAGGAATTTCAGAAATTCTTAGTATTTGGTATGTCCCCCTTTTGCTTTAATGACAGGTTGCACTCAGGCTGGCATGGACTCTACAGGTTTGTGCAAAACCTGATGACCCATGTTATCCCAGCATGATTTGAGAATGATTCAACGGGCTTCTTGTGATGTCACAGAATGTTTGGCTTTCTGAGTCTTAAAGTGCCCCCATAAATCTTCAATGGGGTTGAGGTGAGGTGACTGTGGAGGAAAGTCCATGACAGTCAGGACTCCTTGGTCTCCTTTGGTCTTCAAGTAGTTCTTGCAAAACTTTGAGTTGTGTTTGGTGTCATCCTGCCGTAGTATGAATCCCTCTCCACAAAGATGCAAACCAGAGGATAAAGTATGTCTGATCCCGTTTCTGCAAAGCGTTTTAGAGTTCCATGCACTGCCCCCTTAGAAACCTTTAGTCTAACGATGATTTGACACTGAGAAAGCCCCTCTTTGCTCAAAATAACATTTGACTGACACTTTTAGTAAGCAATGATCTGCTGGAAACTTGAGGCACAGCTATATTTATAACAGATGAACACTGGCTGCAAGCTGAGTTACTTGAACGAGCCTCCGATGAGTAGATCAAATCCACCTGAGTGTCATCTGAATGCATGCTTCGATGGAAAGGATACAACTCAAAGAAATCGGACCTTTTGTAGGAAGGAGTTAAGTTGGTCAATGCCGCACAGTTCAGGTGGGAGCCTTGCCCATTCTTCATCTGTGTAATGTTTTCTAGATGAGTTTTCAGGAGGTACCTTGGACCTTGTTCGGGTCCCTGTCTATTTTCCTTTTGCCTCAGGGGTTTTGTCTGAGCTTGATTTTGCTGTTTTGAATTTTGGCACCCCTGATAAGACGACATGCATTTTGTTCTCTTGGACAAGCCCTTTGATGACTGTCTCTGTAGGCTTGTGGGTCTGATCTTTCTCTGAGGTTTTATCGTTGTTGCTGTGGGGGTCAACTCCCCTGCCCGTTCTTTGTCTTTTCTCTCATCAGGATGGCCTTGTGTGCATCGTAGCTCTGGGCTTCCTTGGCCAATGCTGAAGGGGTTAAAATAACCACCTCTATGTCTAGCTGTTTTCTCCAAAAAGGAGACTGCTGGTAATCAGTGTCACATCTAAGGTGACTGCAAACTAGAGAACTAACCTACGCACAAAATCAAGTTACACACAACCACTTTACAAAACAAAAGCTGTTTAATACACAAACAGTTAGGACCGAATTGTCCCCAGTAAATAGAGGACTAACTTTAACTCATCTAACTTACCAAATCTCCCACTACTGAGCCCCGGAGTAAGACTCTAAGTGCACTGACAGCAGTGCACCCCCCAGAACCTGCCTAACTTTTACTAATGTCGAAATATCTTCTGAGGCATGCCATTCGGCCAAAAAACTGAAATTCTTACCCCCAGAAAAATCTGGGGTTACCTCGAAACGAACAAACATATGAGTGAACCAATGGAAGGATGAATTAGAAGTCCAGCTGGCACACTCTTTAACTAACCAGGTAGATCACTGGTAACCTCAGTGCAACAGCACTAAGACACTATACTCGCCATATACTCACCAAACAGCACACCACTGAAACAAACACAGGATTATAATCTGCACAACCTAGGGGAAAAAACAACAAATCTCCTCCTGATCTAATTGCTCCCGGACGAGCCCCCAAGGAGTCAAACAACAACTATAATTTGCAAGACAAAGTTTATAGTAAATAAAGTAAACCAAAGTTCATCAAAGGAATAGAAAGCGGTGGCTCATAACAATGCTGCTGATACTGGCTGCAGTGTGTGTGAGAGAGCGTGGGTGGAGCTTGAGAGGGTTTTTAAAGCCAACAGATGCCAGAAATCAGGTGGTGATGGAGGGAGGAGTTCCAGGTTACCTGCAAAACACAGCACACAGATCAGCTTTGGACATAACACACAGAGAAAACAGTGTCAGAAACAGGGGTGTCACTGAATAGTTCAGTGACCTGTTTTCGCACTATGCTGTCTGTCTCCAACAAGAACAAGTTGTCCTATATTACACACACACTGCTTCCAAAATCATTGGTCTCCCAAACTCCAACCTCTCTGATCTCAATGACAGAGCCATCACTCGCATCACAATAGTACATGGCCCTGGACACCCCCTCAACCTATTTTTCACTTTACTCCCATCTGGTTGCAGATACAGGACACTCAGATGGAAAAAGGCATTTTGTCCCCTCTGCCATAGGGAGGTTTTGTCCCCTCTGCCATAGCGGTGCTAATCACAATAATTCACTATGTCTTCTGTACAAATGTATTTATGTTGTTGTATGCATATGAAGCACCAACCTCAGAGTCTGAAAAGTGAAGCCAATGCGGAAGTCCCTTATACCTGCATTCTTTCTAATGGCCAGCAGGGTGCGATTCCACTGGTTGCAAAAAGAAGTCTGATTGTATTCAAGTCTATGAGAAAATGACCCGACTTCTCGCTTGATTGATTACCTCAGTAAACATTTTCCTTTCCATTTATGCTCTCAATTGCTAATTTCAAGACTTCTTCAATTCAGCATGATGTTCATTTGGTAAATTATGTTCCCATTTAGAGTAAAATAGGTGATAAAGCAGGGTATGCTTTATCATGTGGCTACATCGCCGTGGTAGCGACCTGTCAATCAGGAGAGCAGTGTTTTGGTTGTACTAAAAGACATTCTAAGGAGTCGGCGTTTCATGTTTTCTGGTAAGCACATTTACAAGCTAACCTTGTTAGCAGCTACGGCAGAACCAGGAGCCAGGTGCAGTCAGGTTGCCAGTATTAGTAGGTACGCATAGTGTCCTCAGGTTCTCAGAGCTCCAGCTCCAACTGGTATGTAATGTTGCCTATATAGACATGACACAAAATCTCTCTTTTCTTTGATAAACAGAAAGTAGCCGGAGTAGACCCATTTCAAAAATGTTTAGTCTGACTCCGCAGCCATCGCGGAGAACAGGAAATTCTTTGTGGGATCATTTTTCTGGTGACGCACTGGCAGAAGTGGCACAGTGTGCTTATATTGAGGGAGAAATGTTAGGTGTGAGTGAGGTCTTAGTGACATCACAGTCTATGGGAAACTTTCAATTTTGATTCAATTGTTTCATTCATAGATTAAAATCTAAATGGGGTGGGGCTGGTTTTAAAAAAAAAAAACTATTTTGATTAAATTATTTATAGTTAATAACATAAAATTAATTTCCAAGAAGGGAGTGTGATATTAATTAAAAGCATCAGCCCATAACTGATTAACAACACAAACAAATTGGCTTGAGGAGTCTCACATCTTCCCTGGGATTCTACATAGACACAGCAAACAGAGGAAGTGGACTTCATTGGATGGAAATGTATATATGTCTGTTAAAATTACAAAACAGTTTCATATCAAAGCAATGACTTGCTCCAAATAAAAAATAAAATGTCTTAAACTGTGATCCCCTCTTTGCCTTTAAAGTTGGTCTGATGACCAAACAAATAGCAATTTAGTCACTGTTGAAGTAGCTAACAGTGATGTGGTCACCCTATGGCAGTCTCAGGGAAGACTCTTGCTACTGTTAGGTAATACCCATTACAGCTGATATTTCAGATGTTTCACTGTAGACATTTTGATTCATTAAACATAGGTAATGGTTATTATGGAATGGAAAATATCAATATCTTGTTTTTGCTGACCTCCAGTGGTTTAACTTCTCACCGTGCTGCTGTGATGTGTAGGTGTACTCCGGGACCCGTTATATCACAGCTAGGTGTGGTTACAAATGGTACAGGACTGAAGACTTTCAAGCAGAAAGGGTGGAAGATAAACCTGCTTTTCATCCTGGTGTTAAGTTACTCTTTAAACCTGCGATAACTGATTTTTTTTGGCAACTTGGGGACAGCAGAAACAAGCTGTGAACAGAACAGTGACATGTCACCACTTTTTAAGATGATGTGGTGAACTTGTTAGCAAACACTTGCTTATTTACTCACCCAGCAGTTATAGAGCAACATTATCATTTGGAGTGATGTTTCTGGTCACAAAAGTCCAATATTTACTCTCTTTTAGCTCAGTTTTTTATGTATTATTTGGTGTTTGTTAAATGTATCGTGTGTGTATTCAAAGCTTGATGTATCTTCATCTGTGCCATGGAGCTCCATTGTATCAAACCTTTTTTTTTTCATGTGGCTTCCAATAAATACAATGTAAATACAGTGCACAAATGTTTACAATGACTTTATAATTCACTCCAAATGAACCAATGAAGTCTGATCTCCTTGACGTATTTCTGTGTCTTGCTAGGTGTTGAAATCTAGGTCACATTTTCATTGCGTACGAAAACCAGTCCTGCAAATTCTGAGCCTGTGATTATGGTTTACAGGCTCATTGTACTGAGAACAAAATTGATTGACTGTAATCTTACTCCCGATATAATCTCCGGTACTGAGAAAGAGAATGACAGAGTGACAGAAAGTGAGAGAGAGTGTTAATCCAAACCCAGGCACCAACCCCTCGGCTTCCATCATAAACCAGCACTATAAACTTAACTGTATGCCAACGCTTAATCCAATCCATATGGCATCAGATTTATCTGCAGGTAAATCAGTGCCTGGGATAAGTATCTGCTGGCAAGATTAATAGAGTGCAGAGGAAAGTAAAAAGGGGATGAGGAAATGTTTTAGGGCCACACTCCAGAGACCCAGAGCAGTGATCTGTGTGTAAATGTATGTGTGAGGATGAGAGAGATGCTCTGGAAATATTTTAAAGCCACACTAAGGACCCTCAGTATATTCTGCTCCCAAATGACGCTGTTACATTTCGAATTAAAAGAGAAGTGGGTGAGGTAGGTGTGTGTGATAAAATCCCCTGAATATATTGCCTGTGATACAGCATATTTTGCCCCGATGGGGACAAGTTGCAATGGCTGCTTTGTAGAATTTAAAGTCTAATCCTCTGTTGGCTTAATTGTTTGGATGCATATGGGTGGCAATCATTGGTTTGGTGGATCAATAAAACAGTTAGTGACACATAAGGGGCGCAAGGATAGTGGGCTGCCTGCATGTTAGAGAGAGAGCGAAACGCAGACTGTTTGGTCTCAGAGGACTTTGCCACTGCGGCAATGTCAGGGTTATGGATAGCCAAGCCCAGAACTTTTCTTTCTCTGTGTATGTGTGTGTTTGGAGGCAGACTCCCCTGAGAGACTGTAATTACCAGGATGGTAAATCACGTTATATCCAGGACACACAAACAGATTTGGACCAGTGATCAGCCCTGTGTGGTTTGTGTTTAGACACTTATCTTGCAGTCATCCACATTCAACCACATTAAAATCAATATACGACATGGCCCTGGAGTCAAAAACCCTTTATTACGCCCTTATAAACATACTAATGTCATTGTTTTGCAAAGAGGAAGCTTTAGGGAAACTACACATGTCAGGGGAAGGGGTGTCTTCTGTAATTTGTAATGGTTTTGTTGTTGGAGTGACAAGGGACCAGGGTGGGGTTTCATGCTAAATATTTGGGGGGAAACAATTAATCATGTTGTAGACACTGACTATAGGATGGAAAACATGCTTTCAAACCAAATCACCAAATAAAACATTGTTTTTTTAAAGGGTCAGTTCATCAAAATAAGTACACGAAACATAATTGAATGAAATTTGGAAAATGTCTTTCTACCAATGAAATAGTCCCCAAGGAAAACTCTTGACAGACATGGCTGACCAATATCAAAAGTAATGGACATTGGGCCTGGAAAGACAATTTTCAGGTCAAATTCTAATAGATCTTGTATTCTCAGTGCCTCAACTGGGATAAGTAGGAAACACTTTTTAGTAAACTGATCCTTTAAACCTGTTCTAAGACATTTCAAAGCGATTTGTAACTTTTAACAATTTAAGGACTTCACTGTATTGCACAGATTATGTTTATCTTTTGCAATACAATGCTTAATACCAGTGGGGAACTAGGGTGCAAATCTATACTAGGGTGCAAATCTATACCTGCAAGTTCAGTTTTCCCAGAATAGAATACTCATTCACAGCTGCTAAGAGATATAAGAGATAGTTTGTATAGTAATATAGTATAATAGTCTAAAACCCTATTAAGGGAACAACCCACCCTGAGAAAGCCTGCTCAAAAGCAAGAGCAATATGCTGTACCTGTTTGATGATGCACTGTATTTCAAAGAGTAACTTAACACCAGGCTCAAAAGCCATATTTCACTGTCATCTCTGGTTAAAAGTTTAAATTCTGTTGCAACTCTGACCAACAGTGATGTCACAGTGTACTAACACATCCTGGAGTACACTTCTACAACACTACTGCAAAGTAAGAGGATAAACTACTGGAGGTAAGCACACAAAAGTCAGGTCGGGGAGGGTTGATTACATATGTACAGTACATACGACAGTATACATTACATATGTATTTATTGCAACCTGAAAAATGAAAAATTCAAGAGTTTAGCACATTTTGTGTAATGTTTTAGGGTAAAAACCACTTTATTATTGTTACTTATTTTATTATCTTTCATAGAAGATAAAACAAATTTTACATTCTTATCTTACATTCTTACAAATTAGTAAGAAGCATGCTGCTAAAACTTGATGGATTTTTTATTTATTTTGGGCTTAAAGGCCACAGAGCTCTGCATATCCTGTAATGACTCTCATCTTTTGTACTCATCACAAAGATCAATGGCAACTTCTGTTCTGTAGCAATAAAGTGTTCATGACATGTCACTGCATATCCCCCATATCACCCTCCCCCCCCTCCCAGCATAAATATTATGGTCTGTGAGCTGGTACAGCCAATTAACAAACTAAGTTACACCAAGAAATGACTGCATTATTCTGTTGACAAGCATTGTTTTATTAAGCCTATCAATTCAGCCCACACCTCTCTCTATAGCTATTGAATTTGTTTGTGGGCGTCGGGCTTCTTTGACATGCAGGTTTGTCGGATTGCAGAGTAGTTTGCATGTGAATTATAGAGCAAATTATGACTTTGCAATGCCAGACAAGGCGGTCAATTTAATAGTAAATTGAACGGAGTGTTCTCTCCTGGTGAAGAGCTGCTATAATTAAAAACTATGGGATAAATGTTTTGTTTTTCCTTGTGTTGAACACAATTAAATTATGTCCTCTTCATTTGCATCTCCAAGTTATTGAAAATCATTTTTTATCCTAATCAGATTGTGTGAGTTTTGTACACACTATTATTTAAGAACAAATACAAACTTGCTGGATCGCTGACAGATCACTACCCTTTACATTTGGCTTGTGCATCACACTATTTAGCTTATACCATTTTGTTTTCCAGTCCTGTAATTACAGAAATTAGAGGTCAGGAAATGGCCACCCTACAGCCTGCACTACATGACGCAGCCCGGACCACATTCCAGGACACCACCGCTGACGTCACCGATGACATCAATGGATTCACTGAGTCTGAAAAACAACAGAAGCAACTGTACAGTTAATTTTTGGATTTTATGTAATTTTTTATTCGACTGAATGGATATTTTATTTCAGAATGAAACCCTTTACATTACTGTGGTCCTGTAGTTTCATTATTCTATAACCACAAACACATTCAATACTATACAGTATATATTCAATCATAAAATAAGTAAGATAAGATAATTCTACTCTGTGTTCATTAAAAGCTTCATGTTCAAGAGGTTTTGTAGCAACTGACAACAATGCTGAGTGGTCTATCAGATACCTGTCAGGTTCATTTCACTACTCTGTGAGCACGTCATTGATTTCTATTCATGCTCCACGTTCTACTTAGACGAAACAATTGCTTTAAGTATCTCATCAAGGATTAGAGGAGTGAGAAGATTTCCACATTAATGTTCCTTATAGAGCCTGAAGAGTCTCCTATACATTTAACGTCTGAGGTAGCAACCTATTCTAAAGCTGATAACAGTGTTTGGCCAATTAAGACTGGTGGAAGCAGACAACCCGTCAATATCAGACTTCACTCACACCTCGACACACATCTGGTGAAAGTTACACATGACCTTCTAATTGCATCAGACAAAAGACTTGCCTCTGTACTTGTCTTGTCAGATCTCCGACCATCACATCCTATTACGGAGACTGGAACATTTAATTGGCTTTAAAGGAACCGCACTATGCTGGCTTAAGTCCTATTTATCAGATTGTACACCTTAAATATGAATCCTCCATGCACGCCAAAGTTAGTCACGGAGTTCCACAAGGTTCTGTGCTTGGACCAACACTATTCATCTTATATATGCTTATATGTCTTTTTTCACCTGCGTAACATTGCAAAAAATCAGGCATATCCTGTCTCACACAGATATAGTTTAAAATCCTTCTCACCAACAAAGCTCTTGCTGGTCAGGCACCATCATATCTTAAAGAGCTCATAGTACCATATTACCCCACTAGAGCACTGCGCTCCCAGAATGCAGGGTCACTTGAGTCACTTGCCTTCAGCAACCAAGCTCCTCTCCTGTCGAACCAGCTGCCAGTTTGGGTTTGGTAGGCAGACACACTCTCCTCTTTTACATTGCAATTCATTAAACAGTTGTTGGGATAGTTTAGTCTGTATCGAAGTGGTGGACCATCAGACAGACAGGCATTGTCATCCCAAAGCAGACACCGCACACTGTAGGAAAATGTAGAAAATTCTTCAATACAATTTGTATTGATTGTACTGCTGAAACTGCTGAAAGTATAATCTGCTATGATTGTCCTTCCTGTGATGGCTTTATTTGATATTTGTCTCCTGATAGCTGCTCTCCTCAACAGGTCAATCACAGTGTCCGATCACTCTGGTCTTGAATCCTATCCCCTGTAATGTTTCCTTTCCTGCTTGAAAGTGCAAATTACTTGATTTTTGAAAAACATTCTTGTAAAGTTACCTCGATCGAGCGCAAATCTGATTCCATCTCTCTTAACATACTTTTGATCAGATTAGAAACGAAAATTCTGCTACTGAGAAGTGCATATGCTTTCAGGCAGTGGCTTGGGGGAGCTGCAGAGGTGAGAACATCCTTCTAGTCTGAGCTATTTTTTCCTCTTCTATACTCAGTTTAAGGCTTTTTCCCCATTATCCTCCACTCCATTTCCTGGCAGAAAAAGGAAAACACATTTAAGAACATCAACTCCGCACTTCAAAACGTCTGCCTCCGTGCTCTGAAGTGGAGCGATACAATGTGCCTGTCGGAGGTTCTCAAATCTGGGACAGCAAAACCATTTCAGCATCTTGTTGTTTTGGAAAATGGTTTCTGTGTGGAGTGTGTGTGTGTGTGTGTTGTACCGTGTTATTAGTAAAACAAAATATCTCGCAAACCCCAGTGGTTTTTGCATTAATTGTCTGATGAAGTGAACTAAGGGAAAACTTACTCCGTGAAGTAAGAAAGAAAACATCCACTATGTTAAAATTTTGAGAACCTTTCAGTCACCGTGAGTTTATAGGTTGTATAATAATAAATGTATTTTGGTTAAAGAAGGATTTGTTTTTGCAGTGGTACAGTGCATGTTTCACACACACACACACACACACACACACACACACACACACACACACACACACACACCATTAAGGGCCTAAAATATTCTGACTTACCAAAAAACTGCATGCACATTAGTCAACAAGGCCTATAGTATGTTACTAAGTATAACATAACTTCCTTCCCCGTTTCATAGATGAGCAGCACTGCTGAGAGGAATTAAGTTCATGACTCTGCATCCATGTACCGCTGAAATGAAACAAAGTCATGAGAATAGAATTTATCTTTCTTTAAGGACAGCTTATTTGTACTTTCCACAAAGCATAGGGATTTAGTTGTTTTGATCTCTTGCTAAAAGGCTGGCAATACATTGACAAATCATCACCTTATGAAGTTGTTGCAGCAGTTGTTGTAGCAAACACCAACAATGGAGCGTTTATACATTCAACAGACACACAGCAACTGTTCACCAGCTAGTCACTAACTTGCCTGTCTACTGTTTGGTGCTGAAGGTTGTGTACAGTGGGTCTTTTCGCTGAAAACTGCCATCTGCTGCAGCTGGTCACACTAGTTCCACCTCTGCTCCTGACCAACAACAATTACAAGTCCCATGGCTCGTTTTAGGCATTTAAAGGAGTGACAAATCTTATGGGTTTTATTGCGTTGCATGCCAATACACCCCTCATCCTTCCCCCATATATCGAAACCAGGGTCATAGAAATTAATTGGCAGAAAGCAACACATTAGCCTCACCAACTTTCACTGATATTGGTATTATCTCATGAATAAAAACTTATGTCCTGAGAATAATTTAAAAGATACTATAATTGCATACTGTAACTGTTGCGACCTCCCTTACAAACTCCCCAGTGTTTCCTTGGGGGTTCCCCTTCCTTATGTTCCAGTGCTCCCCTGTCAGGCGTGGGCCCCCCCCTTTCCTTGCTCTCCTGGCCCCCGGCTCTGCTCTGCTGTCCCTACACACCTGTCTGCGATCAGCACATCACCTCCCAGTCTGCTCACCTGCCTCTCATCAGCTCACCTGCCTGCAGTATATCTACACCAGTTCCTCAACCACTCTTTGCCAGATTGTTGTTTCAACCACAAGCCGTAGCTGCGCTTCGGCCAGTTTAGTTTTATTTCTAGTAAAGTCTGAATCCTCGTGTTTGTGTAACGTTACCACCCTGTCACTCCCGTGTCCCAGGATCATCACTTGCTTGTCTTCTGCCAGCAGTAACAGCCTGTCACTGTCACTGTTAACCACTCTACCCTGCAACCAGGCCCCATCTCCCCTTCTTCAATAAACTCTTTTCTCTCCACTCTGTCCGTGTCCTGCTTTTGGAGTTCTTAACAGTAACAATCCTGCATGTATTGACTTTAAGTATTGAATGCTTTGCTATGTAATTTTATAGAAATTAACCACTTGGTCATACCAGAACATATTTAAAAGAAGATGTTGTTGTTGTTGTTGTTGTTTCAGGGAAATAAGGTAGTGTTGGCTGATATAAAGGCATCCTTTTCATTGGGTGCCAATGGGACTGACTGCATAATCCAGCCATGTATTGGTATCAGATAAAACAAACCAAATGCAGATCCTTCATGACAGCCAGGCTCAGTGTGTGCACTTTGTTGCATATGCAGTTGGAAATTATTATTAAATCATCATTAATGAGTGTGAACCAAATAATTAGCTAAAATACTGTGATGCTTGTCCTACAGAGTATCATAATGTCTTGAAAACCTATCACAATTGTGATTTGTCATATTAATCATAGATACACTGTCAAAATATTTATTATCATAAAAAAATAATGGTGCGCTTTATTTAAATAATTAAGGCTGAAATTATAATCACAGGAAATGAGTGACACCCAGCTTTCACTTGGCTGTCGTGAAGGAGCCGGTCCCAGGAAAAAATGAATTATTCAGACAGTCAAGACCCACAGAGTTTAAAGGACAAGATTAAAAGCCTGCAGACACCGTGGTACACCGCCAGGGCGCAAACCGGCACCTCTCGCATGGTTTATCTCCCGGTTTCCCCCCGCGGTCCTGTTTGACAGTCTGCGCACGAAAGCTCCGGTACGTGAAGGCAGGGCGGGATGATCGGTGTTCAAACTTTAAGGAGAGGACGGACAGGGGGTTCCCAGCTCGGCGTGACGTTGATCCCTTCCCCCTGAACTATGTGGAGTTGGACGGCAGAGCAGAGGAATGTGTCTGGGGTTGTTTGAGAGGAACCGGCTGTCGAAAGGGAATACAGTGACACAGAAAGCACCTCTGCTTCTTCTGTGTTTCATCTTCGCCACGTTGTCTTTAATGGAGGGACACACAACTTCAGCATGGGGATGTTTTAGGTTCTTCGCCTTTGCGTGGGCGCAGGAAGAAGATCACAGCACAGGTTGGTCTCTGTCTCTGTGGTCGATCTGCATGAAAAACTGCGTGATTCAATGTGCAGCACACGCGCCCACGCGTCTGCATGAGCTCACAGACTCACGCAAAACACCGGCGCACTGAGAGAGCCAGGTGCAGGCGGTGACCCGTTTAACAGCGGCCAGGCTGGCACTGCGGCGCTGTCCACGGTGCTGGACATTACCCCCCCCCCCCCGCTGTCTTTCTGTCTGTCTCTCTCTGTTTATGTCTCACTCTTTACATTCAGTGGCTTACTCTGATTTTTGGGCATGAAAGTTATGTGAACTAATATTAACAAAGCATTTGATCAGGTCACAAATGAGTTGCATGGAGTACATATGTTACAGAAGTTTGTGTGTGTGTGTGTGTGTGTTGTGTGTGTGTGTGTGTTGTGTGGATTTAAGTTCAGTCGGACTTCATCGTAAACTAGCAGGTACTATTTTAAAAATATCATTCAACCATTCAATCCCTGCTGACTGACAAGCTTTTAACTCCCCATAATCTTAAATCAACCTGGATCTATGGATCTGTGCTGCGTATGCTACCAGTCTAACACCATTTTGCGTGCTGGGGTTATATTCAGACATTGTGTTGGAAAGAAACACTAATGTTGAGGTTTTGAAATGTATGATTAAATGTTTTGAGCAGCATGAACACAAGTTCATTTTTATCTCCATTGTTTTGAGATGGATGTGTGTAGAAAGTCCCAGAGAGGGATACCTCAAATCCTGGACAACTAAAAGCAAAACAATGTGTGCATGGATAGATATTATTAGAGGTCAGTGGAGAAAGATTTTTGTGAGTTTGGTGAACCAACACTTTTAAAGGCAGTTTCAGATATGAGTAAATTCCATGTACTTACTTAGCTTACTAAATAACACGTTAGGTGTGAAAACAAACAAGTTGTAGTTTTACAGAGGGTCATGCTTTTCCAGTCTTCAGCACCCAGCCAAGAAATATTCTGGGCAACTTGTCATTTTTACACATTGGTTTTGGTATCAATCTTTTTCTCATCTAATTCTCGACAAGGAAGCGAATATGTGTATTCATTATATCTTGAACTTTTCCTTCAGTAAGTTGTTAGTGGGCAGATTTTGGTTTAAAAAGACAAAGTATCCTGATGGGGGAGGATAAGTAACAATTATTGACTTTTCACAACCTGGCAACCCATTGTTCTAAATAATAGCTTATGACTGCGGCATCACTAAACTATTTATAATCCATTAATAAAGCCATTAGTTCCAACACTTTATTAAGGATGACTTGAAAGTGGAAAGTGGAAGAAAGTAGTACCAACGTCTTTTAGGCCTGATAAGGTGGTGGTGGTCTAGTGCAGTCAGTCATGGTCTCTGTGAGAGACGCTGGTGTGTGCTAGCAACCACCAATGTTCTAGCTTCGTCTGCTGATTGCATGTAAATGCAAACTTTTGTGATGTGTGAATTGCAGCCTGCATAACAAATTCTAATCAAGACTTGAATTCTCCTTGTGAAAAGCCCATCATCAACTTCCTCAGACGTTATTCTGCCAAGTATTTTCATCAGCATCATAAGCACATTAGCATAAAACAGCATGGATAGCAGCCCAGCAGTTAGAGACAGGGGCTTGTGACTTGAAAGTTGCCAAATCCAGCCTGGCTGCCGTGGAAAATCTGGAGTAAGAAGCTGTGGTTGCACTGACCAGCTCTGAGTGGGAAATGTGTGATATTGGAAAGATAACACACTCATTAAAGAAACAAAAACGGGAACATGGTGTGATTTCTGCACTGTATATGACCATGAGCTGTCATTTCAGGTTTCAGGTTTCACTGCATACTGCAGAAAATGCTTGATTCCTGCCGCTCTCGTAGTGTCGGTTCACATGACCGTTTCTTGCTCTGCGGTCGGGTCAATGCTGCTGTTGATATGCTTTTCCCCTTGAAATGTGTTCATACATCAAAACACCACGGATGTAGTGGGAGGTAAAGCCATCTGAGCTCAGCCAAAGTCTGCTTTTCAGGATGAGATGAAATAGAAAGCAACAATAAATAGTTCTTAGAATATCCATGTATATATTGGTGCATTGGGGCTTGAAGGTCATAGTTTACCCACCTTTTATTTACTACATCAGTTATGAAGACAAAGCACTGTCTCTCTCTCTGTCTCTCTGTGTCTGAAAAGAGAGCAAGAGCAAAAGAGAGTCACGGCTGCCACGCAGACTGCCCGCTGAGCTGAATCAATTCCATTTGACTCAGTTTGATTTGAAGTCCGTGCACTTTTTCCTACTTTGTGTCATGCAGCTTTGTGGAGGAGCTCTATATGTGCTGCGTCTGTGTGTTTGCATGCACACATCTGACTGTGTTTATATGCAGCCAATGTTGACCTGTGGGTGTACACTGTGTGCGATTGTGTCTTCCATTAAGACTTCCATTAACTACAATGTGTGAAATATACCTATTTGTTTCTCGTGTGTGTGTTTTGTACAGAGTTGGTGTAAGGACATAGTCAGCGTAGCTTAGCATAAAGACTGGAAGCAGGGGGAAACAGCTAGCCTGACTCTGTCCAAAGTAAGGATTCTGGGAAGGTTTTCTTCATTTCAGTGTATAAACCACTTAAAATGCACACAAAGGAACAATCTGCAATCAATAAATGTGTTTTGCATATGAATTGCAACCCTATACATATAATTACATGGGGCACAATTAGAATGTGGATCATGCACACCAAGCTGTGATGTTTGGCATGGAAATGGTGCTATATATTACATAAAAACTGGACTGGAAAAATGAAGGATAAAATGTCACAACTTGTTATATTTTGTGGAAAAAGTTATTACGTTATACATTCAACATTTTTATTATATCATAGGCGTTTGAAATATCTTTATTCATTGCTTTCTAATACATTTGTTCTTCGGGACATATGAGGTTTTTACACGTCTGCAGTGTTATGAAACAGTTCAGTTAATTATGGTGCTGTGTTCTGCACTCAAACAGAGGGGGCTTGATTAGTGGAGAGGCAGACACACACACACACACAGCCTCCAAATCAACATGCCACTATTATCCATTTTGGTAAACACTTGAAAAACAGGTGATCACACAGTCTGCCACTGGTATTGTACAGATCCACTTGTTAACTTCATTGTCGGGTTCTTGTCACAGTCAAATGAACTAAGCTGAACTTCTCCAGTATTTGAACAGCAACCGTTGAAATTATGGTTTTAAGAGGTTTTAACCTCCCAACTTGATTTTTTTGGGGCCACAAAATTACTTCAAAATAACCTCTAAAATAGTGGTTTTTATTTGGTTTTTATTTAATATTTGGTTTGGACAGTTTGGAAGTTTTATCTCTGAACATTCATGTTTTCATTTGTAATTTAGAAAATATACCTATGTACACCACTTACTCTGGGACCGATTTCTGTGCATGAAGTGTACCACCAATTTGCACAGCATATTTTTACCAATTTGCAGTGGCAATCTGCGTATGATTAGTGTCTGATTTACTAAGGCAGCAGCCCATTATGCAATCACCTCTAGATGCATTCTGAGTGCAAAGGAGAGCTCAACAAGTGCAGTTCAGAAAGCTCAGACAAGAAATCTAAATATACT
This sequence comes from Enoplosus armatus, assembly GCF_043641665.1. NCBI lineage: Eukaryota > Metazoa > Chordata > Actinopteri > Centrarchiformes > Enoplosidae > Enoplosus > Enoplosus armatus. The sequence goes on from NC_092186.1 coordinate 3,652,640, forward strand.
CAGAATGAATGACATTCTGAGACATTTACTAAGGATGAAATACAAGTCTAAGAAAACGATCTATTACTGATGAAATGTTAATAATCTTTATTTGTAGAAATGTATGAAATTAAAGCAATAGGAGTCAACAAAATTTTGTCATTTAAATGTGTTGGAGGGCAGCTCAAGTTCAACTGTAATGACGACCCTGTCGCTTAGAAATGCACGATGTACCATGGGCGGGTGTTGCACCCCAGCGCCCCCCCTGGTGACAGGGACAGCCTAAGTTCAGCCTCCCAGAGCTGCTAGCGTGGCTGTAGACTCTTAGTGTAGTTGTTCAATGCTGGAAAATCCCATGTACTGTACATGAAACGCAGCAACTCCCCAGAATCAACTGCCTACTTTTTCTTTTTGAATTCTGTCCAACAAGGTATTTTGCATTCTCTCTGCTGTCACTGAGATGTTCCCACTGAAAACCATCCTCTCAAGCTATTTTACCTCAATTTGTTATCATAATTCTATCAGTAAGAGACATAGCAAATTCATTATAATGGATGTTATTCTGCATGAGATTATTAATGTTTACACCATTCCCCCAGTTCTTTCTATAGGTGGTGGCAAGATGATTTATGAGACATGACATATAGATGATTTATTGTGTGCACATGTATTCTCATGTTTTTTACTTTTGTGATGTGAGCCTCTATCTTTAATTATATAATTTTGCAACCGTCAGATTATATCCAGATAAAACACAATATGTTTACCGCTGCCCAGATCCTATAGACTAATATCCATGTTGAAGAAACCCATTTGGTTTTTTGGCATGGCGTGAGCCGAAGTAAATTAGTGCTCAATGACTCCCATGCTGCAAAGCGCTAAAGCTATACAACCGGCTTTATTGTGTCAATGTTCATTTTAGTAAATGTTCTACATTTGGGGAAGAAATGATGTTCACATGCTGGTTTATGCTTTGACATCCAAGATTTAAGAGTCAGAGATTCAACATCAACCTTTTGAATGAAAGACTCTTGACACAATTAGTCGATTATCTGACAGACAATTACATTTTTAAAACTGTGCTCAATTATTTTTTGCCAAAGTTTCTTATCACGCAAAATGCCAGACATTCTCATTCTCTGATTCTAGCCTCAAATTTTTCAAATATTTGCTGCTTTTCTCTGTTTTTAAATCATTGTGAATTGAATATCTTTAGGTTTTGGACAATTAGTAAGACAGAACAAGCAAATTAACAATGTTCCCCAGCCTTAATGCCTTCTTGGTTCTTTTAAGTTTGTTGTTTATTTAGAAAGAAGTCAAGTAAAAGCTAGAAAAGAACAAATCTTTAGTAACAGCAGATCAATAATTGTTCACCAGTTAGTTGCTAACGTTGTCTGTGTGCAGTTAGCGTGTAGTGAGTTTATCAGAACAACCTGCTGCAGCTGGAAATAAAGTCGAAATGAGCGGTGAGACTGAACCAAACAGTAAAGTTGTGGGCTGTGAAACTAAAACAATTAGCTGGAAGACGCCAAACTGCACTGCGGACCGGAGGGGAACGGTAGAATCTGGTGTCAGTTCATCACTGGTTTCAAACCTATCTGTGAAAAAGCACTAAGAGCTTCGTGCCCTCTGCCACCACTGCCCTTAACAAACTGCAGCAATAACACTCAAATGAACTCGTGTTCTTGTGGCTGTACTCTGTTCCTTGTGGCTATGTTGTTGTGTTAGTATGGAACCTTATTTGTTCTTATGTGTGTACAGGCTGTGGAAACACATTTTAACTGAGGACAATAAATAATCTAAACTACAAGCAACCCCTTTCTTGGGGGAATGGGTCAGATTTTACCCCGCTGTGCATTTAGGTTTAATATGATATTTAATATGAGCGTCACACAGACTTGAACTAAAATGACCTGACTCAGATGAAACAGGGCAAACATAATTTCTTTGGCATCCATCCAACATCCACTTAATTGTAAAACACTGTCCAGAAAGCCCAAAGTATTTGCTCTTCATCGTTTTTTTCCCCTCATGGACGTTAAAGTGATTTATGAACTGTGCAGTTTGAATACCACTCGCATTAGTAAAGTAGATTATAAAGAGGGCTTATATCCCCCACTGCAGAGATTTTAGATCATTAAAATTGCTATAATTTAGGTGAATTTTAAATCAGTGTCTTCAATGAGCACATGGCATACATATGTATAGTGGTTCAAAGCAGGATGGATAACACAGACAGTTATTTACTCTTTCTCATTCACCCAAACTAAAACAACCACGCAGCTTTAGAACCGTGGAGCTGTTCACAGGGATATAGTTGTCGCCCTGCAAAAGGACCAATCAGCAATCCCCTACACCACAACGCCACAGCTGCTGGGTGGTGTGGGCATTGTGGAAAAAACTGGCGGCCATATGGACTTCACCAGCTTCCTGATGGATGGAGTTTATCATTAAGCTTGTTTGGACTTTTGAGTGCGTCCAGGATGAAGTGAGTTGACAAATCCTTGTCTATACTGCCTGGTTACTGAAGCATGTAGAGCTATGTATTTTATATATAGTTGAATAGTGTAGGTTGAAGAGTGATGCCACAGTTTTCTTCTTGCTCGATGTGGTTGATATTCCTTAATGTTTGCATTCAGTTTGTTAGTTTGAAGCTAGCGAGAGAAAGAGACAGAGCCTCAATGAGTGTGAGAGAGATCTGCAGTTGTCAACAGTAGCCCTTCATGATAATGCAGACAACATAGACAAACAGAAGTTAACCCGTGGGAAGCTTCGGTGAGGTGAAAGAACAAAAGACACACAGATGAGATGGTGGGGTCATTAGCCAATGCATCAGCAGAATGCAGCTTAGAGAGGTGAGGAGCAAGCAGGAGTTATTCAGCTGCCACAGTAATGAATTATAGTCCAGTCTGTTCAGAGGAGCCATGCTGTTATTTTAGTGTCGTGAATATTGTCCATCAATATACAGTTATGTCATGAGGACTGTGCGTCTGTTGTTTATTGCTTGGGAGTATGAAAGTTGTGCCTTTTAATTATTTTCCTTTGCTTTTGATCAGTGTCTTTTGTTGCAGTTGTTGACAATGGGTCTGAACGCACCATCCTCCTGTCTGCCGCTGCCAGCAAACTTGGACTGCAAGGAACACCAAGAGGACCTTGTTCTGAGATCTCTAACTCTATCCAGAGATCTGGACAATGCAGCTATATACAGCAGGGAAATACAAACATTGGTCAAAGCTGGACATGTGGTGAAACTGCAGGCAGGCATTGCATTGTTTTCAACTGCTTGTTCCAGTCCAAGGGCTTGAACTTGAACGAGCACCTGCTGCCAGGACCTACCATAGGACCATATTTCCGAGGAGTACTTCTACGCTTTAGGGAACATGCTCCATCAGGTGGTCCCTGAAGACCAGTGTTGACTTTCTTTTAACTCTCTCTTTTGATTGATTAATTGTTTTTATTTATGGATTATCAGACACCAGAACTCTTAAAGCCTTTAAAATAGTTTGATACAGCTCTCCAAAATGGTGGACCTATTTTGGTGGATTTTAATGAACCACCGATGCTGAGCGGCACTGCCATACATTGTTTCACATATTAATAGCGGAACTCGAGACAACCTATACAAATACAGATTATTAATCGAATTTGCCCTCTGCTTTTGATTCAGTGGCTGCAGTTATTCATTGTGGCTTGTGTTTGTGTGTGTGCATACCTGCCGGCACTGTTTGTTGACTTTGACAAGGATGTGAAACGACTACTGTATCTGCATATGTGTGTGTACAGAAGGCTGTGTGTGTATTATAATGTGTGTGGGTGGTATTGCATGCAAGGTAGGAAAATGAGGTACGTGTGTGTACAGTATGTTTGTGTGTAAGTGCGCGTATTAAATGAGATTTGTTAAACTGCAATAACGAGTGTCCAGGGAAGTGAAACAGAGAAGGCTCTCAACATTGATCACTGCCAAGGATTCCCCTTGGAATCAAGAATCCAGTGTGTGTGTGAGAGAATGTATGTGCATATATTGTATGTGTGTGTGTGTGTGTGTGTGTGTGTGTGTCTGTGCGGAGGGTTTGGTGCAGATTTTATTCAAAAGCTGTACTGTTGGACGTGCCGCTGTGCCTCTTTTCCTCTTCGCACACACACATCGAAGCATAAATACGTACACACACGTATACAAAATGTTTACAAGCACACAAAACTGCTTTGTACTCACTTATGAAAATCACTGCTTCATTATTATTACTATTATTAGTGGCCGACCCCTTCACACTGACAGATCTTGCCAAAGAACAGAATCAGCACATCTGGGTGTTATGATCCTCCTGTCAGCCTCCCATTAGCCCTTACCTTCCTCAGCAGTAGCAGCAGGTTTGTTGTCAAGTAGGTTTTCACATAAAAAGGAATTTGCTTTACAAACAACAAACATAGTAAGAGAAAAAACAAAACAAAGTCAAGAAATATGAATAGATAAAACAAAAAAATGACAATAAAAATGATGAAAGGATTGAAAATATGAAGGTACATAAGGTACATTATGTGGGAAGCTCAAGTGTTGATCGGTGCTGTAGCCTGTTTGTCCATGGCACTGAAATAAAACAGAAGTATCTACCTACTCCACCACTGTCATTCCACTCATGCACAGCTGCCGAGCGTCTAAACATAGTAGGGTTGCAGCTACTAATTAACGAGTATTCTGTTTATATTTTGATAAATTGTTTAATATTGTCTATAAAATGTCAAAAAGAAAGGTCGTCACAGAGGTCAAGGTGGTGTCTTTCAATGACCAGTTTTGTCCAGCTAACAGTCCAAAACCCAAAGATATTCAGTTTAATATGATATGAAACAAAGAAAAGCACCAATTAATTATATTTACAGAGCCAACTAATCAGTGACATTCACGAGTGACTAATCATTAAAGGAGTACTCCACAGATTAGCATTTCAAGCCTATAACATCGCCGGACTCAGGATGCATAGTTGGACAATATTGGTGCAGCAGATCCTAAGTCTTTTTTATTCTATGCATTCTTCTTGTCAAAACCTGGCACCTACATTACCCACAATGCACCTCGACCACCAACAGTTCAGTTCAGATTTTTTTCCTTTTCAGACTTTTAGTCTTCGGTGAGGAGTTGCAGGTGTGCAGCTTTTCATCTAACAGCTTACTGTGGCAGCTCCTTCTTGTTCCATTACCCTCTGCAATATTCAAAACTGACCCACTTAAAAAAATAAAGTTATGAATTTACTTGTGCTTTGCAGACGCATTTTTGATGACTAATCGCTTCAAACCCTAAAAACAAGTCACGGATATGTATGTATTGGATTGGACACAGAAAATTATAATTTTTAGGTAACAGTCGAAGAAAGCTGAATGATGGATGCACATGTATCCTCTGTCTGTGTCTCACACTCTGCTCGTAAACTCAGGCTAACCATTCATGAAGAGAGACATTTTCTTCCAAACACTATCGCAAAGCTTACAACGATGGTAGCCAGGGACGGTGTACCGCTGTGAGGGATCCACCTAATGTGGAGCCACATTTGTTCCGTCCTTCGCGCAGGCACCATATCGTTGCAAGAAAGCAATCATTTCATTATTATTGTAGACTATTTGTTTGGAGGGGGGGCGCCACAAGCTCAGTGTTACAGGAGCACTAGCCCCTGTTGTGAGCTGGGCTGGGTTGTGAGCTTGGATTATTGTTCAGCATCAAAGTGTTATCAGTGTTAGCTGGTTAGCTCCTGTTGGCCACAGCAACCACAGAGAAAAACTGCCTGTCTTTCTGATAACAGGAGCTAAATTTGGTAGATGTTGTTGAGCTTGCTAGCTTAAGCGAGGCGGGGGGCATGTGCTTAATAATGCCGTTCTTTCATTTTATTTATTCCTATCATATTAAACAGGTGGACGATCTAAAGTGTGTCTGTGATCCATTAAAGTTAAGCTGTATGTACTCACCCCTCATCACAGGTTGTGTACGTCTGTGAGCGAGCAGTTCACGCAATAGGTGACATTCCCTTTTCAGATTGTTTGATATTGGTGTGACTAGTTTTTAAGAGGTTTGAAGTACAACCGGCAAGTGTTTCACAGTGAAAAAGCAATGATTAGAGAAATGTCAGATAAAAATAAAAAGCATTTGTCTAAATATAAATGTTTTTTTGTGACGCCTCAGATAAATGCTTAAGTCACTTCTATGCCACTGTGGTGGACTGGAAATGAGGATTTTTTTTTATGATGTTCATGGCACTGTTTTTCAGAATCAAACGTAACTTTGGAAGTATGTGTTCGTGGCAGATGATGAACAAGTTGAAAACTGATCAAATCATATCCAACATGTTTATCTTCTCCAGGAAAAAGACTAAGCTAAAGAAGATTCACTTTGTACCTGGGAGCAAAGGGGAAAACCCACACTGAGATAAAAGATAGTCTAATCTGTTTACCATATTTATATAAACACATCACTATAATCTTGACACTAATCTCTGACATTAAACTCACGTATATGTTTAAATGATCTCATAAAGTAGCATGGAATGGTCTTTAATCATCAGCAGCATCATGTTTTTGATATAAATACAAGACCACCAGAATAACTTCAGCTTCATTGATTATACCTGCTCTTAAACTCTGCAGGTCGCTCTTTTTTTCACTGCCAACAGTATATGTCAGAGTGAAATGAAAGTCTAAAATGAGACAATTACAGTGTTGTGCTTTGACATTATGCTTTAGGCCAGGAACAGTGTGTGTGTGTGTGTGTGTGTGTTGTATTGTGTGGACCTGGCCTTGCAGGAGGTGAATCAACACAACAGATTAAAAGAGAGGCAGAGTCAGCTGGTAGCCAAAAATAAGAGTCACTTTATTTGAAAGGTGACAGGAAAGGCGTAGGGGGTAAGTATAGCTGAGGTTCTGCTGGGTCAGGGTGCCTCAGGGCTCACACACAGGCCTGCTCTGCTGAGGGAGACAGCTGATGAGAGGGAGGTGGGGATCTCGGTTTGGTCTCAAAGTCTGGGCCAGGTGAGACGGTAACACAGTATTTGTGTGTTGTCCTCAGATGCTGCTCATGGTGCTGATCCTGCTGACTTGCTCCAGCAGGGTAACCCAGAGGCAACCAAGTGCCACAGCATGTGTTTACTGTACTGCACGTGTGAACTTGTGTTATTATATCATATATACATATTACTGAAACGTAAAGGTCCCATAGGTCCATGTGCACCTGTACTTGTGTTGTTGTAACTGTGTGTTCTCCTGCCTTGAACCACATAGTGTCCCAACTATTCTCTCTCTCTCTCTCTCTCTCTTACAGTGCAGCAGTATTATAGTAGATGGTCGTAGCTGTCCACTGGTTGTAGATCTCTTTAGTTGTCAGGGTCACAATCGAGGGCAGGCATGAGGAACACACACACACACACACACACACACACACACACACACACTCCCCAGAACAGAACTAGTAAATTCTGTTTTCCTCGTTTTTTCAACATGGGTAATAGAATTTGCTAAAATTTATATCCTCTCCACACATCTTCCTCTCTCCCTCTCTTTGTCTCTTTCTCTCTGTAATGACTTTAGCCTCAGTCTTGGGGTTAACACTTGTAGTTTGTACAGAGTGGAAAATGTAATTATTCTAATTGTATATTCTCCCATTCTCCAACTCTTCAAGCTAATGGGTTGGTACTATCAGCATTTGCCTCTTCTCCTTGGCAGACAACCAGAACTATTATTCCACTACTCCCATACGTACAACTGTAGCCCATTATACACAGTGAACAAAATATTATGACATGTTCCCAATACTGTGTAACCTCCTCCTGCCCCTTTAGGAAAAGGAAAATTCGACATTTTCTTTCTAATATATTTTGTAGCTTTATTGAAAAGCCAACAGTGAAAGGAAAAGATTTCTTTGTTCCCATCTTTCTTGCTGAATGCCCATTAGTGTGGTATCACCACTGAAGACTATTGTATGTAGTGAAACAAAGACTTGTCCTTTAAGCAACGTTAACATCAATTTAGAACAGCTATTATAACTAGATTTATATGAATTGAAAAAATAAAAAATAACTTATGTCATATTATTAATAATCCTGTTTTCTTTCCTTTTTCTGCTATGTCTATATGTCACATTCCAGCTCACAATTCATTTGTCGTCTGTATTTAATATGTGATAGAATGAATGTCAACGAAGCAAAATCTAGGGGGTTCAACTAGTGGCTAAATAAGACATGCAGGCCTCCATCCTCAAATCAGAGTGCAGAGCAGCACTCAACAGGTGAAGCACTGAGTGCAGAAGATCATTGATCATCACTGATCATCATCACTGATCATCTCCTGTCACTACATGTCGTAATACATGCTTGAAATGTACGAACAACAATCATATCTCATATCTTTTATCTATTTTCTCATATCTTTTATCTATTTTTCTGTCATTTTGAATCTATATATTTGTTTTTTTACTTTTATTTCTCATGTGCATTAGTCTCAAATTGTGTCACTGTTTGCATTAATAGTGTCTTATCAGCTTGTCAGTCATCTCTAAAGCACTTGTTGATCGCATTAACCGGTATAAAAGGTGCTATACAGATAAAGAGTGTTTGTTTGATTGATAGATTTGCATAGAGTTTCATGCTCAGGTCTGATTTGATTATTTTCTAAAGCAATTTATTGACAAATTTCTTTCTGTCATTCTCTTTCTGCTTCTGTGTCACATGTTGCAAGTAGACATGCAATGTTTAGTGGGAAGTGAGAAGAGAGACAGGGTCAGTACTGGATGAAGTAAAGCAAAAAGGACACTTGTTAAAATCCCCATTGACTCAGGCTAGGCCCTTGCATTGTGGTAACATTATGTCCTTGTTGTGACAACAGATACAAACCCCACTGGCTACATAGAGCTTGCAATGCCATAAATATTTCTCCTCCGGATTATGGCTGTCTGAAGTGTCAAGTTTAAACAGGAAAGACTTCCTGAGGAACTAAGAAAAGCTTTAATCATTCTTTTAAAGATTAGAAGTCATTTAATTCTTTTACTTCTTGATAATTGTTAATGCCACATTCATGTTCTATGGGATGGATGGTAGAGATGGGAAAGATTCCCATGTTTACACTGGTGATTGGCTGCAATTTGTGTTGTGTTATTCCCACTAAACATGTAACCTAAAAGCAATTGCTCATAAGCTACTTGTGTTTTTGCAGGGGGGGCGCTGTGCCATGCTCTGTTGACCCAATATATATTACTGCAGCTGCCAAGTTAGTCATTATTATTTGTGAGAAAGCCTAATGTGGGTTAAAAGCAAGCACACTTTGTCTTTGAGGGAGTAACAAATATATAGCCTCAGGTCTCAGGTGGGCTTTGGGTCATAAAAGTTGTGGCAATGGACCTGATTTGGGCCTGTGAAGAACTCTTACACACCCTATATGTATATGTGTGTGTAAATGAAATGGTAATCGAGAGTAATGCTATGATTACTAACTTAAGTAAAGGCAGGGGAATGATCAAGTTTTCAGTGATTGTAAGAAGCTTTCACCACAGCAGCACAATCACATACAGTACTCTCAATTCTCTGCAGGAGATAAAACATTCTGCACCTCTACAGCTGTCCTCTCACCATCCCTCTCATCTCTCTCCTCCTTTTTTACTTTTTCTACTTTTGGGCTGGAGAGACATTGTTTGCAACATTAATGGAAGCTTGAAAACATCGATCGCAGGCTTTTGAAGCGGCAGAGAGAGTCTCCTCTCCCTCCTTCTCTCTTCTTTCTCCTCTCTGCTGCTGGCGAACTGATAAATGTTGCATGGAGCTTGCTGGACAGATCCTTCTGCTAATCCTCTCCATTCAGCTGGTTTTAAAGTGTTCCATCCCTGTCACCTCTCCCTCTCTCCGGCCTGAAAAATACAGCAGAGCTGGTGTTGGCCTACAGACCTTGGTCCTTGGCCACATTTTAGCAGATGGGGACCTGCAGGATGTGTGTTTGGTACCTGTGTACATTCAGTACACTCTCTGGGCCCCCAGTTAGGACCTAAAATGAATTAAAATTAGTTTTTGATTTCACTTATTTTTAGATGGCCTCATTCATGTTCAATGGATGGATAGTAGAGATGGGAGTTATATGATTGCAGAATTGGTTGTGAGCTTTAAAGATATTGTGTATTAACAATATAGGAAGATGAGCTTTTCATAAAAATCTGAATTAAAATTAATCAAAATGTCCCAGTCACAATAATGAACTGGACATTGAGATGAGTCTGAAACTGGGTTATCATTCATTGTCCATCAGGGTCTCAACAAAATATTAATCTGTGCATTCATCTGCAGCACACACCTTTCAGGTGTCTCCCCACTCTCTTCTCTCTTTTCACCTCATCCCATCTTGCTAATGCTTGCAGTATTTCTCAATCATTTGGCACTCGTGTGCAAAGCGAGGAAATGTGCTATTACACATAATTAGATGCAGATGCACACATTTACACTCAATCAGGACATTGCCATTGTATTCCTGGGCGTGGGAGGTGGAAGCTTACATAATCATATTGTTGCTGAAACATGTAGAAGTTTTACCCTCAGAGTGACAATATCGAAAAAACAAACATCAACTGTACTGGAGCATCTTATTAAAGGGGCCAAAATGGGTAAAAAAAAAAAAAAAAAGAAAAGAAATGCAGTGCGAGATAAAATGAAATACAAACTGTGGCATCAGTCTAAGTGAATAACTCAATGAATGTACTGTACAGTTTAAATGAATAGGCTAAGTGTTTCTATAACCTCCAGCTGCGTTTGTGTGGGTGGTGACGATGGAGACAAGATTGGGGAGGACAAGATAAATGTCCATTATATTATTACATTATTGATGAGAAGGTGTTTATCACTCTTTGCTGTTATCCAATATTATTAACTTGTGTCTATAAAACCAGTTAGTCACATACTAGGGGGGACCAGCAAGGTGGTCTGTGTGTATAAGGGTTGGTTAGGTTTAGGCACAAAAACAACGTGTTTGGGATGAGGGAAAGATCATGGTTTGGGTTTAATTAAGTGCTTTGTTAAAGCTAGGGAAACATTGCGATGTGGGATTTGAGGATCTTTTTCATCATGGTGACGATAATAAACACGCGGTTAGGGGCGGTCGTGGTCATGTTAAATAAAATACAATGTTGACTTTCTGTTGGTTATGGCAAACCACCAGTGGACTCCCCAGTTAAAGTCTGATGTTTCAGTAACCCATCCATACACCGCGACCTCCTTCCTCCTTCCTTCCAGACATGGCGACTCTACAATGCCCTCACATGACCTCCTCTTTTGATCCAGTCATAATTACAGCGGGCGCTAGAGGGCTTTGTTAGTCGTTAGTTAACGTTAGTCTGACTTACCAGATGTAGGCCGCTAGGATAAGTCTGCCATTTCTGTCTTTTTTAACAGTAAAAGTTGTATCACATAGTCTAAATATGTTGTTTACTACTTTATGTGACATTTTCTTTTGCAGGGATTTTAGCCATTTTAATGCCAGGACTCGCCTCTCCACGTGCAAATGTTCCACCATAACAAGCCCCCCCCCAACACTATTTTGCAAGGGCACCATCGCTGCATCCTGGACTCAGGGCCGCCCAAGACTATTGAGTGTTTTCTTCCCCTACCCCAGAATGACGATGGGTTGAGCCAGACCTTTCTCCAAAGTGTGGAGATATGTCTGAGTGCAGGAGGGTGTAAGGGCTCAAAACTTTGTTTTACCTAGTATTATATATTACAAAGCATTATATAGAAAAGTCGAAGCAGGTTCAACTTTTGGAGAAATGTATCCCGAACTCGGAGCTTCAGAGCTCCCAACACCTGATTAGGTCTGAATGCAGCCTAAGATGTGGTTTTTGGTTAAGCTTAGGGTTAGGGTTGGATTAGGCAGGGTTATGGTCTCCAGAGAGTCAATGACATAAGTGACAAAAATAATTCATTTCAAATTTTTCAGTTACAACACACATTTAAATATTCACACACTCAAAATATGTATCATATTTCATTCCATGATCAAATTGAATACAGCACAAACTGCACATAGAGAAGATGGAATGGGAAGGTAAGAAGGAGAATATGACTCCCACTCTTTTTGTCTCTAAGTCTTTCGTGTGTGTCTTTTAAACTCATGATGTCCCCTTCTCTCTCTGCTTGCTTTACAAGCCAGAATTACCACTTCCAGGGTGTGAGAGCCATAAAGAGGCGGGTGAATGTAAATGCAACCAGGATAATAGGGGTGTGATGGGCAGTGCTGAACATTTTACTGCCTGTTAGTACCTGTTACATGTTGCTTTTATTCATTTATCCCCCTACTTTACAGGGAGGGACACTTAAATGGGGATACTGCGTGATCTAAAACTGCCTAGCATAATGGAGTTTCTGCTGTCCGAATTTAAGAGTGCAGACAACTCTCTTTTCAAGGACTCTGAAAGAACCACATTTAAATGTGCTTTGTCCACAGGATGTAAAATATGAAGCATCTTCTTAGAAGAGGGCTGTTTTTGTCAGTCCACATAATAGGCGTTTGAGCTTTTACTGCATAACCAAATGAGCTTCATTGCATTGTACTGGTAACTTGCTAACATGACACAACCTCCCATAAAATCACCTTTAGCTTTGTCCACAAAGTTGGTCCCCATGAGTTAAATACATTATCAAAAGAATTGTGGCTGTGTTCTGTTCAGCTTTGAAACTGATTCACTGCTCACATTATACACCTAAAGCCATTTGTCCAACATCAAAGGCTTATGTGAATAGTTTTTAGGGTGTATTTTTCCACCCCTTTGTGATAAATTGTTTCATGGTTATGCATTATGAAGGGAAATATGCTACAGTGGAATATAGAATAAGATAAAAAAGAGTGATATCTATACAGTTTTCTACAAATAAGAAAACCTAAACTTATGGTGGCTAATGTTAGCTAATCTTTGCAAACTTCATAAGGATATTCCTGTGTAACCAATATCACAGAGTCAGTTGGCTGACTTTATTGCTTTTCTTGTGCCACTGTTTATGATAAATGAATGCCTTTCAATCTTAATGTACAAATGGTTTTGCCCCTCATTCATTGGCACACACTTGGCACAGCAACGTGCTGGCCTGTACATAAGGAGCAACTCGGGGTTCAGTGTCTTGCTACCTCCTGAGCCACATGAAGAGTGGAGGTTTTGGTTAAGCCACTCCTGTTAAGTGCATCTTTCTCCCTGCATACAGCACTTTACCACTTCCTCTAACCTATTAGTAACCAAACTGAAAAGTAGGATGAATCTCTGGAGTCTCGTTTAGGGAGGATTGGAAGTTCATCTGTGTTGCAGCTCTTCTTTCTGATGCAGAAACCTCTCTGCCCAGGTTAAGGTGCTCGAGACAACTTGTTTTGTTACGATGAAAACATCCAAGTTTTGTCTCCCTGTGGCATGAGCGTCTCTGGCTAGGTGTTTCTGCAGTCTCTCCATAGGCATAGGAACTGATTTATGGTTCAACCCGCTGATTGTCGCAGCACCACTGTAACATTACATGGGTTGTATTGTGCATTATGAGGCCATGTTGTATATTCATTTGTACAGCCAAACTAATGATGTTTACATTCTTTTATTCACATTTTGACTTTTTGAGAACAAGGATCACCGAATAAAAATGTCCAAATAAATCTACTCGCTAGGCAACTAGCCTAGCGTAGCAAGCATCTGCTGGTTCCTGCTTCATAGTTAGAATACAAACACGAGAGTTGCATCAAGCTTTTCATCGAACTCTTGGCAAGAAACCAAGTAAGCCAATATTCCAAAATGTCTAACTATTCCTTTAAAAGGTATTCAGTGCTACTTTAAGCGACGTGGGCGTGTGAAGGAATAAATCAATCCTCTCGATCCCTGCAAATCCCACTCTCCTCTCCTTTCTTCATCTCCCTCTTTCTCAATCCCCAGAACTACCAGCTGCCTGAACAGCGCTGCCTAGTTGAAAATACCTGCTTCTGGAACATCAACATAACATTAGTGTAAACTGACAGCAATTCACTAAGAATATACTAAATTTATGTTTGGACAACATCACGCAATCTCACTCTTACATTAGCCTGGGAATGAAACAAATCTGCGAGCTCATGTTTTATTTGCTCTGGCAGATGTGTCTGGCCCCCCTCCCGTTCAGACAGATTTCCGGGCCCAGCATTTGTCTAATATGGTGCGGGTTTGATACAATGACTGACAGAGGAGCGCCGTTGAGACATTTTCGTAAACAGCCAAGATGGCTGCCGCTGATATGGAGCATTCTGTTGATTCTGCTATCGCGTCAGTATTCCACGAACAGGACAGTATGTTTTCTCTATTTTCTCTACACCATCACAGCTCATCTCTGCACCCTGTAGTCTGTTTACATTTTTCCATCGCTCAGTGCAACATCGCACATTTCGTTGCTCTGATTGGTTGTCGGTCTATCCAACTGCGTCCAGAGGCCAGGCTAATTTAGGGTTAATGTGTGCAAACCCAGCAGACATGGAGCAACATTACCGTTCATTTCAAGTGGTGTTTCTGGCCATTTGAAAATTGTAAATCTGCACAAACCAGATTAGGCAAGAATGAGTATCAAACAACTGTCTCCAGATGACATCCATCAAAACAACAAACTCACCTGACTGTAAAAAGCTTACTTTGGCTGTTTGCTGTCCAAAATCATAAACCATATGTTTGATGTTGGTTTAGGGTAGAGGTGTCACACAAAGCTACTATCTGTATCTGTTTATGTCTCAAAAAATATCTGTATTCAGATCGTTTGGAAATTATGCCGATTTCTTCATTTTCTGTGTTATATTTTTTTAGTTTTCTACAGTATTTTACACTCTACATATTAAGAGTATATGTACGTTTATTTGACAACAAAGTGTACAGGAGGATGCCCAGATAAATGTGAAGATGGTCTCTCTATGATCAAATGATTGACCAAAAATCTGGCTATAATAGCACACTGGGCCATATTGTGCAATTTTAAAGAAATGGAGATCGTGCATTCAACGGGTGAAAGCAATCTGAAAAGCTCTCTCAGCCATTTAGCATGCGCTTTGACATGGTCGCTAACTTCAGCCCATCTATTGTCAAGTCTTCAAGGTGCTAGGCTTCAAAATAACACCAGTGCAACATCAGTCAAGCTTCATCCTGCAATGAACAGTTGATGAAAAGTTATTAAGGATGAATCTCTCTGAATGTCTTAATATTGAACTATCTACACCTCCTTGTCGTTAGCATATTTGTTTCCATTTTGGCAAATCTGCATCGTGGAGGGTCATAATGTTGATTACAATGTGAGAATGAAGAATGAGAATGAGATAATGTGTAATGATTATGTTTCCTCATATCCCAAAAGAAATATATTCTTATTTGTTGATACCATCAGTGTAGAGTTCACAAAGTTTATCAGGAAAACAGTCATGGATGAATTATGAGGCATTGGGCCCAAGAGCACAAACACGTAAAAGCCCCGGAAGCCAGCCTGAAGTGCAGTGGACCTACCCCAATTAAACAGCAGTGAAGAAAGCTAAGCAGCAGGTAAGTGGTGAAGGTGTCTGCCTGTCTGAAGCTAAGTTTATTATCAACATATGTGCACGCTCTAAAAATGCCGTCATGATGTATCTTGCGCCTCACAAGACGGCTATAGAGACAGACCGTCTCCTCTTGCATCACTTTTGTCTATTTAATTGACATAAATAGATACATTCTTCCTCAGCATTGAGGAGCTGTCGGGCAGTGCACGTAGCCACGTTTGTTTTGTGGCGTTCTTCCGGTAACAGTTGTTGACTTCTTGCTTCTTCACAGAATGCTTTGTTTGTATGCCCCCTGGAGACAACGAGCATAAAAGCCTCTGTGCACGCTTGTGGCTTGCACGCTATTTGCGGAGGCCTGCACCATGGTGCCTCTTTGCTATGGTTCTCTTGCACAGTGTTGCATATTATTCAATTCAACTCTGAACTAGGCCTCAATGTTTCTCCACCTTGGGTGGTGGTCTGATGGATAGTCCCTTCATATACTGTGTATTGTTTACTTCAGATTTTTCTGTGATGCTTGCACTTTACAAATCAGTTTAGATAATTCTCCAACCCCTTAAAAATGCTTTGTCAACATACTTTTTATTTTCTTAGTACCTGATAAGAGGACATTTACATATTTACATTGACATTCCTGCACAGAATCAGTGGGATCAGAAACACGAGACACAACCTCTTTTATTTATTACTCCACTGCATCATTCATGGTTGACATGTTAAGTGTTTATCAGTTATTAGATGTCCTGATTAGTATAGGTTAAAAAGACTTTGCCATGTTCCCACATGTCTGTGTATTCCTCACATGTACTATACTCTTGATTAATATAAACATTTCCTGGCAATCGTTTTACTGTACTGGTGAATGAGGTTGAAAAGTTAAACTGTTACAAAAACTGAATGTTGGTGATTCTGCACTTGTATTCAGCAGCCATAAATCAGCTGCAGTGGCGCCTTTATGGATGCCTCATCATGCATACAGGATGTCTTTACCATATGTTACAGCAGGGACCGTTGGCTGTGTCATAAATCAAGCCATATTTAGCGTGCCGGTGTCAGTGATACTGACACCTGTGTGGCACAGAGATGTGTCACTTCTATACGTTAGGTCTCATAATGCTGTCAAGTATAAAGTAGGTGTGAGGATCAGATGGCTGGCACTATTAAACAGCATGTGATGGGCTACATCTGCCAGATGTTTCCTGAGGAAAAGTGGGAGGATTATTTAGATCTTTTGCAGATTTTGTGTGTGTGTGTGTGTGTGTGTGTGTGGGTGGGTGGGGGTGTTAAGCATATGAATGCTTGATATTTCCCTTCTAAAAAATTAAATATAACTTAATTACATGGATATAATTCAATTGTTCACCTCATGAATTGAGTTTTAAATGCGTCTTTCCAGAGAAGGGCACATTGGTTTATGATCTATGGCACTTTGATAAAATCTGGGGTTCAGAAGTATTAATCCACAATTGTATTACAGTAGCTAATTGTTGGTAGGAGGCTTTTTAGGGCCTTTTTTATGCATCTATTTATGCTAGGAGTTCTGTTCACAGTTCAAAATAGAAGACCAAATTGATAATAACTTCTTGCAACAAAGCATCTCAAAGGTTCACTGCAAAAAAAATAAATAAATACAATATAACTGGACCCGTAACCCAAATGTTTCATAAAGCTAAGATGATTGTAAAATCTATCATACATACATTTTAAGCCTCTGAGGTGGTTCCCAAATAAGTATACATGATTGTAGATTAAGGTTATTAAGGTTATGAACGTCTTAACATGCAGAAGGAACCAAAAACTACTACATTTTGTTTTTGTTCATTTTAAAGTCTTTGACCACAGACGCTCCCTGTTAAGTGATGTTGGATGTTTGATGTCGTCTCTTTTCTGTTTATATTGTTGCCACATGCTTATATACAGTAGGTCAAGCACAGAAACGTTGACACATTTACAATAGATGACCTGCATATTCATGAAACTTATGGGAACTGTCACTGTTAGATGCTTGAGAGAAATGTCTGCTTTGAGCAGCAGCAAGTTTACTTTCTTGAACTTACTTCTACCAGTAACATGAATTATAAAGGGCAGCAAGTTACTGTACAAACATTTCTATTGTGGGGTTTACAACATTAAAGGCTTTTTGATGTCTTTTTAAAAAATATGTAGCACAGTATATAGATTAATTGTGCCCTGTTACTTTAAAATGCTCTCAAAGACATGCAATTTCTTGTGTGTGCCGCTTTGGAAAACACTCTTTACTTCATTCTCGGGAAACATTTGATGTTTGATGTTTTGCATTGAATGCAATCTTCACCTTAATTATATAAAAAATAAGGTATCAGATTCAGAAAGGCATTTCTGAGATGGATTTAAAAACACTATCTGATGTTGAACTTGGTCAGCTCTGATGTAAAAGACAACCCATACATACCATACAAATCAAAGAATAGTTGCATACATATCAATGGGTCACAGTATCAAGACAAAGACAAGAGAATGGAGTTTTCTTTGTTGTGTAATTCACAAATCCTGTCTGTGAACAAAGGGTTGCCTTTGATGTGATATACATATCCTACAGCAACAGGTTGAGATGATAGTCCAGTGACTGGATATTAGTCCTCAGGGTTTGACTTTTTCCTGGGTTCAAGGCTCTCCTGCTGGGGAGCTTTAGTATGGGATGATATATGCTTTATGTAACTGTTGAATGGTAAGATTTCGAAAAGTATGAGTAACTACATTGGAAATACTATTGATATAAGTAGAACAACATTTCTTTTCAGATTTAGTTTAGTCTGAGTTATTTTTACTATGCCACACAATATGACTTTATTAGTTTGTGTAAATGTTGCCTGCCTTCTGGTGATGAGTTGTTATCCATTTGTAATGCAAGAGGGTATCACTTTCTCATAAGGCAACCTGAACCATTTATAAATAGTCACAAATGGCTTTTTTAATGGTTAATATATTATTCACCAGTGTTATATATGTATATACAAGAAAAACTACATTTATAAAAAGGCAATTTTCTATTACCAGGCAGAGAATAAACTGTCAATGGAGTAATCAAAAATTATTTGCATAAAATCAGCATAAAAAATCTATTAAAATGTGCTACTAATTGTCAGATAGTGTATTTGCTAAAGCACTGCATGCATGCATTAAAATGTATTTCTTTGACTTAAAATAAGATAAAATAAAGAAGATGAAATCTATTTAAAGTGTGCTTGAAATTATATACTTTCCTTTAATTCATATGGGGTTAGGAGTTAATATGTTCAACAGGTTCTTTCAAACAAAAGTGCTTGTCAGATCTTCCAACAGCATCTAAAAACCCCTTTTCAACACCTTTTCGTCATCCGACATCAGATATTTGACAATATCTAAGCATGCCCAATTAACAAGCCAAGTTTGCAGAAGTGAGATAGTAGGCAGGTCTTGAATTTGCATGTCACCCTCAAACCTTTTACTGTGGCCATTTAGAACAGATATAACCACTTTGGCCTTCAGACGTGTTTGGACGACATGTCGTATGATCTGCTTGATTTAAGCATACTGAGCCCTGTAGGCTACTAGTGTTGCAACAAGAATATAATCCCTCACCAGTTTCCCACCAATAAACATTCCCAATTGTGTTTGTAGGAATTTATAGCCAAACTTCAAGATCCACTGCCTGTACAATAAGACACAATCATTGAGCTTCAAGAGTGCAATAAGGTCTAACAGTGCCACATACTGTATTTCATAACCGTTCATATTCAAAACAAGTGCAACTAGATTTTAATTCTAAACTCAGAATCAGACTTACTTATGGGGGGGGGGGGGGGGGTCATTTAAGTAAGTGTTTATTCTCTGTGACAAGGGAATCTTGTCATAGTCCCATTTACTGGCGTGGTGACTATTACTTAAGGAGCACTACATCCATCTTAGTCTGTCCTGACAGGTGACTCGCTGTGAATCACAGAGAGAGACAATTCAGAACTCTCCCCATTACCCTTTTAGCATCCAAGTATCTTTCATTCTTTCCTGATATTGAACATGTTTTGCTGTTGTTAATCAATTCTTACTGGTGCAGTGTGCAGTAATGAGATTAATGGATTGGTGTTGTGTCGTCAAACACCTTGTATAGTCGGGACGCTGCAGGCCTTTGGACGCTGCAGAGTGTTTTTGACAGAGAGAGGGAGTGTGTTAGGGTGTGATAGCAGCAAAGGATTTACATTTTTTTGGCCAAGAACGGATAAAAGAGATGAGGGGAGTGAGGTGTATACAAGAGGTGCAGACAGAGAGAGATGCATGGTTTACATTTTCATATCGGTCGAGTATTGCATTCTTTTCTTTTTAGACTTTTTAGACTACCATAGAATGCAGCATTCTGTAAGCATTGGACCAATAAATACGATCATTTCAGGACATCATCGTGGGCTAGAGGTCTAAGACGGCAGGAGACCCAGACAGTGCAGACTGAAATATCTCAACAACTATTGCATTGATTTAAATTTTATACAGACATCGTAATGACTTTGAAGATCCTCTGACTTCCTGTAGCACCAACATGAGACTGACATTTGTGGTTTTGAGTGATATGTCTAACGTGACAGACTCCTTGTAATTTGGAGAAGTCATAGAGATCACAGCCTTGCTGTCAGGAGAAAGGAATGGAGAGGAAGGAAGAAAGGAAGTAGAAAGACAGACAGATTTGAAAGTAGAAAGACAGAAAGTAGAAACAAGGTCTCAGGAGGTTAGAATTGTACTGCATCTGCTGCAGAGATTTTAAACGAGAAGATTATGGAGAAGGGAATAAAATGGGAGGAGAAGTAAAGTAAATGAGGGTAAAACATGGGAAAGGACTGAAAAAGAACAAAGATGAGGAAGTTCCCCTAAGCCTCAACTGTGGATACAGTAGAACTGGAACTCAGTGAGGCAGAGAGAGCAATAGAATAAAACAAGAAGCATCCAACCGACTGTCTTGGTCGTTACTCTTCTGAGGAAAAGGGTATCCCTTTTCAGAGACATCAAAGCCTCTAATTATTCTCCCGCTCTGTTTGGCCACAGCTAAACAGGATGGGATGCTTCTTCTAATCTCAGAAAATCAGCTGTTAACCATGGGTGCCAGCCACCGTTTGATATCGCTGATTGAAGTTTTTTTTGTTTCTTGCTGCTCATGAAAATCTTCTGAAGCAGTGCCATGTGAATTGATCAGAACCACCTATTAAGCTCCCTGTGTGTGTGTGTGTGTGTCTTATGGGACTGGACTGTTGTACAGTATTGGCTCTCTATTATAGAGTGTAGGATCTTAATACTGGCCTTTTGTAGAAGTTAATTCAAAATCAGTTGTCATCCACCTCTAAATGATTCATTGTAGAATTGTTCATTTTGACTGCAGATGTCTACAGCCATGCTTTGAAGCTGTACTTAGGAACAGTGGTGCTTTGAGCTAAATGCTATAACACACACAAGTACAGCTGAGAATGTCATTAGTTTTTCAAGTATATTATTATATCATATTAAGATATTTCAGTCTCTACCATAGTGGGGGACTAACCCACCAATCGAGACACCGACATTGCCATCCGTAAAGCTATAAGGCTTGCATGGCTTGTTTCACTTGGCCAGTCCCCCTAGCAAAATTATCTGCCAATTATCGCCCCTAAAGTGAACCCTGAAATACAACGGAGAGAAGCCAATGTTTCTTCTTTGAACATGTTTAACATTAACAATCATTGAAATTAAATCACACGTAATGACAACAGTAACTCGGTCTTCAAGCTTTACTTCCACCTCCAAAGCAATCGTGTTGTTCCTTCACTTTTTAGCCATGCTAGCAGCATGGATGGCAATGTCGGTGGGTCCACCACTTTGGACCAGACTGAAATATCTCAACTATTGTATAGATTGAAATTTCATACAGACATTTATGGTCCCCAGAGGATGAATCCTAATGCCTTTGATGATCTCCTGACTTTTCCTCTAGCTCTGCCATGAGGTTGACATTTGTGGTTTTGAGTGAAATGTTTCAACAACTAATGGATGGGTTTGTCTTACAATTTGGTACATGCATTCCCCCACAGGTTGAATTATAATCGTTTTGGTGATCCCTTCATTTTTCATCTAGTGCCATCATCAGGTAGAATAAGTCCAATACTTTGGTTTATGATACCTGCAGAACTAATGACATTCCCATCATTCCCAGTTATACTTGATGATTAGAATGCTAACATGCTAAACTTAGTGAATTTGAACAAGATAAACATTATACCACTCTGGCATCAGCATATTAACATTGTCATTGTGAGCATGCTAGCATGCAGTTATTAACATTTAGCTCAAGGCACCACTGTGCCTATTAAATAGCCTCACAGAGCTGCTAGCATGGCTATAGACTCATTTGTCCTGCAGAACAAGAATTCTTTCTTTTAATTCATTTTATTTTGCTTGTAAAACCATTATAACTTACTGTATACCAAGAAGAGTCTAATTTTTGTCAATTTCATTTGAAGTTGTGTTTCTGGCCACCCTGGTAAGTCAAATATCCACACTCTTTTAGCTGAGATTTTGGTCTTCACCCACTCCTGAGGGAAATATCTGGCTCTGTAGCTGTTAAATGCTTCACTATGTGAAAAAAACTGATTGCTGCAGCCAAAAACAATGCTTTGAGAGCAGTGAGAGTGAACCAGAACAGCAGTTACAGGCCAGACGGCTAAACAGTGAGCTGAAACGTGTTATAAAGTTCTGTATAGCCGAGCTGCAGATTTGGGTGAAATTGCAGGTTCATCACAAAGAACCACCCCTTTCATGTTGTCATATTGTATTCACATTGATTGTAGCCAGTTTAAAGAATAAAGTGGAAAAGAAGTTGTCGGTATTCATTCAACTTTTCCTTTTCCTATTTTGCCTTTCATTTATCTGCTGTGTCCTCCCTTGCTGTCCTGTTGCTGTTAGTGTGGATCAGGTGGGAACGTGGTCAAAGCCTGTTTACTTTGACTCTCAAGGAAGTTTCAGGGTCAACTATTAATATGCCTAAAAGTGGTTTAGCCCCGGGTGAAAAATATTGAAGTGAGATGCAACAAAAGCGGCGGAGATAAGTCAGAGCCAAGGACAAACAGATTGGCGCTCTATACAGATGCCAGAGCAAGACACTATTAGATTATCTGTAAACGTGAATTTTCCATCTGACATTTGACGGGGGCCAAAAACAGATCCATATTTTGCTGGAGGAACCTGCGACACGCACACAAGAACTATTAAAAGGTCTTTACAAAGATGGAAACTTCATTATGTGCCACTGCCAGATCCAACTCGATCCGACTCTTGTGCGCGCGCACGCACACACACACACACACACACACACACACACACACTGCAAAGGCAAGTAAAATGATGGCAGTAGTGAGGGAGTGAGTTGAGTAGTTTGTTCCCCCCAAAATGTTCTTCAATAGAATACAGTTATTTGTGTGTGTGTGTGTGTGTGTTTGTGGATTAACGTGGATTTCTAGCAGGGAACTACATAATGAAGTTCAATTTAATCTGAAGGTTGCATTGTTCTCTTTGGTTGACTTGGCTTAAAAGCTATATACATTTAATCTATAAATATTTCAATATATATATTATACAAAATATACAAATATATATTTTGAAATGTAAATATATTTTCTGACACATTCAGTATGCTACAGCAGCTATACTTTTTATTTCATTAGTCATCTCATTAAGTGTAAAAAGATTTAAAGGGGTATTTCACCACTGGAAATATGGTCTTTTCATAAAACTGGACTGTAGTATAAAGATGCAAATATCTTTGAAATAACACAACTAGAGAAAACACACACAAGGAGCAGAACAGAGGAGAGACAGGTGAAGTCGAGTTACTCAAGTTGACGGCCACTACATAATGCTGAAATTCAACCGTGGTGTTCTGTCGGGAGATGCAGTGAAAAACCAACCATGAGTAAAAAAAGTATAAATAATATGTAATTTGTTTAGCTGTGAGGAAAAGTCTGCTAGCTGCTAGGATAATGTTTGCAGTGTAAAATGCCACAGGCTTAAGCTAATAATGGTGACTAGCAAAAAACAATTATTTTGTCTATGAAGCCTCTGTGAGGGAATGTAGATAAATATAGATATATAGATAGATAAATATAGAGTATAAACACAAAGAGGCTGTAAAGGTGGACTAGTGAGTAGATGAGTTTGCATGTTCGGCATGAAGCATTTAATGTCCCCGACAAGCTCTGTAGTCTCATTTAGCCACTTGTTAGTCGCCTTTTTAAAGAGACGTAAAACCTTCAAAATCCACAAGTGGAGTATTTACTGCCGTATTTTATGTCGTAGGACAAAACATGAAAATCTCTTAAGCTTGTGTTAACCACAGACCTCACTTCAGGTATCTAACCAAATATTCAAAAAAAAACATTGACTTTGAGACGAAGGATACCACCCCACTCACATGCCACTAATCTTGCTTCATAAGTAATTAATAATAACTGTTTAATAACTGAAGTATATACAATGTTTACTCAAATATTTTTCATGTAATATTCTGCATCCAGTTTAATTTCCGTGGCTTTTTACACTCTAAAAACCTAGTTTAAACCTTAAATGTATTGAAAATGTGTGCTATATAACCTGCTATATCTATAAAATAAATTACATTTCACTGTGATTGTACCTAGGATTAGTTTCTCAGGGGCACATAATAATTCTCAGCATAACAACATGCTCTTACTTCACCCATTGATTTGCCTGGATTTTAAATTCACAGGCGGGTGTCATTGTCACACAGGATGCACGCTTCACCTGCATTCTGGTGTGTAATTAAAGCATACATCCGGGTGTGTGCAATTAGCAGTAGTCAAAACATGCTCTCCAATATGCAAGAGTCAAAAGACCGATGCATTATGATCATATGACAGACTGTTAAAACACAGTTCCCTTATGTTGATGAAAACAGAGTGAAAACAAAAGGAAATGTTTTTTGTGGGCTGGACTTCTGTAATGGTTAAAAGGTGAAAACAGATCAGGCCGGATGGGGACGAGGATTATGGGGTAGAGTTGTGAAAAATGAAACCACCTTCCCCAGAGAAACTAATGCAGTCTGACTAAAATAAATCAAACCAATCAGGTTACAACCTTGAAGCTATACAATTCAACTGGCTTTTTTTTTATCATCAGTTACCTTTTCAATTACTATTACACATGTAACAGAGTTTCTGATTAAACATGTCAATCCAAGGAGATCTGTGCCTTCTTGGTGCCATAGTGCAAGAATGATGAAAAAGGTGAACACGTCGAACAGTGTAGCTTGTCTTTCTGAGTCATATGCTACTATATATAGTATCATGAATAAAGTAGCTGGGGTCAAATTGACATATTGTAGACTAAGCTATGTAGTGGCTTAATAATTCATATTTTACATTATAATTAATAGCCTTTGAGTTCAAGAAAAAAAACAATTGGATGGATGGAGAAATGGAATTTTTTATAAACATGGTGCCATTTTCACTTTTTACTCTACCTGTGGGTTTGTTTTTTTTTGCAGAACTATTACTCATGGACCTTGTAGTTGGCATTTGCTAAAAGCTACAGTGGTCAGCTGTAAATACTGAAACAACTAAGCCTTTTTGAAAAATGTGTTTTTTAGATTTAAAGATTTATGTCTTCAGCAGGAAAGAATGGGCTAACAGACGTCAGAAGTATTAGTAGTAGGTAGTAGTGGCCTTCTGTGGCTCTAGAGCAGTTGCCCTCTTTGCCTAGTTATCTGGCCTAAATTACAAACAATACATTACTTTGACAATTTCCAATTTCTGCTTGTTCTCTGATTTTGCAAATCGTCTCATGGATGTGTGATTGTTACCTGGTAAATCACATTAGACATGAATATGAATATTTGCATGCTCTCCTTCTCTCTCTGAATTTACGTCCAATTCATTCAAAGAGCAAAATACGAAACCTTTTTTTGCTGGTTTTTCTGCTTGTGTGAGTCCTCTGCACGACCTGCAAGCAGATCAGTGGCTGTTGGCTGACACTGAGTAAATATTTTGTTTCTGTGTGCATGACAAAGACCAGAAAGCACTACACATTTTAAATTGTGCTCTCTTGCGTCTACACATCCACACATACCAGCTCCATCAGTCACCTTTTATCCCTGGCACACATTTACATCAAGCTATAATGGGCCTCAGCTGTGCATTCTGATTGATGAAGCTGATTGGAGTTTCCTGCTGAGTACGTCAAAGTCAGGACATGTTGATTATTACATAGCACGAATCATAGCAGCAAGAGAAGGGTACAAGACAATACAGAAAACACGGTTTCTGTGTCTGTGTTTCACTGCCAATCCTGTGATTCTCCTCCTGATCATTTGAATGAACTGTACAGAGACTGTAATGTGTTGGAGTGCTACCATATAAAATTAACGACTTACTCTTGTTGGAAAGGTCAAGTGTAGCTATAATAGGTATGACCAGTTGTTAAACCCTGCTAACAGTGTAATGCACTGACAAGGATATACACTACAATAGACATAGACTGGAGGTATTCTTTTCAGTTTGTATTAAATAAAATACTACATCACTATGAGCAACTCCTTTTACATTACACATAGTCATTTCAGCCTCGGTTAGTGCAAGATATTGATTATATTTGCCTTAATGTAACATTTTGAACAGATGATGCTTACTTTTACAGGTACAAGTGCAAACTTCACTATTTGTATATGTGTATGTGTGTGTGTGTGTGTGTGTGTGTGTGTGTGTGTCACTCATGAGGCAGCTGATGAATGTGTGTCGTGTCATTTCAAGGTAGCAGCTAAATGGCCCAAGTTGCACAGTGCCTGTCACTCATCTGTTAGCACCTGCTGACAGTAATTGACACACTTTTACTCACACACTGTACACATTGTGTTTTTTAGATACAAGTCTGTGTGCAGCAGAGGTGGTTAAGCTTTTAATGTAGCTTTGTGGCCGTGAGATACAAAAGACTGGAAGTGAGAGAGAAAATCTCTTATTTCTGCCTGTGTAGACCTTATATGTTGTCTGTTCAATGTATAGACACTAATTATGAGGAAAGGTTTGTCCCAGAACACATACTGAGTACTTAACCCACCCACTATGTGTCAGAAATCACTTCTTCTTATTTAAACATCCAGCAGACACAGAGCAACATTTGCATTCATTTGAAGTTAGGTTTCTGTTAACCTGATAGTATGTCCTTTATTCATTCTCCTTTTAGCTCAGTTCTTGAATGTTCAGGTCATGCACAGCTCCAGGTTACAGGTTGTTGACTTCCCGTAGTGGAAAAGGTCTATTCATGTCACCAGATGATCTTGTCGTGTGGAATGAAAGTGAGTGGATTGAAAGTGTTTGTAGTTGAAATTGTCCTCATGGTGATTTTTTTTTCCTTCTGGCTTTGTCGATTGCCAAGTAGGTAAAAGCCCCATCCAATGTAATGAATGACTCTCTGTTACTACTAGCTTCATTTGTGCAGGGATGTTGTGGACATGATGACAGACTGTTGGTTTGTTAATAGAAAAAGCTATGCAGTCACCCTATAAGACAATACATTGTCTCAAATAAGTGGATGGTAGACTTAATCAAAAAAATGTGGTCTCCTCAAACATCCGCAACACTTTCTTGTAGTTTATTTAATGAACTAAATGAAACAATGTAAAGTAAGTTTTTGTCAAAATCAGTTCTTGAACCTTTCTGCTGCAGTTCTTCCAATTGTGACTGTGATGTTCTGTAAGTGTAGAAATGCAGTACATCACACCACAAGGCTCCATGTTGGTGTGCTGGATGAAAAGACTCATAACAATGTCTCTTACTGAGTCCTAAAAATTGAATTTTGTAATGAAGTGAAAAATCTGCCAATAGGATGAATTGTAGAATTTGAAATAAATCAATTCACTTTTCCAATAGAAATCAACTTACTGTAAGAATCTATTGCAGTCAAATGTCAATTTCTTGATTCTAAATTACAATGAGACATATGACCCTCATGTCCGCATGTCAAAATATTCCCTTGAGTCTCCCAAAGTGACAATGCTGTATGGGCTCTACTTAAAGTACTTCCTTCCTTCCTTTGCCAAGAAAGTAGTGATTTTTTGACAGGCCGCCTTAGACAGCAGTCAGAGGCAGATTCAGGTGACTTTTCAGTCTTTTCCAGAATGTGACCAAACTGTCCAGATTGAATTTCTACCAGTCTGAGATCTGATCACAATGCGACACCATCTACAGATGGTGGTCTGGCTGATCCAGTTGCAGTCGTATTGCAATGTTTTCTTTGTGTATTAAGACATTGAATTAACAGCCATTTATCCTTATCCAGATAAGATGGAAGTTGGGTCCTTGTATTCACTGTCCCATCTTGTCCTGCCCTATCACATCCTGTACTTTTTATTTTCTTAACCCCAGTATTAATCATTTCTCAACAACAGGCTTTTCTACCCGAATCCGCAGAGACCCAAAAGCATGGTTCTAAAAAGTGCTGGGTGCAAATTTGAGCTTTTTCATTTAAGTCAGTGATCTCATCTATTTCCCCCCCTTTTCATTGCTGAAGGAGGCTTTCAGAGACATTGTGACAGGATTCATCTTGATTTGATGATCGATATTCATGTCACACTTAGAATGAAAAGACAATATAAGAGCTTTACTTAACTTGCCAGGTGTTTGAGCGGCTCCAAAGGTAAATTGTTAAACTCTTTCCTGTTCCATTTTGTACTGTCTCATCACACCTTGCCAGATCCTGTTATGACTGACATTCTGACAGTCTGGCTTCCTACACAACAGTAGATTTGATCAGGAAAGCTGAATGCAAGGCAAAAGGTTTAAAGAAAACATCTCTTCATGGATCACAGAGTCAGGCAATCAGGCTCCGCTGCTGATCTGTACTTTTCAAATCTAGGTTGAGACACATCATGCACTGAGAATACCACCAGCCAATTTCATTTGCTGCCAAAGGAATGTTGAGAAAAGAAAAGCCAAGCTGGTCACCTAATGAAGTGGAGGATGGGACTGACAGTGACACTAACACAACTGCCAAATGCCTGTGTTTTCAGAAAATAAAAAAGTTCAAAATAAGTTCAAGAGGTCAGAAAGTGCAGCTTGAATAAGCAAATAGTGCTCATGTTTATTTCATAATGTGTCATTTTAATACACAATGTGAAATAAGTTGAGCCATTCTCTGAAATAAGCACATCAGGAGTCTGGGGCTCCTCTTTCAACAGGCTAAGCTTACTGAAGCAGCTGCACTGCTCTCGTATTATACCTTAAATGATCACTAACCGGGTCAGGATACTCTCATTCATCATGGATTTATTTTGAAAACTCTGCTTCAGAATGCCGTCCACACTGCATCTTCACCAAGATTTGGGCCACATTTTCTATTCAATCTGTGTATTATAGCATGGAAGCTTAGGTGGAGATTAGACAAAAGGAGAATTGGCAGGGGTATGCATTTGTCTGCGTGTAGAACAATGTGTCTCATCACAAACAAAGGCACACTACCCAATAGTCCCTATTTTAAGGATAAGACACATTTATAGCTCACAAACAGGCAGCGTTGTTTCTCCTGGCTAAGCTGCTCATCCACACATCATATTATAGACTTGATGAGGAGAAAAATTAACAAATGAGCTGTAAGGATGCCATAATAGGATTTCAGGATGAGGTATGTCTTGTATCTGGAGGCAGTGTAGCCATTAACGGCACACCTTGACACTTGAAGTTTGTAGTCTGCTGCATTTAGTCTTGTCATATTACAAAGAAAGACCTACTATGCTGGCACTTCAGTTAAATGACGCTAGTTTTAGAATTTTCTGTTCAAACTATCTTAATCTTCTGCTTCCAGGATGGGGTTATTCTAACAAGAAATTGCAACAATATTGGAACAAAAAGCCTAGGGGGTTAGTTTTGTCAGTGCTTTCTTCTTCCACCATACAAAACCCTCTCTTCAACTATGGGTATTTGTAGACATGTATTCTTGTCAAAAAGTGAGAGAATCACATCTGGCTCTGCAAGACTAGTGTTTTGACTGACATGAGAGTGATGAGATAATGATTAGAATTTTTGGGCAAACCTTTAACAATAACTTTCATTTATCTCTTGCAATGATCACTATGGAACTGCATTGTTCCCATGAGTTACGGTGGGCTGTGAGTGACATAAATAGTGAAGTCACACAATGCTGATTATATGGTTATATTAAATGTTCCCTAGTTTCTGCTGGGTCCCTCCAATTAGTTAGCCTACCTTGTGAATTCATGAAATAACAATACTGCCCAGTGATTTGAAAGAATCTGTCTTTTGAAATCTGAGCCAGTACTCACCAGAAAAACAACAGCATTGGCCGCTGCTAAAAAGAGAACGTTAAGGCTTTCCTGATATACTACCTCTTGTGGTCATCTGAACAGTGATTGTGCTTTCTGAAAAACAAAGGTAGAAGTACCGTGAAGTTGCCCTTTGCCCTATCACACATACGGACTCAAAAGCTAGGACAGTCGAAAGGGTGGTATTCATTGTGAATGGAAACTGGCTTTGTAGCCTGGCACCGCTCACTGAGCTACAGGGATTTAAAAGGCGCGCAGCAACATTACAAGGGAAAGTTGAGAACTGGGAAAGTTGAGAACTCAACTTTTTTCAAGTGTCCTCTGATGCAATGCTGTTGTTTACTACTCCACTCCACTAGTAGATTGGGGATCGCTTCCAGAGCAGATACAGTGCCGATAAGTCTTGCCCGCTCAGGCGTCATTGTTGTATTAAACCAGTATCAACGCGTACCACAAAGTAAAAGAACACTGAAACAACTGCTTCAAAGTCAGAGCAATGAATGATGAAGGTGGAGGTTTGTCTGACTTTCATACTAAAGATTTTAAAACCTATTTCGGACCAAGAGTTAACATTGGTTTCTTTTTTAAACATTAAGATCTTTTACTAACCTTAAAGCTGCATTGATTTATTTATTTATTTTTTGTGTTTTGTGAGCTGCCATAT
Organism: Enoplosus armatus; assembly: GCF_043641665.1. Lineage (NCBI taxonomy): Eukaryota > Metazoa > Chordata > Actinopteri > Centrarchiformes > Enoplosidae > Enoplosus > Enoplosus armatus. The sequence goes on from NC_092186.1 coordinate 3,683,116, forward strand.
TTCAAAACCTCTGGGTCAAGTGAATAAAAATTGTGATCGCTTTTGACAGCTAGTGATGGCTATTTCAAAATGGTGGGTTTGTGCAGGATGTCCCGTGTCGTGCAAGTGACGATTCCTGTGCAATCAGTGGTCTGCAGTGTTTTAACTCCACCTTTTAGTATCAGCTCAACTAGCTTGGAACCCCGACCGAGGTGATATCAAAAAAGGTACCAGGTACTATCCACGACTTTTGCCAATGGAAAACCAAAAAGAATGGCTCTAAGCAAGTCGAGTCGAGTCAAGCCCTGCCGTACCATGCAGTGGGAGTGAGGCTTAAGATCCTGATTAAAGCAGAACACAGTTCCGTTCCACAGTTCAATAATGTTCATCCCATTTGTATGATTTTCATTTATTATTTTATAGTGTTAATAATGCACACATCACAGTAGAATGTGTCTATAATTAAACCACACGGGCAGGTTGCCCACATTGTTTTGTAAAAGTTTTAGACTGCTACTGCTGTGTCTTACTCAGCAGATCTCTGGCATCTTTTCCCATGTCCCAGTGCGGCCATATAGCATCAACATGAAGCTTCGTTCAGACAGCAACAAAACCACAGAAGTCACCCCCTTCACTTACTGCATCAATGCATTCATTAGATCCTCATGTCCTTTATAAGGGAAAGTTCACACATTTTTACTTTTTGCTAAATCTGCATGATAGCATTGTTAGACTTTCTGAATGGGGTAATAGGAGGTAATGAGCATGGTTGTAATTAGCAGTACTCACTAGTCTGGCTGAGGAGTATTAGCCACTGCTTCTTTTGCCTCCTACCAACAGCAACAAAGAAGCCAGAGCCACAGCGGCAGAGCAGCACTTAATGGGCCCTCATGGTGTGAGACAGTCCTTGACTGACATTTCTAAAGTTACGAAATTAGCTATAATTAGAAGTGTGTTTCCATAGTTATGAGAAGTGCCTTCGCACAGTGCTTGACATTCTGACACTCAAATTAACATAAAATATATCTTGCCAACTGGATTGCACAACTGGCTTCAATGCTTAATTTGATTTGTTGTAGCGGGCAACATACATCAGGCTTCTGTTGTTGATGTAATGGATAGCCTATGGTTTGGGTCAACAATGTGACCTTTTACCACTTCACTGATCAGACAGTGGCCTTAGATACTGGCTGTCACTGCAGCAACAAAAGGAAAATATGAACCCCAAAAAGATCCAACGGCAATCCAAAGTAGTTTGAAGCCTTTTTTAAGCATTTTACACATCCGTCACTTGTCTGACTTACGGACTTGTGTGAAGTGTATCACCATGCAAAGTTCCAAGTCAGTTTTCAAGTGTCATCTCCATTGCCATCTGTTTAAATCACACAAATCTCATACTGTCTGAATATTGTAACTATACCTAATCAATCAAGTGGTGGCCAGGAGAGATTAAATACATGAATCACTAAAAACAATGCAATTTTCTAATAATCTTGTGTCTACTTGAAAACTATCTTAATTAGATTTTGGATGTTTGTCTGCCTTTTTTTAGAAGTTAGGATCTACTTTTAGCTTTAGGTTGTTTCGTGACTACGGTCTCAGATCAAGAACTTCCATGTGATTGAACCACAAAATGCAATTAGATTGAACTGCTTTATTATCTTCGAAAATGGTACTACTATCATTTTTCAATCAGTAAACACTGAATTACAGAAATAAGAATAGAATTTGTAGTATTCATTCTTAATCTCTTCGATAAGTCAGAAGATTTTCATTATAGTTGAATACACAACAGCAGCATTAATAATAGTTATTTTGCCATTTGAAATATTACTTCATTATTCATAATTTCTTGTGACGCATACACTTGTTCTGTTTGTCTCTGCTTACTCCCTCCAAATTGCCGAAAATTGGTTTCCTTGTCACGTTGTTCCTGCTGGTATTTCCTGCTTGACTTTTCTTCCCTTGTAAATGTGTTTTAATAAGGTCCCCTCCCCGCGTATGTTTGCTAAAATTATCCATACTTCCTGAATTTGGTTATGTAGCCTTAGAGAGTCTTCAATTCCAAAATGTGGAAGCAGCTTTGCACCAGTGACTCATAAACCTCATATTTATTTATCATTCATTACCTTTTGAAAATGTTACAAGTTACTTACTGCCCTGGGAGCATTCATTTTTAAGACAGCTTATTATGTTTTGCATTATGCCTCCACAATGGAAAGTTGTGTTCTCACTAACCAACAAAAGAAAGGATAACTCAATCAACTCTCGTGTAGTGAGCAGGAAGCAAAAGCAGCCTTGATGGTAAATACTTTTTGTCAAGCACGTAAATGCGTGATGTGCAGCCAAGTCCCCCTGTTGATCAGTTATATTACTCCAATTTCTCCAATTACTTCAGTTTCTGCTGTAACTCATTTCCTGACTGGTTACTAGTGACAGATGATGCTCCCACATTAATAATATTTTCTCATAACGCTGCAGTGATTCGATTGAATTACAGAGAATTATCCTCGGCTGACAGATTTCTTATGAATGTCTGTATTTGGTGAAACATTTTAAAGAGGCCCGTCCCAGTCGTGTTTCGTGGGACCAGTACAGCTTGGCTGATTATTCCAGTAGGAGCTGTGATGTGCGCATTAATCTGGAGGAATATTCACTTTTCCAATCCCGCATTCTTCACTACTAATGTATTCCTTGCTGTAAATACCTTGAGGAGTAGCAACACTGCCGCTGATAAATAATGCACCACTGATAAATGAAGCAGTGTGCGGTTTAGTGTGTGTGCGTGAGAGCATGTGAACCCTCATTTTAAAAGAATGTGTGCCAATGCTGTCGTTCCACTTTGTCTGATGGGTTGTGTATGGTGTGTATTTTTTTGTCAGTGTGCTGCTATGATAAAAACGCAGCATATGTTTCTTGCTGTACCAACGCCTCTGTCACAACCAGCAGTCTTGTAAGGTTCTCTCCCCTGACAGAACAGCTGTAGCAATTACACACATGCATACACACACACTCTAGCATTGGTTTGGGCACTAACCCACATTTCTGTACAAGCATACAGAACATCTCTCTGTGTGCACATTCTTGGATATGATTGTAAAACACGCAGGCATCATAAAAGATGAAGAGATGTATGACGGCAACATTCTTTTAGTGTTGTGGGTGTTTTCACAATATGCTGTGACACCAGCAGCTTTGTGTGTGCACCTGGAGGATTAAAAGATGTCCACAAGGGGGCAGATCATGGCTGAATCATCCCTGGCCAACACAAGATTATCTTCCTTGAGGACTCTAATTTTGCACAACGTAAACATAACTGAACATGGCGTCACTAGAGGAGGTTACCAAGACAAAGCTGCATTGGCACCATCATCGATTAGTTTCTCTTCTGAATTTTTTGAATTTCAAGTTCATATTGTGGCTGACGTTACTTTACATCCTATAGTGCACTCCCCGCTGTGTATAATTGCATCTTGCAGTTGCATATAGCATCACTTTTGTACAACTGACTATCCAACGGAATATGCAGAGTGGCAATCACTGTCATAGTGCATAGTTAAAATGTATTGGCGCTCTATACCCCAATTAGTTAACTTCTAGCTTTCCACATTTTTTTCCACAATTTGGAAAGATTGTGGTAATAAATGGTAATAAACTCCAGTCTCTTGCATGTGCTACGTGCCCATCCACCACACCCACCCCCACACCCTGACTTTCAACCTTGCAACATAAAGGACACTGAATGGCATTAGATGCAAATCATGAGGTGTGGAATCTTCCAGTATGGACCAGATTCCTAGTGATGCAGGGCTGGATATCAGGGAAGAAATGGGTTAACACATTAGGAATGAGTACAATGTACAGGATCGGATTCTACTAAATTCTACTTTACTTTAAATTAAGTATTACTGGAAGGAAACCCAATTGCTAATGTTGCTTTTAACTTTTAACTCTTTTGAAGTTGTCTTTTGCTACATCTGTGTCATGTTTGTTTACAAAGAGAGTGGAACCGATGTTCACTTTCAACTGGCTCAGTTTTATCAAAGCTGACACAAACTGGAGGGTACAGTGAGATGGAGAACAAGGTGGGAGGCCAGAGGCAGCCAGAGCCCTCACAAATAATACCAGAATAATAAACACGCTGAGCAAATCAGAGAGGCCAGGCTGGCAGACATCTGCATCTGAAACATCACTGCAGCCTGATTTAACATTCATCATTTCCAACACATTAGCTGGAACTGCAAACTTGTGCCATGTTGCCATACAAACACTTCTAATTAGTGTTGAAAGACGGTATCTCAGGTTTCCAAAATAACATTTAGGATGTTTTAATATCGGAATTGAACGAAGCTGCGAAAGCTATTTATGAGTGAACGCAGCTGATTAATGGTATGAAACTAAAAACAAACAGAATAAGCACAGTAGGCTGGCAGTACAGATGTTTGGGGAGACAAAAACCAAACAACGTGCATGTTTCATCAACTTTCTCTTATGACTGACATTTTCTTTAAGTAAATGTACTCTGCAATATTATATGGATTTTGTATGGTACAGTATTGCTGAGCACGAGGTTAGGGTTAGACAAAAAAAGGGGTTTTACTTATTTTTTTGACCATTTTTTACCATTAGTCATTTGTTCAAACATTTAAAGCGACCTCCATTTATGTTTCCTGACGTTTCATTACTCATACATAACAATGTACTTACCAATGTACCTGCTGATATATTAGGACACAGTGATATTACTACAAATACTCACCTTGTCCACATGTCTAAGTATCCTTGGACAAAACCCTGAACCCCAAATTGCTCCCTTGCATGGCAGCTCTGTCGCCATTGGTGTGGCAATGGGTGAATGAGACTAATCTGTAAAGCGCTTTGGGAACCATTAAGGTTGAAAAGCGCTATATAAGTGAAGTCAGTATAACAAGTTTAACAGGTGATGCTACTGACAAGGCTGCTGTGAACTGCAACCGTGAATTCAGTCTGTCAGTGGTATTTCTTTTTTCCTCTTAACATGGAGATTACAGTGATTTTGTTGCTACAAAGCCATGTGTTGTTTATGTTTGTGTGTGTGTGTATCCCTGTTCCAATGTAAATTTACATCTTGTTGAATGAGGACATTTTGGCTGTAAGGACACTTGTAAGTGAAGGGTCCTTGTGAAGACTGAAGTACAAGGCTGGATGTGTGTGTGCATGCAACAATGTGTGTGTCCTGTGCACACACTTACATCTATGTGTTTACCTGTGTTTGCAGATGTTTTCTTTTTTGTGTTTGATCTTATGGAGCACTGCCATATGAAAGGCCATGGGGTATCCATGGCTAGAGAGCCAGCAGACAGATGCTTATATAAAGGTGTGACAATACTTAAACCCTCCTTCACCCTTCACTCTCTCCACAGCTGCCTCTCCCACGTTATGCTTCCCCTCATTTCATTCTTACTTGAACACTGAGCCTGCTTGACTGGCCTTCTCTCCTTACACTGCAATTTAGTCAATATTTAGGTCCTCCTAATATTTTGATGCAACATCTTAAAGGGGTACTGCAGCATTTTAGTGTTCCACAGAAATGAGGGACTTGCGAGACAGATTTCAAAAAGAATGGTCAAAATTGCTGCAGCAGAAGCTGAGATATGAGGATTTATAGTCACTGGTATCGGTCCAAAAACACTCCCTGCCTAGGAAACACTCACACCTTTCAAGCTCCACGGCCCAAATTTGTAACATATGCTTTCTGTTAAAATATGTAGTCCTCAAGCCAAGATTACTCAAATGATGTCACTATCATGTCATCAACAGAAAAACCAAGCATTGTTCATTTATTCAAAAGCTTAAAGCAATCTGTGTTTATGTTTTCCTGACAAGCAACCTTTGCGGGTGTATGAGTCTTGGATTTGAGGTCAGGGTGGATGATTGGACATGTAAAGCACTCTTATGAATGTGACCATTCGTTTCTCCTAACCATGACCACAGTCTTTCCTGAACCTTAACCATGCTCTTGCCCTAATCATAAACAGTGCTACTTGAAAGATGAAATTAATTAAAATTAATTACATAACTTTACAAATGAATCATCAGCATAGTAATGAGTAAATAACGCCAAAGCATCCATACCTACATATACAGGGTTCACACATCCTCCAACTCAGAACAAAACCAAGTAATTATTGAATGTATATATACAATGAATGCTCAAAAAGAGACAAAATTAATATCAAGCCTACCCCTGCCCCCCCCCCAACATTTCAATCAGTCATGATAACATTGTACTCATGAAAGTACTTGTGAAGATCAGGGAAGACAGTGACATTTGTACAACTACTTTCATTTCAATAAAGCAAGAAACTAGCAGTCAGATCATGGGGCAGGTTGAAAACAAACGATCTACAAATCGTTTGTTTGTTTGTGTTTCTTGCCCATCTGTCTTCTTTTTAGTGTTGCTGGGGTGTAATTACTGGTGTTCCCAGTAATTAACTATGAGAAATGTTGGCATTACGCAAAGTACAATGGCCAAAACTATAAAAATAAAACCCAGGTGGTAATAACCAGAATTATCCTGCCCAGACCTAAATAGAGGTGGAAAATCAGGAAACACGTATGAGTCAGTATGACAGCCACTGACAAACCAGTTATTTTGTCATTTAGGTATGATGGCTTGTTGTGTTTTAACTTTATCTAAAATAAGCCATTATTATTATCACACGGACATTAGTTGGTGTATACAGTAACAGTATTACCAAGTGGAAATCCTTGCATTTGTCTTAAAATAAAAGCAGGAACATAGCCATTGGCTGAAACTAAGAAATAACCAGTTTCCTTGTGTTAATCAATTACTTAAAGACTGCCTTTTTTAGGAATCCAGACACTCGCACATTTTTCTCAAAATCCTGAGCATTGTCATCCAATTTACATTGTTGTTTTTCTCTAACCCCCCCCCATTTTATCATTAGTATCGTCCATGTCTGTACTGTCTGTCTTATCTCTCCATCCTCACATACTGTAATGTATATACATTAGCCCCTGTTTCCTCAGTCAAGCGTCTTGTTTCTTGCTGACTTATAATACAGCTTGTGGAAACAATTAAATTTACCATATTATGAAATCAGGAGGATATTTATATGGATTTACAAACACTTAATTAACATTAACTACAAATGCAAATGTGCATTAACACTAAGTGGCGTCATATAGTAACATTACCCAGTCAAAAGCTCTTCAAGTAAATATTTTCAGTGGATCATGTTTAATGTCCTCCAGCACATTGGATTTGAGAGAGGCAATGACTGGAAGCCTAATTTCTTTCAGCTTTAATTTGAGGCTGTTTACATTCACATCAGATGAGCCGCGGATCCTCCACTGTTCAGCTAATAAAGACCTTGAAACACCTTAAAGCTTTGAACTTTAAGGGTGTTTGGGGATCAGCACTTTAACCTGATTTAACCTTAACTTCAAATCCAATTTGCTGCAGTACAATTCCAAAACAATGGAAAACATCACTGTCTAAACACATATGGACTGCACTGTATAATCTTCAATGGTGTTTTATACATACATTAACTACCAAAACTGAAAGCTGACTGGTTCGTATTTTATTCCTCAAATTAGCTAAATTAAGTCCTTTGTGAAAGTAATGAACAATGAACAATGAATGAACATTATAAGCTCCACAAAAGAAGGAATTCTTGCAGGGCTATTGTGCTGCATTATGTTGAATGTCCTGTTATTTTAAGTATCCTTGTATATAAATCAGTTTGTTAAGCCTTTGTGAAAGCAGGCTAATCACAGGACCAGATGTAAGAAAAGTAAAGTGAGCTCACTCATACCAGCTACATGTTCAGGCACCTGGTATGGTATCGGCCAACATGAAAATTGGACTGGCCACCTGCCTACAAATTCCAGTTAATACTTTAGGTATGGGGAAGTCGTCTTCTTCGTGCCAGAACCACAAAAATGGTGTCAAAGAGTTGATGAGACTGACGCAGCTGTAAAGACTTTTGCAAGTCACTTTATAGAAATGACTTTAAAATTGGTGTATGTTCACAACCACTACTAAGGTAAGCTATTTTGTTATCAGGTGCTGAGCCACAGTAATGTCACATTGTCCAAAGTGTGCTTCGTTTGGCCCATTGGCAGCAGGTCTCATACTGTGGGATGGATTGCTTCTCAAGTTATTGCAGTTGTGTGCTCACACGATGCCAATCAAAAGAGCCGCTCCTATCGTTTTCTATACAAAATCCCACAACAGTCGCAGACGCATGTCAACTCTCCAGAAGCAAGTAATTTTATCCCATTCACCCACCGGGTTAGCTCAAACCAGCCACTGTAGCTAGACTACTTCTGTCTATAGTGAAGTCAGTTGAGTTTCACTGCTAGCAATCCCCGCAATTGCATACACACCCTCCTACAGGGGCTTGGTTTTGGAACTGTCACCTTTTTCATCCCATCTGAGTTTGCAGACTTGTGTTAGCTCCTTGTCCTGTTCGCTAACAATCACAAAGTATGAAATAAATCAAACTTAAACCATGTGATGCTGTGCTACACCGCCCCCCAAATAACCTGATCAGGACACATCCTGCATCCCCCACACACTCTAACACATACTCTCACTCTGACGCTGTTTCAAATTAAGGTGTTTTCAAGTGCTTCTTGTGTTTTTTGAGGATATCCATAGTGTGCTATGTATAATGGCTTGTCTCTCATCCATTATGCTGAGGCCTAACTAAATCAAAGTGCATTATGGGTGGAGAAACAACCTGTAAATGGTAAAAGTGCTCTGCTTTCAGTCTGTATTCCCGTATGTCAGACACAATTACATCAGAGGAGAGCAGTGTGGAGGAGTGGGCAGGAGAGAGAGGAGACACTGAGAGTTAAAGGAATGGAGGACGACAGAGGAATACACCCATCTTTTTCTGTTCTACCATCATTAACACATCTGCCTGTGACACATAATTTCAGAAAGACTAGTCTGGTGAATGCGCACCAAAGACTAGGTGCTGGTCATGCCAATGACGTACAGTATGTGGAGAAGGAGGAGATGTCCGCACTAAGCTCCAATGGTTTTATTCTATAACTGGCGTTTCAAACAAACTTGGTCTTTCTAAAGGCAAGCATCATTCTTATTTCCCAACACACATGGTGGGAACAGCAATAAATATACCTCTAAGGGTAATTCCAGTATTTCACATATTTGGGGATCTAAAGGACTAATATGTAGAAAATGTTTTGGAACTGGTCCAATAGATTGTGTCAACCATCAGCCGTGAAATGGGCAGCAATGACTGCAACATAATCCTTGGGGGCAATTGCGCCCATCAAAGTATGTTCACTAACCGTGCTTGTTTTTGCTCAGATTGGTAACAAAAAGGTTTATCTCTGTGGGGATCCTTTCCATTATGTTGTCAAAGAGTAAGATGACTTACAAGCGGTGTCTCAATTCAGGGGCTGCATCCCTCGAAGGACATATCCCATGAAGGCCGAACCGAGCATTGTTAAGTGAAACGATCGAGATACGATCTGCACACCGTAAACAGCTGTTTCTACGTGCGTAACCCTGGCGATTTTGAATGATTATTGTCAATGCTCTGATTAATAAAAGTAAATAAATGATGTTTTGTTTATGATGACAGTTTTGTTTAGTTTTAACAGCTAGCACCGGACGAGCACTCTCTGTGTTCCTGGACTCCAGATTTAAATATTAAGCACTGGCCGGCAGTCACTGAACTAACAACTGCAGAGAAAGTGTGTGTTTTCGTAAAAATGGGCCTTCGGACCAATGGGCGTTTGTTTTCGGGATAACAGGCTGTATTAAATATTTATTACTTAGTTATTTCTATTTTTCAACCAATCTCTTGAGTAGAGAGAAGAGCCTATCCATCCTCTCTCTGTTCTCCTGTGCTCTCCTCTCTTCTTCCTCTCTCTGCATCCTCATGTCTTCCTTAATTAGCTGAAGAAGTTCATCGTATCTCTTTTAGTCTTTTTTGGCTCTGGCTGGCTTTCCTCCTCCTCCTCCTCCTCCTCCTCCTCCTGGTCATCCAATGCTGTACTTGGCTCGGGTGTATCCTCAGGGATGGAGGCAATTAGGACAGCAGGGGGTGTTGGAATGCCTCTTTCCCAACTTCTCATCCATGAGGACAAACCACAGCCAAGTTGCAGCAGAGGGTTCCCCCACTCACACCCTCTCCTGACCCTGGACACTTGCAATCCTAAGGAAGTGGAGATCGACCATGGCAGTTAACTACAGCAACAACTCCAGCAGCTCAACAGATTTCTGCAAAAGTGTGTTCATTAACTTTCATGATTAAAACAAGTATAATTTCAATTTCAAAATCACATGTGCATACTTTTATGTAATTCTTCTTCTTTTTTCTTGGCTTGTAAGGGCCAAAAATCTCCCACAAATCATTTACTCATGAAAAAAGGTGACAGACACAACTTGCATCCCTGTGACAACACTATAAAAAAAAACAAGAAATAGGATAATGCTCCGTCTACTGGTTGTCTTATTATTATGGGCTTTGTATAGGACGAGGCCTAATATAAGTGTAACCTGAAGTACAAGATGGCCAGATGGAGATATTACAAATGGGCAAATATTTTTGCCTTACCTCCAAGCTATGTTGGCCAAATGTTTGGCCCCTCAGTTTGATAAACTGAGCATTATTCTCCTTAAAAAAACCCAAAATGATTAAGAGTAAGATCTGCTTCACACCACCAAACAAAAGCAGCTGAAGTAGTAATATAACCAAGTTCAAGTTAGCTGTGTAATCAACGCTTGTAGTTTGAAAGTGATATTCAAATGTCTGAAAACCTAAATCTAAATGTGTTCACCTTGGTCTATTTATGTATGTAATATGGAGTTTAAATTATCTATAAAATCGCCATAGTCTCAGTTAGATGTTAATCAATCTTTGAACCTCTTAAGTTTGTAAATGAAGGCTTTAAAGGTTTTACTTTAAACTTTACTTTAAAGGCTGTAACTTAGGTTGGATGCAGGCAGCCGAGCTGCAGTTGGTGCACTCAAAACAGTGAAACTTTGACTTTAATGAAATTTATTTTGTCAACAGGTTCTATGACATTGTGTTAGGTAACACAATGATTGTGAATTGAGCCAACTAAAACAAATAACTTCTGATCAACAAGAGATATTTAAGCTTTAGTTAGAGTAAAGATGATATGTAACCGTTTTAACAAACATGTCAACTGGTTTGGTAACTTTCTGTTACAGTAGTGTTTTTAAGTTGTCAGTATATGCAAGATGGTCTGACAATCCAAAGTCCTTGGTTGAGAGTCTGCAAGCATCCGGTGGAAGTGCTTCTGAACTACTTCAAAGAAGTCTTTCAGTTCCTGAGGATATCTGAGCTTGAGTGCATATATTACACCCATTAGGAGTGCACACGCAGAGGCGATGTCTCCCAAGTCATGCAGAACTTTAACATCCTTGGTCACTATTTGAACCTCGGCTGGATGAGTGGTGGCTTCACCTCCCACAACATTGATGCTGTAGATGCCAAGGATAACTTGTTCAAGCTCCCTCTGAACAGCTGTAGCACTGGAATCCTTTACATAGGAGAGAAAGAAAGGACCAAACCAAACTATGAAATCACACAGAGAACTCCTTGTTTCAATGGTTTGAAACACTAAGTAGCCAACAACTATATATTCATTTATACACACTTTTTGTCACAATAATCCAACGTACCACTACTGGTGGTCAATTATAAAGCGGTTGTTTGTAAAGTTTCGCCTAAGTGAAAGTAGTACTTGACCACATGAACACTTCTTCTTTTCACAGCACACACTTGCTTCTGCAGCACAGGTGCTGCTGTGGAGGCTCAAGGCCAGGGACAACTCATCGAGATGAGTCACAAGAGTCGATGCAAAGAGTTTGACTAACTGAGGAGGGTGGAGATAATACTGAACATACGTTTTATATTCTCGCTTTAAGGCAGATTGTGGTCTGTTTGATTGTAGCTTTTACAAACAGTTGAGGAAAATCTTACAATCCCAGCACTACACCAAACAGGAGTGTGTTAGGGGCGACTGAGGTACTCCGCCAACCTCTTTTTTCATCCGTTGCCAGGAAGTAAGTAAGAGATGATGTTATGTTATATGAAAGGAAACAATTGTGAGAGCTGGTGTGGTGTAAGGAGGTGTGAAGCGAAGGAATCTAAATTAGCCCCCAGGATGCAGGTTGCACAGCAGTGACAGTTTACCGCTGGCCTTGCAAGGACAACAAATGTGATCCAAATGTCAGAGTCAATTTTGTTTGGAGGTGGAGGTCGAGGAGGATGGAATGGGGGAGCTGAAGGAGAGGTAGTAGTAAAAGGAAAATGAGGAGGTGTGTGGAATTCATATAGCACTAGCCCTATCTAGTTGACCTTGCTAGAAGATGACAGAAACAAATTGTTTCAGATTCTCGCCTCTCCTCCCCTCTGCTCTCCTTCCCATCCCTCCTCCCACCAGATTCTCTCTCCTCCTCTTTTTCCCTTCTTTCTTATCGGAGGGCACTTAATTGGAAGAGTCATTTTAACGGAGGCAGGGATTCTCTGTTTCTCTTTTCACTTTTACTGGTTATTTTTCTTTATCTTCATCTGTTCATCTCTGTTACACTTAAGTCTGTTTTTTGTCATTTTCCCTCCCCTTAAACTTGCTGTCCGCCCACCCTCTCATCCTCCTCTTATCTCCTCCTCCTCCTCCTCTTCGTCTTCCTCTCTCATGTGGTAATAAGTCTAGACTGTTTGGGCCCTGAGGCACTTCCACTTGTTGATCTCATGGTGTGGGTTTAAAGTTGATTTAGTGGCCGGTCAATTTGTGCCTGGTTGCCTTACGTACTTCTGCCCACCACTTCACAGGCAGAATCCAAACACGTCAGTGCCGCTGAAATGTGGCTGTGAACTGTTTTACTAATAACAGGCCTTGCGTGTACCCGATCACAATTTCATCTGTTGGTACTCTCAAACGGCATCAGCCTGGTTTGCTCTCTGCAGGCCGCCTCCAGTTTCCATGCTTTACAGTTTGCTATGTGAACCTTTTTTACATTTACATTATTTTTTCACAATTGAAACGTACTTGAGAATGGTAATCCATTATAATGAACATATTTGTTTTATCTTCAAAATCTGATCAATATGTGGTAACAAAGCATTCAGAAATCAACAGAGTATTTTATGCTTTGCAGGAAACTTGTGGTTAAATGGGATGAAACGCTGGTACCAGTACAGACCCTTAAACTTTAAATGCTGACAATGATTGTTGTAGCTAACTAACATCAACTGAAGTTGATGTTTGCTTTGTTTGCACTGTATCATCTTTCTAAACTATCAGCAACACACGGTGGTTGGGTATGTCAGTTGGAAACGTTTCACCTCTGTCCTTTGTCAGAATGCAGCATTAGTGTCTGATTGGGAGGAGATGGTGAAGAGGCTCAGCCACTGTTGGTTCATCGTCATTCTTTTCACACAATCTCAGCAGATGGTGGTCTCTAACGTTAATCCCAGCCGTTGACTGAAAACGCCTGTTTTGATTTGAAATAAATTCACCTGACTCATTTGTAGTCTTGAACGGTGAATTATGGAGAAAAAAAATGCCATGTTTTGAACTGAGTAATATAATGAAATTAAAGCCCTTTGAATCAGAAATAGCATGAATTCACAAGTCCCAGCTGCTTTCTACCCTTTGGGCTAGGATTGCTGGATTTGGCCAGACCCTGAGATAAATAATCCATTACCACTTGAAAGAGCAAGAAAAGAACAGTGCCAAGTCCCTATTGCTTTAGACCCTAATTAGAACATAATTATGGAAATGAAGGAGCTGTAATTTAGAGGGCTACCTAACATACCTGAGTTGGTATCTGTACATCCATTCTTTGAATATCTGAGCATTCTTAGGCAGGAATAATGGCGTGGTTAATTGAGGCAGACACATTTGGAACGTGAGAGATAATGATTTCATCAGTCTCTTTCAGCACTTTGATGGCTGATAGGTAATTGAATTGTAAGACTCAGTTTTGGACCGGCTGGATAATGTGATGATTTTCCTATACAGCTTGTCAGGAAATCACTACAGAACAATAAAACTGTAGATAATTTCTATTTTGACACAACAAATTTGCTATTATCTGATCTCAACGTACCTAATCAGATACAGCAATGAAATGTTTCCAGTGATTTCTTTAATTTACATTCTGTGTGACCGACCCCAACCGTTTGGCTGATGACCTGCAAACCCGCCATGTTATAAGGATTTCTAATTTCAGAAATGAAACATGAACAATATAGAAATACAATTACAGAAATAAAACAAAACAAAAAGTCATAAGGCTCAGTGGTATTTAAATCCCCTTGACCTAACAACAAAACATATTACCTATACTACCTGTGCTGTGACAACAGTCAACATTGGTTTCATTTAACCAAAACAGTAATCTTTCCCCAAACTTAACCAAACCTTAAACATAGGGGCACCAGACCAGAAAAAAAACTCACTCTATTTTATAACTGAAGTATTAGGACATGTTGCACAAGGAGAGAACTGAAATCAAAGTGAAAAATCAAAAGACGGTATACATTACTTTGTTAGTGTGATGAACTACACGTTCTATAACTGTTGGTTCAAAACTTATCCACAGAGGTGGCAGATCAGAAACCAGTCACATGCACTTTGAGAGGCCTGACAAATGAAGTCATCCTGCCAATAGGGATGTGAATGATGAATGACTAGAAAATGCTCATATGAGTAAGTCAAAGCAAACCAGAAACATTTACTATCACCGCCCATGTGAAAGAGAATCGAGTATAGACACCCACTGATGCTGTTCTAAATATCCAGAAGTATGTAATGAAGGGGAACTCCACAGATATTACGCATCAATGTCTGTTTACCGATCAGTTGGGAAGTACTACTGCATATGTGAAAAAAGTTGTTTAAAGCCTTTTGTGGCTCCAGAGGGGACTCCACAAAATCCGATAAATTGTCTCAAGTGATGTCATCTGGGCTGAAGACTACAAGTTTGAAAATTAAAAGAATCTGGAAGTGAGCTTACCAGACCTCTGTAGCCCACTCCTCATCTCTGTTTAAGGCATAACACTATTCGAATCTCCGACTGAAACATATCGGTGGTCTAGTTGCGTTGTGGGTAATGAAGTGGTGAACAAGGTGCTGTCATACCTTAGACCTGAGAGAGGGTTTATTTTGGGCTTTGCTCCCCTTTCCCATGATGTCCCCATCCAGCTTTTCATTCATCCCCTCCTGCTTTTTCTCTCCACCCCAAAATTCGTCTTTTTCATCTTTGTGTATTCACCTCCTTTTTCCTTCACTCCCACACCCTTGTCCCTCAACTCTTCTCTCCTGACGATATAGATTCATTACAGTTTGACGATATCAGATGATTGCTCTCTCCCAGCTGGAACAATAGATTTGTACCCCCCTTCCAATTCCCCCAGGCCCTGACCGACTAAGCTGTGTGACGGCTGCTTCCCCCAACCCCTCTTCTTCTTAACCTCCTCCTTTACCCTATTTGTCATCTAAAACTCAGTTTTTTCTTCTCTCATTCCCTTTGCTTATCTTCTTTTCTAGAGCCCTGCCGATACAGGATTTATGAAACCAATATCAATATTTGAGAGTAAACTAATCGAATAATGATAGATTTACCAACATTCCGGTTTTTAGATTTAGATTTAAGACTTTTTTTGATAGAGAAACCTAAAAAAGCTTCCTCAAAATACATGTGTCAAGGTGGGAGTTGAAAGTTGTAAATATATTAATTCTAAACAGTAAACTGGAAATTAAATATGAATACAACAAACATATTCTAAATCTAAATTAATAAGAAAAAAAACATTCAACGTGCATAAAAATGCAACCTATAAAACATTTATGCACTGAAGTTTCTATTTGCCTTTCATTACCATGTTTCCCATAGACAAGCTTTGGGAAGTAGCTGTGTGCTGAAGTTATGTGCATTTGCCATTCTTGAAGACTTTTCTTGTAAGGTCAAAACATTCTGTTTGAAACACTTCAGATAAAGGATAAATGTCACTTTTAAAACACCCACTGCAACTGCAGTCAAAGTTGGAGTTAGTGCCCCCCTCCCAATCAACTACAAGAGGCAGTAAGCTCATTCTCACTTGTGGCACCCAAAAGAAACAAAAGGGAGGCCATACTTTATGCTTGATTGGAAGTTTTCACCCACCATTTTTGGACGCTGAATGAACATCTATTGGATTCATTGTCAAAAGATTTTGCACAGACATTCATGGTTCCCAAAGGATGTTTCCTAATGACTAATGTACCTAATGAAACTGACTTTTCCTCTAGCACCACCAGCAGGTTGGCATTTGTTTCTTCCTCCTGTTTCCTCTTCACCTCCTTTCTTTCCTATTCATTATTTTCACCTCAATTTTTTCACTTCTCTTCTTTCCTTTTTTCTTACGCCTATGTCCAGCCATTGGGTTTGTGTATTTTTGCATTTCACCTGAATTTGCAACTCAGGTCATGTCACATTGGGTGCACATTTTATTTAATGCAGTAATAAATCAAATGAAACTTTCCTCCATTCATCACTGGGCTTCCCATTCACCACGTAGAACAAAAGAGCAAAAGTAATGAGAACACACGTGCTTATCAGATGATGAGGCTGTTGCGAGACAGGGAGACGTAAGCAGTGCTGTAGGAGGATTTAGAGCTGGTGAATAAGCCAGCCATGGGAGGGTTTGGAGCTACAAATAGCATCACATTGAATAAAAGGTTATGCTGGATCAAGCTGAATAGGGATTCATGCATAAAAATCATCAGATCGACAACAATGTGAAGATTACTTTGGTATAAATTACATGTTTACTGTGATTTCAATTCTGGAACATGAATGAATGAAAAGAATATGAAAATTTAAAATGATTTGGAACTATGAAATTACTAGTTGTTACTGTATGTCAACAACAATGTTACTGTTAAGCTGTGTACAATGATCCCGCCTATGGGCAATTATAATGATGGCTGCTCTGGCGTTGTTGGAGGACCATGGCGATGCAACGGCATGAGAGCAGCAGACCCAGAGAATCCAATCAATTCCTGTCAATCTGCAGGTTTTGGATTCTTTGGGACATTTCGGGAACATTTCAGAGGGAGCTGGCAGACAGATCTAGAATATTTCATCATTCGTTATTATTTAGCCGTGTCATGCCCATTGTGTGGGATGGCGTTTTTAATCGAAATTGGAGAACATCAGATTCCAGTACGCTGGTGCAGGCTCAACCCCTGACTTGTGTTATGCTGTCTCAAAGCAGTCTAGGGAGAAAACTGCAAGCTGGTGCCCGACGGATGGATTCTTGGGAAGATTTGTGTCGTGATTAATTAAAAATACTTGCTTAGTATTAAAGTTTGGTAGTTTGCAAAGTAAAATTGGTTGTGCTTCACTTTTTATAGGGGATAACAGCTACCCCCTGCATCCTTGGCATTGTTTATTAATCCACAAACAGCACAACAAACCTACTCCAGTGCAGTGCATAGCTGTGCTTGCTCTGTCATGGAGCACTGCATTGGCCTTCTTAAGGAATACATCTGGGGTAGGTTGTTATATCAACCAGAAAAGCTGTGCAAGATGATCTTACGTGTGCTGTTTTTCATAACACCTTGGTGTGAAGTATCAATTATAAGTGAGTAAAGTTTCATGTGTGTAATTCAAAGCGTATAGGTTCTGATGGACTTCAAAATCTGACCAAGTGTCAATCTGGGCACTGTTTAGGAGCCTAGGCCATGGTCCAACGTAATCCCGTTCCTATTGGTTTGGTGCTATTTAACCGTTCACAAGAACTGCCTTGCAGCTCAAGTTACTAAGTCTACTATGCTGCCTCCTGCCTAGCTGCTAGGTTGTCAGGTTCAATGATTAAGACAATGCAGGAGCACACTCCAGTGCCTCTAACCACTGGATAATAATAAATCAGTATTTGTTAAAAAGGTCTCACTCGTCCTAGAGGTTATCAATATCTGACAGAGAGGCCAAGGACAGAGGAAGGCATACTCTGTTCTAGGTATCTCCCTGTCTAGGGCTACTGTCCTAATACCTCTAATGCTAGTCCCTCGACGAGCAAAGATTAGCATTCTAACATTTTAGAGAATTGTAGAAACAAGGGGAAGTCATTGAAGAAGGTGAAAAGACATCAAAATAAAAAAGGTATTTTAATAGATCAAAATGATCTACTTGGTTTTATTCCAGAAAATGTATGAAGCAAAATCCCATACAGAGTAAAAAATACTATGCTCGCTGTTCCTTGCTTTAACACGGATGAAGGGTGCTGCCTCAGTCTCTCTGAGCTCTACCGCCTTCTCTCTATTCTCCGTCTCTCGCTCAGTATTACTTGTATACAGTGGGTATGAAGGGGTTTCCATGCCTACTGCATAGCAGCGTGTTTTTTTTCTTATACTGGTCACAAAACTGAATTCAAAGCTTCTGTGAAATTGCGCTTTGCTTCTTTTCTTGTGGTGGAAACAGTGTTTTCTATATGCAAATGATTAATTAAGGGAGTGTCTGCATCCATTTATTTATTCTATCTGGTGAGAGTAGAAATCAGGCTCGGGCATGTCCGTACAATTTCACAATGATAGATATTTGTAAAAGAGAATCTTGCGCACCGCTTTATGAATCTGTCGAAAAGAACGCGTACGCACATTTCTGCCTTTGTGCTTGCACTCATTTTTAGTCTTGAATCTACACTGAGTTTTATGCATCTGGCCCCAGCTGTTTAGCTATGTGTGACTGAGCCGGGAAGTTTCAGGCCAGATTTAAGGACTGTGTTCACCTTGGGAATTTTATCCAAATAATACACTTGTTAAGTGTTCAGATTTAACTTCTC
Organism: Enoplosus armatus; assembly: GCF_043641665.1. Taxonomy (NCBI): domain Eukaryota; kingdom Metazoa; phylum Chordata; class Actinopteri; order Centrarchiformes; family Enoplosidae; genus Enoplosus; species Enoplosus armatus. Next base: position 3,701,943 of record NC_092186.1, read on the forward strand.
ACTTTCCCAACCTCAAACAACAGGGGTCCCACCAGCACAGGCAGGTCCAAAAATAGACATATTAGAGAATAGAAAACATAACAAATGCTTTCCTCCACCTGCTACAACCACCTGCAAGCATTTACTGAGGGCACATTAAACATGACGGCAGTGGAGACACCACCAGCAGCACCGGAAGATCAGAGCTTCCCTCAGAGGTATTTATTTCCTGGATTGATTAATTGAATTGGTCACATTCCACATGTGAAGCACTGAAGTGAGTGTGTATATGTATAAGTGCCTCAGGTTTAGAGATTTTATTCAAAAGCCATAGAAATAATAGCTTAGACAGTTGTTACCACAAAAGAAAGCTCTATGAAAAAAATATGTTGAACCCTTTTTTAAGGGACTAGGGTGAAAACTTGCAGCCAGCAACAAGGTGTTTTTGTCAATGTCCTTCCAGTGTGTCCTCCCCCCAGCTGACACTGCTGACAGGTTGAACATGAGTTTTATTCCCCATATAGGGAGCTGTTCTGTGGTTATTCAGCATGCTAGCTGCCTTGAGGGACAGCGCCGCCATCGATGTTCATAAATAGACTAACAGTTTCCACTGTACTGCTTTAGCACTTTCCTTTGAAGTGTGATTTTTTTTATTTCATTTTGCAAACACTCATGTAAAACATTTCACTTTGTAGTTATATTGGCAGAATGAAATGTGTCTCCTTGATGAGGTGGCCTATTCCAAAGTTGAGAATATGGGCAAACACACACACACATACATAGACTTTTATATACTCATTACAGGGCACCTGCATATCTAATTAGTGCTGACAGCTCACACTCGTTCTCTCTCAAAGAAACACTCACAGCAGCATCAATCACAAATGGAAGCGTTTTCATTTCCATTAATTTGGCTGTGGATTAAAGCTGACCCATTTTTGCTAATGGAGCCTGCTTTGGACAGGAGAGATGGGGGAATGAGGACAAACCAGACTAATGGTTATCACACACCTACATAAAAGGACTGGTGTACCTGCAGGGCTTCTCTGACAACAGGTTCACTCCTTCTGGGCTTTTTTTTTGTACAAAATCACACTCGTTAAAAAAAAAGTGTAGCCCCAAGAAATAATCTGTGCAATATTTATGTAAATAAAGGTTTTGTTATTCTCCGTCAGTGATTAATATAACATAATATAGCCTGAAGCAAATTAGTGAAATTAGCTTAAACATTCTCTGGTCTAATCACTAGATGTATGATTTTCTATTTTTCAGTATTCTCAATATTACTCAGGGCACGCAAGCTTCTATTTGCATTCCTGCCTCCATTTTGTATTTTGGTGACTCACTTTAAATTTGACTGTGACAGTGTCAGAGAAATGCAGTATTTAGAGCAAGGATCAAGTAGCACAGTGCAGTTTTGGTGTCAAGGATTACGGGGATTTACGATTGCCCCGCCTGCCTCATGAGGGCCTCATTTCTCAACAGCAGTTCCTCTTAGAAGAGCGCTTTTGACTGTAAGAGGTGTTTTGGTTTGTATGTATTTGTATATATTTATATTTCTCTGTCCATTTTAATGGATGAAGTGTTTCTTGAATGTTTTAAAAAAAACAAAAGCTAAGAATGTCACCGGAACTTATAAATATTGTGCATCTTCACTAAATACCTACCAAAGTGAAACACACAACAGAAACAGCTGTCTCAGGTTGTCTTACCGTATTAAAACAGCCTGTGGAGAGCGTACAGCCAACCATTCTCTCAATAGTATTTGTGATTCACGCACAATTCAAAAGCCTCCGATTATTGTTGACCTTCCACAGTGAATCTACTATAAACAGAGCAACATGATATTATTATTATTATGTAAATATATTTAAGTTTGCTGTCTAAACACCAGTTAATTCAGAGAAATTTAACTGTTGTTTTCAGTTCAAATCAAGTAAATGCTCAATACTTTGACATTTTGGAAAATATGTGTATTTGCTTTGCTGGCAAGAGTTTATTCTTTAGATTGATACCATTCCTGTCTGTATGGTAAATATAAAGCTACAGCCAGCAGACACCTATGAAACAGCTAGCTTGGCTTTGTCCAAAGATAACAAAATCCACTTACCAGCTCACCAATGAACATTTTATATTGTGTTTAATCTGTACAAAAAACAAAACATAAAAAATACGCAGTCAGTACCTGGAGTCTCTGCTGGTTGCCTGGCAACCTCACAGTGACAGTAAGACTCCTGGACGTGCCCAGCAACGAAATAGTCCTGCACATCGATCCCCCGTAAAACCACAACATGTCGTATTTACACCACAGCTGGTTGTTCCTGTGTATGAATTTATTCAATAAAACATTTTTTAGATTTTAGAAAATACGTCCAAGCAATTATTTTTGCCAACGTTTCAGTCTGGTTTTCTCAGTCCTTGTTCTTCTAGACCTTAGACACAGTCAATCACAGCGTTCTGTTAGACAGGCTGAGGCACCGGGAAGGAATATCTGGTACAGGTTTAACATGGCCCTCTTCATACCTGGAGGTTCTGTGTCTCCATTAATAACCACATCATCTTTTGCTCCTTTGACTTTTATTAAGGCTTTTCATGGCCTCTCTCCATGCCATATATCTTGCCTCTTAGTCGTGTACAAGTCAGTACCTAGCCGGAGAACCTCGGGCATCTGTTCCTGAGCCGCGGCTGAAAACTAGAGGTGGCGGTTCAGGTTTGGCAGTCAGAGCCCTGATGCTATGGAATGCGCTGCCTGAGGAAATCAGGTCAGCAGAATCAGTGACCTCTTTTATATTTCTTCCTAAAACACACTTTTACCGGAAAGGTTTTTTTATTTGTTTTATTGGTTTTATTTGTTTTATTTGCTTATTACTTTATTGTTTTTACCATTTCCTTGGTGTGAAGTTGTTGCCTTAGAAAAGTGCTTTATAAATATAGATTATTAATATTATTATTATTAAAACACTACCCAGCTTATTTCTGGTTAATGCCTAGTCGCAGGAAAACAAAATGGATGAAATCAGGGTCTGTTGTGCCCACATCTTAACAGAGACCTGGCTCCACCACAACATCCCGGATCAAACTATTGCACTTGACGGGTGGACTGTGTTCCACGCTGACAGAGCACAAGATGGGGGCAGGCTCTGTGTTTACATCAATGATGTTTGGAGCTCAAACATTGTCAAAGTCAAAGTCAACCATCAAAGTTGATGGACAATGTTTCCTAACAATGTTGTCGAGTTTTTAATATTGAGATGTCGACCATATTACCTGTCCAGAGAATTCACCAGTGCAAATTTAAAAAAAATGCACTACAGGAACTGTATGAGATCATCAGCAGTCACATAACAAAACAATCGGATTATATTCTTATTGTAGCTGGTGATTTAAATCAAACAGACCTCAGAACAGTTTTACCTCAATACCATCAGCATGTCCACACCCCCACCAGTGGCAGTAATACCCGGGGCCATGTTTATACACACATTTCTGGCAGCTACAAAGCCCTCCCCCGCCCCCATTCTGGCCAATCAGACCATATTTCCCTGCTTCTCCTGCCTACTTACTGCCAGCTGATTAAAAGGGTCAAACCGTCAGAAAAAAACTACAGACAGATGAAACTACAGCAGTGTGAGTTAGAGTTCCAGCAGCTCTACAGGACTGTTTTGAGTCATGTCACTCATGTTCAGAGATGAGGAGAACCATACCAATCTTGAGTAATATATATCATCAGTGACATCATACATCAGCAAAGTCTGGATGAATGGAGAGTTGAGGGCCCCATCCAGACCCAGAGCCCAAAAAGCTGCCTTTCGGTCAGGAGACAAGGAAGCATAGAGCACCACCAGAGTGAGACTGAAAGCTGGTATCAAGGAGGCAAAGCAGAGACTTCAGAGAGAGACCTCAACACCAATAACACCAAAGACAGACGTGGTCAGTGATCCAGACCATCACAGGCTACAAAAGCAGGAGTGCCCCCATCATATGTGAGGCCACATTGCCAGATGAGCTTAACACATTTTATGCTCACTTTGATCTCCTCAACAAAGAGTCAGCTCTCAAGTCTACTCCACCTCCAGAGGACTAGCCACTGTCAGTATCCACAGCGGATGTGAAAAGAATCCTGCTGAGAAGGAATATAAGTAAAGCTGCTGGGCCTGACAACATCCCTGGCAGTGCACTAAGACCATGTGCCAACCAGCTAGTCGGAGCCATTACTGACATTTTCAACATATCACTGTCAAAGGAGAGTGTTCCCGCCTGCTTCAAGATAGCCACCATCGCCCCTGTACCTAAAAAGAAAAGTCTGCAGTGTCTAGTCTAAACCACTACTGCCCTGTGGCACTCACCCCCATGCTAATGAAGTGCTTTGAGAAACTGGTTCTCCAGCACATCAAAGACAACATCCCAGCCAGCTTGGACCCTCACCAGTTTGCAACAGATCCTGTCACCATCTGGCAAGCCATACAGAAGTATTTGCTGCCGTACCACCAGACTACAGAGCAACTTCTTTCCTCAGGCTGTGACTCCTTAATTCATCCTTTGTACTCGACCATAAATGATAGTTTTTCTGTGGTCTGTACAGCTTGCAGACTACAGCTCGCATTTTGTTTCATAACCCTGTGTTGTATTTTGTTTTTCAAGAATATCTGTGATCATGTTTTTCAAGCCTGAATATTAGATTAAACAAGTTGATACTGAAATTTGTGTTAACACACACCCACACAGGAAGTTTTCAAGCTGTCATGTAGACCCACTTTTTCAAAAGGAATTCACAGGCTACTAGATAACAAAATGTATGCTCTTTTTATTGTCTCCCCAGTTGTGAAGGGCTGGCATGGTGGTGCAGTAGTTAGCACTGTCACACGGGTTGGGCGTTCGATCCCCGGCTCCCCCCGTCCACATGTCAAAGTGTCCTTGAGCAAGACACTGAACCCTAAGTTGCTCCCACTGGCGGCCAGCACTTTGCATGGCAGCTTGTTCACCATCGGTGTGTGAGTGAATGGGTGAATGGGACCTGATTTAGCATTTGTGTGAGACTGCCCTTTCCATGAAATAACTTGGTGAATTCAATTGGAAGCAACACTCCTTGTCATATGCAAATAAAGTGAAGGCAGCATTGCAAAGGAGGAATTAAAAATTTTAAAGACAGCTTAGACATGGAAGTGCAATTTAGCATTACAATGTGCTCCTGATATTTTGTACATTTGAAAGTATAATGCAACAATATTGAATCCACCCTATGTTGCAAGAATATTCGAAGACTTTATGAACATGACTAAAACATGAAAGTAATCTAGTCCACAATCCATGAAACCCTTTTTGTTTTGACCCAGTCCTTGAAAAGTGTTGACCTAAATAAAAAAAACACAACCATTGGCTGGCAGAACAGAGATGGCAGGCCTGGTGAGGAGGAGAAATCTCATTCATCTGGCTCTTGGTTAAGCCTCCTATATGGCCAAAACTGGCGGCACCACACCGGGTTTACTTGGGCTTCAGTCATTTTGGGTTCATAAAATGCCTCTTGGGTTTTGGTTGATTTGAAAAGAGGAAAAAAGCCCAAACACCAGCCAATAAAAGCCATCAAGACCTAAAAATAAAGACTGGGGTGACAAAACTTTACAATAAGCCCTAAAAACTATGGAAATGCATTTGTCAAAGGAAAATAATTGGCCATTTCTCTGCTTCAAACAGATCAACATGAAATCGCCCTTGCTGTTTCAATGTTTGCTGTCAACAGTTGGCAGCAAGTAAACTTGGACCGAAGCTCTTTTGAGAGTATTGGAATCAACGTAAAGGCGCATAACTAGTCACAAGCAGCGTTTCATAACATCTAATCTGGACAGTCTCCTTCAAACAGGGCTGTGTCCAACAATTTCTGAAATGGACAATCCAACAATCACACCCGTTTCACACAGTGATCGGCCAGATGTGTGGCGGTGAGGAAGAAGGAAGGGTTTGAACTTCTTTCTCAAGCTCTCTTTTTGTCTTTCTTCACACAACTTTTGTCACTTTTGTTATGTTAAACAGATTTTACAACTTGAATGCCTTTATAAAGAGAGACCAAAAGTGTTTGCCCTTCATTTCATTCATTTTTACATTAAAGCAAGTCAATGTAGACTGTGTATGTACAGACGCAGACGCAGACTGCAGCGTATCATCCGCTCTGCAGAGAGGGTGATCGGCTGCAACCTCCCATCTCTTCAGGACCTGTACTCCTCCAGGACCCTGAGGAGAGCAGGGAAGATCGCTGCCGACCCCTCCCACCCCGGACACCATCTGTTCGACCCCCTCCCCTCTGGCAGGAGGCTGCGGTCCATCAGGACCAAAACCTCCCGCCACAAAAACAGTTTCTTCCCCTCTGCAGTCAACCTGACAAACTCTCACTGACACCCCCCCGAACACTACCACAAGCTATACGTTATATTAACGTACATCACCCCTGTCCCCACTGCGTTACATTAACGCACTCACCCCCTACTGGACACTTTATCTGGACACTTTACTTTATTCTGGTCACTGCACTGTTGTTATTTATCTTATCTTATTTTTATTTTTATCCTTATTGTTATTTTAGCTTTTATATTCTACTTATTTGTTATCAAAACAATAGCACCTTCAGACCACAGCAAATTCCTTGTAATGTATGTTACTTGGCAATAAACAGTTTCTGATTCTGATTCTGATTCTGATTCTGATTTGTATGTGAAAGCATATACAAAGCCTCTCTTGTCTGCAAAACTGAGTAGCTGCATGCCTACATTTGTATGTGCATCTCTATGACTAGATGTGTGTGTGTGTGTGTGTGTGTGTGTGTGTGTTCACTTGGCAATGGCGGCTGGTCCCCAGACTCTCCCTGTCTCCACTAACATCTGGCCTCTCACAGACTTAGCCTGGAGACACAGACACACTCACACACTCTCACCCAGCGACATGCAAACTCAGTCTGACTCACCCACTGTATCTTCCAAATACCCACTCACTTACACACACACACACACTTTGTCACTCATTTAGTCTCACAGAGAGACACACACGCGGGCCGATACATTTCTCCAGACAGTGTTCCCAGCTCCTGAAGTGACTGATTGATCAATTGTAGTGAGTAATTATTTGGTCCTACTGGGACTGACAAAAAACAGCTATTATCACATTGGTAAAATATTGGTCCTGGCCCACAGCTTATTTGTTTTTATCATATCAGTTACACATATTGATTCTGCTGCGAGTGGTAAACATCACACAGAAGCCTTGAACGTGAGTATGACCAGGACTGAGACTGAATTAAGACCAAGACCAAGACAAGAGGAGGAAGAGCAAGGCCATATTTAGAGATACAAGAAAGGAGTCAAGACCAGTGGCGTGTGGTCCATTAAGGGCGTTGGGGCGCCGTCCCTCCTGCAATTCCAATTGTGAAATACATAATGAAAAATCGTTAATGTTATTGTTGTGTGTGTGAGTGTGTGTGTGTGTGTGTATACATTTATGTTGTTACTCTCACATAAATTATACATTATAACAGAAATGTGCGATGACTAATAAAAAAGTCAAAAACGTATCTGCGCCCGACGGCGCTATGTGTGTAATATGTTCAGCTTTCCCTGGTGGCCCCTGATTGGTTGACACGGCACCAGAAAATAACTGGATCTGGTGCAGAATATTTTACGCTCAAGAAATGTTGCCAAATTGGGCGATTTTCCGCCCATTTAGGTGGCTGTTGGATGGTTTCCTGTCGGTAAAAATTAGCTTGGGTGGGTTGACAAAACTTTAGCCTGATTTTTCACGGTGCAGATGTTTTTCTTATTTTTTTCAACACTGATATTATTTTCTGGCTAATAATTATGTTTTTTAACCAACCTAGCAACACTGCCCAAGTAGCAAGAAGAAGTACTGAAACGGAGCGGAGGAGACCGACAGACAGACAGACAGACAGAACGCGCCACGTAGTTTGGTTTCTCTACGGTGGCCTTTAGCTAGCCTGCTTGCTTTTTGTGGTTGTAAATTGTTTGTGTGTGTGTGTGTGTGTGTCAAACTTCAACACAGACAACAGAGCACACAAGCAGCGCGCCCGTAAATGACACCAAAATGCAGTAGAGACTCTCAGCATAGTTTTTTTGACGTGACAGTATGGCGATAGCATGCCAAGATTTAGTAGCCCCACCTAGTGGTAAAGGCACGCCATGCCACTGGTCAAGACAGAGACTGAGTCAAGACTATTGGCAACTGTTGTGTGTGGGAAACAACAATCTTTCTTTATTGCATGTTACACTGTGTGAGAACAACATCAGACCTAATGAAGTGGGTTAGGGTTAGTGCCAAATGAAGAGCAGCTCATAATGTTTCAATGCAGCTAACTAGGATGCTATGGACTACAGCTGAATGTAAACAACTGCAATATTTATTTTTTAACCTTGTATTCTTGTTCTCTACAAGTCCTGGTAGGATCGGAGAGTAGAAGTTTTTCTGTCATAACTTTTGCATGACAGAAAATGGCTGAATCCCATCAGGCATGTGTTGTGGAGATCAGTGTGTATGGGGTAAAAATTCAATTCAATTGAATATTGGCCGCTAAAAATCAGCATAGAGCTTGCCGCTATAGCTCACGCAGCTGCCAGAGAAAATGCAATCACGTTCTCCAATGGAAATAATGGCCTTTCTTTGTGCAGTAGTGAACATGCATGTTGTGGTATGAAAGCCCTGTAATAAGGTATTAGTCATAATCTGTGTCAAACGGCACCATATCAGTTTTAAGGCGTATCAGATGGTGTGATCAAAGTGTGGTGAATTCGTAGATGTGTCATCAACTTGTCAATCAAATAAATTTACTGCTGATAAGAAAATGTTTTTCCTGCAGACCCACTTTCCTGACTAGAAAGATTTCTCAATAAACCATATATTAAAGTGTTCGCCTTGGCAGTTTGGGGGCATTAGACAAGGTTTTACATAGAATTTTTTCAATCTATTTTTATTTTTTTCACCAGACTGTAAGGGCTGCAGAGAGGCAGCAAATTACTCTGGGAATGATTTTGGATAGACTCTGTATTTTTCCAGCAGTATTTTTCATTTTCATGCCAATGGGAGATCCAGTGATTTGCCTAGTGGCTATCATCTTGGAGAGGCATATGGAAGCACTGGCACAGCATGACGACATAAGACAGAGATCAGATAAGGCTGAGAGAGGAAGGGAGGCAAAGGAATCACAAAATACAAGAAGGCGATGAAGTTGCTGATAATGTTATAACTTGACATAATTATAATTACAGAGTTACATATGGCTTATGTATTACATTTCTAGACAATGTTTTTACAGTAAGAAGTATTCAGATACTTTACTTTACTAAGTAAATGTGCTAATGCAGCAATGTAAAAATACTGCATTGAAATTCCTACCCAAATTACAGAAGTATTATTAGCAAAATATACAAATGTACATGTACTGATACATTATTATATATTACATTATTAAATCATTAATACTGATATCTACGTGTCTAAGTACTGAAGCATTTTACTGTTGCTGCTTGTGGATGTGGAACTCCTTGTAACTAGTATGTGCAGCAAGGTATTTTAGTCCAATGGTTCCCAACCTAGGGGTCAGGCCCCGTCCAAAGGGCCACAAGATAAATCTGAGGGGTTGTGGGACAGGAATGAAGAAAACAGGGCTACGGTTGTGTCTGAAATCACTTCCTATTTACATTATAGTGCTACATTTACTGTCCACCATTTTATTTGAGGATCCAAATTCGAATGTATCCACAATAAAGTCTATATATGTCCTCAATAATTCCACAATGGAATGAAAAAAGTAGTGTCCAGGGCATGTACACCACTTTCTGCAAACAATCCCACAATGCAACGTATTTCATTTTACAGATGCAAAAAGCATTATTTTGTGACTCTACAGCTGTAACGATGATGATGATTAGTTGGTGTCCAGAAAGGGAGTAGTGAATCAGCGAACAAGCACGTGATTTATGGCCATGCTAGCAACTCTGTGAAGCTAAGCTAAATGGGAAAACCACATGCTGATGTTTAGCAGGTATAATATTTACTATGTTTACCATCTTATTTTATCATGTTTGCATGCTAACACTTGCTAATTAGCACTTAAAAAGTAGTACAGCTAAGGCTGATGGGAATGTCATTAGTTTTCATAAAATATCTGGGCACCATGGATCTCTATACCAAGGGTCATAGCAATCCAACTGTTGTCGAGATACCCCAAATTGTCAACCTAATGGTGGAAACTGAGGGGATTATCAAAGTCAACAGGATTCATCCTCTGGGGACCATGAATGTCCATGTACAAAATTTCATGGTAATACATCCTTAGATCAATCCGGCTAGTGTGGCTAGAAACCAAATGTTTTGCTACACAAATTTGTATTAATTTGTATTTGCTTTTGGACTTTGCTCTAATCTTTGTTGTCTTTTGTGAAATATCGGATAATTTCACATCTTTGGGCCTTGAATAGTTACATGAAACCACCTGACAAGTTTAAAGCAGAAACCTCTCTGTGGTGGAACTGCTAACAACTCACTGACACCTGTAACCTGACAATGAGACTTAACTAGATACCTCTTTGTAAGGAGTCACAGACCAAAAAGGATCACTGGTTTAATCTAATTTTATAAGCTTATCATTTTCATGTCAAATCTAGTAAGTATAGCTTGTCGGGTAAATGTAGTGAAGTAAAAAGTATAATATTTTCCTCTGAAATGTAATGAAGTAGATGTATAAAATAAAGTGCAATATAAGTAAAGTACAAATACCTTAAAATTGTACTTCAATGCAGTACTTGAGTAAGTGCACTATACTTGTACTAGTTACTATAGTGAACTAGTTACTTTCCACCTCTGATATTAGTCAGTAACAACATGGATTACAATGTATTGTAAGGTAACCCTAGATTTCTGCATGTCTAGTGCATGTATGTGCAGTAAGAACATTGAACTAGTAAAACCTTGAATTGATTTAATAGATCAAAATAAAAACATTTGTCAGACTTATGATGTGTTTGAAGTGTGCATGCTTGCACAGTCTGTGGGTATTTGCAAATAACGACAATCTGTTCTCTCAGTCAATGTAAGCCAAACGATGGGGGGGTTACAAAAAAAACCCACTGTGAACACAACAGGCCAATCTGTGTCCATAGATGATGAAATATCAGCAAGGCCACCCTCAGTCCTCACTGCTGGAATAACAATCACAGCAACAGTAACGGGAGAGAGGAAAAAAAAGATGCAATGAGATGATAAAAGAGGCGGAGAGAATGGGAAGACATGTCATTATCGCTGGGAGACATGTCATTTCTCCATGTTGAAGGTCACATCAGGACTTTTAGACACTGAAAAATAAAAGTACACTTTGACTAATGCCCTACCTAAAGTTGGATGTGGTGTAAAATGGTGCCAGTTAATTAAAATACAATGTTTAAAGGCGCTATGTAACACAAAGACACTATAACATATAATGAAGCAGATGACCTTTGCCAGAAGGGTGATGAGGTGATGAAGTGGCTGAACATACTAAATTTAAAAACACTTTCCAGGTATTTGTAAATAAATAATGATAATACATAATAAGTAAATAATAAATATGTACAGGAATACATATTTTTACTTTTTTAAATGAGATTTAATGTTGCCATGTTCACACATTCTGATGCTGCAAGAATACACTGGCTGCAGTTGACAGTAAACATTTTGACAAGAATGGCTCACAATGTGCTTCTACTAATAAAAAAGTGAAGAGAGAAATGGGGGAAGACCTAAATGAGCTGCTGGATATGCAGATCATGCAGAGTCCCTGAAAGTCTTAAAATAAAACTATTTGATAATTGTATTTTTGACCATGCCAGTGGCATGTCTCTAAAGATGGCAAACTCAATCTTATATAGCGCTTTTCAACCTTCACGGTTCCCAAAGAGCTTTACAGCTAAGTCTCATTCACCCATTCACTCACACATTTAATCTTATTTAATCTCAGACATCACATCTGTCTGCTATCGAGTCGTGTTCCTGATCTAATATTCACTCTTTTTTAGGTCTGTTTTGGCCTCCACCCCCTCATGAGAAAATACATTTGCATTCAACCTTCTTCTCCAGCTAGTCGCTAACTTTGTCAGTGGGTTTACCTGCTTCTGATACAACAGGATGATATTTGATTTAACTATATACATAAAACTTCTTTGATGGCAGTATATGTACCATGCATGTACACCAGTCTTATAATTTAGATATTCTTGGATAATATCAGGGTTTCATCTGTATGCAGTTCTGCAGGATCATAATGATTTTAATGAGCCTGTAGATAGCCCATATTTTCTTTTGTTGTGTTTATTCAGTATCTTAAAATTCCCTAGATGTGGATTATTAATTCCAATATCTACAATTCCCAACTCAAATGTTTATAGCATATCATATCTAATGAATGAGAGCATCACATCTGAAAATGTGTTTAGTCTTTGTGGCTTTCTACAGTATGTATTGACTCAGACAAGCATAGAGCAAAATGCACACTACTGAATTACTGTAGCGCAAAAGCAAGAAACTTATTGCATGGAAATAATACAGGTGGACAAATACACGGGCAGTCCAGATGGCGTACAGCATGGTGACACAGTATTTGAACACAAAGGTAGACTTTGGCTCTGACTTGATCTTGACATAATAGTGAGGACCCTAGAATGCTCACAGTTGCGCAAAGACGTCTAGATTTCTACCATATAGGAAAGTGATAGTCCACCCACAGTCAAGCAAACAATGTTGGTGGTGAGCACCCTATGTGCAAACCAACGCATGTACCTGCATGAGCTTGACAGGTTTGTGCTATACTTATATATATAAATATATATATATATAAAATAGTATATAAATAGAGCACTGACAGCTATGAAAGTGACTACAGGCACCATCCTCTGCAAAGGAGCAAGCTACAAACCTTTTTAAAGAGATGTTTCAGGGTGTGTGTTTGATACTTAAAAGGTAGATTTTGTGTCACTTCAAACAGGACTAATGTGCCATGTGGTAAATTGAGACTCTGGCTAAATTGGCTAAACTAAGACACAAGCTAAAGCTTCACGCTGTCAAGGTGTGTTACTCCGGCAGAAAACATGTGCCTCCTGGAAAAAATTACAAGAAAGCTTTTCCCTTCTCATTGCTTCCTGTTAACAAATTGAGCTATGTTTGCTTCGTTTTGTCAATTTTCAGTAGGTGTGATTGATTGCTCCAATGGAACCAGTCATTAGCCATCCTACCAACAGGCTGAACATCTCCCCCATTTTGGGCGTTTGCGTCCTGCACAGATTGTCAGACACACTTAGTCAGATTGGGCGAAACCGTACCTGTTTTTTTATGAGGTGTAATGTCATAAAAATAAAGTGAGTAGCCGTTGTAGTATACACATTGCTTTTTTTTTCTCAATGTGAATTTTGACCAATATCCATACTTGGGGTAACATATTGCATTTTAAATCCAAAACACTTAATTATTTAGCGCATAACCTCCCTCTGCTCTGTTTCTTTTCCTAATCACTCACTTTCCAGTGCTGCTCAGCTCTTGCTACATAACGGTGAATTTTGCTGTCTCTTTCTCTTATGTGTTGTTTATAAGATGTTCCAGCACCATACTGTTGTTTCTGGCATTGGGTTTAAAAAGTCCACTGTGGGCCGCTCTATGCATACCTGACACTTCTACTTTAGAAGGTTCATGTTCTTTAGAAACCTCCAACTTCTAAGACTTGACAGTTGGTTGCAGATAAGCAAGCTTCTTAGCAAAAGAATCTCCTAAATTGACATTATCTTTCTGTTTGTTTGCTTTTTCTGTACTTTGTAGGTTTGATTTTCTCAAGCAATCAGTTTCCAGAGATTCGTACCTGTTCTACAGCTTCCAGTGAAGCTATCACAAATCGGCACTAATGGGATAGATAGCAAAACAGCTGTTGCAGAGGTTAGTTTCGTAGCTGTTCTGGAGCTTTTGATTACACTGCATAAACTTAATCAGCTGAGGTTTTTTACCAAGAACTACAAGGAATTCTCGTCCATGTTGTACTTGAGTATTGTGCTGTAGATGTGTGTAATTGCAGCTGCGTGGAGCTTTGTGTGTCGTCTGAGGTGTTGCATGGATGACATCTCAAATTTGTTATTTCTGTTCTGTATATATACACCCAGTGAGTGCTACAAAATGAAATTAAAATGATATGAGATAATTAGTATTTTGCTTGGAGTCAACTTCATCATCTGTATAGAAAACGTTACTGTAAATGTATTATTTAGTGTGATACTTAAAATATTGTTTTAATTATTCTAATCATTACATTCAAAAGTGGAATTATATTTTGTTGTGTGACTGCTATGAATGAAGATATCAGACACCATCCAAATTGATGCCATTCTGCCATTTATTTTATGAGGGACAGAGAGGTGGTGGCGGGACGTTACCCAGCTTGAACAAAAAAAGGACTCTAAAGTACATGCCCTCTAAAGGGACCCCTATTTTACCATTGTATATACACTGACGACCCCAACACTGACGACCCCAACCCATACACAATTACAAAAAAGGGGGGATAGTAGCCTACTTCTTTTGAAATATATTTATGTATGTTTAATTATATTCATTGCATAAAAAACAATAACAGCACAGAACAATTAACTGTACAATTAACCTAAACAGGTGAACTGAATACCTGCAGGACGTTTGTGTAAAACTGTCAATATAAAATTCTGAATAGACTATTTCCTGTGGATATTGCAATGTATCAGATGATTTGTCTATATTTTTAGGAACACAATTCTATGTCTGTATTATGATTTTCTTTTAATTTCACTATCAAACATATGTTTTAAAAGTCCAAGCAGCCTGGCTTTATAAGATATAAACTTCTAAAATAAAACTTAAATTTAGTTGTTGTCTTCATTTCATTAATTGAATGCATGTATATTATATTTTATATATATAAAAATGATTACACCCTTAATGGGCTTCACAACCCCCCCCGGTTGGGAGCCACTGCCCTATAAACGTATTGTCTTGCATGACATTATGTCAATACAGATTCTAGAGTTAGAGCCAGGGGAAAAAGAGAAATCAAAGCTTATGCATCATGGGCAATAACCTTAAGGGAAAGCAAACCAAGAGGAGAAAAAATGTTTTAGCTGTATTTGTTGGGTGAGAAACTTATTGGAATAAATTGGCACAATCTTGTAACGTGACATCCAGTTATAGGCTTACCGCTTTCCACATCTTGAAGCCAGTAAACCTAAATTTAATCTGTGCGCTGAGGTGGAATGAGAAAGTGCCATCACTGCTGAGATATGCAAAGTCACCTGTCAATCAAGCAAACATGCCCCCACACATACTTGTCTTAAAGCCTAAATATCTTCATAATGGAACAATAATGTCAAAATTACCACCAAGAAACAAAATCACAACAGCGGGTGCATCCACTCAAGCAATGCGATGATATTTACAGAGATTATAGGAACATGAGAGCCCCAAAGATCCCCCTCTTGCCTACTATTTTATCTCTTCTTTGGCTCTCTTCTCTTGTCTTCTTCTTTCATTTCTTTTCTCTCCTTCTTTCCTTTTCTCTTTCTACTTTAATGCCTTCTTGACACTGACACTGACAACCTTGGTAGCGCTCCTAAATTGCTGTCCTCAGTCTGACAGAAACCTGCTCCAGCCTGTGCAGCGCCTGTGTTCTAACACTGCCAAAGTTAGGATAGTTACAAACTCTGAATTCCACAAAACATCTGACGGCGCCATCACTTTTTTTCATTCACACCCAGCAAAGTGGGGGTGAGAGAAGACTGCATCACCCTGCTACCTGCAGAGAGAGAGAGAGAGAGAGAGAGAGAGAGAGAGAGAAAGCAACCAGGCCGAGCCACCGCACCCAGGGATGCCAAAGAGCTCCTGGGAGTGGTCCATGTGAGAATTGGTGCTGGACATCCCCCTCCCTCCAGCGCAACCTTCACCATGGCCAGCTGACCCACGTTTTCCTGTGATTCGCAGTTGATGCTAAAGCGTAAGAGCGAGTAGGAAATGTGAGATTAGAAGTTCAGTCTCCCATCAATATAGAAATCAATATCTTATCTTTTTTCTATTTTATTTCCCAACAATCGCTCAGCTGCTGAATGGTGCATTAATTCAATTTAACTGGTCAATGTTAAGGTTTTCATCCACTTGGTGATCTCATTTGTTCCCACAAATTAATCCATTTTGTCAAGATGTCATTCAGTGCCTTATCTGGTACACGGTGGTCCTCATTCATTCATTCATTCATTCCCTATTGCTGTATTCATTGCTCCAGTCATTGCATTTATTCATTCATTTGCATGTTCATTAGTCAATAGTTGTGTGTGTAGTTAGTAGTTTAATAGATTTTGTATTGATAAAGATCTCTTTTATGGTCACTGTTTATGAGCCAAGAATTAATGTGACCTCCAGATTGAGAATGAATTCATTAATTGGCTATAATTCCTTTTCTAGGGGACGTGCCAGAGGTTTCACAGTATAAATACTGACAATTCCTGATTTTCTGAAGTGAGTGAAATCACTCTACTTCATGTTTTTATGCTACATGTTTTGGTGCCCGTGTTAATGTATTCATGCTATAAACCTAATCTCCTGATTTGGCATGCACAATTACTGGAATACTATGACTAGGTTTAGGACATAGCTCATATTTGACAAAATGATCATGAAACTATCCGGTTTACTATTTAAAACCCCACGTCTCTTTCTGTTTCTGTATAGGGATGGGTCTTGATAAAACACAACCTTTTTCTGTGACTCTGCTGAGTATCCCCTTGTTTCAACATCCCATTCCAGCTTAACTTTCTGCCTGAGCCTAATGTTATTAACACCAGTACGAACCATAATGGTGTGAGCACTTGGGCAGAGGTCTGTGAGAGCAGGGATGAGCGCAAGCTGATCTGGGATTAAGCCACCAGACAGACAATATCCACAGGGCATTTCTCAAATATAATTGTTGAATCTAATTATATTCCCTCGGAAGAAGACATCCAGTGATTTGGATTCAAGTTTTCCAGACATCATACTACCTAGATGACTGAAATGAACCTTCAGACTTTTTGGGGTTTGGTAGTTTAGAGAACATCGTGTTCATGTTATTGTCCATCATTCACCCTGTCATCACCCCCTCTCAATGCTCTATCGTTGCTGTTCCTGCTCAAAGAATTTTGAGGTTACAGCTGTCACCATCTTTGTTGTATACAGGTGCCATTGTTACAGGTGTCACTCTCTCCTGAGGTTAGTGGGAAAGTCACAGTTTCCTCTTCACACAGTGTCCATGTCACTCATGTACAACAGAGCGACTCTCCTCACAAAATCCAGTTGTCGTTTCCAAACTCTGGTTGTCTGAACAGAACCACTCTCTCGCTGTCATTCAGTAGCTGGATTCACTCATTACAACACTGTTTACTGTCTGGGTTTTGCTTGAGAGAATGCTGTACTCATTCCCTCTGATAGCAACAGGAAACATATCAGACTGAAACTAACAATAACGTTACAACCCTGAAAAATGTTTCCTTAACTTACCTTTTTATAAAAGCTGACATGCTTGCTGCTTGTTTTAATAGTTTGCTTTTTATTTAGTTTTCAGTGGGATTGTGGATACATTTTTGTCAATAAATCTGTTGCTTTGTTCCTTCCATGATCCAGTTATGTTAGATAACATTAATGAAAGAGACATTACTGAACGCAAGATGCTGCTTATATCACTGGTGCAGCAGGGCAGTAGCTAAATCAATTATCATTATGTGATAGACAATTTTTAATCAAAGTAGAAGAAATCTCAAGTGCCCCAGATGTGAAGCTGGTGGGAATGCTAACAGCACTTGAAGTCCAACATGGGATGGAGTTCATGTCTACTGGACGTGTGGACAGGTTATGGAGTTGTATCAAGTTGCCCAGACACTCAAGGGACAGTTTTATTGAGCACCTGCTGGCACACGGCCAACGCCACACTAACAACCTTAACCCATACAACTTGAGAAACCTTTCTCAAATCAGAAGACCGGAGACTGTCGTCAAAGATGGCACAACACCGCCAGGCGGGAAAGGTGACAGCTCCCAAGAAACAGAGGACGCCGAAGTCAAAGACTCTATGCAGAGCCTTTCAGTCAAGCGGCAGAGACAAGTCCAAACGTCTCCCAGTGTAGCAGCATGCACAGCAGACCAAGTTGAGAAATGGATTCATCTCAGGGGGATACCAATTCAGCCCTTCAAGAATGTGCACCTTATTCTCCTGATTGGGTCCAGCTGGGGGACCTGGTGCTGTTCATACAGAACTGGGCTGGGCTCTGCAGGGTCCGGATGGACCTGATTGCTCACAGACTGAAACATGTCACTTCCAATCATGGTTGAGGCCACCAACAGAGGACACATCAGCATTAGGAATGGCTCTGGCACGTTGCGTGTCACAGTGAGAAGCCATCAGTGCGTTCCCGACAAAATGATTGTGCTGTCACCAGTGGCGTGGCGTGACTTTTCATGGGCATGGAACCCTTTCAGAAATCCTTACTGATCATGAAACGAATTTCCAGGGAGCAGGGCATTAAGTAAAAGAAGCATTTGCAGCCATGAAGCCTGAACTTCAAGAGAGTCTACAGCTCAGCAGATATCCTTCAAAGTCAATCCCCCAGCAGCCCACACTTTGGTATGACAACAATATTTTAATGCTACGTTTAGGTGTTTAATACACAGCAAACAACAAGCTTACAACGCGTAGGGTGATAAAACCACAACACTCACCAGCAACATTCAGTGTCCGACCGATCTGCTCCTACAAATTGGCTTCTCTGTCTCTGTCTCTCCAGCGCCTTTCTGAAAAGTTCAGAGATCTTCAACTAGAAGCACTTGGAGCAGCCGCACAATAAATGCGGAGCTCTCTGAAAAATGACAATGGGTGCAGCGCTTTTTTTCTAGGCAGCCGCATACTGCCGCATACGCTCTCTTCACGTTAGGAACAAGCTGGCGCTCAGAAAAAAAAATGCAATGTGGACACAAGCCCTTAGGTGACCATTTCATTTTCAATTTCATTCCCAAGTGGACATGGTAGAGCAAGAGTTATCTCTGGTTCTTAGCAGTAGAACGTGTTCTGTACGTGTTTGTAAAGCCCAGCTCAGCAGCTCACAAAAGAGGTTGTGAGTTTAAGTCCTGTATATTGTCTCATGGAAGAGAAGTAAAATATCACAATAAGCTCTAACACAACTGTCCCACTTTTCCCCAATTTGAAGTGGCCAATTTCCCCACACTGTATGGCCCTCGTCTGTGTGGCGAGGGGATAGACAGATATGTGTCGGCTCTGATACATGTAGCATTGTACTGTGGCCCAGTTAAACCCCCGACTTTAAACTAAAATATGATCCCTTTTGTTGTCACCTGTAAGAGGCCTCTTTGCTGCAGTATGGCTAAAAGTAACTAAGAGATGTTTTTGGGCTGATTTGGAATACAAGGTGCAGAAGTCAAGATAGAATAAAAGCATAATAATGATATACTGTATTACAAAGCTGAATTAGACACGTCTGCTTCTGGGTGGCAAAAAGTAATTCAGAGTCAAAACTGTAGTGGGTCAACATTCAAGGTCAAGCGTCAAAGGTCTTCCAATAACGTAACAGTAGCTTTGGGTGGACCAAACATCATCAGACAGATTTAGTTGTAGAAAGTTTTGTGACATCCAGAACTTCTTATCAGCAAGACAGAGGTTGAGAGACGAAAGGCCACTGGGGTCGTTCCGCTTCACGGGTAGATACAGCTGTGTATGGTCTGCATATCAATGAAATGATACATGTTTTTTACTCGCTGAATGCAGTCTAGGTGTGAATTGAACACCCTATATAGTCAGTTGGGTTTTGGCTCCGTGGGAGAAGAGGTGAGGCCGTGCTGCCATAAACGCTTGCCTTTTGTTTGACTTGCTATTGCTTTTTCTTGTGTTTATTCTATTTTGCCTGAGTTACACGTGATTAAATATTCACCACTGGGAAATCAAGATGTCTGATGAGTCTTCCTATCTTACATCTTGCTTAACATTCAGGCCTGACTATTCTACATGGTGTAGGTATTTCCTGTTTTGATTGACCAGGTTCGAATTGAGAGGGAGGATTTGAGCCAGTGAAGTTACCAAATAATAAAATAAGCTTTGAGAGTGTGCATTAGCAACTATCCCTTAAAATGTTGTGGTTCCCAACAGGGGTCAGGAGCCCCACAGGGTGTCTCAAGATGAAGTGAAGGGGTTGCAAGATGATTACAAGGGTTGGAAATCAGAAAATCTAAATTCTTAGATT
The DNA here is from genome assembly GCF_043641665.1 of Enoplosus armatus. Taxonomy (NCBI): domain Eukaryota; kingdom Metazoa; phylum Chordata; class Actinopteri; order Centrarchiformes; family Enoplosidae; genus Enoplosus; species Enoplosus armatus. The sequence goes on from NC_092186.1 coordinate 3,722,228, forward strand.
TCACATAAAATGCAGTTTATTATTCAGACATCATTAAGCATTTTCTTGCCAAACACCAAACTTTAGTTTTACCTCTTCAGCCCTCAAAACATTATTCAAATGAAACTTTAATGAGGGAAAATCACTGTTTGATTGAATTGCTCACAGCTCAAAGCCATCCTGTGAAGACATTTCTTAAGTAAAAAAGGTTTGGAACTGCTGTACTGGATGTGTGTGTTTGTGTGTGTTTGTGTGTGTGTGTGTGTGTGTGTGTGTTTTTCCCTTCGGATATCTAAACCCTCTTTTGATGTAAATAAAGTGCAGAGTGTAGCTGATCACTTGAATAGTCAATTGATCAGTAACTATTTTGATAATTGGTTTAAGCCATTTTTCAAGCAAAAATGCCAAAAGATAGTTGTTTGGACAAAACGAGCAAAATAAAGACATCCCCTTAGGCCATTTACATATTATTATTATTATTATTATTTACTTTATATTCAGTATTTGTTCTATACTAATTTTATAAACCAAAAAATAATCGATTCAAAATTATTGTCTGATTAATAGATAATGAAAATAATCATTAGTTGCAGCCCTGTCATGTACTGTACAGACTTTTGAAATGTCCCCCATCATTATTGTCCCTATATATATATATAATATTTTAAAAGTACTTCTTCATTTATTTCATACTCTTCGTGATTATGACTTTTTGACAGGTTGTCAAATGTATGTATATGTATGTTTTTTACTCCTGTTGTTTTTTTTATTGCACCATTTGCAACATCATACTCTTTCATACTTGTTCCCTATTTTTAACATGAACAATGTAACTTATACATTGTCCGTCGTGTGTCTCCTGACAGGCACACATGGATAAAAAGTCTCACATTCCCATGTGTCTTTAAGAGCAGGTTTATGGTGGGGGCGGGGTGGGGATGAACTCATGTGGCTGTGGAGTTCCCTCTAAGGCCGCTAGGCGCGTCTCTGCTCCATGAAAGCAGCCGGGAGAGACTGAGGGCTGGAGGAGAGGAGGAGGAGGAGGGGGGAGGCGAGGAGGAGAGAGCAGAGACAGAGGACGGTGGTTTATCAGGCAAGTGCAGCCTGAATCGTGAGGAGCGGACGATGGGGGGAAAAATCCCACTCTTGTTTCTTTTTCTCCAGCATCACCGTCATTAACATGTAGACCGGTGCGCGTCAAAAGACCCGGAGCGTAATGGTGTTTACTGTCAAGGAGACTATGATTCTAATTATAGTTGTGAATAAAAAAAAAACATTTTGGATTAACAGCGGACTTGTTTTTGGACTAAAAGGGTTTCCTTAATTTGTTCCCGTGCGTGTGTAAATGTTGGACCGCATTTAACCTGAGTTTCTACCCTTTGGAGTGAAAAGTGCGCCAGTCTCATTTCCCAGGCTTATTTCCAATGCTTGAACGTAGGGATTTTTTGGGGGGGCTATGTGGCTTTTGAAAGGAATGCACCTTATCCTAACGGGACGGAACGCACAGAGGAATATTGTCTGAGGTGGAAAATAGCAGCGGATGGGATCCTTCCTTAACGGTAAATACACATCCACACTTAAATTCCGCCAGCTCCATCAGGCATTAAGAAATGCATTCTGTTGAGGGCTTTGACACTTTACCGTTTAAACCAAGCAACTGCGATGCAGTGGGCTGATTTTCTTAGTTCATGATTTACTCGGCGGAATTATCCACAGGAGGTGGTGGAGGACAAGTTCAAGTGGATGTCGAGATAATGAATGCCTTTTTCTCCACATGACGTTATTTCTGCTTAGTGGAAGGGGTTAGTGGTGAGAGGAACTGCATTGGAGAGGCTGTTGGAAACGTCCCCTCGCACACCAGAAAGCTCCACATCCTCCGCTTCTGTCTGGCTCTTTGGGCTCCCACTCTGTTCCGAGCGCATGGACGCACAGAGCTGCGCACTTTCACCCATCAAGATGCGCAAAATAGCCGGGTTCGAAAATAACGCTTTGGTTGAAATGGATGAGCGGTGAAATTTTTGTTCTCAGAAATATTACTTTGCTGTAGAAATGTAGGAAATATCAGCGAATTCAATATCCGTCGGTCTGTCCGTCGTTTACCACCTGCAGACTGTGAGTGCGCGTGTAAATCTTCTGTGTTAAACTGCCGCTGCTCAGCATGATCTTCTACTAATGAAAGAAGCATCGATTTTATTCCTTCTTAATCGAAATGAACAATCTTAATTAGTGCATTTTGGATTGTGATGCTGGAATTAGATGTATTAAAATACTCGTTAATCGAGTTCATGCAAACCTCCTCCCAGGCTGATTGCTGGGGGTTCGGGATGGAGGGGGATTGAAAAGAACTGAGTGTGTGTGTGTGTGTGTGTGTGTGTGAGCGCGCGCGCATGGTGAATGGAGTCTCTCTATCCGACCCAGGAGGAGGAGGAGGAGGAGGAGGAGGAAAGTTGCGCCCGTCGGCCGCTGCGGGGGCACCATCACCATATAAAACTGGATGAATGCGGTATTTGTGTCTGGGTGCTCCAAGGACTCGTCCCAGCAAAAAAATGAAGTAGAAAGAGCCTTTGGATGCAGATAGTGTTTAATGACATTACCCCATCACCCTCACATCCATAGGTACAGGCAGCGCGGACCAGGCTTTGATAGGGTGAGAAGAAACTCAGTTACAGAGATGTTGGTCATGAACTATGTGGGCATTAGAAGAATTGCCTTTCAGATGATCCTAATCAAGCCTGAGTGATCATGCATATGTTTTGTTTCATAGAGGCTACTGTCAGGCAGCACAGGAGCTCAAAATGTTAATGTGTTCCCATGTGTTTAGGTTTGCCAAAATATAGTCAGGGTGATGCTAGGGACTCTGGGTCTCCTGGACTACATGTGACCCCCCCCTCCCCCAACCGTCTATGTGTGTAATGGCAGCACCTTGAGGCCCACTTGAATGCATCTCAGCTTGTTCTCCACAATTTAAAAGAGAGCAGACCTACACTTTGACGTGAATGCATACATGTACTTTGATATTTCATGAATCACCAGCAATCCAAATGCACACGTGTTGTGAGGCATTTGAAGTTATATTCTACACGTGACATCTTTGTAATATGTAAAAACTACTGATGATTATTTTTGAGAGATAAAATGTTTAATTCATCCAATAAAGAGATTGATAAAGAGTGAGCGACATCAGATCACATGGCAAGAATGCAATTCTAGGCATTAGATGAAACGATCTGCCAACAACCCCGCCAATGACCCCCCCCCCGCGTGTTATTGTGTTGTGGGGCAGGCTCCTGCAGTTCACACCACTCCAGTCCCAGGGGCTCTGATCTACATAGCTCAGCCCTCAAGGAAAACATCTACTCATCGTTGTCTTCGTCTTTTCTTCCCTTCACACACTGCTCCCTTGGTTTGCCCACACTCTCCTCTCCTCACCTCTCCCCCTCTGTTTCTGTACATAGGAGGGAGCTAGTTCGTAAATTATACATTCTTTGTTGACTCATACTGTGGTCCTGTTGTTTCTGGAGAAAGTGGCCGCGTCACTCTGTGGTTACCTGTTTTGTTTTTCGGGGTTCTGCATGTGAAGCTGGTCCTTGAAGTTGCACTCATGGTTTGAACTGTTTTAGTGCAACGGCACATAATGCCAATTGCAGAGGTAGATACCAGAGAATTAGTAATTCATCCTCCTCCCAGTTCAATAAAATTTTGGGTTTCTAAACACCAATAATGACAGGACTAGTTGGTTTAGAATAAAGTTAAGAAGGCAGACAGAATTTAACAAGCCACTGTCACACTGAGTGCTTTATTTATGACAGAATGTCCAACAGGTGTGTCCCAATTCAGAGGTTGCCTTCTTCCAAGGACAAGGCCTGCGACGGTGTAGCCTCCAGAGGGCTGAGGGGCAGTGGGCTGAACCTGCGTCATATAGTCTCCAGAAGATTCATTGTGATTTTACTGCAAGCGTCAAGCTCTAAACTAACAGTGCATTCAGGTGTTCATCAACTTGCTAAGTAAGAAATGTCACAAAAGTAGCCCTTAAATGGCTGGCAATGTGGTAAAGTGGGTATGTTCCACCATCCTGAGTTTTCTGTTTTAGTGTTTAGTGTTTTAGTTTACTTCAATGGTAAATATATGCATCTATGTAACTTCATTTCTATAGCACAATATGTATCGTAACATCCTCATGACCATGTCACATTTACAGATATTTACTGAGAACTGCATGCAACAGATTTTGCAGTAGGTCACTTTGAAATAAATGAGTGTATTTGGTTGAAAGAGTGAATAGTGTTGCAACCATCTGACGTCTAAAGCAGAATGCGTGACCCCATCTAGTTAATAACTAATAGCCAGTTACTTCAATGACCACAAAAAAGAGGAGCAGGAGGTTTTCATTTTTTGAAGATTTGACTTCTTTCCTCACAAACTAAAAACAAGCATTGAGGACCTGTACAACATTGTGTTGCGTGTACACTGTTAAAATACTAGCACTGGCTTTGCAAATATGTTATCGTGAGGTGACTGCAAAGTTCAGTTATATTCTTGTTTAACATTTTAGCTACCAATTTGTCAAGTATGACATCTTCCTCTCCAGAATCGTAGACCAGAAGTTAGCATTGTGATGTTGATTTTTTTGGTAATCATAACCAAATTGAAATGAGAATGGTCTTTAGAAGACATTGAAAAACAACATCTTTTTTGTTCAAGTGTGACGACTTGGTAGGAAGGATGTATCGCATGTGTCTCTGTGCGGTGTTACATGGCATTATTGCTTGTCCATGGCGCAGCAGCTTAGTCTAGAGATGGAGGCCCTCTAATAACTAAAAGGTTGCTGGTTTGATCCCTGGCAGAGTGTTTTAAGGGTAAAGTGGAGATTGTGTGGTATTGAATCAATATTGTAGAAGCACTGCTGAATATACCATATTTTGTTAAGGCCTAATTACACTGGAATCATGGCAACAAGGAAACAATTACAATATTTTAAAATGCATCTTCCTTTACTGAGACAGCAGAAAATAAATTAGGTATTGACAGAGAGAGGGCACAGATGGTCTCACACAGCTAATCTATACTTTATTTGAGAAGAAAGTGGTTCAGTTTCCCACTTTATTTCCTCTCACATGTGGATGAAAATGTGTTTTTACTGCTTGCTTGAGTAGCAGGATGATATTCACTTTGTGGACTGTAGACTGGTGAATTTGTCAAGGTTGAGGAAAAAAACCAAACAGTTCCAGTTCTGAATTGGTAAGAAAAGAGAGAAAGCATCACAAATAACCCAACAAAAAATAGCAGTACAAATGGGATCTTCTGACTTTCTTAAGTAAAATATGGGTTTTGTAATTCTAATAAAATGACCCTTTAAAGAAGACAAGAGGTTTGCATCCTCAGAGTCCATCAGATGGACACATATCCAGCTCATCCATCCATGCAAATCACAACCTCATCCTGTGGTTATTACAGCTAGAAAATATTTGCTATTTGCATTTGGATGCTTTGCACTCACTGTGGGGAGCCTATGAACAATGGAAACAAAAGCAGAAAGAATCCCTTAAGAAACAAATCACAGCTATCTTCATGCATTGATAATCATGCTAATATTGTGCGTCAACATTTTTGGCAGCACCTGGGCTGTTGTAGGTGCACATTACTGTTCGGCTCATGCTGTTTCGTTTAATTATCAGAATGTTTTAATTGCATAGACTGAAAAAAAAACAACAACTTGCACGCTTGTAATCTAAAAAATGCAAATTAGTTTTTTGGAAAAGAAAACAGGCTGTGTCTGTAAAAAATGCAAGTCATTAAAGGTGAATATCTACATAGACATCAGAGCAAAAGGTAACCGGGGAGTCACGATTCCATCAACAGGCACGTCCAAATAGAGAATTCAGATAGATGGACAGGGAAGAAGCTGTTCCTGCTCAAATAAAGAAGACCAGAGAGTGCACTGATACCTACATGTTATCAGTGATGACAGACAGAGGTGATAAGAAACGCAGCAAGCAGCAGAAAAGACAGAATACTATTTTGTACTATTTCAGCGTGGGAACCTTGTTTATGGCGGGCAACTGCCAAAACCAGCTCCCTGTATTGAGAACCCAATTCGGCCATGCAACATCAGTCCAGCCCGGGGTTTTTTTTTTCCAGTGGTGGGAGGATTTTGTCTATTGCAGAGAATAACATGTTGTCTGTGTGGACCCACACTTGTTGAAGCTCTTGGCAACTGCAGACTTGCCTTGTGCTCTGTGTACAGCCACTTCTGTGCTCACTGATGCAAATGTGTAACCATTGGTTAGTCTTATCTGCGTGCTGTTATCCAGAAGGACAGGAAGGGGAGAAATGAGGAGGAAGAACAGAATGTCCTGAGAGCATTTTTTTTTACCTTGGCTTGGGGTGGAAATTTCTTCCTCTTACACTGCCATGCTGTAATTTAGTAGGTCCTCTAGCAGTGAGAACATCGGAGACATGGCTGGTAGCAGTAGATTATTTTTTCAGCAGAAGGTTCAGTGCCAAGGTTTAGTGTCACAATGCATAAATGCTCTTTCTAAGAATCAAATCAGCATTATCTTAGTGGACCATCGTACTGATTCATCGTCTCTGTGCTGTTTCTGAGAATTTCATCAGTACTGGTTTTCATATTATAACATTGAAAACCAACTACCCCCCCCCCCCCCCCATATTTCAACTCTTCAACACCGCAGGTCTCTTCTACAGTTGTTACAAATGAATGTTGGACAGCTGAGCACCACAAACCATCATTTTTACTTGATGAATTATGCAGAAATGTATAAAGTGATTTACCAGGATTACTTCCATTTTATACTCAAAAAGAAAAAAATTAAATTTTCAGTTTGTTTCACTCAGTGTAAGCATCATAATGCAAATGAGTTTAAGTGTTGCAATGATGTATGATGATATACAGTAGGAATTGAACTGTTTCTGATTATCTGAGTTTCCCCTGAAATGTAAGGGGGAACTCAATATTCACTGTTGAGTTTTCAGATCATACCTGTGTGATGACTATTATAAAGATAATGCATATCCAGATCCAATACATTAATGAAACTACTATTAAATCCATCTGCTGCTCATGAACTGTCTAGAAAAGGGTCCGTATGAGCAAACTATATATTTATGCAAGTCACTGTAAGCAGGTCAGCACCTGAGTGCAGGGATTGTTACAAAAGAGGTGTGTTGAGCGTCCTGCTCTGTATTAAGGCAGTTTGTCATTAGACAGCATGTGAAACAGAGTGACCACACAGTAACTATCCCCCTGTAACATACAGCAAAAGCCCCTCTTTGTCATCCTTTCTACCTGGTCGTTAATATTCATAACATTAGGTTGAGTTGTTTTAAGTCTCGACTGATAATGCCTATAATCAGTTATTTCTTCATGAGCTCTTTGTGAAGCCAGAGAACACAAATGAACACATAGGGTTCAGTAAAGTGCAACGTGACTTGCCGTCAGTCACATGATTTCGCCAGATGGGTCCATGTAGTTGCCCTGATGATGCAGGATGACAGTTGCCAAAACAGTCCAATCACTGAATTACCTGTCAGTCCATATGTCTTCATGTTTACTCCTCTGGGGATGTCTGTAAAAAGCCAGTGTGAACACACGCTGGACCAGAATTTAAAGGCAAACATATACTTCTTCTGCCCTTGGTCTACAAGTGTGTTGTTCTGTGCAGGCGGTGTCATTACGTTTGTGTAAATAGAGAATTTATGTATCCGATGAATTAAACCTATTGACATGAAGTGGGTCATGAAAACATTCCATGTTACAAAGCATTACATTTAAATATCCACACTGTAGTTTTCACTGTAGATCCTACAGTAGTGAGAACATCAGAGTAATAGTGGGTAGCAGCACAACTTTCATTTGACTGCTCTTCAAACCACTGGCTACAGTGTCTGCCCTGCAAATGGCTGCTGACAGAAAGGTCTACACAGAGTAATGGGAATCTCTCTTTCTTGCTCGGTTTGCTGAGTGAACTCAGCTGAATGAGCTGAGTGGGTCTCGCAATGCTGTTGTATTTGCATGGATTGCATTACATGATGCATAACAGAAAGTGTTGTGCTTTCCACACAAAACCATCAGGCCGTACTTAACATTAAAATTAGGCGGAAAACACAACAAAGTGCAATAGTCCGAAAACCGTAATATAGGCCTAAAAAATAAAAAAGGCACAATGTTGGAAGCCAAACAGTGGAATCAACACAGCTGCAAAGGGAATGCTGAAATACTGGGCCAGATACAGATCTTAAAGCAGGATGTTCCACATTATCTCAGAGTAACTACCATAGTGAACATATTACAAACACACGTCCACTGTTACTGCATTATTAAAATAATTCTGATATGTTATGATGTTGGTATGTAGTTGAAAGCAAATGCTCCTAGAAATCTTTACACATTTTTTGTATATTAGAATGTTTTAGTCTTGTTATAACCATACCAAAGCATTTGGTATAAGGTCAGAAACTGTGATAAAAGTAAACAGACGTTGCCAAATTGTGGTTACTCACTGGTTTAGTAAGGAACGGCAAAGGGACGGTGTGCGTGAGATCACTGAATAGAGCAGCCTCCTACCTCAGCCATATTCTGCCTCACTGTGCTGAACCACTTGCTTTTGTTGACAGAGGGGATCTTTCTGTGAATTGGGACATTTTATTACAGTGTAGCTCAGCCCAGTCTCCCCAGGAACTGTGTTCATAATAGATGATTCTTCAAAACACGAATTCCAGTGCCAAAATTAAGTGCCAGTGCAGTAATTGGGTCGAGAGGTCGACTATGTGGTGTAAGTGGAAATATGTCGTACATCGTACTCTCATCGAGGGTTTATCAGTTTGTGTCCACTCACAGGCGTGTAAATTAAGACTGTGTTTTCTTGACAAGTGACCTCTTGCAGTTGGGAGAGTGATTACTGTCTAGGTAGCAAAGGCGGAAATGGCGTTCCGTTGTCATGCCATTACAAACATGTGATGCAGTGGATGGTTGGGTCATCAAAGTAGGCCTCTACCACACTTTTTCTTTTCTTTAAAAAAATGGATTAATCTGCAGATTATTTTCTTAATTCATCATCATCGTCAATAAGAGAAAATGGTAAAATCACGAGTTCCCAAACCCAAGATGACATCTTCAAATAGCTTGTTTTGTCCAACAGTCCAATATCAGTTTGTTATCACATATCAGACAGAAAAGCAGCAAGTCCTCACAACTGCAGAAGGTGTAACGAGAGATTGTTTGGCATTTTGCCTTAAAAATTACAATTAATCAATTGAATCAAGTAAATGTTCTGATAATATGACACAGTGGTTTGCATCTGGTCTTATACTAACTGTCAACATTGGCTTATTTTCACCATGACCACAATCTTTCCCTGACCCCAACCACGTGACTTGTCTGGCCAATAGATGATCACATTACCTTCATATGAATGAGGGGTATTATTACGCACGGGGCTGGAGGACTTTGGTCATGACAATTGAATGACATGTCGAGGTGTAATTGACCCTTTACAAAACAAAAGGAACATGAGGTGCAGGGGGACACAGTGTTGTGCCGAGTGATCTAATGAAATTTAGTTGTGCTTATGATCAGCTTATTGTCACCAAAGTCATCTGACCTATCTCTTGTTATGTGGTTATGAGAGCATTTGGCTGTCATGCTGAGATGACTGAGGACCATAATATAGTGCCATGATGAAAACCATGCTGGCTGTGGTTACATGAGTCGTTTTTTTTTTCTCACTTCCAAATGTAATCACTATGATCGAGAATTCCCATGGAAGTATTTACACAAATACTAAATAATATAATCAGATACTCTGTCCAGTTTATACGCTCCAGAGTTTGAAAGAATGACTCACCAGCAGAACCTTTAGGAGCAAAGGCCAATTTTGAAGCTAACTCTTAGCTAATGTTATGTTATGCTATTCTTATGTGGCAAGTAAGACTACCAGAGATGATGCCCCCCACCCCCCACCCCCCCTTCTATGTCCCGTGTCCGTCCCTGAGGGTGTCGCTTTTAAAGGCCTCAAATCCTTTCTCACATTTGTGTCAGCTGAAAGCTCACCTGAGGATGGAGCTGAAAAGAACAGACTGTGCCGGCAGGCTGATAGGGCTGTTAAGGTTACATGGCCGGCAAGTGTGAGTGTGTGTGTGTGTGTTTACATGGCCGGGGTGTGTGACTGTGTATGTGTGTGTGGATAAGTCTTTGTGCAGGCAAGCATTACTGGGACTAGGGGTTCCTGGGAAAAAAAAAAAGAGTACAAGTGGAGCAGCATCAATAAACTGCCCTGCTTCTATGAGACATAGCTGCTAACACTTTCCTCTTTCTTTCTTTCTTTCGCTCTTCTTTTCTCTTTATGTAGCAGGTATCGATTTGTTTTTAATACAAGTAGGGTAGTTTATAAGACCTTGCATGCACAGCAGATCTTCCCAAAGTACCTTATTTTTTCCCCATTTTCATTGTCTTTAAGATTTATTATTCAAGTTTTTTATATTTTCAGCCCATATTGTATCAAAACATGTGATGCCTGGTGAGCATTAAAAAATATGACTTTTTCAGTGTGTTTGATGCCACAGTGTTGCTGTTGCTTCAACGTCGTGTAGGCTTGCCACTGTAACAAAAACAACCAATCGTAAGGTTTTTGTACTGCATAGCTAACTGTATATCAACTGTGATGCACTCAGAGAGCGTGTGTCTCCACCAAGGCTGCCAATCAGTTTATTTTGTTTTTTAAAAAATAGAAAATTATAAGAAATTGGGGGGCCAAACTCTGCTTTTATGTTAAAGTACAAGCAATATACCGCATTAGGGGCGCCATAATGTTAATTGTTAAATCTATTTTGATGTCTGTTGGCCAAATTGCCTGAGCAACTCTGATTTTAAAAAAGAGACAACCTAGGCCCAATCCTGGGTTCTTCACAAGAGATAACTTCAAGAAAAAACTCCCAAGTCCTCAGAGAGGCAATTTAGACTTCACATCTCTAAGCCAAAAGTTATACAAAACAGCATCAAAAAGTCATGAAAACAAAATCCAGACCATAGGCCCCAGGAGTGGACATCACAGTCCTTCTATAGCTTCAAGCCTGTTCAGGCTCCCTGTGGTACCCCAGGGAGGCAGGTTTTCAGATATGTACCTCAAACTAATTATGTCTTTGAAGCAGACTTGAAATCTCACAGGGTGTAACACAGGAAGGACAGAAAAGTCGAGTGATTTAGAGAGGAAAATAAATGAACTGGACACAAGGGAGTTAGAACGTAAAAGTTTAGGAACAAGATGTAATGATCCAACCTGCCCAGGTTTCTGAAGAAGGGCTCAGTACTGTCCTGTTTCTGTGTCCTGAAGGGATCCATCTTGCACTGAGAGAGTGTGGTGGCAAAGAAAGCCAGTTTCACGCCAACCCACCGCTTCCCCATTGACCCTCCTGGCAACCAGGCACAAAATGTCTGCCAGGGCGAACCAAACAGAGAAGGGAAAGCACCCACCGCCCACACGGATAACGCTGGCCGCTTCCACTTTATCCATTTTACGGTACTCACGGCACCAGCCTGCTTAGTATGGACGCCCACTGACCGACTGTGTGACTGAGAGAAAATATCCACGCATCGATTCTGCCCAGTCGAGATGATGGAATTGAATATAGTGCCGGCAGATTGGCGCTTAATGCACTCGTCCTTCATGAGAAGTTATTAGGCAGCTCCTGTTGATGTAACAACCGCATTTTAAAGCAGGTGTGTGTATGTGTGTGTGTGGGGGCTGTATAGATGTCCAGTCTAGTGCTTCTGTCACAGCCAGTTATATAAGCTTGTATTGTTGATTTCGGTGTCTGGTTTTTATTACTACACTTTGATTTTACCAGAGTCGATTGAGCATGTGCAAACTTTTCTACTGCGAGCAGAATGAGGAAAGGAAGGAAGTGGAGGACGAGAAAGATGGTGAAGAGAGGATGAGGAGCAGAACAGGGAGAAAAGTGAACTGACACATCCTCTCGGTACTCGTATACCTTACTGCTCCCTAGGCTAGCATGTGTGTGTGTGTGTGTGCTCGTGTGGGCTATGTGTGTGAAGCGCTTGAGGCTCTGAGCTGGAGTTTAACTCTGTTCGTAGGAGCCAAAGGCGCACACCACACTGATCCAGACTGACAGGCCCGAACACAGACTACATTCCCCGGTCAACGGCATGGAGGCACATATTGAAAAAGAAAGAAGTCCTATAATAGTTGTTGTTCTTGTTTTTTTTTTTGTTTTTTTTTACAGTTCACTCTATTGACTTTTGTTGTTAGGAAATTAATTTTATTACCTCAAAAGGTTTTTTGCCCTGTTTTTCTTAGAAGATACTTCCATTAAATGTTTCATGTGTTTTTTGAATGTAAATTTAGGTCATGGGCCAAGTGGGTAGTTGGATTAGTCAGTAGTGTGGATCCAGGATTTGTCATTATTATTATTATTGTTATTGTTATTATTGTTATTCTGCACTTTGCCTTTATTTGAGAGTTGGCGCAACATAGCAAATATCAAGGATTGCACAGTTTGGCAGAAGAACTGCATGTGTTGATTGAGTTCTGTCTTGGGCGAATGTTAAGCTATGAATTATGTAATTTGTTGTTGCCTTCCAAAACACATGAGCGTTTTCTGATCTGATGCCCCTATAAGCAGCATGATATAATTTGTCAGTGCCTTCCAAAATCACAACAAATGACTGTTGAAAGATGATTCATTTGACTGTTTTCTGATCTGCCACCTCTATGTTTACAGTCTTGAAAGGAAATTCAGAGAACGCATTATACACGTTAGAAAATAATTGCTGAAAGCATGTGAATAGACTGCAAACTATGTAGCACTGAATTGTGTTTTTACCATTTTTGTGTCCGAACTTTTTGGGCTACGAGGTTCTTGACACAATCAGAATTTATGTCCACTAGAGGTCCTTGCCGGGTAAACATAAACCTGGATCTTTTTAAGTCTTTTTAATTCTCGGACCGTCTCTATAGAGAGTTTATGGCATAGACCAGCCATTAGAAGGCTTTGGGGTCTAATCCTCCACTATCTGCATTCAGTAGAGGTTCTGACTTTATTGGAGCTGTACTAAAACTTGAAGAAAGCACAAAGCAGGACTTGACAGGCGATTCTTTTTGTCCATAATGGTGTTCCCAGCTGTGTAATTTCCAGTATCCAGAAATTGGACACTTGCACTGAAAACCAAAGGGGTGGCCAAGGCTTTGTTGGGTTTTCCTAAGACCAGAAAGCCAAGAATGTGTGTTATTATCAAAAATAAGCCCAAGAAAAACATACAGGTATATCAGTCTAAAGACCCAATGGCTGATTTCAGATAAAACACATATCCAAATTAGGAAGGATGTAGTCAAAGGGAAAAAAACTCTTTAATTACAGGCTACAAAGAATATTTTTTATATATTTTACATGGTTGTGTGCTGCTTTGGTGTGTTGTGGGTTTCAATGTGCTGCAGAACTGCTGCCTGCCACTCTGTCTGAGTGAATTGAATACTCTGTTTTACTCCAGTCATAATAACTGAAGTGGTTGTAGAATGTGGATGGCTGCTGTGCCACACGGTACGTTTTGTGTGTTTGTGAGGGAGATAAACAGACACTCTACTTAAATGTGTTACCTTAAGCTACAGTAACTCAGTACTTTTTTCTTTTACATCGCTCCTAAAGTTTTGACCTGGAGCTGTGTAGTTCCATTTACCCCAGCCATGACGATTTGCTTGGTGCTACTTTACTGATTATTTATTGTTCAGTTATGTCCCTTAATACGCCTTCAGTCTACTTGTTTTATCTCCTCTACAGATCGCTTGTTGGCCTCTTTTTCTGGGGATATTCAGAAATGTGCTACTCTCTTGAATGTGTCTCCTGCCATCAAAAGAGTAACTTCGGCAGACAGCTGTTGGGTTTTATTAGAGCAGTGGTCCTCAAACTTTTTCTGTCATGCCCCCCTTCAGAAGTCGAAAAAAGTTAATGATATGGCACTGGTTCAGAGTGTCATCTTTTATGAAATGCAATCTTTGAAGAACTTTGGGGTGAATTATCACAAATTGCTGGTAGCCCTGCCACTGATTAAACCAGCACAGTATCCTGAGGAATTAGGTCCATATTGAATAATTCTTCACCTCATGGTCTCCGTCCAATGCCACTGTTTTCAGCATGCAGGAAATAGTGTGTCCTCCATGTAGTGGGGTGGACAGTAAGGGAGTGGATGGGCATGTAGCACATCAGACTTCACATAAGTCACCAGTTCACGTCAGGTCTCAGACCTGCAATTAACATTCACCATTTTATTAACTGTAACCACAACCTTTCCCTAACCGTAACCATACTGCAGTTACCATGTGCAGATTTTGTAGAAAGTGTTGGAATTGGACGTAAAAAAAACAAAAGCGCTGTGACTGAGCGTATTCTGAGGTTTGGTATAATCGTCCAGTATTGATGTTCTTGTCTGGCGATGGGTGAGACCGCATAGAAAACAATTAGGAAATCTATATGAAAACTAGTAAGTAACTGATAATTGAAGTGTCCGAGAGCCAGCAGCATGATGCACACTGAGGAGACTGAAGCCTGGTAAACGTCCCTTTATGGACACAGAGGTCACTGTACAGCTGTAATGTGAAACTATTTATAGTGGACTTTGTCAGAGGAGTTCATCCTCCTCTCCCCTTTCCCTGGCTCATCTTGCCGTCTTCCCTCCCCTCTCTCCCTCTTTCTCCCTCACACACGCGTTTTATTCTCAGGCTGAATGGTTCTCTCAGACCAGCGAGAGGTTGAGGCTGGACCGACCTGCAAGCTAAGCACATCCCTCAAATAGTCATAAGCACCTCTTCAATAAATCCCTTCCACAAGCCCTGATGTGTGTGTGTGTGTGTGTGTGTGCGTGTGTGTGTGTGCATGTGTATCACAGACAGAGGTGAGATGAGATGCTTAAAATAGGACAGACAAAGGGATGGAGGGATGGCTAAAATGCTGTGATGTTGTGAGGATTTATCACGCAACGGCGGCGAGTGGAGAGATGGATGGATGGATGATGGAAAATAGAAGGAGGATATGGATGAGACTGAGTAAAGCGCAGGCTGATGGAGTGTTTAGCTGGGTGACTGACTAAGCCATAAGTCTCCTGTGAGCCCTTATGCTCTCTCTCTCTCCCCCCCCCCCCTCTCTTTATCTGTTCTATCCCTCTCTCTGCCTCTCTTTAAAATAACACTATGTTCTGTGTGGTGACAAGGCAGGATGAAATGATTGGCCCTTAGTTTTCCCCCGACTGCCCTCTCAGATAATCACTACACCTACTCGCTGCCTCCACATGCTGACTTTACTTTATTAAAGCCAATCTCTCAATACATTATGTTACTGTGGTTAAGTGTCACGACTTTGACTGGGGCAGGTTTGAAAACTGCAACAGCGTAGTTCTTTAACTTTTTGTGCCTAAATTTCTGGTCAGTATCTCCATTGGGGGATAGTCAATTAAGTCATCTATACCTGGACATCATTTAACCATAAACATGTATATACTGTCACTCAAAATACATCTGTATGACCCTTAAAAACCCAAATATTCAGAAGCATATTTAAAGCTGCATTAATTGATTATTTTGGGCTACTTGGGGGCAGCTGAACAAGCTGAAATGTGTTAGCAAACAGTTGCCTATTTGCACATCCAGCAGACACAGAGCAACATCAGCAATCGTTTGGAGTCGTGTTTGTTTCCACCTGGATGGATGACAGGCAAAATGGTGAAGCGATTTTTCCGCTAGAAAGCCGCTATATGAATGCAGTCCATTTACCGTTTACCATGTCATGATGTGTAAAAAATATTATTTATTTTTGTAATTTCCAAAGAGATGGGGCTGGAATACTGAACTGTCCCACATTCAGAGAAAAGAAAAAAAAAAGACAAGACAATCGCAAACCTGGAGCTTTGTATCTGGTAGAACAGTAGTTGCGCAGTAGTTTGCTATTTTTAACTTTTACGCAGATCTTCCATGCATCTCCCCTTGGGTTTAAGCTCTAGATGGGCTACATTTGTTTTGTGTCTCAAAGTGTGTTTCTGAATATGCAATGAGGACTGCTGTCACTGACTCCACATGCAACATCTGGCGGCTCGTCACTGAGCTTTGAGTCTGGTCTGAGTGGAAATGCATGCGGATGCTGCAGCAGTGTTTAACATTCATATGTCACGAGTTCAAACCCTGCTAAAGGCTACTGGTGAACTGTGACTTTTTAGAATTATGCAACAAGACTTAATTAGAAACCTTTTGAAAGATGTTCATGCTTCTGTTTCATCACAATGTTTTGCAAATCATTCTGAAAACCACATCTTCTGAAGTCTGACTTTGAATGCCCCCTAATATATTTATATATATATATATATATATATATATATATAAATATGTAAAAAAGAAAGCTGGGGATCAAAAGTCTTTGAGATTAAGCATAATTTCTGAAGCATCTGTTTTGTTTTTTTATTCAGTCTCCATCTTATACTAAGAAGCTTTAAGTTAGTCAACATCCTGCATTCAGTCTACACACACATATACATGTGCAACCCCCCAATACACACACATATATATATATATATATATATATATATATATACACACAGACGCACACACACATGTCATTTTAATAGCTGTCATTGTGCATCAGTGAAATGGCAGCAGTGTGGCTGCAGGCTGCCGTGGCTGATCTGAACTCATTAGAACAGCAACTCAGACTGAGGGGATTCAGCTGGGATTTGTTCCGCCGCTACAGCACTCCTGTCCCGGCCAGGAGGTGAAATTAGGAGAGATGGGGTGAAGGATGGGGAGCGGAGAAGGCTGAGGAGAAGGTAGGAAGGTAGGAAGTGGAGAAGGGGAAGAAAGGAGGAAAGAGAAGATGAGAAGGGAAGAAGTTAAGATAGACAGGGGCAGAGGATGTGGATGATAAGAGGAGGAGAGGAGGAATGGAGAGAGCCAAAGGAGGCAAGGAAGTAAAAGTGGAGATAAAAGAGAAAGATGATAAGAATAGAAGTTGACGATATTAAAAAAAAAAACTAGAAAAGAAGAAAGGAAAGTAAGTCATGAAGGACAGTAAATACGTGGAAAAAGGTGAAGGCTGGATGATCTGAGAAGAGAAGAGAAGTAGGAGTGGAGAGCTGGAGCTGAGGGGGTGCAAAAAGATAAGATGAGAACTTTATTGATCCCTGCAGGGCAATTCAGCAACAGAAATGAGAATGAAAAAAAACCCAGCAAAATATAGATAAGAGAGGAAATGTGAGGTTTATAAACATGTACAACTCACAACTTCAAAACCGCAGAAATTAATGAGTGAAAATATGCAAACGGGTATGAGATAGCAGCAGCAGAAGATTATGAAAAGGTCCAAATTGTTAAAATGAATATCAGTTTGTGTATGCACTTTATAGCAGAGAGGAATATGGAGAGTGAGATAAAAGGCAATACATGGAAGATAAGAGTGTATATGTAGTACAGGCAGCAAAACAATGTGCGGGTATCCTCATTAACAGGGTCCAGCATTCATACATGTGTACAGAAATGAATTAAGGAGTGGAGAAGGCAGGAGGGAGAGGACGAAATGGACAGGGGAGGAAATGGAATGAAGACGCGAGGTGAAGATTGAAGAGGGATTTTCCAGTTGGTAACCCGGTCCCGACCGTGTGTGAAATTTGCTCTGAACACCCGGTGGCGTTCAATCACCAGTCAAGTGAAGCAACAAAGAAATTAACGGCAAAGTAGAGAGGGAGAAATGGAGAGAACGAAATAAAGTAAAAAATAGGAAAAGGCAGACAGAGAAAACAGACGCACTTTTTACATTTTATAGCAGTATTCTTCATGTGGGTCTAAAGCATAACAAGTCATTAAGTCAACTATTGAGTGTACTTTTATCAGTATGTCTTCAAGTGTTTTAGATTGGAGGATACCTATGGCAACTGGTGACATGTGGTGCATTTTTATGAGACATAACCTATGAATTAATCTGAAACACTGTGAGGGGTAGAAAGCCGTTTCACATCATCTAGCCTGCTCAAACTTTATTAAAAGGTAAAGCTGGTGGTATTTGATTTTATTCGTTTTTTGATGATGAACAGATCCCCCGAAGAGACTAGTTTTAAGTTTTAACAAGTATTTTCTGTGTAGCCACATCCTGATGTAGTTACACATCTGTGCAATAGAGCTCCACTACAAAAACCTTTAAAAGTATGTAACAGAGCTACAATCATTAATTGCATTTTCTTTCATTACCATGAACATAGCAAGCATTCACTCCACTGTATTAGTGGTTTTAGTGGTGATTCTGCTGCGCTGACTATAAAGATTTGTCATTACAAAAAACTGTTTAGCGGACTACATCACATGCCAATTTCCCAAAACACTTCCTCCAAAAAGCAGGAAAGTAACTTCAAGATTCGGCCTGCACTTTGTTTTTAGAAGTCATTCAGTTTGACAGTAGAAGGAAGCCATGTTTGTGTTGTGTTTCCTCCAACCAATCAGTAGTGAGTGACACATCCATACCGCCGACGTCAGTTTCAGTTGATACAGAACCTTTGGCAGTGGTCGCAGCCAGCAATCGAAAAAATGTGAGGGTTACAAGTTTGAATTTGAATTATAGCAGCCTGCTTAGCTGCGTTGATCTAATCCCACTTGTCACTATCGTTCTGGTCGTTTTTCTGTTGCTATTTTTGTGGCTCTAGCACTCGAAGATGGCATCCCCATTGTTAATTCCCTTCTGCACGGCTCTGATTGGTCCATTGATTCTCCAGACGGGGGGAGACAGCTGTCAATAAGATGTGGGCAATCCCTCAGAGGGTGTCCAGACTGAAAACAGCCCTGCGTAGATAAAAAATGCATCTCCAGTAAGTCCAGTTGTGCTGCAAAATCTTCGACTCCAGGGAAACGCTGCTGTTAATTCTGCTGTTTGTTTGCGAGTGTTACTGAATTGAGCAACGATCACACATTAAACGGGCCAACTGTGGCTCATAATAACTTTTGAATTTATGAAGCTTCTGCCTTCTTTTTGTTTCTCTGTTGACTTTGTAAAGGCATGCCCTTCATTTGATGGTAATTTCCCTGTGGCTTCACAGAGACAAGGAGGGCAGTGAGACAAAATGAGAGAGTAAAGAATATGATGACACGAAGAGAAATAACCAAGCCAAACAAAATAAATAGAGAACTGGAGATCAAATGCAGTCATATGGCCGTGGTGATTTCGTTTCAGTCAGCTGACAGAGCGAGATTCACACACAGTTAAAGTCTGTGCATACAGCAGATACGTATGGTTAGAGCATGACTATTTATCAGAGAGAGCGTTGACAAAGGGGAATACTAAATGTGTGGGCTTCCTCAGCTGATGGAGTTGATCAGTTGTCATGAAGATCACGGGACCTGAGTATGGAATTTAGGCCACGTGGTAACAGGTGGTTGTATATGGGGAGGGATGGTAACCCCTGTCTCTGTTCAAAGACGGTCTCTGGTGTTTCGGATGTGGATGTCCCCTTTGGTCTTCCTCCGGCCGTCCACTGACTCCTGGTTGATGGCGCTTGATCCCTTTCCAGTCTTTGCTGTGATGCTGTCCGTTTCCGGTGTTCACTCAGTTTCTTGTCCAGGGTCCAGTAATCCAGCTACTGACACCTAGTGGTGACCAAGTTTGTCGGTCAACTGCCTTTGAGGTGTTGCATGTTGCGCATCAATAAACAATGCAGTGCCGCCATTGGGCCAATCAGCATGTTATATAAGGTTTCAAGGTTTGACAAAATTAGATACGGTCTGTCAGATATGAGATGAGTGGTGGTGTTACCTGTTGGTGTAGATTGTGAAGAAGTTTCAGACTTTTTCCCGTGTGCTTGCAAATGACTAGAGTTTGACTTGTTAACTAGTTTATGTCCCACTGAGCAGCTCATATGTCTGCGATGACAAAGAGCAGCATGTCATTTCTTTCCCTTCAGACTCGCTGTAAAAACACTTGCAGCCACTTTGATGGACTCATTAACAAAACAGCGGAACAATCAATGAAAACAGCTTCCTCTTAGTGCTCTCACTGCCTTTCACTTTTGTTGTCTGTCTGCTATTATTCTGCTAGCGCTGGCTCCCTGTTTTGCATTTGTTTGTGTACACATCATTTTTGTGTGCGGTTGTCGATAAGCGGTCATTTGTTTAGAAATATGGTTGCCGGGAGGAGCTGTTTGGGGGGCTGGGAGGATGGACGAGATGACTTCATCGCTTCATCACCATGGAGAGAGGCACTGCGTCTGGGATTACTTAGTCTGACTCAACAGATGTTTCAGAGAAAAATGGGGATTTCTACTCCTGTTTCTGAGCTGGCAGATGGGAAACTCAAATTGTTTGCTCCCTTAATGCTCTACCTTCACTCCCACATTGATGCCACTCGACCGACTGTCGCCTGCCTCCCAGAAGGCCTCAGAGGAAGTAACATCAGCAAATGCAAACTGTCACGTCCCTGGGTTTTAAAGTGAAAAAAACACCACCTTAGAAAGACATTACCTGTCATATTCAGTACCACATTCAGTCTTCTATTAGATATAAAATGAGAGGAAAGGGCTGCCAATGAAAAAAATATATTTCCATATAATGACATGGATATAGGAGACACACTGCATGCTCATCAACAAGCAGGCTTTAAACCTTAAAGGGAAACTTTAAGTTCCCTTCAACGTAAACCATGAGGCCTTTTTGTGCCCTGAGTGTACTTCAAAATGGAAGTGGACAGCAGACGCACAAGTGGTTCTGTACATAGCGATGGTGTGTGTGTGTGTGGATGTGGTCCACACACAGGCAGTTGGCATGTTTGTTGGTGCGCACAGTCTGAGCAGCTGTGAAGCTTGGGCAGCAGACCATCACAGAGCAGATGAAGAAACTGACATGGACGTGATGAAGATTGTGGAGTCCCTGTGTACCATGGAGCATACCTCTCACTACACACTGTGTTCTAGCTTGCTAAAGGCCTCCTCTAAGTCTATCTATTGACAGACTGTGGAAGGCAGACCTCTCCTCAAATAGCTCCAACCTAAACTGGCAACTCATTTGGCAGAATATGGAACTCACTTCCATTTCATTTTCATTTCATACATAGAGCATACTTCACTCCTTGCATATTACATAAAATGAAAGCTATACCAGTCTGTGCACTCAAAATACTTCATATGGTCTGGGAGTGCCCAGGGGTTGTGGATTTCTGCAAGAGATGCTGTCAAGCATATTGTCCAAACCAGTTCCTTACTCACCAGCAGTCCTATTGTCTGTTGAAACTCTGCAGGGTTAGTGGGGTTGGAGCGTGTACAAAGGTTTTGGTTAATGCATGGGTACTTGAGATAACAAATAATTGGCTTTATCTGTGGCTTACCAGATCTTGTAACCCCATTCTTTAATGTGTTTAAATCTCAAAGGAAAGTGTGATTTGGAGTTTACATGGCTCTTGTATGTGCTCAGGTTTCAGGCTACAGTGTGATACGTGCCTTTCACTACACAGCTGTGATATAATGCTGTGGACTGTCCATACCGGGTTGACCACAGAGGGGTGATGAAACTGCAGCTTGTTAAATTTTACCATACTTAACATTATGCAATGAAGTGATAAATATCATTCCCCAATCAGACAACATAAGCAAACAACCCCACAACTGTCATCAGATTTTGATTTAGATATTGCTAAAACATGATTGGTACTTGTGCGTGTGGCATAACCTTTTACAACTCAGCGTTTCCCGCTTCAACCCAATGAGAGGCAAGGACAAAAACACAAATGAATAAATCTCTCTTTAAAAGAACTAAAATCAAAATTGTGTGTTTATGTATTTCCCTGTTAAGCAATAGGGTTTAATAAAGCTAGGAGAAACAAACTGGACATTTACTGGAGATTTTTTCTTTGGCCTTTCGTGATCTAAAGCATGACTGTGTGAATATCTTCATTTCACATTACAATGGTAATTCTCAATTCCAACAGCCCACTTTGTTTGAAACAGTTGTAATTTCCCATCAATGTGTAAAATGTGGGTATATTTCCCTGGTTTCCTTGTTTGACATGATCCAAAGGGACCATTTAGCATGTTTCAGTTTGCTGAAAGTAAAAGAGGTTTAGTAGGCAATTCTTCTGTGTCCCTGAACAAATAACAAAAATTGCTGACTTTTGAAGGCAGCCGACGAAGCTGTTTATCCTCCGGCATCATCATGGCAGCTGCCATGATTTTACACTATGAATATGGATTGTATAAGGCTCTCATATATGCAAAAAAACAATTAAATGTGGCCTTCATCTATGGGTTTTTGGGTACATTTTATACAAGACCAATGTTAATGACATTGTATAAGCTATAAGTCAAAATACGTATTAAATGTACCTTTTCTTTGTACCCGAGTGAAGCAGATTTATAGATTTTCTTCTCTCGAGTGAGATAAATGTGTGAGTGACTATTTGAAAGATGATTGGAGTTGCAACCTGAGAGAAGAGGTGGCATTGCACAGGAAATTAAGTGACTTTTGGCATCATTGAGTGGGTTTGCGTTATTCTGTGTGTGTGTGTGTGTGTGTGTGTGTTCATGTGTCAGACGATATGAAACCTTGTACAGCTGTTAATTACGCATCTTGATTGTTTGGGGAAAAAAATGTATTTGACAACCGTGAACCTTCACACTCTCCTAACAACATGTGTGTTTGTAACAGTGTAAATTCATTCACGGCCACTGGAGATTTGTGATTTATTAGACAGGTGTGTGGAGACAAAGACCAGATGTGGAAGAAGAGAGACAGACACAGAAGGACGTGGAATAAAGTACGATGAAGCTGTAGACTTCTAAATTTATTCTTCTTTATTACATTTACATCTGTGCAACTGTCCCCTTTACAGTACCAAACACATTGTGTCATTTTGTCACTCCTAACTTTTCTCCCTTGCCTGTTTGCTGTCCATCTCACAGCATTTGACATACATGTGATTAACAGGAATAAGTCAGTGAGAACGGGAAACTTTAAAGTACACGTCCTTGAGATACAAGATTGATCACTTCTCTACATATAGATATGACAGTCATGCACTCAGAGTGTATTCCCCCAGTCGAGTCTGAGAGCATTGGCCTATAAATTTAATAATATGGATGCCTTTTCTGAACTTAGATGAAGTCCATCTGAACAAAGATCTGAGATCAGTTAGTGGCAGTCAAAGGGCAGAGCGACCTGTACTCCTATTGCACATGACGATAATATTGTTCCTGGCCAATATAATGGCACAGAGTGTTTTTCCCAAGGAGGGCGAGTTTCAAAATGCCTTTCCTCTGATGGTGGTAAACAGCTGCACTTTAAATAGGAAGCATTATGAGAACGTGCCACTATTCAGAACGACAGTAGACAAGTGTGAAAGCAGAGTGAGGGAAGGACAATCAAGTTTGACCTAAACAAACCTTGTGTGTACATACAAGTGTAATCACAGGTACGCGAAGTCAAACCTGTGTGTTCTTGCTGAGTGCAGTTGGTGTGTTAGGTATTAAAACATCAAAATAACAATTTTCTCTATATTGGAAACACAATTCTGCACTGACATATGGTGAAAAACCATGTGTAATTGTAATTTGTACTGCTAATGTAAAATAATCTGTCAAGCACAATGAATGGTTCTTTCCATTCTATCTGCAGAAAAATGGTTCTAAAATATTCTGTTATACCCTACAGTCTGATGGTGCAGCCATGTTCCTCATTAAAACCACCACTCCCCTGACTTCAAACAGAAATAGAACACATGATCATCACTTCTGAATTTAGGTCTTCACTCACAAATATAGACGGCAGATTTGGACGCACAAATAGACCAGCCAAACATGGCAAGAAAGAAGAGGATTTGTTCCAAGAAAGTTGGGTAACAAGAGTACAAGGCAGATTTGTACTGAGAATACAAAAAAATACAGTACAGTGGATGGAAATGGTGCAGGTTTAGCTTCAGTAATGGGGGGGTGATGTTTTTACTGATTAAACCAAAGGACAAACAAAACGTCTATCAATTTAGCACATAATACATAATTATGAAATAGTTTATTGTGCTTTTCATAACAATTCTATAGAAGTTGCTGTATTATTACTGCACTGACGCTACTTAAAATCACATTCAGTTTCCCTGATAGAGGCCTGATACTTGGATCATGTGGTATCATGTTTTAATGCCCATCTTTACTATAAAGAGCACTATCCTTTACTACTTTATTTGGTCTTAAAGCAGAGGTGGTGGCAGTACTTCCTTTTTCTTACGCAACATAAGGCCCCAACAACCTCCATCGATCAGATGGTTACCTCTACCTGTATATAGCCGGAGGAGAAACGAGGGGCAAAAAAGGTCCACAAAGCTCAAAAAAGCGTATTGCTATTATGACACGATAATAACTGAAGGTAACCCAGATCAGAACGTGGGCATCTACTCTCATCTGGATTATGATGGCTGGACAGGAAGAGGCCTCTGTTAAGAACAGTGGTTTCCAAGAAGTGGGAGTGACATCAGGACGAGCCAAAGGCGCAAGATTTGTTCATTTTAATTTTTTATTGGTACATTTTTAATATTTCAACAAAAAACTGCAGCTAAGATTGGTGACATCATTGCTCATGTGTGCCATTTGACATAGTAACACAACAGGCTTTCCCGCTCATGAGTTTCCCATTGCACAGCGATCAAATTGTGACTGTCAGCAAAAATGAAGTAAATATTGGGCCTATGTTGGCTGAGCAATAACACAACTTTTTGATCCGATACCAAGCAATACCACGGTGGATATTGCAGATACCAATACTTTTAACTAACAAGAACCAGAAGAAGTAGCCTGAATATACCTAAAATCATACAATAGAATACTTCTGATGATTATTTTACTGTCTGTTTATGAAACATTATTATTTTACGCTAAGCACTTCAAAACCTATTGAAAGATACTTAAAAGATAATGAAAAATACTGAAATTGAAAACCTACTTTATTGACATTTTTTCTGAGGAACCCTGTCTCCTCAACTCATTTGCAACATCAAATATATTTGAAATAAACATTGTGCCATAATCAAGTCGTAAAAATGTATATATCAGTAAAATGTTCACTGACAATGTATTTCATTTCTTTCCTGCCAAAATATTTAATCTTGTGATATAATATCGGCTTGTTGTGACTGTGGCATTATCAAACATTGTTATGGTTATGTTTAGGCACTCACAGCAGGTTAAGGTAAGGGAAAGGTTGTGGTATCGGTTTAACACAGATCTGTAGTGATGTGTTAACATTTGAATCGAAACAAAGATGTAGTAGTGATCACTACATGCCACCACAACGTAATGTGAATGCATATGTATAAACATAATTTGGATTAATTAAATAGGAGACCTGGTTGTTGTGAGTCACCTTCAGTAACAGGTTTTTTAGGTATCAAAAGGATATTAATATTTTTTAGTAACTGAATCAAACTGTGGACTTGGAAATACTCTGAGAAAACCAGACTCTATATGATATATACTGCCAACACTTAGTACTCTGCAATTAGAACCTCTATGGACACCAATTAGATTAGTCTTCTTATATTTCTAAAAGTGTGTGTTTTGACTGATACATAAACTCATATCTTAGTTTCAGGTTTCTCTAATTACCTCCAGTTTACTTGTGGAGCACGCTAAATTATGCCTGATCAAACACACACACACACACACAGAAAGTAGGAGTGTAAGCTTCTTACACACTCCAGTTTGATCTATATCTCCTCCAGTCTTTTTTCTCCATTTCTTCCCATTATGGTTCTCCTGCTGCTGATGTTGTAAATGTCTGTAGGTCTTGTTGTTTCATACCTGCCTGCCACTCAAATCCCACCTTTCTGTCTGAGTTGTGTGTACTACGTTGAGGAGAATAGGGTGTATGGTTTCACATATAAATGTGAGCTATGTCTTGCCATCTCCGTGTACGTGTGTGTGTAATCACGCCATATCCCCCTTAAGGTGTGTCAGCACGTTGAAGTGTTTGTGTGTGTGTGTGTGAAAACAGTGTATTTTTGTTAGCCAACTGGACAACTTGTCATGTCAGTGTGTGTGTGTGTTTGTGTGTGTGTAACTAAATAGGATTTCCTCAGTGTATGAAATATGAAGGTGAGCTCATCCAGGTGGAACATTGACTCCTAAGCAGTGTGAAAAAAATAAAAAATACAAAAACACATACTTGGGATGACAAGCCTTCATGTTCTATATCCCACATGCACACACACATACACACACACACACACACGAGCATATAGATTTCCTACTGAAAATATCTCCTGTCTGGTTCTTCAAGCCGAGAAATGAATTTGGATTTATTTCACTTCACTTGCTTGTCTCGGCAGATGTTTTTTTCACTAATCTCACTCTGTATATTTTATGTTTTATTGATATTGTGCGTTTTGCATTTTGTTCCCTGTACATACTTTTGAAACAGATTTGAATCTTCCTTCCCCCAACTGATATTTTGATTTGTTGCATGACAGTCGGCTGCTTTGCCCAAATGGTGACTTATTAAACGAAATTAAGTCTTCCTTAGTATGGAGCCCTAAATGGGGAAAATATTATAGATGTGAGAAAAAAAAGACCTATTTTGCACTTATTTTTGTGTTCTCTCACAAAACAGTGTAACAAGTGTAACACATGCTGCATCCTGTTGCGTTGCATCATTTGATACAACCAGATCCCACCAGACGAGTAGTAGTCAAGGTACAGTAGCTTGGATGTGCTGATCTGGGGAACAAATGGCAACGCTGGGAAATAGGACAATGGAATATCCTGACGTGTTGCTTGACCTCCACACCATGACTTTCTGCCTTGCTACATAAAGGGAACACTACTTCCTACATTGGGTTAGCGTTAGGGTCACTGAGCATTAGCATTTAAAAACCTGTCACAATATCCATTTTCAATTCAATTCAATTAAAAAAAGTCCAGTTAAACAAAAAGTCTTGTTCGCCAGTCTCTCTGGTACAACATAAAGACATGTAAGAGACACACTTTCAAGACAGTTTTAGACATAAAAATATAAAATCAGTAAGTACACTGCCATTGTTCCCACTTCTATCCTGAATACCGTAAGTGCTGGCTGCATGCTGTATGCTACTGGAGGTACGCATCCAGGTCTATGGCTCAGACTGAGAGCTCTGGGGGGCATTCTGCATTAAGGGTAGGGTATAAAATAAAACTGTAGGACAAACCTGCCACACTCCACCATAACCACGAAACACCTGTCACCGTGCATACTGATAGACATCTTGCTTGTTAAGCTGCTGAGTAATATTACCTACAGTCATGTGCTACCGATAGATGTTATGTTCCTCTTTAACTGATTGATGTGTGTGCATATGGGTATAACACAAATCAAATGGCTGTTATGCTAATTGTTGATCTTTTAATCTTTTTGCAGGAGGCAATAAAAAAAATGAATATAAAAGAATATCATTACTCCTCTTCATTCGAATTCTGATTGTTGCTTTGTTTCTGTGTTGCAGGGGACAGACTTTAGACTGGACCACACTACTCCAAGTATAACCACTACAATCACTGCACCGCAGCTTTTGCTTCCGCTGCTGTACTTTACAGTCTGCTCACCTCAAAATGATGGAAGTCCTCTTCATTGACTGGCTTGTCTACCTTCTGCGAAGTGGAGCTTAAAGATGTCATCTTTACTGTTTTCTTCTTCATTGCAGTGGTTGTTGAGAGGGCCTCTTTGAGGAATATTTTCCATATTGGGTGGAATATTTCTTAGATTTCCCTTCACCAAACTGGAGGAAACTGATGGCTACTACATTTCCACCGGATGGTTTGCACTGCCTGGATTTTAAAAAGGATCAATAGCAACCACAACCCTCGTCTGCTCCGGAGTTACCCACTTGCTTATGCCTGTGAGTGAATGTGATTTTAGTGTGATTGTGTGTTTGTGGTTGCATCTGCATGGCGTAAGTGAGAGATAGAAAATAAAGATTTTTTACTCGGAAAGGACGACAAGAGAGGACTCAAACAAGTTGAAAACAAGGAGTAGCTGCTATGTCCAAGTGGAGGCACCATTCGAAGACTGGGTGTCGGCTACTTCAGACTGCCAAGAGCAGGAGCAGGATGATGGGGTACATAGGGCTTAAAGGTTCCTTAAGCGGCAGTTGGTGGGTGTCCTCTGTAATATGGCTGGGACTGCTGCTGCTGCTGCAGGCATCCCCGGCTGCTGTGTCAGCTCAGAAACTTGACGAGAACGACCCGGTGGTCACCACCACCAATGGCAAGCTACGTGGCTTTAAGAAGGAGCTCAACAACGAGATCCTGGGCCCTGTTGTGCAGTTTCTGGGCGTCCCATACGCCGCTCCGCCCACTGGCGAGCGCCGCTTTCAGCCACCTGAGCCACCACTGTCGTGGCCGGAGATCCGCAATGCCACACACTTTGCCCCGGTGTGCCCTCAGAGCATCATGGAGGGCCGCCTGCCGGATGTGATGCTGCCAGTGTGGTTCACCAACAGCATTGACGTGGTGTCCACATATGTCCAGGACCAGAGCGAGGACTGCCTCTACCTTAACATCTATGTCCCCACTGAGGATGGTGAGTTAGCCTGCGGGCCCAGGGCAGGATGATTGTGGGGACAGCGGGGGGCAGGGCGGAGGGTATTGAACCACGACCTTCTGGTAAAGAGAAGAGTATGTAGTCGGGGTGTGTTTTTATTTATGTGAGAGTGCATTTCTGTCTCTGTCCCTGTCTGTCTGTCTGTCAGTAGAGGGAGAGCATGACCTTGTGCATGTTTAATGTGCATGACACTGCTTACAGTACATGAGTCTGTGAGAGTGGTTTTGTGAGAGAGAGAACAGTGTGCATGTGTGTGTGTGTGTGTGGCATCCATTGAGGCCAATTTATCTTCTTTTCATTCCACGCCATAGCTGCCTCAATCTTCTTCCTTCCATTTTCCATCGTTTCTAACCTACCCTCCTCCTCCACCTCCTCCTTGTTGATCCTTTAACTCCATCTCCTCTTATCCCCCGCTCCTTTCTTCTGATCGCCTTATTTGCCCTCCTCTGCAGACTCCTTCCCCTTCCGTCCCTCATGTCTATAGCTCATCATAGGCTATTGTGCTCTGCCACAATGGCTACAGTTCATTAAACAAGACAGTCGTTGTCAAGATCATCACCGATTGATTTGGCTGACTGGCTGAATGACTGGCTGGCCGACTGATAGACTGAATACTGCGCTGATTGAGTTGGTGTGATTCATTCTTTCTCTCTGTCTTTATGTCTCCCTCTCCCTCCTCTCTTAAGTCTTTTTCAGTCAATCAGCTTTATGTGTGTGTGTGTGTGTGTGTGTGTGTATGTGTATGTGTGTGTGTGTGCATGCCAGCTCCTGTGCGTTGCGCGTCCAGGGGCTCCATGTTATTCTTTAGTCTTTTATTCATTTTACAGTCAAAAGAATATCCAAGGAATGTGCCAGGAAACCGGGCAAGAAAATATGTAGACAAGGAGGTATGTATGATCTGAACGCAACCTATACAATGCCACAGCAAGAAGAAACAGCCTGAAAATACAAAGAAAAGGAAGAGCAGAGAGCAATCGGGAGATCAAGGTCTACAAATTATTCAGGTCTCGACTCAGGGCATCTGCAGGTTTTTAGAATGCTAAATTTAAGAGACAGGACCTTTTAAACGCCACCTAGAAGTGAATTTAAAGCCAATTTTAAAAAACCAAAGTAGGAAAACCAAGGTGTCAGAACCATTCTCCCTCTGACTTAACATACCTAATGCAGTTCAGAAAGTATAAATGAGCAGAGCAGGAAAGAGCTTTTCTGTTTTGTCAGACTTGGTAAGGACCACTAGATATCCTGCAGACAGTGGCAATAACATATTTGCAACTAAACCCCTGAATCGGCCGGGTAATTCGTAGACCTTGTGACGGTGGGATAATGGTGAGTGTTGCACCACACTCCCTGGTTCATCGATGTGTGTTCTCTCATTGGTCAGCAAGATTGGGAGATTTGATTGGCTGCCAGATCAGGGGTCAAAAGGTGTGTAGTAATGGTGGTAGATGAGTGAGGAGGTAGCAGAATATTAGATCAGGCACACTGTCACACACACACACACACACACACACGCACACTCACAGTGATGTAGTTGTATGCAGTGTTAAACAAGATGAGGCTGGACCTTGACTGTGTACTCTCCATTAAAAGAAAGCAGAGCTGCGGTCAGGTTGGCTCAGGCTACTGTATCAAGCACTGTTTCATCAAGATAATGCCCTCCTCCTCCTCTCTGTCTTTCTCTGCCTGTCTCTCAGCCTATCCTTCCCTGGGTGTGTGCATCTTTTTGTGTGTATATATGTTTGTGTGCGAGTGTGTGTGTGTGTGTGTGTGAGAGAGAGAGAGACAGATGCTGACAGTGTCCTTGATAAGGTCTGGGTGTTAATGTCATTGTCTTGGCAGCAGCTGCATTATCACTTAATGTACATCCCTTCTCTTCTTACTACACAGGTACATGTAAACTCTCACCTCACTGCTCTTCTTCTCCTTCCTTCTCCCCTCTCCTCTCCTCATATGTGTTTTGCACATACAGATACACGGAGGGGAACGCATTTAAACTGTGAGATTAGAGAGGCTTACATATTAGTCACACAGCACGGAGAATCGTCATTATAAAAACCAAGACCCAGACAATCTGAGATTAGGTTCAGAAAACAATGTGTCTTGCACAAAAAAAACACCCCAAAACAAAACAAGAAAAGCAAGATGGCATCTGTGGCCTTGTTACAGTTGAAGCTGCTTTGCTTGGGTTTGTTTCTTTGGCTTGAGTTTACTACCCACTGGCTGTGCACAGAGCAAAAATGTATTTATTCCTGTGAAAAGACAGGAAACCTCTCTCAGCTTTATATAAAGCACTCTCACAGTATGCACGCCATTAGGTAAAGCGCTACACAGTCGGTCTGCTCTTCTATACAGTAGTCGATAGGTAATTAAAGTGTATGTACACAAGAGTAAAGCATGAAGGCCACTATTTGTACAGTATGTTTCTGTATGTACCTCAAATATAAGTGTGAAATATACTAGTCATTTATATTATGGGGTTCCGTGTAAATTACGCTTTTACTCAAGCTTTTTAAAAACTGGTCTGAAAGAAGAGAAGATTCAAGAGTCGTTTTTGCTAATTTGTGTGCAAATAGAAACTTAATACAATGATTACAGACACATTAAAGGACCTGAGTAAGAGAAGCACAGTGAGTGCAAATGCTTACAGAGCGGTGAATGGTTTGGAGTATGTAAATATCAACGATATGCTATGACCCGGGCCCATATTAATCAAACTGTTAAAAAACTGTTGACTTGAGTTAGAGATAAAAGTAAAAAAATATATATATTTTACTTACTTTTACTTTTTGCAGACCTAAAAATAAAATGATGGTGAGAAGATGGTCAAATTTACATCTCTCATGACATCTAGCTCAAATCACAAGAGCAGTAGAAAAAAAATGATATAAGAGATGAAGTCATCTTTCGTACTTTCACTCTGTCCTGATCTAGGTGCAATCTGTGCCAGCCCATTATACCCGAGAGTGACACTCATATTGGATTTCGCAACTCAGGATTTACTTCCAGTGCCAACCTTCAGTGCTAATACAGGAAGTAGTGCGCCCTACGTGTAGTGAGGCGGAAATTAGGAGGTTGGGGTAGTGGATGGGTGTCTACCATAGGTGTGAAGTTAACCTTAATGCTGATGGCCACAGAAATCCAATTTAAGACTACATTTTTTTCAAATGCATATTTTTCAGCCAGACAATAATGTGCCACAAAGATTTCTCTGCAGATTTTCATCGGGCATGTCCACATGAGGATTCTTTCATGATCCCAGAAACAATATGAGAGTCACTGAGTGAGTCACTGTATCAGGACTCTTATGGAGACAAAGGTGGTTCCGAGTAAGTACGTGCTATGTATTCAGGTAGATGCTGTGTGTGTATATTGCTTGTAACATGTAACATGTTCAGTGAGTGCAGACTACAGCAGTATCAACATTATATCTGTTAGCTATTAGCTCCTGGAGGCATGTCTTCCTAGTTATCCTAGTTAGCACATCAGTTCTACAGCTTCACATAGGTTCTTCTGGTAATCATACAGTCAGTTCTACAGCATTCTGGAGGTTTCCTTTACAGGGACAAAAGCCTATTTCTGTGCATACTACCAGGAATTCAGTCATTATCAGTAACACAGTAGCACAAAGCGTAGTCATTGGTGCATGGTGTGAGTGGACAGATCATGTTGAGTGACTGGGTAATTTCATGGCTAGATGTGTGCAGCCGCAGTAACACTTTTGGTAGCAGGGCTGGATTGGAAGAAATCCAAGTGTGGTAGGGACTCAAATCAGCCCCGATCAATCAAATAAATTGTGTTCTCTCTCTCCTCAACACTACAACTGTTTTGTGATGAAGAGAACAATTTAGAACTAATGTGTTACATCAGCAAAAAAAGCTTTGTCCAAAGGGAAACTGACGTCCTTGAGCTGCAGGTGCAGAATCATCATGAGTGAATACGTGGAGCTTAAGATTTCTTGGGCAGAAATTATGTTAAAAATGAAGATCCATTGATGAATCTTTGAAAAGGTTGAGCAACTATTCAGACAGAGCTACGTAGAACCGGTAGAACCACTTACATCATGATATATACAAAGTCTTGTCTTAATTAATTGGGAATTCCCTCTGCATACTAACCATGACAGAGTTCATGATAAACAAAAAGAAACAAGGTGAAGAGAAAGCTGTGGGCAGTGATGAAGAGCAAAAAGAAAAGGAAGACATGCAGTAATATTACAGTGAGAAGGACAAAAACAAAATGAGACCAGGACAAAAAGAGCCAAACAACAGAGCAGCGGTGAAAGTGAGTGAGGCAGAGTGTAATTGCTGTGGGACTCATCTCTTTGTCCTCATAAGGACTATTGTACCATCCAGTGCCATGCTGGTTCAAAGAAGTTTTCTGTGCTTAAAAGTAGTGTTTTTGATGTCTCTGGGATGGGGTACGGTCATTAAGTTATCACACGCTGGGATAGTGGTCTCTGTAATGAGATCAGAGGTAGCGGCGCTGCGGTTGGTCTTCTCTCTCCCTGCAGCATGCATTCACAATTCATTTTTAAAATTGAAGTAAATGCAGTAGAACCTCACTTCTCACAGAAGACAGCTAACTGAACAAAAAAATGGTCTAAAATAACAATGTCTGAGTGACATAGGAATGTGCTTGAAACGAGGAAAAAAGGCATTTGATCTCACGAGCACACTAGTGAAAATCATTACTGCAAATCTGTCATGGTTCTTGTGGATCCCCATATTTCCTGTAAGGACGATATTGGAACTACAAAACGGTGTAGTTTGTACTTTGATATGAATGTATGGTATGTTCACAAATGCTTTTATTTGTGAATTTGAGAGGCCTGTAGATCTTAATAACTGAAATTATTATGTGCAGCTTTTTTTAAATATAGTATTGATAAAGATCTACAATATACACTGATAATTTGTATTTTTAAAAATACTTGAAAAAACAGAGCAAAAGACTAGTAGTTGCATGTAGATGTCCCTAAACATTTTAACACTGTTACATAAGCACATGATTTGTGATAAACTCATCTTGTCACAATATTTCCTTAATCAAAATTACAGACCAGAATCTGTGGAGCGGAAAACTAGCTTTTCTGAGCAAAACCTAATGCAAAAAACAACACCCAGCCTTAGCTGTATGCTCGCAGTGGAGCTGCATTGATTAGTTGATTCGGCTTTAAAAATGACTTAAATTATTTTTAAGTCATTTTTTAAGCAGAAATACCCAAAATCATCTGGTTGCAGTTTTTTCAATGTGAGGATTTGCTGGTTTTCTCTGTATCATTGCAAACCGAAAATCCTTAGATTTTGGACTGTTAGATAGATCAAAAAAATAATCAATGAATGGATCAATGATCTGCAGACGAATCAATAATGAAAATACCTGTTAGTTGCTGCCCTAGTTTGCAATCAAACATGCACTGTAAATTCTTTGGAAATTTTTGTGACACTTGGGAAAACAAGTACTGTGTAGATGTAATTTATATAGGGTTGCATAATACCTGGTCTCAATTCTAAATAGCTATTTGGTGGTGAATTTTGCGTTATTGGACCCTCCTCTCCTTCTTGCTCCCTCTGTGATTTTACTATCCCTGTCTTCACCTAAACCCCCAGCTGACTGCAGGCATGTTCATGCCTCAACTCTGCAGGTTGTCAAAAGGCATTATGGGCAACAGACAAACACAAGCTGATGCAGAAGTACAAGCGACAGGGTGAAGGAAAGTTCATTTAACACAAATTATAGCACTCTGAATAATAACAGCAAATATATTAAGCATCACAAGCTGACAGTATCAGGACAGAACAGTGTCAGAATATCAGAGTTGTTTTTTCTTTAACAATTCGTTGGTTTCCAGTCAGTTCAGCAGCTTGTCATGAGGCTGTGCTTTGTTAGACTTTATTGTTTGTGTCTTAAATGCACCTCATTGTGTTTGACATTTTAGCAGCTAGTGACAAAATTCAGTCTAAAAGTGGACTGCTTGCTGAAAACAGGCCTTCAGCTGTGATGATGGCGAGCAAAAGCTCAGAGAGGAAACACATGGGTCTATAAACATGTTATATCCATTAGGGCTGGCAGTGCTGATGTAGCCAGGGCAAGATCTGAAAAAGTGGAGGTTTTGTGGAATTTTGGGAGAAAAATGGATTCTGTGTGGAACAGTTACGTACGTACGAGACTGTAGAAGCATCACACATTCCTGTTGTTGAATGGTACAGGTTGAACAGGTGTTTGACTGACTGAAAATCGGAAAGTTTACACATTCTAAAAACAGTTTTGAATTAACCTAACCCAGTACAAACTCTACAAGCTACCAAGACAAGACCAAGTTTTTCATACCAAGAAAAACAATACTGTGTGAGGAAAGTTGCTTCGGAAATTACTCTTTTGTTGTGCGCCACTATAATGGAATCATGTGACAATAAGTAACCTGAGTATATAAATTACTGACTCAAAGTTAAACGCACCTGCAAGCTTCAAATGACAAGCAAGGAAGAGCTAGCCGCTTTGAGTCCACATGCTTAAAGAAATAGATTGGCGTTGTGGGAAATATATTTACATTCACTTTCTTGCCGAGAGTTAGATGAGATGTTGCAGTAAATGTGAAGCTACAGCCAGGAGGTGGTTAGCTTGGCTAGCTAGCTAGTCTGGCTCTGTCCGAAGGAAAAAAGAAAAATAAATCAGCCTTCCGGCACCTCTAAAGCTGACTAATTAAAATGTTATATCTCATTAGTTTAATCTGTGCAAAAACCCAAGCTCTTTCTTGGCCGGGCGCAGTGAATGAGGACAAAGAAGATACCGTGGGGCAGAGCTGTCCACTCTCTAAGCTAGCTGTTCATTAACTAACATTAAAGTTGATGTAAAGTTTTAAATACAACTTGACACAAGATTCGTGGCAGTAAGACAAATTGTATAATGTAGACCCGGTCCGACTCGGTCCTGAGTCAGGGTGGATCTGTGAAAACCTCTACATTATAATGACCCCCTGCCATTTGCTGTGTGGTATTCGCCTATACTGCCTATGCCAGCTGCTGGCTCTTACAGCAAACTGCTCGTGTGCTTCATGGAATCAACTGCTCACCCTTCAACGCTGTCAGAAAAAAAACAACCCATCTCTGCAAGGTGTCTCTGTGGTGGATTGGAACTCCCTTTATGTTTTCTTGATGTTGAATTAAGGATTTGGCTTTTAAAAAAAAAACAAACTAGGACATTTAACTGCAAACTAGGCCATTTCCCAGCGCGTGTGTGAGCTGTTTAATATCTCAAATAGTTCCGGAAATATTTCAACATGTTGCATTATTCTGAAATTTCTGTGTGCTGTCGACACTCCAGAGGGGTTTAAAATAGAGGCTCCATTGTAGATGTGGATTTCGTGAAGACGCAGGGAACTTCACAGAAGGTGAATTTTTCACAGTTTTTCTTCACGACTCCCCTTCTCCCTCGTTTCTCTCCTCTCCCTGTGTCTTTCTCCATCCATCTTGATCTCCCTCCACACAGGTTGGCCTTTTCCCTCGTGTCTGTCTCTGTCTCTCTCTCCGTCCTGACCTATTCACCCTTCTACATCTCACTTTCCCTCTCTGTCCTTTTCTCTTGCCTCCTGTCTTTTTCTCTCTTATTCCTCGGGCTTTGTCCCAGTTTTGTAGTCATTGAAGGAGGATCCTGTGGGAGGCGGCGCTCGCACACACACACACACACACACACACACACACACACACACACACAAAGACGCACAAACAGAGTGGAGGAAATAGAAGGCAGGAATAGGCATGGCCCTTCTTGTGTCTGGGTCTCCCTTGAGGAGCTCTGTCACCTCCACTCACAACTTAACTTCTCTGAATTGGTGTTTCTTTTTATGTTAGTGCGTTGAGCTTGTGTGTGTGTGTCTGCGTCGGTCTAGATGGATCCATGGATTTGGGTATGCGTGTATGTGTCAGGAGAATTTTAAGTTCTGTTGTGTCTGACAGGGTTTTCTGTCGAAGCCTGGTTGACTGTCTGTGCCAGCTGCTGGGCAGGTGGTGGACTTGTCATTTTCAGCCCATCCCCGTTGGACCTTGATTTGTTGATTCTGAACCAAACTTAGAAACTAAAGATAGAGAGAGATACACAACGAGAAATGGAGAATATATCTAATCTGGGCCAAATCCTCTCACTGCATTTAACTCTCTTTTTCTAGCCTGCCTGGTGCGTCTCTCCCACTGTGTAGGAAGAAATCTGACTTGTTTAAGCTTCTAGTAGGTTGCATGTGACACTGGGTGATTTTTAGTTTTCAGAAAATGAGTTTTTAGGTAACACCACAGTATGGCCAGATACTGTACCAGTATTTAATGCCAACATCCTGACTACCTATCTAAATTCAATGTTAAACTATGTTGCAGATTCATTTTAAGGTACCAATCTGAGACAGCTACAGCTATGGTCTCTTCACAAGGCTGTCAGAGCTGTTGATCATAACCAACAAAACTGCAGTAATATAGGCATAAACTTGTATGTTGGTATGCGCCCTGTTTGCAATGGCAGATGTTATTTAACGCATACCCTACCATTTAAAACCTCACTAGAAAGCAACAATAATCACATTCAGGATGGTGATGACATGCACCTCAGGTTGCTGCTTGTTAGGGCAAAGAGTTTTTGACTGGATTAATTTTTACACAGGTGGATTTTTGGCTGGAATTCATTTGGGAGAAAAAGCAGACTGTCTCTCTGTGTGATGCTAATAATTATAACATGAGACAGACTGACAGACATGGACACCAGTGGAGAGAGGAAATGGAGACCAGGACTCATTAAGTAGCAAGGTAAATTAGACAAAATCTAAAAAAGCCAATGTCAAGCCCTGTTCATTTCTATCCCAGGGGCTAAAGTGAGAAAACTGTCCCACGAGTCAGGTTATCTACACCTAGCTAGGATTAGGGTTGGATATATGGGGTCAGTATTGCATTAACAAGACAAAACCCCGCTAGTTGCCATCATGTTTTCTCACCAGACAATACTTACAATACTGTAACCTTTGTCCTGAAAGTAGTGCTAGAAGAAGAAAGGTCATAGGATCGTCAAAATTAAAATGTGTTATATTTTCCAGTCTCAATATGGTCAATATTCCTCTGAGGGAAGCATGTTTTACAGACTTTCCCATATCGATTGGCTTCCCGGCTGCTACCTTGACAGGTGACATGTGGTCTAGCTGTCATGATGGACGAGAACAAATGCATGAGCTGTGACCCACATTCCTGACTTTACAAAGATAATTAAGACATTTCCTGGTGGGCCGGAGCTGAAGAGACATAATCCACAACAGAACCCTTTATATTAATGCTTCATTTTCTACATTAACCTGTAGATGAGTTAAGTTTGTCAAATGATGTTGTGGTACTAAGCTGGTGTGTTAGACCCCACTAAAAATCTATCAGTACTACACAAGTTGAAGAAGGGTTTTAATCCTCAGTTTTATTGCTTTGTACTGTCTAAATATAGCTTCACTTGTTGTATGTGTTGTGTGAGAGAAGTGTGTACTGAATAATGGCAGTTTTATCACAGCAAACTGCTTTCCAAACACAGATTAGAGTGAACCAAATTATTAAGCAAAGCAAAGTACTTGATGGGGAAAAATCCAAAGTAGACTCCAATATGATCTGGTTAAAAATACAGATTGTGAGTTGGCAGAATCTCTCTGCACTACTGCGGCAACATGTTTGATTTATTCTCTGACAGTCAAGTCTTTGCCCTCGAGTCTTGATGATTGTGTGCATGGCAACAGAACTAAGGAGCCAGGACAGTGACTTTTGGATTTTGAATTTTGGCGTGCAAAATGAAACCGGTACTGAAAAATGAAACATTGGCATTGAATCACTCGTATTGGAAAAAGCTGTATTGGCACTGAAAAAAAAAAGGTGTGTGGTTATGTCAGGCTTCAGAGTGGACGGCTGGTTCAGGAACAGTGAAGTTCGCTCCTTAGTATGCAGATTATATGGAAATCACACTCACCTTGCCCCCTCCCTCTCCAACACGATTAAAGTGTTTCAATCCCGATGTTACCTTTTTGAGTTCAGGTTTTGTTTTCAATGCCAAATATTATTTTCGATGCCAAAACTTTAAGTCACTGTCCATGCTCCATGCAGAACCAACATCAAATCATCTAACACATGTAATAATTGGTTGTCTATTGAAGCGACTCTCATAAACAGCATAAACATAAACAATGTTGTAAAAGTATGTTTTTGAGCTGTTAAAGAAGGCCAACACAGAACATAAGGTTAACACCAACTATGCCCTTACTGTAAGTGTTTCTTTTTTGTGTATGTCCACTATGAACTATACGACACACGGCATGCACAAGATCCCTCAAAGTTAAAGGAATGTTGTCTGAATTGAACAAGTCTGGTTAAAACATTCACTAAATATTGAATAGGTCCAGTGCCTTTTGAACAGCCTGTTTGTTGCCTGGTCAGGGAAATGTCAAAAGAAAAAAGCTCATGACCTTGGCTGGTTGTGTAAACAGTTTTTCAGCCTTTTGTTTTTATCCAAATAGTGACACACACGTCAGCCTCCACCCACCTAAATTCAAACCAGCACCCAAACACACACAGACACACACACACACACACAAACATGCGTGCAACTCCTGCTCAAGGTGACAGCGTTGATAGCTGCTCATACATATTCATGACACTTGCATTACAATAAATAAGTAAGCGGCTTATTTTTTTTTCCTTCCTGAATATTCAATGAAGGACATTTGAACCTTCGGCACATCGCCAACACCCAGCCATTGTAGTTCCACAAGTTACAGCAACAGTAACTGCACACATGTCATAACGTTGCCCCATTTCTAAGATTCATCCCACAAAAAAAACAATCTTTTATTCTCCCCTCCGTCTTTTCTTTAGCGCTCCGTCGCTGCAGACATAGCGGGGACACATTTTGCCTCATGCATATTTCAGATGCAACACATTGTGAACAATGCAGATAGAAACGGCGTGGTGAAAAAGTAACAGCTTTTCCCATAGTTTCCATTTCATTCCTAGTCATTATTTATGGGGACCCTTTCCAAAAACGGCCGTACGACTATGTAATGCATGAAGCTATTTACTTCAATGATGATGGAGAGGCAGCTGTAAACCGACTGTAGGCAATAATGTTAGCCTCTGCACACAAGCAGCAGGAGGAAGGGAATGAGAGTACTACATTGTACTACGTTCTTGTTTTGATCATTGTAATTGTGAATGGTATTGTTGAAGTCAGCAATGTACTGTAATGGCCAAAAAAGGTGCACCGTGAATTGAAAAAGAGATAAAGATGGAAGACTGTATGAGATAAATTGTTGCTAATGCGTACAAATGAATATTGTACAAATAAATGTTGATTTTACTGCTTATGACAACACCCAACAGTAGGCTATTTATGCAACACTTTTTACCTATGGATCTCCAAAATGGCCAATATTAAAGGGAGACGATGTAAACTTTGCTAAACAGCGGCCACTGTGGCCTCAAATGGCTAACACAGGTTAATGGCACGTTGAATTGTCCTTCCATTTCAAAGATTCTCGCTAATAAATAAGACTTTTCATAGCTTGTAAGCTATGACCTGGTCATGACCATTAGCTTTTTAGCGACCAAGTAAGGCTGTAGCAACACAACTCCTGAGTGTATTGAGGAAGTGTGCACTTTATTGCAATCGGATTCAACAGAGGAAGATTGTGGTATTTCTTCTTTCACGTCACAGTCAAGTCATTAATTAAATATCATTCCATCATTCTTATTTTCATAGTAACATAGTATAGAGTATTTTTTTATTTTTATTATTATAGGAATGTTTATTACAAAATACTTCAATTTTTCCCCAATTACAGTTATTTTATAATGTCAACTGTCGTGAGGTGTAGTCTATAAAAGCTAATAAAAACCCTGAAGGAAACAAAAACAGTTGTTACTATAAAATAAGACCAATGAAAGAACACATAATACATTGAGTTTAATAAGTTACTGAATTATTTCTTCATAATTAAAGTTTATTTAATTCTGGCAGTTTTGGAGTTCCACATGTGTCTTTCCTGGGAAACTACCTATGGTGTACAGGAAGTGATTAATTATATGTAGTACAGGTAGTAGGGGTAATAACCACAATTTTAATAAAGCAATACAATTTCTGGAGAATCAATTGAAATATTGTTGATGGATAAAATAACCAGAGAACATAAATGTATAATATATTGTCATTCCCCACCCCCAGCAGATACAGCAGGAATACATGGATGAATGATTAGAGGAACAAAGTAAAAAAACACAAAGCAACACAAAGACGTTCTGAAACAACAAGGTCACAGTGCTGGGTGGTGTTGATTTGACCACTTAGCACCAAATTAATAATAAAAAAAAGAATCCCTCTCAAGTGACAGTAATGCCATGCAAAAGCAGAATGATGATTTCCACACTTAAACGGATTCACTCTTTTGATCAAGCTATTTCGGGAGGCAAGAGAATATTTAGTTGAACATTCTCCTCTGTAGCTGTTAATTATTTAGCTGGCTACTGTGCATTCTAATGATTTAGCGTTTGGGGTTTGTCGATTTCATGTATAAGCAGGTTTTGCATCATCTCAGAAGCACTGAAGTGCAGTTAATACTGAACACAGTGCTGAAACAGCTTCCGATGTTCTCACCACAACACGGTAACCAGACCAAAGAGCTACTCGGTTAGACAGTCTGTATATTTCCTCACGATTAACTCCAAGAAAGTCTTAAAGGCTTGAGCACGCTGCGACAAACGTGTGCAGTGGTGCAAACAGGGAGAAAGAAATCCACCGGCTACATTTAACTCAGAATTCTCTTCTGTACCGATTTCCTCAGCTGTTTTTACTCAGGACATGTGACTGTTGTGATTGCATTAGAATTGCAGGTAAACTCATATTGAGAAACCGGGTTAAGATGCCTGACTTTCTCTAACACCTTGTATTTATTCTGTTAATTAGTTTATTTATGGAAACTGGAAGACATCCTCCCATGTTGGTGTGATATTCTGTGCTACATCCTACAGCCCCCTCCAACAAGTTACAGCCTAGTGCAGGGGACTATGAAATTTGCTGTTAGGGGGCTGCCAAGTTCCTTTAATTACGCTGTGATGTTAAATTGGGTATGGAGGAATAGAGCAGGCTGCACGCTGTAACGCTGGCCTCATGCCCAGGTCCAATGTACCCATAGATACATACAGCCTACCACTGCTACCCAGTTCTTTACGGGGCTTGTTGGCACAGTGATGTCTTCTGAACGTAGTATTTTACAGTGTGGTGAGAAAATAAATATGCAAAAAGCATTATAAGGTAAGAAAAAAATAAATCCATAGTAATATATGTATAATTCTGGCTTCACCATATCCATGTTTTTCCAGGGCTAATGCATTCTGCTTAGAGGCAGACAGCTGCTGGACTGACAGAACTGTATGTACATATGTAGAAGTGTCACTGACTTTTTTTTCTTTCTGTGCACGTTCACATTGCTGTGTGTGTGTGTGTGTGTGTGTGTGTGTGTGTGTGTGTGTGTGTGTGCGCATGGAAAAGTCAATGGACAAGGTGATGCTGGGCCAGATGGTGTGTATGTTGGATGCTCAACACAGAAGCTAAGGTGTCACCTTGGCTTGGTAATGAGACAGGGAGTGGTGTGGTAGGAGCAATGGGTTGGTTACAGAAAATACAAAAGACCCAATGAGTTTTGAGGCTTACATTGCTGAAGTGTCAAGTTTACACATTCTTGAGGGTTTCACGTAGTCTTTGCAAGTCCTTTTTGAATATATAAAAAAAAACCTTTGGCTGTTTTTTAAGCAGCTTGCTAATGAGTTGTGCATGATACTGATATGGTCATACAGCATGACCTTGTGACAGAAGAAAAACATTCTTATTGAGTCACATGCTTGTAATCTTAAAATACTTTTTCCTTAAGGATACTTATACTGAAAATTGTAGTGACCTTTTTTTAAATATGCCATTTGAGCATGGCAGGTATTTTCTAGTGTTTTGGGAGTTCGACCCATACTGTATTTGAGAGTAAAAGTCTGGATATCTTGGCTGCTGCTTCTTTGATTCATCCGTCTCCTGTGAGTACCCCAAATTAATGGAAGGACAATGCTGAATCACTGGAATAACCTTGAAAAATACAAATAAAGAATAGGTGAAAAAGCGGTTTTACAATCTTTGTGCCTCCGCAAATTTGGTTCAATATCACTAAGACTCATTTTGACAGTTTGATAATGAAAGGAGTTACCCTTCAAAAGAGAGCATTATTATGTCTGCAATCAAAAGTGTTCAGTACAGTAACCATTTTGGGGGTATTGTGCACAAATGGGAGTGCTTGTTAAATGGCTCTCTAATTATACAGCATGTTTAAGCATGAGTGAAGGTCTATAAGTGCCATGCTCATGTTTATGATGTATATACAGTAAGGCTCTCTCATATAGGATAAACCTTCACATTGAGTGCACATGAATGAGCTGTAATGCTGTCAAAATGTCCTTCATTAGTGTCACTCCCATATAAACAAGCCCTTTTGAAAACAGATTAGCTCAGCTGCCTCCACTCTGGAACCGCGCGGCTCGCTACATCTCACTGTCTGATTGTCTTGATTTTTCAATTTAAGACATTTGATATATGTAATATTTTATTTTGTAATGTACAAATTTCTTCCATGTCTCCTACCTCCGCTCTCTGCTTGCTGTTTACTCATACATGAGCAGATGAAAAGTCATTAGCTCAATCCCAAATTGCTACCTAGTGTCTCATCTGTAATATTTATGTGCTGCACTAACAAATGCAGAAGAATGACAGAACAGCTTATTGCCACAATGAGAAGTAATGAGATGTAATTTGTTGTTGCACTACTACATAAATCACTTAAATCCCTGCAGTCATATTCACTCCAAAGGTGCTCTGCAATGGACCAGCCTTGGCATTAATCGATGTCTCTCTTTCTGTTGCTCTCTGTCTGCTTCCAACTCAGCTTGAACATACTTCATTCAAGTTTGTGATTTTGGTATCTCATACCATACAACACATTTGTCTGGGATCTGTCAAGTTTTCAATAACTAAAAACAGCTTTGGTTTTAGCTTGACAATTATGGATAATTGTAAGTAATTGTATTATTATGGATAATAAGACCAATTGTAGTACCATTATCTAAATAAAATTAAAACATAAAACAAGAAAAACACAACACAAGTTTGGAATAACACAATTTCCATGCATGGCATGAGAATAAGTCAAATCAGTGTGACAAAATGTTTCCATTGCTCCAAAACAAGAACAGACAAGTGCTGGCACAATAACAGACGAATAAAGATTCAACATTCAAAGAACTTGATCATAATTACAGGGGCAACAAGTGAGTCATATCATGTTAATTGCTATCAGCTCCATGTATCAGCTTGAAAAGCAATCACTGCTGTAACAGTAAACCTGTGAGATTTGAACAACATGTTGGCCATTGCCAAAAAGGAATATTAATCCCTGGCTGTATTGCAGGAAATAAAATCATTAAAATCAAGCAACATGTGTTGATGGACTGCTGACAAAGATCACTGCAGTGTGGGTGGAGGTCAGTTCAGTAGACTAAAGCTGTCTGAAAATGTTCTTTATCCTGTTTCGAACTCTTATCTCAAATGCAAAATGTGATTACTGAACGTTATAATCTGTTAGAAACTAGAAACTTTTCTCTCAATAATAATGCGTTACAACAATGATGAAA
This sequence comes from Enoplosus armatus, assembly GCF_043641665.1. Classification (NCBI taxonomy): domain Eukaryota; kingdom Metazoa; phylum Chordata; class Actinopteri; order Centrarchiformes; family Enoplosidae; genus Enoplosus; species Enoplosus armatus. The sequence goes on from NC_092186.1 coordinate 3,766,524, forward strand.
TGCTGCTGCTGTGGCTGTAGCAAGCAGCTGGATGACAGCAGCCTTATTATACAGTGTATGTTGGGAATAAAAGTTGAAGTTCCAACGATTGTTAATAGTGCTGAAGTTCTCTGATAGAATTCCATGTATCCTATTGCACTCGTATTGCATCACTGCACAACATGAGGCGACTTTGTAAATAGAAAATAGTCTTACTAAGATGATGATGGTGAATAAAAACTATGCCCACTGGCTCTTTATGATGACCAGTAAGAATATATAATACACAAAAAAGCCCAAAAATAATTTATTCAATTAGTGTTACAGCCATTTTTTTTGTCAAGCGTGTTTATTTACACATTTACACTTCCTGTAGTTTTTGCTCCAGTAATCTGAAGAAACACTATTACTGTTTATGGTTGTAATATTCTGTTCAGCTTATTTTATTCATTATGAAAGTTTCCTCACAAGGCTTAAGAGCCAAGCTGCTAATTATACATTTCTTGTAACATAGGCAACCAAAACCTAAGGGTTACTTCAGATTTTTGGCATAAATTGAGTTACTCTTTGGTAGTGGTATCAATGCAGGGATATTACAGTTAGGCCAGACACAAATGAGCATCAGCAAATGAGGCAGAGCTAACATTACCTCCACAACAAGGTCCCTATTTGCTGCTTATTTTTGTCCCTGCTCGTTCGGTCTCCCACTTCCAGCAACATTTGTCCAACTGTTGGACAAATGTGAACCCCAGACAGCAGCATTGGCTCATAACCTGTAGGGTAATTCACAGCACAGTGAAGTAGTAATGGATGACCAATGTCTTTATCTATTCATTTCATTTTAGAATTAGAATATAGAATTATGTGTTTGTATTCTACATCTTGTTTTTTATTTTTTTATTCAGCAAAATCCGTTGATTTCCTATGGGGCTCAACTGTTTCATCTAATTTATTAACAAAGACGCTGCTTTGTAGATGCTGCATATGATGCAGAATCAGCCTCTTTCTTGTGAACATGCTTATAGCTATATTGGAAAATCCTGGATAAAAAAGTCTGTTAATGCTCTCAAGTATATACAAAAACACTGTTTAATTGTGTCAAGGCAGCAAAGTCTTTAAGAAACTTAAAGAAACTTTAAGAAAGACTCTTAATCTTGTTAACGGAAACTCTGCATTACAAACTGGGGTGTTGAGTTTGAAAGATATGGGCTTAATACTGGGGGGGGGGGTAATAAATGGCGTCATCAAGTTGCATTATAGTGTAGGATCAAGGGTTTTTGGAGCCTGACCCAAAGTGAGGATATCTAAACCTCTGCTGCATTAATTTGGCAAGTCCTACAACTGAATGGATGGAGTAGTTTTTAAAAATCCGTAGGTTATAGATGGTTATAGATCCCCTCCGGACATGTATTAAAACATAATACAAATAGTGTTGGAACGTGGAACAATAGTGTGTGTCTATGAATGTGAAAACAGCCTTCTAGTGTCACTCTGCACATACATCATTCTGCACAGTGAAGCTCAACCATCCAACTGTAGGAACAAGAACAAAAGCATATTTTTAAGTGGAGGTGGACTTTAATGTTATGGCCGTGGTCGTGGTTGTAGATGCAGGATTTGAATGCAGTCAGGTCAGAAGTGCTGCCTGAATTTCCAATCTCTGAACAAAAGTCTCTTGTGAACCATTGACCTGAGATAGATCCTCCAGAGGTCAAGTAGAGTCACGGTGGGTCCTCTGTTGTTCAACCGTTCAATCATTTTGCCCAGCCTCTGTATATTATAATATATCCTCTCTCTTTCTTCCTCTCTCAACCTGTCTTTATCTATTTCTCCAGAGAAATTTATTAGGAAGTCGACATCATTAAGCACCTTGACTCATGTGCTGCTGGGCTTTAATGTTTAATTTCACACCAAACGAGGGGAGGAGGACGAGGAGGAGGAGGAGGAGGAGGAGGAGGAGAAGGTTGAAGGAGGAGAGGGAAGAGGGTAGAGGATCGCAGGGGTGGATATGTTTGTTAATTTTATGTGTGTGGAGTCATCACAAACTAAACCATAAATCCTTCGTGGCCTGCTCTCCCCCAGCAGCAGCATCAGTCAGATGTGTGTGTGTGTGTGTGTGTGTGTTGGGGCTTGTATTTGTGTACATATGCTCATTATTGTAAATCCAGTAATTAGCCTCACCAGTGCATTGAGTCAGTGGCTCTAATTGGACCATTAAACCTACTGCCACTCAAATGTCTCATTGTACAACACATAACGATACTGAAACATGTACACCATACAAACACACACTGTGCATTAGTGAAACTTCAAAGTAGGTATGTCGCTGTGTGTATCCCCGCCCACACACACACACACACACACACACACACGAACACAGTGAAATGCTCACTCTAAGAGAAGTAGCCTTCATGGACCTATGTACTCAATATTCACTCATTGTCAATAACATCCACCCTCTCACCATGTTGCTTTGAATGCTGTCTCTGACACCTGTGTGTGTGTGTGTGTGTGTGTGTGTGTGTGTGTGTGTGTGTGTGTGTCAGCACATTGACAGCAATGGAAACCTCAGCAGCTTCAGATACCCAGCATCTGTCAATAACTCATCACTTCTTTCATTAAATGTATTGGCAGCTGGTCAAATTGGCCGTGTGCAGTGTGTGAGTCCTCTTACGTTCCTCTTTGACTCTGCTGTTTTTTTGTTCATTCAAGGCCCATTTAACCAATAAGCTACTGTGTGTGTGTGTTTGTGTGCGTTGTAAAAGCCCACGCCGACAGAAATGTAACACCTAGGAATGAGTCTTAGTGTGCAGTGTGTGTGTGTGTGTCTAGGCTGTCAGGTAAAAGCCAAGGTGATGGATTATGTGTAGTCGTGTGTGTGTGTGTGTCCAGAGGGGGGATTGACGTAGGTGGAGGAGATGGTGTATTAAGAGACCATCGGTAAACACGTTAACTCCGCTGAGAGAGAGGAAAGAGGCGGGGGTGGAGACTGAACATAAGCTAACAACCATAAACAAGAGATGAACAGTGAGGCAGTGGCAAATAAATGAATGCGCTCTGGTTGGAAATTTCAAAAAAGTATTCTGCATGAATCAATATATTAATATGAATTATTCTCACAGTACTTGTTTCCACAGCTGCTTTATACTGTTTAGAAAGCTTCTCCTTCAGTTCACTGCAGTCATCTAAAGGCAGCGGGACACATATGTTGATAAATCTGCAGCCTCTGATTTGAGAAGTGCCGTCCCGGAGTGCAGAGGACGTCCACTGTGTTTTCCTTGATTACATCACATGCAAACAACAGCAGGCTGCTGCAAATGAGCCTCACACACCTCAATGCGTATCAGACTGGGCAGTTACGACTCGGTATTCCACATGTTTCATGTGGGAGATGTCGGAATACTGGGGCTCATTAATCCTGTGCATCATGGCCTCTTTTCCTTTTTTTAATCAAAAGTGGGCGTCACATGTTTTATGCATTTATGTACATATGCTCATTACTGTAAATCCAGTAATCAAAAACAACTGTCAGGGGGTTCAAAACTTGTATTGTTGTGTGGAAACACCCTTTGTAGTGTTATGTTTCTCCCCTTATTCCTACATTCCTCCCTGAGCACTGACGAGGCATGTTGCAGGCTACACGTGCAATTCGCCCAAGGGCCCAAAGTCAGCCACTCAGGTCATTGTACAATGTCTATAATTCACAGTTAGAACATAAGGCAAGCTTCTCCTCATCGCCTGAAAAGCTGACACTTTCACAGAGCCTCAAGGTTTTTCTCCAACGGTAGCGATATGTCGATGTCATAAGGAAAATGCTGAAGATGGACAGGCGCTGCAGTCGGCTGTCATCTAGGTAGATTTTTTTTTAAAAAAGAGGCTGGATGGTGTTGAATAAAGCGAGAGGTTGAGGTAAAGAGTAGAAGGAGTGCAGGGAGAAAACAATGACAACATGCTCGAGGAAACACAGGACTTTAAAAACCATAGAAGAAAAAAATAAGCTTAATGGTGCTCTCAAACATACACCGCCTGCAATCAACCTTGATATACAATTATTTGTTCAGTTCCCTTTGTACAGCTAACGCATGTGAAGCCGTAGCTTTTCTTCCCCCCAGCATGCGTTGTAGGTGTTAACAAGATGTGCGCAATCGTGTGTGTGTGTGTGTGTGCGCTACATCCCATGTCTCTACAGATACAGCATACCTCGCTCTCTGCTGTGTCCCAAGAGGTTGAGAGACTTCAGGTTAAAAGCCTTGGCAAACATATAGACATTTACATAAGTACATGCAGCAGCACAATATATATATATATATATATATATATATATCTGCTCTCCTCCTAACTGACACCTTTATTTAGTAAATGTACAAGGACCGTCTCCCTGAAGAGGTGTTGAGCTGCATACTTTCATTCAGACAAACAGTCCCTGATATTGTTATAGTGCACAAAAGCACACACAAATCCCCCAAATCCCTACGTACAATCTGAAGTTAGCGAGCATATTTAGGGTTATTTTCTTGGTAAAATCTTCTTGATACTCCAGATTTCACTCAGACAGACAGCGGTTCTCCTCGCCTCTCCCATGTGCCGCCTCTATTAGGTGCGTCCACCAGTTAATGTGCCACATCAATAATTCTATATGGGGCAGTCCAGGGAGCAGAGGGAGTGGGAGAAGGTGAAGGAGATGGAGCAGGGCCGGAGAGGGAGGAATCCACTACATCCTACACTATCAACCACCAAAACCTTTGAAGTCTGTCATTTAATTATTTTTAGTGCTTCACTATTATTATTTGCTACTTTTATTCCTCACACGCTCACATCGTCTTCACTTTATCAACTTAGTCAAGAAAGCTGTTCTAATATTACCAGGAGCGTGTCCATGTTTGAACAACTAGAAACTCTCCGTACCATCGTTTACCATATATAGGTGGTTGACAGTTAGTGTTGAGGATGGGGATGTCATAGCTAGCTAGCTACCTTCAAAAAAAATATCAAGAAAATGGCGATGAGCGTAGATGAGATCAGTGCAGCTGTACAAGTTGAAAGACTTAACTCTCAATATATTTCTCTTATCTGTGTGACAAACATAAAGTTAACTGCTCTTGGCAAGGAAAGGGAATGGGTAAGGGTTACCATTCTTTCAAAAGATATTCCCTGGATTTGTGTTTTGATGATGGTAGTGAAGAGCGCTGTCTAAAGCTCAAATGGTGCCTCTGCTATTACATGTATAACTATGCATGTCATCTGAGTGAAGCCCAAAATGTATGAAGCGTCCGTCAATATGAAGATACTCAATGTGTAAACAGCCTTGCTGTTCATCTGTGTCCAATATGGAGTATGTCAAGGCTTTAAGTTGTTTTTAAAGTCTCTAATAGGTGTTCAGATGGCTTCAGACCTGGTGACCGTGAAGGCCATAGAAACTGATTCATGTCATTTTCATACTCATCAAAACATTTACTGAGCCCTTACAGCCGATATGAAAGTTTTTCCTTAAATATGTCACCATTTGTATAGTACTTGTTCCACATTAAAGTTGGTGGTCTGATGGCTGGACGGATGTCAGAGTAGGGCACATGCGTTTTGGGATGTGTGTCCAAATAAGGATACACTGTTTCTGCACCAAAGCTGAAAATATGCTGAGCAGATATAATGTTAAACCAGCTAACATGCCAAGATTATCCAAATCAATGGTGGGGAGAAAATAGCCCATTGAGCAATGCTTCTTACCAAGAACCAGGTTCCTCCAATATGTCCAACAGAAGGTGAGTTACACCATCTGAAAGCTCCACAATGGATGCCCATGATGGAGACAGGTGGAAGGAGAATCAAAGTAGGTGGGAAAAAATGAAAATGAGAGACAGGGAGAAGAGTGGGTGAAAAAGAGACACACAAGCGACGTGTGAGGAAATGCATCTCCTTCAGCACAGCTGGGCTCGTTGTCATGTCAGCCTGTCACATGGGATCTGGCTAGAAATACTGGTTCTCTGTCTCCTCCAAAAGGAAAATGGGACACATCCTTTTCAACGCAGCCACTGCATGGCACTCTTTCACAGTAGAATATGATGCACGTTACAGGAAATGACAACGCAGCTTCAAACAGAATTATTTAGCGAGCAGGGATTGCAACAGAAAATCACCTGTTACACTGTTTGTGTATTCAGATGTAGTTGTTAGTACAAATGGATTATGGATATCGTTAGGGACCAAGCAGTGAGGCAATGGGGAAACAGGAGTTGAAAACTTGGGTTTTTATTTACCAAAAAATCCCAAAACATTATAAACCAAGATGTCGATAATTAGGTCTATAAAAGAGGTAAACACAACATATCAACAACTAAACAAGGTGTTAACTGAACATCCACAATCTGCATTCTTCTCTGATTTAATGGTGGATCGCAAACCAACCTGTATCGGTGCATACCGCCACCTACTGTACAGGAGTGTGTAGCATTGGGGCTTTACCTACTTCAGGTTACATAAAAGAATTGAAAGAAAAGAGAAAGAAAAAAAGGGGAAAAGGGCTATATCTTACAATCTAAACCTGTTTCTAAAAATAAAGAGAGCCTTGCAACATTGACCTGCCACAATGACACACAAGGGAACATATAAAGTGGCTCTGCCAAACCAAATAAAACACAAGGGACACCACAAGATGGACACCAACTACAACCCTAAATACAAATTATCTAAACCCAAATCCCCCCATGGCAAGGCAGCACATGGTTCTGGTGAGCTGGCTCCAGGATTTAAGAGTCCAAAGAAAACTGTGATGTTAATTGTTAAAGTGTTGACTGCAAATTAAATCACCTGTGTAGGTAACAAAACTAATAAGATGAGAGAGTGTGAATTGGGATCTTATTACCATGTGTGGCCATCACAGATATAATGCAGTTTGTTTCATCCTTTAATGTTGTGATACCTTGTTGAGAAGTTACTTGTACTTATCCTGTTTAAAAAGGTAATGTGGTTTTCAGGATCTTTTGTGAAGTTAGCTGCAACTCTCTGCCATGTGGTGTCTTTATGGTGGAGTTTCCAAAACGAACCAGATGTTTTTCTTTCAATATAGTTTAGTTTAAGATGGTTTACTGGACAGGATGACGTATACACAACAAAAAGTCTGATGATTTTGTTGCTTGAGATGACTAATAATGGTTAAGGTTTTTTTCTTTATAAAAAAAGCAAATATTGCCTGTTATTTAAAAAACAAAACTTTATATTGACTTTAATGAGAGCAAATCTGTGAAAAGTGAAACTGAACTTTTACTGTAAATGGACACTTCAAAGTTAATATAATAATAATAATAATAATAATGTTTTCATTGAATTTTACTGGGTGGTACCATTAAAGGGTTCATGTATTGTAGAAGTCTGATGCACTGCCTGTGAGCCATGAAATCAGGTCAGCCCTGCATCACTGCAATATGAGTGCATTTGAATGTAAAACTATTTTTTTCGTATGGTTCATGAGATACAATAAATATATAATGCAGACTAATTGTTGAGCTATTCAGTGTAGCATGGAAAAGCAATACATGTTGACTTCTTAAAAGGCTAAGCAGGGAGAACATTCATGCTTGTTTTCATAAGCAGAACACATTGCATGTCATATAACTGAGCTCAGTTTTGCTCAGTCAGCTATATTTTGTTGCTTTGTTGAGTTTCATCTATTTAAAGGAACATAGATAAAATAAAACTGTGGAAAATAGATGGTTAATGGGAAAAAAAAATCATTACTTAACATTGTAAAGGACTAACAGTAAAAAAAAATAGACCTGTGTTTTGCTTGGTTACGTTATAAATTGTCACACAGTCTGTGCCTGTTATGACTGTGACATTAGATTGATAACCTTTCCGTCAATTCTGAAGGTGGACATCTCACTGAGCTCATTTAGCACATGGCGCGTATCATATGATATTTTCTTATCTGAAGATAATGATCATAATTCACTCCCAGTGCAGTTACAACGGTAATTTATGTGTTAATGCATGTGAGTGGCTGTTAGTAGCACCTGCTGTTCCTCTCGTTTCTGAAGTCTGAAGTGCATAACTCAACCATTAATCCGCCTTTTGTGACCACAACTCTCTAACTTGGATCCATTAAAGGGCACAAGTTGAAGTGATTGTTGGAGAAGAAAACAGTAAGCTGGTTTGAGGACTAATTCTTAACCTGAATTTGAACAAGTTGGAATCAAGTTGGATTCATTTAAACGTAGATTAAAAAGACTGATGGTTTAATTTATTTGATTGTTATAATTGATGGCCGGATTTCACTTCGTTTCCAAGCTCAGAAGTGAAGTTGAGTTGAGAAGTAGTTAAGTGGACCTTTTGAGCTGAGAATTATTTGGTCGAGACAGTTATGTCTAAGCGTGATCGCCAGAGCCTGGCTGAGTCAGCATGTTGGATATTGAGCCTGCTGCGTCTTCACTTCGTCCGACTCCCAAGTTCAACTTGCCAGGCTTGCATTCTAGGATGTGGGTTCAAGCTTGGCTTACTCTGTATTGAGAAAGGCCTAATGTGAGGTAACTGCCAATTGAAATAGTCCCAAGGTCATGAAACTCTCCTATTTGAATCATCAGTATAAAATATGAGCAACTGTGTGAGACAATAACTGGTTCTTTGATAAAAAAAAAAATGACAAGGCTGTGTACAGAAGTCTAAATACACTTTATTTATATAGCACCTTTCAATACAATGTTATGAAGTGCTTTACACAGGGGAAAAAATTGATAGAAAACATCCGATCACCAAGTGTAAATTCAGTTTCATGTGCTGCTAACATCAGGCTGAAACAGAGATCACACAAAACATCCAGCAGTTTAAATCAGTTCACTCTCAGATTCTGGGTCACTTTTGGATGAATTTAACAACTATGGTGAGGTGTTTTGCGGCCAATTGCAACAGAAAACCATTATAAATTTGCCACAGCTCTGGCTTTATAGCAACAGGGGCTACGACTCATGGGCATCACAACATTTAGAACCATGCACCATAGTAAAGATATATTGTCACCTTATCCCGCAGACTCCTGTGTTTCTATGCAGAGGAACATTGAAGATATTATTAAAAGAAAACTTGGAGTTTACACTCCAAAAAGGAAAACACTAACTGAATTTGCATGCACCACCCTGGCCTGCCACTCCACAGGTACTGTCCCCAACCTCCATGCGACAATGAAGAGGCGTGTCTGCCAAGACAGCCCAGCAATGTGCAGAACCTTCAGCTTTTCAGGGCATAACTTCAAATAACTTGTCAACTGACTAAAACATGTCCATGTAACAAACATATTTTTTTTTGCTAAAGGTCTCATATTGTAGAAAGTGAGATTTCCATGTCTTGTTTGATTATAAAGCAGGTGCTGTATATAAATACTGTGAATCAAAATGCTCAGTCCACAGAGAAATGCACACAGCCCGTATTCAGAAACTGTGCCTTGAAACGAGCCGTCAGGACTTCCGTAAGGTTGTGATGTCACAACTACACAGTCACCGCACTCAGCCACGCCCCCTCAGTCCCCTCAGGACTACTCTTCAAGTTTTTGGAGGTTTTTCAGTTCGTCTCACAGAAGGTGCTTTTTCCGTTGAAATAAAGTTAGTTCGTTTCTTGATGGATGGATGGCCGTGCAGCTAGGCTTCAGGGAGCTGGCCAATCAGAAGAAAGTGGGCTTTTAGGGAGGGGGACCTTAAAGAGACAGGAGCTCAAATGGCTTGTTTATGACAGGGTGAACTGAGGGGCAGCATAAAGGGCCATAAGATAAATAAGGATTTTTTTTAACTGTGAAACCCTATGAATGAGTGTACAGTGGTTTAAAAAAATACTCTACCACCAGCGGCTTCGCCCACTTTGTAATTATATTCTATTTTCTTGCCTCACGTTTACATTAATTAAAAATGTATGTTCTTACAACATATAAAGCACAAATATGAATTCCAAAGTGCAGTTGAAGTATCCCTTCATTTGTTATGCCATCTGTCTAAATATTCTGACCTCAGAGGAGTTCTCTTCTGAAAACGAACATAGAGCAGGAATGACAGAGAGAGAGAGAGGTAGGCTCAGTCACGTGGAGTGAAAGTCAAGGATGTCTTTACCTGATATTCATATAACTTGATATCAGCATATCAAAGCCCATCACCTGGCTGAAGCCTTGTCTCACCTCTCCAAAGGGAATGTCAGACATGAAAGAGAGTATTTGAAGAGTTAAGGAAGAGCTGAGCTCCAATGCCATTTCCTTTTAAATTGTCATTTTAGGGGTGTAGAGTCTTCTGAACTCCTTGAGAGTTGATAAGTCGCCTTGAAGTGATGAAATGCTGCTGTGACCGTGCATTGAAACTTAAAGAAATTCACTGCTGTCATTCCTGTACTGCTGGTCATTGATCAGAACCGGTGTGTGTATGGGTGTGTGTGAGTATACACTTTCATACTGTTTCTCTGTCCGAACCCTGGTGCAATAAATAACCAGTTACAGGACCCTCTATACTGCAACATACAAACTTTTTCCACATTCATTACAGTGTGACATAACAGATGATTCAACTCTTTCTTTATTTATTTTTCTCTGCTTTACTGAGTCACATCACTCCTGACATTAAGACGTGTCCAGGGTGATTGGAGTCCCTGTAATCAGACAGCATTTTTGAATTTGGGTGTGCATTCGCCTCTAACATGCACTGAAGCTCACAGACGCTGTAAGGAACCATGCAAACCCAACAGCAGCCATGCAGTTAGGGTGATATCTTTATCAATGATATTGATATTATCATGATACTGGAACAAAGGAACATGTCAGCTTAACTCTTGCTTTGCACCTGTAAGTCATCCAGTCTTCTTGTGTCCTTAATTATTTCTTGAAGGAGCATTTTCTGTGGCTGTCAAATGATTTTTAAACTGAAAATTGATCACAATCATGTTGAAATTCTGTTAAACCTTCACAGTATAGGGGTAACCAAATACATTATCCAGATATGATTCATCGCCAGTCGTAACTGACAGTTAAGTTAAATCAGAACACCCAGACGCCTGGGACCGAGCAGGAACAGTATGAACATGAGCTTTGTATGACTTCAGATCATCATAACAATCATATTTAGATGTTTTCTTCAGTGTCAAAGTAATCTACCGATCTACCATTTAGAAACTGCTGTAGCTAATGTGGCATGACTTTCTATGCCAAACAAATATTGACAAATATATTGAATTCTTCCGTTCCAAGGTGGTCCATAATTCTGGCAGAGTTTGAAAGTGAAAACAACTGTTATTTTCTGTTTTCATGGAATCGTACAGCAAAGTTCGTGCTAAATATCAACTGTGAGATATATTCTTCTTCTGAGTTAAGTCTGCAAGGCAGCACTTCCTATTAGGCTGTGCTATACTATACTGACACCGACGAGTAAAAAGCTCTGTCTGAGCAACTCACTTCAAGGCTAGTAAGTGCATGTATTACAGTAGCCACAAACTACTATCATCAAACTCAATAATAAGGAGCATCATTATGATATTGGACATTGCCATACAATTCATCACTTGGGTTTTGCTATGATTAAATAACTTTTTTCAAAGACTCAATGTCACCATTTTGTGATTTGTTTTGATAGTTCAGGAATAACATGCATATCATTCATTGTTATATGTTTTATATTATATATATATATATATATAATTTTCTGCCTCTCACCTCTTTTCTTTTTTGACCAACTTTCATTTAGTGTTTGTTCCTCTTTTCTTGTCGTGCACCCAGGCAGGAGTGAAAACCCCTCCACATTGTAAAACAAGTGAGTCACAAATAAACCAGTGCATTAAATGTTCCTCTATGATTGTTCTTTTTTTATCTTTAAGACCTAATGATGGACAATGGCAGGGCTTTTAATGCATTGAGGGACAATCTGCTTCAAGCACAACAAGAGTAACGATAAAAGATCAGACAGCTTTGAATAATTATACTCAGGGCGTGGTGTTAGGAGTGAGTGATTAACGGTGTGTGTGTGTGTGTGTGTTTGTGCGTGAGAGAACTTTAGGAGGGAATGATGATTAATGACGGAGCAGACCTTGAGAAGGACAGGCTGCCAGTGGGACAGATGACAGGAGATGGAGGGATGGGAGGAAGAGGAGGAGGAGGAGGGACAGAGTGGAGAGGTGGACAGAGGGCTACAGAACCTCTCATTCTGGAAAATGACTGTTGAATGCTGACACATACAATAGCAGTCATTTACTTACCCTATCATTTATTTCCCTACAGTGCATTGATTGATGATACATCATGTCTTAATGTCACAGCCGCAGATAGTTTGGCCAGAAGGCAGGGGGAGCGTGTGTCTACACTTCCCTACAACATAACAATAACACCGCTTCTTGATTTGTTTTTTTTCCACTTGGGCTCCTCCACTTTTTTTTTTTCTCCATTTATGGATTTGTTATGTTCTTGTTTTCTGTTATGAACATATAGCACTCTAACTGCAGCTGTTTCGGTTGTGCATTTTGGCGATTTGAGGACAATAAAAAGAGTAAAATAAAGACATGTCAAGTCACCGAGGATATTGATATTTTCGGTTTTAGCTGGTAAAGATTTTGAGATTATGTTCTCTGAGGATGCTGCCACTTTTGCGATTGTGTTCTCCTCACATCAAGTGTCGAGTTAACACCCTTCGGTAGTTACTTACCGGGTTGTGGTTTATGGTTTTTTGAAGGCATGGATTGTGACGCTTGACTAACTAGGCTAATGCTTGGTGTGAGCAGTAGCGTTTAACACCATCTTCATTTTAGTCTGGGTGCAGTCTGGCCTCACAGATTAAGGAGAGAAAGAGAAAGGGCACGGAGAGGGAGAGAAAGCAATAGGTAGAGTTTTGACGTAGGTTTTCGGTTGCATCTGGTTCAGGTTTTAACCAAAAGTTTTGTTCTTGCCAGCTGGTCCGTGCTGGCATCACAACACAGTTAAGCTCATTCATGCCACTGCCATATAGACCCATATGGTAAATGACATGTTAATGAGAATGAATGAATACAAGCAAACACCAGAAAAAAACTGTAAATATGCCATTTACACATGACTTGTGCCCAGTTAGTCCATTGAGATGATGGCTGATACAGCCACTGTTTTCATGCTCCAAATCTCTTTCTTTTCTTTTTAGGCCTGGCCATGTTTTGACTCAGTGTCACCCAAATGTAATGTCATGGCCAAGCTTAACCTGTGAAATGGACAACTCCCATGGCAAAATGGAAGTTTTAAATCACAAGCTTTGTTCAGTTCAGTTTAACTTAAAGTGAATGTAAAATACACTTTTTTTATTTTAAATCTATTATACTGCAATTGAAAATCTATATTTTCTATATTTTTTGTGGAAAAAATAATATTTTGCCTTTGTGTGTGTAGCTCACATGGGTCATTTGGAGTTAAAGATCGATCTGTTGATATAATTGCTGAACTGATTGCTTTACATGAGAAGCTGTGGCTAATATGGTCACATGCTGTTTCCTATTCCCATGCAAATATAACAACCATGTACATTCAAACATTCAAATATAACAGTCCAACTTTTTTTTTTACTTATAAAGACCTTACATAACCATAGCGCCCTGCTCCTTTCTCGAAGCAGTGATTCCTATGAATTGCCGTGAGATGAGTCTGGTGTGGGGCTGGAGTGAGGTGGCATGCCACTGCCTCAAATTGTACTATTCACTAATCCATTTGTTCCAGGCACTCATAGGAGGACTCAAGTCAGCAGCAGCAAAGAAAAGACTCCTCTTCACTCCTATCCACAGGGACAACACCATGGCTAAAGCACAGGCACCCTGAGAGGCTGCTGCCGTCTGCCACATACCCCACACACACACACACACACACACACTTGTACAGTCCCCTGACAGACACACTCGCTCTGGGAGCCAGACTTGGGAAACCATCCTAGTGTGAAAGCTCTTGGTCGGGGGCAAATTAGCCTCAGAAAGTGAATGAAATCTAATTATGGGTTTGTGTGCGGATGCATATGTGCTCATCTCCAGTATGAATATGTACACAAACGTGTGTCTGCATAAGTCTATCTTTGTGTGAGCTCACTTGAACTTGTGTGTGCATGACAGAGAAGGAAGTGAGCTGGAGCAGCATGGCCATATTTGGTAGGGATAAATGTGTTGAGGCAAAGATGCTTGACTCCTGACCTTTTTTGTCTTTTACTCTCTGTCACACACACTTTGTTTGTGTCAGAATCAAGTCGCTGTTTTAGCATGACCAGACCTCCTGTTTTGCAGATGAAGCACCAAACAGATGATTAAGAATAAGGATGGCAATATACTATGTTTTTATCCACAAAAAGACCAAAGTCTGCTGTCTTTTATTCCTCCATACCATAGAGCTCCATGGTTGTCTAAAAACTATTAACAACACATCAGTGACTACTAAATGTGCTTTAATGTGCAGCAGAAATCATGACAAATGCTTAATTTTGTTTGTTTGAATAACATTTACTAAAAACTACAGTGCCCAGCTGTTTGAGGTTATTACTGACCCTTTTGTAAAAGATATGCATTTATGACTCATTTTTACAGGTTGATGTCTTCAGATAGAAAGAACAGTGTAGGGAAGCCAGAAAATATTGAGACAGACATGTTTTGGTTTCGGTCTTTTCATGATATTTGACCAAATGAAAAGTATACAACAGTGGCAGCCTTATTCTCTAACAAATGATGTAAACAAACTTAGGTACTTTCCAGATGCAATATGTACAAATCCATTTTGATACAAGTATTTACAATATCTCCATCCTGGATTTTTAGTATGAGTGAATCTGGGTATGTAATACTTCACAATAAGGGGAAATGATGTCACACAAACCTCATTGCACAGGAAAACTGTACACAATTGCCAACTACAGTACCAGTCTGTTGGTTCAAAAGTTCACTTATTTTTAGTGATGTTGCCAGAAATTAACTTGGTGAGTACAATATTATTGTTAGCAGAGGAAGAAAGTTAATGGACAAAACTGCAAAAATTAGACCCAGGTTGTACAAAACTGGAAATTCCCTTAAGCCACTAAATGATTCAGCATGTCAGGATTTAAACTCTGTTTGGATGGATAGGACAGAATATGTATGAGTGTGTCATCCACATTAATTCAGGTGGATGTGGAACTTGTGTCTCTGTGTGTTCAGTTATATGTGTGTGTTCGTTTTGAAGTGTGTGTCAATCATTTGGCATGTGATGGTGTAGGGGTTGCCTGGGCTCCTGCAGCCGTGGTAACAGCTGTGAATTTATACGCTGTAATTGGCTGATGAAAGACACATAATTGAATCTGTTGAAGGGCACAACATTACAAACCCCTGACTGAGTATGTGTGGGTTTGTACGTGTGAGCTACTGTGATACATTTTTAAAAATAGCTTCTTAGCTTCTCCCACAAGAAAGTGAGAAAATAACTTGAAATCAGAAGTTTGTTTCCGTCTCATCTTTGGTCGCTGTGAGGAAAGAATTTTGAACCATGTACAGTAGGCTTAATGATAATGTCATGGTAGCATAATGGACACCTTACATGGCCACCTCACATACATACTGGGGCTTTTCATTCTTTCAGTTCATATTTCTCCCACACAACATTTAAGCTACAGGCTGGTGATGTAGAATTTCATTAGATTGAAGTGTCAAGTATCAATACAACATACTTAACTAATAGTTTGCTGTAGAACGTGAGAAGCGTACCCAATCTGCAAAATAGGTCACTTGTTGGTATCTTTCAAAACGTATCCAAATGGCTGCTCCAAAAAACGACTCATATGACCTTTTTCTGATCCACCACCTCTACTGTTAAGGTTAAGTTTAGGCTGCTGAAACTACTTACATTATGATGGTTACATAATTGCCATGGTTAAAAGAAACCCCTGCTTACCATTGGCACGCGGAGGAACATGAACATGAATAGTGGTCTCATGTGTCAAAGTCACATTTTTGGCACAAGCATCCACTCCGACCTCCTCCCTAAGACGGAGAGAGGACAGTCACGACTCTCATGATGGCAAGCATCACCATAGGTCATGGTAAGCGGTTGAACAAACCACTCATCCTATTGTTACTCTGGTGAGGACTAGTTTACTACTTGGTAACTACTTTATGTATATAGTGTATTTTTATGTATAGGTCTGACAGATACATCACTTTGAGTATAGTTCAATTGGTAAAACAAAGATACCAGATGAGTCAGTTATGTCCCAGTGCCTATTTTTATTAAAATAGCCAATGAGAAATGGCCTGACAAAAATCTTCATCATCCAACGTTACAGTTCTGCAATATTACACCATCCTCCTGTGCAAGTGATCCAATTGACCAGCAGAAGTTGCTTGTTTGGCAATAAGGATGAGAACTGTCAATATCACGAACATGCAAGGGTGCATGAAGGGTTGCTTTATCTCAACCATTTTTCAGATACAGCACTCACCTGCTTGGTGTGAAAGCACAGCTAAGACGGTGCTAAGACAGTCAATTATCCTTCTGTCTCTCTCTGTCTTTCTCTCTCTTTCGGTCAGGTCACAGAGAACCAATTGACTCCATGTTGCTTCTGTCTCTCCGCCAGCCAGTCGCACCAGTGCTATGATGGTTAATTAAGAAGTTGTGGAACAGCAGACAGCTCTGCCTGTCCTTTTTATGACTCTGAATACAAATATCAGTGTGTATCCATGTGTGTGTGTGAGTGTATATGCATGTTGTCTTTAGTTTGACTGCAAACTGCAGGTAATTAACAAGCTCTCACTCCGTGATCTCTCTGTCAAGAGTCAATTAGCCTGGTGGGTTTGCGGATATGGCGACGTCAGTCCTGCGGTACGAGGAAGTATTTGTTAATGTGTTTGTGTAATGGGAAGGGTATGTGTGTGTGTTGAAGTGTTCGACAAGTATTAATTACCTCAGGGCTTGTCAGAAACCAGGGGCAGAGAGAGAAAAGAGACACCGACAAAATGAGGGTGACAGGTTATTATATAGTTCATATATATCCATACATGTCCAAATAACTGCTCATCCTATTGAATTAATTCATCATGATGCAGTTCAGGTAATGCTTTGCTGGAGCACCAAAAGTCAGTTATAGAGGGAGAGAGAGAGAGATGATGATGATTGTCAAAATGTCATGCTTTTTATGTCTGGCCTTTTTTCAACAGGCATTAAATGTATCTGAATTCTATAATAAGCCATATAGTAGTTTTAATTTCTTGAGGTGTAGCCGGGGGGAGGAGAGTGTCTGGTTTGGGGACCTCAGAATTGCTTCTCTGCTCTTTGCAGATGATGTGGTTTTGTTGGCTTCATCAGACCGTGACCTTCATCATGCACTGGGGCTCTGCTGGAAAAAAGTGGGTTGCTCCCTCTGGGTTGGGAGTGAGTTGCTCCCCCAAGTGAAAGAGTTCAAGTATCTCAGTATCTCTTGTTTGTTACCGTGTCAGATGGATCCTCTTGGTCTGCGGTTTGTTCGGCAGATACACCAGTTGTTCTTCTGTCGCATTTGCTTCCCCCAGCAGTAAATACATGTGTCATTGAGACAGTGACCACATGTGTTGCCAAATTAACCATGACTGAAATCTGAAGGATTATAACTTTAATATATTCAAATATATAGTAAATCATTATAAGCCAGATATCTGAGCCAGCCAGTGTTGTCTGCCTCTGTTCCACACGCATCAGCATTCCATTAAAACAATTTGTAAAGTTAAATTCTGTGTTGTTTGATTCACATTTTAGTAAATTAATCTCTTAATGTATTAATTTCCAGCAGTAGTGATAAAAGCGGTGAAAAATATGCAGACATGAACAGAGCCTACACTACATAGAGACAAGAAAGACAGCTCCACGGAATCACAAATAGCATGACAGCAATCAACAACAGATAGCATGACAGTACATCAACGAATAACATGACAACACAATGTTAGGACTGGTGAAGTATGAATATTATGTTCAGAGGCTATGGACACGAAAACACCTCACTGTTTCTAGTGTTCACAAGTTTGATTTCTAATAAACCAGGCTCTTAATGTTGTAGAGAAGGAATTGTAGTTGGCACAGTTTCTTATGTCTTCAGGTAAATTTTTCCAATCCTTGGAGGCTCTGACAGATTGGGCCTAACATTTCTTTCAAATTCTTTGATGTGTGACGTGAAAGACAGATTTGACTCAACAGTGATAAGGTATTTAAACTCAAGACACGATCTGTAGATTTTTTTTCAAGAGACTGTGATGTCTGTATCCGGTGTTGGGCTTTTTGTAAAGAACATACTGACTGTTTTTGTAATGTTAAGCTGAAGTCAGAATTGAACTGGCCACGTGGTTACTTGTACCATTACAGCAGACAGTTTTGATGCAGCTTAGTCTGAGTTTTAAAGCAGGGCTTTGGTCTCCCATGGGAGTCTAGCTGATTTTTTGTGGGGGCACACTAAATCCTCCCCGTGTTTTTTCAAGAAAGTGGTCACATATAAAGATAGTGTGACAGCACAGACGTTTAGCATCTCATTATGGTGTAATTATTTTTAAAGAGGAATTTATTAGTTGTCTCAATGCTGCTTCTGTGGGTTTTTTTTTTTACCTAACCAGCAGCTTCAGGGCAAGATTAGGAATGTGTTGATTAAAAACCTACTGTCAGTTGAAACCCTGGAGGTGATATCTATTCCTGGCCCCCATTTGTTCCTTCCAGTGCAGTTCTACCACATGCAGCGGTCCACCCATGGTCCCTTCCTGCTTTGGCGGCTGTCTTCCAGGCTTCCTTGTTGCTCTAGGTGTTGGTAATGAGTAGCTTCAAACCTTATTTCCCCCTCATTACTGTCAGGTCCTGCTGGGTTTGCTGCTTCTTTCCTTCTCTCCAGGATGTCACTATCAAAGAGTTAGCTCGCTCGCTGCTGGACACAGGTAGACTTCTGAGGGCCTCCATGACGTGTGTGTATGGAGGGGTGTATAGGGAAAAGAAAGGTAGTATGTACTGTATGTGTATTGCATGCCTTCTATCTTTGCCCCTTCTCCCATGTTTCTACTGTATTCATTTTACCATTTTGTTGGTTCTCCCAAAAACAGTTTACACTTGCTTTGAGGGTTTGGCAAAGTGACGCTAATTAATCACTTTCTCAGTTTGTTTGACAAAATTGACACATTAGACTGTTTTCACACACCACACTTGCAACCTAACAACCAGAGAGTCAAGTCAAGTCAACTTTATTTATATAGCGCATTTAAAAGCAACTAGAGTTTACCAATGTGAAATCAGTAGTAAATAGTAGTAAAGTGGCACAATAATAATAAATGGCAATGAAAACACAAGGCTATATCAAAATATGTATACAAATGTAAAACAGAAACAGAATGAAAAGCTTTCAATTTATAAACAATAAAAGAATATAAAATACAAAAATATTGAAACTACTAATAGCAACCAAAGGCCATTTAAAACACGTACGTCTTGTGTTTTGTCTGAAAAGTGTAAATGGAGGGTAACATTTGATTAAAAGCGGAAGGCTATCCCAAAGCTTTGGAGTTTCCACCGCATTCTGCACCAGCTGCAGACGAGACAAAGAGGACTGGCCAACGCCCAGATACAGGGAAGTAATCTAGCCTTGAGGAGGCTGGCAGTAACCGTCTTCATGTTGTTGAAAGAGAGGATGGTTTCCATGGAAGGTATAATTGCATGTCATCGGCGTAACTATGAAAGGCGAAATTGTGCTTGCAGAACATGGATCCTAAAGGGAGCATATACGGAGCAGATAAAATGGCTGCCAATCTTAACAAAGAAAGTTCAGTCAGTTAGAGGCAAACCACTTGAGACAGACATCCTTTCAGTATCTTAAATGAGACTTGTAGCCTATCTTTTTTGCCATTTATGTTCCACCTTTCAACATACTTGCCTAAGAGCACGGGTGTCACTGTTCAGCCATGGCTGAGTCTTGGCTCTAGGTTTTCTGACTATCAGAGGGGCAACAGAGTCCAAGATGTCTTCACAGAATGAATTAAGCTTTGTGATTAATTGTTCTGTGTTCAGCTAGAAGGGTTGGGCCTTAATACTGCTGAATAGAGGGAAGGCTCTGTAGGCATCTAAGAAATTACTTGCAGTAGATGTATTTATAGAGCGGGAGTAACAAACAGGTAATTTAGGATTGGGGACGGTGTGAAACAAGGTGGACAGTTCAAGGACAAAAAGGGAACAAATGCCAGAGGTGGTCATCTGCTTGCTCTTGCTGTCCGTTGGAGGGAAACGGTACAAAAGAATGATAGATGTAGTAGTTAAGTACTCATGCAGCTGAGAGATAGATCCTCCCCTGTATCATCTAGCTAACTGACAATTCTTCAGGAATTATATTCATATTGGACAATTTTGCAGCACACAATTTACATTCAACGCCAGCATTCAGTGTCCAACATTTACGTCAGAGACTGGAGTTTGTGTTCCTTCTCAACCCTACAATTAATGTTGACTTTTTTTTTAACCATGATCATGATCGTAATACCTTAGTCATGCACATATTTTGTAGGGGTATGTATTTTATTAAACTTTTTTTTAAATGTAATGACATTGAAATTTGTCCTGTTTACAGCTCCATTTGGGTGTACCTCATAACCTACATCAATGTTGGTTGCTGGTTGATTTTGGTTTGACTTTTGTTGCATGTCATATCCCTTTCTGTCTCCCCATGTTTCTTAAAAAAACAAAAACTTTAAAACATAGATGTCACAACTGAGTACAAGTGCCCATTTTCAGAGCAGTGCTTACAATTTTAATTTGCTAACGGGTTTCCACTGAGGTAGCATCATGGCTAACGTGCCTAGCATTAATTTGTGGTACCGACAGGAAGAGTCAGGTCTGATAAAGAGTGCTGGTCTCAATCTGAGATGTTCCAGATCATGTTTTGGCGCTTTGGCGTCTTTGAGTACCCTGAAAAGAGCTCTATAAATAAAATGTATGATTATTATTATTATTATTATAGTTTGGAAGAGCCAGTTGAGATGTGAGTAGAGACTGAGACTATTAAACAATAAAAAAAAAACATCAGAATCAGGTTTATTACCAAGTACGTTTTCACATATAAGGTATTTGATTTGGTATTTTGGTGCATAACAGTAAAACAAATAAAAATATAAGTCCTGCGAAAGTCAAGAACATGAATATAAAATTTTCAACCTGCAAGAGCTTATGTTATTGGCCACTTGGGGGCAGAGGAAACAAACATTGTCACATCATCCTTTAAGTTACTTACTATCCAGGACCTATGCCAAATAAAATGTCATTAATCATAATCACCTATTAATAATAAGTAACTTATCATCACTTGAGACAATTAATTACTTCATCAATACTTACTATTTTTATGGTCATCTCTTTCAAAAATGTACTCCTTCTATTGTGTTTTCCAAAAAAAACAATAACAAAACTCATTACGATAATATAATTGCTATTGGTGTTTTACAGAACTTAAACAATCCAACTACCCAGGGTAGTAAAAAATATTCTAAACATTAACTGAACAGTGCATCTAATAGCAACCTTCTGCAGCTAGGTCTGTGTGGTCACTAGTAGACATAGATGTCATGTGACTACATTACTTCCTCCCAGTCTTACACTCTATCAATTTCTGACTGGACCGTAATTGGCTGATCTTAACACGACTCCTGGCCCATGATTGGGTGAACAGAGAGCGATGGAGAGAGAGGTTTACCACCGTTGGCCTGCTGCTGATTTAATGACATCAAGGCATATTTACTCTTTTTATTTTCTCTCCTATCCCACTTGTGCTAAAGCTGTCCTGACTGAAGGGTTTTACATCAAGCAGAGGGTGCAGTATCTGTATCATACCACAGCAGCCCATGAGCATGCCAGCATCCCCATACAGTCTCATCACATGTGTGCCAGCTAGCAGAAAAAGAATTGTGTCTGCTAACGGCTGCTTCAGTCCACAACATTGGTTTAGCAGTGAAAATACTAAAAAGCTTAATTGTGCTTTTCATTAAAATGATAAGCTGCAAGCTCAAATGTACAGCACTTTAAAAAAATCCATGCCAATCTCCTGCCAAATGTACTGTATATCAAAGCGTCCTTTTGCCAAATTTGTTTGATTTCTCACTCCCTGGGCCAATCAAAGTACCTTCTAATGCTCCTCCCACATTTTTCACCACGGTACATTACAACCTCAATCTGAATAGTGGTGCTATATGTAACATATCCCCCGGCCATTTGTTTTGCCTATTTAACCGCACTACACTTATCTACCTGGACAGTATCCTTCTACCCTGTGGCAGGTAGCTCATTCCAGCGCCGCTGACCACCAAGGCTCAAGACTTTATTACCCACACCAGGCCAGGGGACGAATTTGTGCCTCCCTCTCTCTCTTTCTCCAGGAGGACTTGGGAAGGCAGAGTATTGAGCCCTGGAGAGGAGCTATGGAACCCCCTACGTTTAAATTTAGCCCCCCGTTTTATCTCAGCTTTCTCATTAGCAGCACTGGAGACTAATTGTTTCTGGTTAAGTCTTTATTGCTGCAGGTTCTTTCACTTGTTCATCTTTCTTGCTCCCTCTCGCTCACTGCTTTTCTCTCTGCTCTTTTCCAAATGGCACTATGGCAGGGACGGCTCTTTGTATGGCAGTAATTAGCTTTTATGGTGTTGCTATGAGCGGGGTCTTTTCACTGCCGTGGCCGTCACTCTGCTCGGCCTGTCGCTTTATCACCCTGCCATGCTCTGGGCAATTAGTCTGCAAGCCCACCTCCCTCCCAACCCGTCGCAGCCATCATCCAGCCATATCCTTCCAAACCCAAGCAGAGAGAGAGAGAGAGAGAGAGAGAGAGAGAGGCCACCTACCTCTCACTCTGCACTTTCACAGCAGGAATACCAAATGTTAGCCTTAGAGCTCCTATTTTCACCACTGTTGCCACATTGGCTGCGAGTGGACACTGTAAAGTACTGTAAAATGAATGCAGTCAGTTGTGACTTTTTTAATGATCACTGTGGACCCCAAGCGGAGCCCTCTGTTATGAAAATGAGGTCCTTCTGGAAAACTCCTAATCAAATGACTGTGTTAATACCTGGGTGTCGCTTTGAAGTGAACAGCTTTTGAATTAAACAGGAAGAAATGTAAAAGCGAGGCTACCTGCATGAACACAGTTTGATTTAAAGACACTTTGATATCTTCCCCCCCCATGAGAATTGGAATGTGTGGTTTTACTGCACTCTCTGTTATTCAGTAAACAAAAGTGTGACATGTGAGAAATGTGCACATTTTATGTGAAGGAGCAGGTAAAAGACGACTGAAAACAAATACTGTATAGTTAGATAGTGCCTTACTTGTAAATCAGGCAGGCAGTTAGAAGCAAGGGGCAGTCAACTTTATTAGCTACTCATGTGTGCAAGTATCCAACATTAATTACAACAACCTATTACCTAAATATCTATTGTGTGTGAAAGATGTGCTACCGTAATCGAAGCATAAATTGAAGAAGATTTGGGTATGTGTTGCTATAGTATTATGTCTGAATAAATGCATAAAAAGAGTATCACCTAAAACTCAACAAAGAAGGAAATATATGTCACATATTGTTTGCACTAATCATCGATTTATGGGCAGTGCAGCACAAAAATGCCAGTTTCGGTGAGTGCTAAACCCCAAGGACGGAGACGAGAGAGGACCAAAGTGAAAACCATTTATCAACACATATTCAAATGAACAGTCAGTTAACAAAAAACTTCCTCTTCATCTTTTCTCCCATTTCTGACTGTCAGGCCAGCTTGCAAAATGCATTCGGGGTGAAAATTGTACATAATTTGCCAATTAGAGGCACGTGTCTGTCTTTCTTACAATGACCAAAAACTTTTTGATATGACATTTTTATTGCCTCAAGTCATTTTACTGAAGATGTTCAAGATGACTGTAGTACTTCCACACTGAGATGTTCAGTCCCCTAGATTGACAACAACTGATCAGGAATATCCACCTCATTTTTCTCGACAACCATTTTGATTTCACTGCTCCAGTAAGAATGACAAATCCCAACGCAGGGGAACATTTGAACTCCTGGGACCTATTGGCAGTCTTGTCACTGAGCTGTGGTCTTTCCTTCTTAGCTCAGATATTGATCTGCCGCTTAGGCAATTAGTCTGAGCGGACCCTTTTCCCTTCTTATTCTTTCTCCTCCCTGCTCCAATCTGAAGCTCTTAGAAAATACCTAAGGATTGCCTGGAGTCAAAAGAAGCCAAATTACCTACTCTTTTTCTTCCTTTATTGTGATCACCTGCCAGCTACAGGGGTTAGGAAAGGTTTCGACTGTTGATGCAACTCAATCAACTCTCCCTTTCTCCCTCATACTGCACCCAAGGCCTGCAATCCAGTGACACTGCTGCCTAGAATAGAAAAATAGAAAACAATGAAGGAGACGCAGAGAGGAACTTGTTTAGTCGTTTTGTCAATATAAGTGGGTGGCTTAGAAAGGAATGCCCCTGCATTTAGACCTGAACAGGCTAATATGGCACTTCGAAGACTCAAAGTGTAATTTCCTGTGTATGAAGAATTCTATCCAGTGGCCATCCATTCCTAACACCAGAGTTTAATTTGAGCAAACAAGAGCAATCAATGGCATTTCAATTTGTGAGGACAGTAGACTCATTCATTTACTCATCGAATCGCCTTTTATGAACAAAACAAACTAGAACCATAGAGATTGTCCAAGAACAAAGTGTTTCTGTCGTCAGCAGCACTGCTGTTTATTGAAGCTCAACCATGGCTTGAATCCACCACCAGTTTACCAGTTCATTTTACCAGTTGGACACTGACATCAAATTGGCCATTCTCCTTGTTGAGGCAATCCTTACTTTGCTTGTTTCACTCAATTTTGTCTCTTTTCTTTTCACTGATGGTGGGCACTGAAATAAGGGGAAAGCTGATTGTTTGTCTGTTTGCAATAGCTGTGTTCTCAAGGTTTATCTAGAAAATAAACAGCTATATGGCTTAAAACTGAAATAGTAAGACTTACTGATGTCAACAAGTAAAGTCTGCAGCTGTGGCATAGAGGATGAACGAGAAAGACAGTAAATACAGGAAGGATATGAGCCAGAGTGATTTTAGGGGGCACTGAAGTAGAAGCAGTGCTACTGTATGTTTAAAAGGGCCATTAAGTAATGTGCGACCATAACTGAAGTCAAATACGACGTAGCACTTTTTTCAAAGAAAGCTCCCTATACAAGTCGACACTAAACTAAACACCAGTCTTTCACTTCATCACTGGGCAGTTGGTGGCATGTTTACAGAGCATGTTTCCGAGAAAGCCTCCCACATGCTGGATTGCTCCTCTCAAGATTTATTTAGTATAGCTACAATGATTGACTTGACTTCACATCTTCATCAGGTATACTCAGCGTATGCACAGACTTGACTGATCCGATTCAACACAGTTGTGGGTCCGTACAATGTTTAAAATCCAAAGTCACAGTCAATAGTATAAGATTTGGACAATACAATAAGGCATGCCACAAACTTGGGCACACACCCACATTCCTATACAAGTTCGTAATCGTGCCTCTCCATATTTGAAAAATTGCAGTATTAGGAGCCGCACGCAGCTGGCAAGGCTCCAAATTAATAATTGGCTCTTTGGTCTTTGGTACCCCTAAGTCAATCATTAAGTCCTCCACCTTCTTCAAAAACAATAGGATAGCCACAGTATTTTTGAAAGGTGAGAAAAAGGTGAGAGGCAAGTAGAAAATACCAACACACTGTACAATATCAACATGCAGCCATTGTGAAGGTTTCATCAAAGAGACATCGTTTGAAGGTTTTCCTACTTTTGTGGACTTAAGGCAGGCCTGCCCTTGTACTTGCTTTGATTTTTACAAAGTGCTCGCTATTGTGTGGGAGAACAGACATCCAGTATGACGAGAGTGCGACTCATGCGAGTATGTACACATTATTTTTTGTGGATAATGCAACAATTGCGGATAGTACAACCACAGAGGCGCGTGATTTTGCACGGGGACCATGCTGAGCCCTAATGTGTGATAAACTGGTTTACACAAAGCCAGTTGTGTCAAAATCTGATTGGTTGAACTCGTGTGAACTCAGCTGATTGAGTTGGAAGTGGAAAAGGAAAAAAATACACAACATAGGTTAATGATAAAGTTCAGTACATGAATAAAACAAGTGGCAGAATTAAATTAATGACAATCAATCATCTATGCAAAATAGCTAAACAAAGATAAACATTATTTAGACAACTAAAGAAAAGTCAAGAAAATGAGAATTCTCAAAATGTCTCTGAGGAGTTGGTATTAACACGTCTTTCAACTTCAAAAAATATGTTATGCTCACTTCATCCTATAGGGAATAAGACATTGCAAGACAAAAACATGTATCGTGTTGTCAGTGGGAGCTCAAGTTCAATCCTTCACAACATCTAACCGGCCAGCCTTTGTCAGACTTCCGCCTCGATAGGCATTCATCTGTATCGATGGCACATATCTCCTCCTGACATTTGGTTAACTGGGAGTAGAAAAGGGAGGGAGGGAGCATCACTTTATATAATTACTGGGTGCCACCATGTTGAGGAGGCTATTACAAGCTAATGACCATTGCCAAGATTCCCTCAGAGCAGCAAAGACTTGTCCAGAGGTCGCCCTCACAAACATGCACAAATAGTTATGCACATATGTATGCTGGTGGCCATGGAGTTTATATATATATGTGTATTTCTTTGTGAAGATACATACATAAGCATTGTCTTCCAGTGTAGTTACATGATATCTGGTTGTCATTGACTAAAACATCTCCAGCCATTTAGGAAAAAGACATATCTCTCTTTGTCATAATTTCTCAGCTCGCCTCAGTAAATTGACATAATTAATTTACCTATTGACAGAGTCTTCATGCCCTCGACTGATTTTTAACTTAAACAGTGTCTGAGAGAAAAAAAGCATCAACCTTTTTAGTCAGCTAATGAAGCAGTAACAGCGATGATTGTTTTCCTACTTGAGGAGAGTTTGTGTGAAACTAATGACTTCTAAGCAATAATTAATTGATTCTCGGCCACCTGAATAAGCTGAGTTTTAATAAGAAGTGACAAGGAGAACAAGTCCCAATATAACCATCTCTTCACAGTGTAAGGAAATCACTACAGTGCTTTGATTCAGTGGTGTGGAAGCAAAATAAAATGTCCCTTTGAGATCCTGCCTCCAAGTCATAGTGTGTCAGAAATTTACACCATTTATGGCAAAGTGTAGCTTTGAGGCTATTTGATGAATCTTTATTCCAGTTATTCCAGTACCGTTTTTTTATGCTGAAGAGTATCAAGAATGATGATGAGACACCCTCTTGACAATAAAGTCACAAATTTACAGAGATCTGTGAGTGACATACATAAACCATATAAATCAATGTCTTTCAATTGGATAGAATTGATACCTACAAAGAATTGACTTCTTGAATGAAGTGTCTCATTTCAATGACATGTGTTAGAATCATCTGATACTGTTACTGAACAGTGGCTACAGTAGAGTAGCTGCTGATAGGTTAGTGTAAACCTCTGTAGCGCTGTTCTCAAGCTCGATGGAGTAATATTTTTCACTCTAACACATATTTTCCAGATGCTTGAGGTGCAATTGATTGCTGTTTCTCCTGCTCAGAGGTTTTACTTTGAGATCTATTACATCTGTTCCTTAGGGCCTGAAAGGGAGTGCAGTTTCGTATAAATATGTACCGCACATACACACAGAAAGCCTCTATGGACATTGTGTCAGTCATTGGCTGCATATATTGTTGAGCTTGAACGTGTGATAAATCTCATATTGAAAGCTGTGCATTGCGCATTATTGTGTAAAGGTTTCCTAAACAGCTACGACTTGACAACACAGAGTATCAGGAACATGCTGCTGTAAAGACAGCTCTGGAAAGAAGGCACCTTTTTAGTCGTCAGTGCAGAGTCTGATATGCTGTTTGTGAGTCAAGGCGATTCCCTGAAGACCCATAGAGCTCTTATCTACATTTGACTTTGAAACTGATTTCTCTTTTTTGTTTGCTTCTCAAGGAACATGTGATATTTCTCCACACTATGTTATTTAGTTTAATATTTCCAAAGTTTGTTTCTGAAGATACACTTTTACCCAAAGTTGGAGTACAGCTAATTGCCAACTTCAATAATTTATGCTCAAGTACTGAATTGCTCAAAAATGTAACATGTACTGTCTATGTGTAACAGTCACATCAGATATTTTGAGAAACAGCCAATTTAGCCCAATGACATTTTGGTTTAGTCTGGTTATTCTACTTTGACACCAAATGTACAAGTGCGACTGCCCTGATTTTCCACCAGGTAACTGGGACAAAGTTCAAATAAATGAAACTTTAATCCTCAAACACACTGAACTCAACAACACATGCCCAGTGACATTTTGTCACTGACAGGAGGCAGTTAATTTCAAGCTAATTTCACTGCAGGAAAATGGACAAGAAGTGAATGTTGTGCGTCCCTGAAATCCAGAGATATCCTTACTTATCACCTTGCTACATTAAGGGCACACTACTTACTGAATTGGCACTGAGTGTTGGATGCATGGCAGAAAATACCAGAGAATAGGCATGTCAGACTAGCCGAATTTGTTTTGTGTGTGATATATTCTGATTCTGATGTCTGTAGCATCTTACTCTGCTTTGTAGGATGCGTATCTCTCTAACTATTTGTGCTAGGGTTCTTTTTGTGAAAATCAGGTTAGAGTCAAGACGGGAAAGGGAAGAAGATGTGAGCATAGTCGTGGCAGACTCAATAAAGCAGTCCTCAGCAGCAGAACTCTTGATTCCGGAGATGGAAATCATGAATTACTTTGCTGATTCAAACCTTTTGTTTGGCTCAAAGATTTGTAGTCACTGACTATGTACTTGTTCACTTTTGTCCTAAGCAAAGTGATCACATCACCTTCAAATACACTTCAGTACATAAAACAGCAAATTAAATTAGCCCATAGTGCCATGATGTTCCACACTAATTCACACTGTCTTCAGTTCAGTTGTATGTTCAGTCCGTTGCTGGTGTTACGTTCAGTTCAGTACAAAACTAGGGCTGCACAGCCACTGTTTATAAGGTTTATAGCTCAGCAACTACTTGCTAAATAGTTATCACATCATGATTGTTTATGTGGCTTTTGTAGTCTTTTAAGTTTAATAAGATTTTAAAGAGGATGCAACGCACTGTGTATCACGGCTGAGGTAAGTCCTCTCAGTCAACAGTGAGCAGCTCCAATGCTAAAAGCTACTGACTCCTTCAGTGAAAATGGGGATTTGGTCAGTTCAGTCTGAAGATCTGGTGTTAAAGATTTGTTTGTACATGGACTGAACCATGCATGTACAGTATGGGATCATTTATGATCAGAGTCAGAATCAGTAATACTTTATTGATCCCCGGGGGGAAATTACACATATTACACATGGTGGTCATATGGTCGTGCATCTCAGCCAGAAATATTGAGTATAGATGTGAATGTTGCTCCAACAGGTGGATCGGGGTCCAGAAGCATAGCAGGCATGCTGTTTATTGAGCTGTAAGAGCTTGTGAGGCTTTTATGTAGTTGCTTGCTGCCAACTTTGTTAAAGTGAGGTCATGTTTATAATGCAGAACTTTACACTGATGCTGTACCATGAGGAATACAATATGTTAATGTTGTCTGTAGGCTATAGTGAAATACCGTAGACTGTTTATGATAAGCCTGGTCCATGTAGGAGAGGCAGAGCTGTGCTCCCTCTTTGCATTTCTAACATGCTCCAAGCATTTGGTTGCATGAATGATAGAGATTACTATTTCCTGCAATTACACATTGGACGTTTCTCTGAAAGACTTTTTTTCTCTTTTCTTTTTGTGGTTTTCATTGAAGCTAGATGTCTTTCAGTGAATGTTCAATCACTGAAGAGTTTTATTACAGGTATAGCAGTAACACTCTTTGTCCAGATATTGTGGTATTGTTTTTACTAACTGCTTAGTTCTTTTGTTAATCCTTTTTAAACCATTAATGTGTCATGCATCTATTCCTGTGTAACAAAGGAGTCTTCCATGGAAAAAACAAATAGGCACTAAACCTGCCAGCAGTTCAGTCTATATTTTCAGTGCTAACATACATCAGTAAGGTTATTGATTATAATTATATATTATTGTTGCTCCACAGCGATGGTAAGTATTCATGACAAAACACACTCTTGACAGGGATCAGGCTGATAGCTGACAGTGTACATGGTTTATTCCATAGTACACTGCTGCACTGCTAACTTCAGGGCCAGACTGGGATAATAATTCAGGCCAGAAACCCAGGCCAATATCCACACATTCAACCATGTATACTGTAACATTTTTGTTGAAATACTTTTTTGTTTACTTTTTATGCCAATAACATATCTTTTAGTTGTAGTACTACACACAAAATTGCTTTAAAAAGCTAGTTAAAAACTACCATAATTAATAATATATATATATATATATAAGCTGATTGGGGCCTGACACAAACAGGAGTTTTCCCAGTCCCCCCGATGCCCAGTTTGGGCTAGCATGGCTGTACATCACTGGAGATTTCACCACCGATCCTTCTGATGCCTGCAGTCGGTCCATCTAAAGCCTTTCAAACAAGTGCCAACCTCCCTTCTTCTTCCAAGGCTCCGTCTCTTGGCCTGTCTCTCTTTATTTTGCTGTCTCACCCTTTACCCATACCCCTTCCTTCACTTTTCCTCTCTTTTTATCATCTCCTTTTCTGTTTATTTTTTCTCCTCTTATAACTCCCTTTCTCTTCTTTCTTTTTTCAGCCCTTATCTTCCCTTGTAATGCTATTTTTTTTGTATTCTTTCCTTTCCCTTCGGTTCTGTTTCATGTATCTTCCATCTCGTCTCCTCTTCTCTTGTATTGTCTTTCACTCTCCCCTCTCTTTTGTCTTTCTCCATCCTTGCGCCTTTCTGTCCTTCTTTTTAAGCAATATAATGCGCTTAATTCCCAACAACTGTGTGATAAAATTGCAACAATTACGGGTAATTTTAACTAATTTAGTACAGACAACATGTACCACTTGTGCTGTTGCCAGAGCCCCTCAACATCTTTTATCTTTCATTTTTAAGCAGATGAAAAACATGCTTTAGCTATGATCACTTAAATGTAAACTGAGGATTCCTCATTCTTTATAAAGTCTTTTGACATGCATTGTGGAGTCCCACAGGGATCAATACTTGGACCTCTTCTATAGAATTTACATACATCTTGTGTTTACTATTATAAGTAAACACAAGAACTGCTGCCATAGTTGGGACAGGCAGCTCATGTGGATGTTTGACGTTTTTTTCACTATTTATATTGACATGATGTCCACATTTTACTGATGCCTTTCTTAATTTAACAATGTCTTTCTTAATTTAAAGACATGCAGTTTATTACACATCTACAGAATGGCTTTGATTTAAAGAGACCCAAGGTCGCATGAAACAAACTGTAAACACTAAAGCAGAGGAGTAGTTGTGAGATGGACTAGGATAAAAGACACTGCAGCAAAGGGAAACACATTCTAAACCATTCAAATGTTAATTAATTCATTTAATATTTAAAGACAGAACAATTAAATAGCATTATGAATTTGTACATAACATGATCATTCTAATACTTTTATTTAAATATATATTGCATCATTGTTTCATTGTTTTTATCCATGTGTCAGTTAGGTAATTGATAGAAACTCATGGGAAAGCCTATAATTATTCCACTGGCACACTTTAGCCTCCATATTTACTTGTTCACTATTTCCATCCTTCCAACACTCTAAGAAGAAGACATTTAATTTGCTGGTGTCACCCTAAAGGAATTGTGGGTTATAAACTCTTCAAACATCCTCTTCCAATGTGTCAAGCTGTCTGGTACAGCTTTTAAGACAAATTAGTGTTAAAATACAAAATGTCACTTTCCAGCTAATGGAATCAGCAAATATGAAGTTGTGTCAAGAAAGAAAAACACTGCACTCTAAGTTTGACTGGCTGAGGGCAGTATGAATATTAAACAAACACCATTCTGTCACGAAAATGCAATAATGATGTGATGTTCTCTGTATAAGTTATACATTTAGGTAAATATACTGTGTGATGTATGTCAGTGTTACATTGTTTATGACATCAGTGACTGGCTTCTGGTGTGTGGCTTTGGAAGATTCAGGAGAGTTGTTCATGGCCGCTAATACTGATGCGCCCGTGTGTGTGTGTGTGTGTTCGTGCGTGCAGACGGGTGTGTGTGTGTGTGTGTGTTCGTGCGTGCAGACGTGTGTGTGTGCGTGTGTGTGTGTGTGTGTGTGTGTGTGTGTGTGTGTGTGTGTTTGTGCGTGCAGACGTGTGTGTGTGTGTGTGTGTGTGTGTGTGTGTTCGTGCGTGCAGACGTGTGTGTGTGCGTGTGTGTGTGTGTGTGTGTTCGTGCGTGCAGACGTGTGTGTGCCACACCGCTGTGGCAGCAGGGACTCAGCATTCCAATGCACGACACGTCCCAGATTTACCCTCTGCTCTGTTGCCGTGGTGACTGAGTCACTAAGAAGGAGTGTGTGACTGTCGGGTGGGGTCAGACAAGGGCCCTTGTTACTTAAAGATGATAGACACCCCCCCCCCATCTCTCTCCCTTTTTCTTGTGTCTCATTTTCATCTCCTCTTTAACGCCTTCCATTTTTCCTCCTTGCTCCAACCATCCACTCCTTCCTTTTATCATTTTCCCTTTTTTCTAAAACTCAAACCTATTGCGGCTTGTCCTTTCCTTCCCTTCACAGTTTTTTAGCACTCAGAACACTGATTAGTTAGTGCAACGTATCATGTATCCGTGGCCATACCATTGATCCCAACCTATCAGCATTATTGTCTGCCTAAAGGCTTGTGATGACAAATTATTATCATTTATTATAAGACAATATAATTAGTCTCTTTCAGCCTCTCACTTTGTCAGCCTACCTCTCCATATTGGACGTTTCTGACAAAGTGAGAGGCTGAATAACATAAGACATGCTTAATAGCATGGATGAAGCGTAATACACTGCTTAGTGCTTTATTAAAGGTTTAGATTAGGGGCTGGAGAAAAGAGAGTTGTGCTCTAAATCCTGGAGCCTTGGAAGGCTTAAGGTGTGATGGGAGAGGTATGAAAAGCGTGCAAGTCTGTGTGCGTGTGAGATAGAGAGCGAGAGCAAGATAAGATGCCAAAAATAGGATGGACAGAGCAGAGACAGATATTTTGAGAGAGATAGTCTTGGTGAAGATTAGTATTT
This sequence comes from Enoplosus armatus, assembly GCF_043641665.1. Taxonomy (NCBI): domain Eukaryota; kingdom Metazoa; phylum Chordata; class Actinopteri; order Centrarchiformes; family Enoplosidae; genus Enoplosus; species Enoplosus armatus. Next base: position 3,799,719 of record NC_092186.1, read on the forward strand.
AATAGGAATTTGAGCTTCCTTTAATCGTCTCTGTCTCTTGTATTTTGCTCTGTCTGTGAGTGTGTGTGGTCTGATGAAATACCCTCATTAAGACGCAGTGCTGACCAGAAACACCCTTTTCAATCACAACAGTGGTAAATGTACTATGGACAAGTTTTTTTACTTTAGGCTGGTGATGATTTGAAGAGCTGTTTATGTCATATTGCGTTAAGGCATAATAATTAAGGTAAAGCTTTTAGCCATAGCGCCGTGGCTGTATGGATGGCAATGTTGGTCTGTCAACAATTACTATTGGATGGATTGCCATATATAGATATTTATGGTACCTCAAGGATGAAGCCGACTGGCTTTGGTGATCCCTGGAATGTGCCTTTAGCATCACCAGCAGGTCAAATATCATGACATCAATGAAATAGATTGGCTCAAAAATGTGTACAGACATTTCTGGTCCCCAGACGAAAATCCTAATGGATGGAACAACTGTTGGATGGAGTACCATACAGTTTGGCGCAGACTTTCATGGTCTTTATGAACTTTGGTGACCCCCTGAGTTTGTATCTAACACTATCATTAGGTCAAAATTTTAAATTGAATTGTGCAGTACTTTGGTTTATCTATCTAAAATTTAGAGTTTCTTTGAAAAGAGCAGTACAGCCTTACAGAGCCACTAGTGTGGCTGTAGACTCTTTGTTTCGTTTCCATTGGAATACACATTCTACCCTAAACAGTGTGCAGTAGTTATACACGTTTCCCATTATTCCCACATTACATGCACAACTAAGAACAGAAATAAACACCTCGTACTGAGCATGCAGCGGCACCACCTATATAAATACACAGAAGTACTCTCCACATCAGTAAACCCACAACACCTTCGTCAGCAGGAAGAGATATCGAACATAAAACAATTGCGCAAACAAATCTGAGTTAATGATCAAATATACACATTAACTGACAATGGATTTGACACGGTGAGAACATTTGGACACAGTGGAGAGATGACGGGGCATCTTGTCTATAATTAGACTGGAATTGTCAGCCTAACAAAGTGAGTGAATAAAGGCAACACTGTTAAAGGTTGACATAATAAGGCTATTAGGATCAGCCAATCTGCCTTTTCTCCCTTTTTTTCATTCCACTGATTATTATGCCACTGTAGATGGAATGGAGATGAGATGGGAGAGTGTGCAGACATTCACTAAGTTTGACATTGCCCTTCAGTTCCACAGGGAGGAAGCCTTAAATTAAGTTGCCTGAGATTCTGCCTTTCTGTCTGAGGAGAGGTCAAGGAGCTTATTCACCAGAGAAATCCTTTGCATGCCTGTTGAGCTATGAAAGAGGGACCAAGTCAAATTGTTTCAGAGGAGAGGGAGGGAAAAAAAGAGACAGGAGGAGTAACAGGCATATTACTTGTCATACAAATACACTATCTCATAAGTAGCTGCAGCTACATATGTATAAGAACAATTTTAAACAAATATCTGATTCCAAGTATGCATCTCTCTCTTCCTTGGTAGCTTTTTCTCTCATCCACATTCACTTCAGTTGCATCTTTACTACTGATTACATTCATACATGCATCACTCACTGTCCTGGGTGCCATCAACATACACATTTGTTTTGCACACCTCTAAATTTATGCGTGGACATTGCTTCGTTGGTCGGTCCGGTTACTGGTCTGACACCTTTGGCAAAGATTCATATACAGTATGTTGCAAACTCAGTTCTGGGTGAGCCGCAATCTGGGTTATTTATAAAATGTATATATTATAACTTTTGAGTCTTGGTACAATTAACTGTTTTTAGCACCATGCAATGCTGTTTGGTGCCATCTTGCTCTTAAGATGATACTTAAGGTTGTCACTTTATTAGAGCACCATTTATATTCAATATTGCTAATCAGGATTTTCCTGATATGTCACTGTGGTTAAGAGAAAGAGAAGAAGACATGGGATGTAGTAATCTAGGATCTAGTAATGTTGGTTATCCATACAGTTCTCATGCACAGCGTATGATCTTACCATAGCCCATAACCCATAGAGTGTGGGCTCATTGAGATGGCTTCCATGGCAACAGCAAAATTACCTGTAGGACTCAGTGTGTGTGTGTGTGTGTGTGTGTGTGTGAGGGAGTGAGAGAGAGTAATGAGCTGTTCAGATCTGTCAGGGACCCAGAATGTACACCACCTCAGCCAACACACTCTGAGACCTCAAATGAAAGCTTCTCCTCCATTTCTTCATCTCTCTAGCCACTCTTCTTAATCTCTTCTTCATCTGAATTTGTATCCACTCAATTCATATTATATATAATATATATTTTTCTGTTAATTACACAACAATACGTTGATTTTAATATGTATGTTTTTTGGAATTCTCTGTCATTGCTTTTGACACATGCTGAGTACATTTGACAATCCACTGTGTCTGACAACTGGATTTTAAGCCTAAAATATGTTAAAACTTCCTAAAGGTCTCATTTTGTAGTCATACAATACCTACTAATTAATTATTACGGGACAGAGTTGATTAATACAATATATGTCATATGCAAAATACAGTTGGGCCAAAGGTCCCTTAACAATTAGTTTTCTGGTGTCATTTTTCTTATTCTACCTTTTTATAGTTTCAGATCTTTATTAGCTGTGTTCAGAAACAGGCTACACTATTTCCTTTTAAAGTGGTCTGTAATTTAATTCCAGGCTGCAGTAAAAGCAGCTTTAGCAAGCTTAAATTTGGCTTTCTAAAACCTGCTGCAGATACCCCCGAAAGCCCTTGTACAGACCCCTCATCTCACTTTGTGCGATGGTCTAATGTTGCCCTGAGTTTGAGATATCAAGCAAATAGCTTACTGCAGCAGATGCCCAGATGGGGGCACATAATTACAGACTTTGATAATTTACACTTTCATATTAAATCTTTGACTGAATGTTTCAGTTTAAATTGATACTTTACTGCTGACAGGTACAGCGGGGGATTTCTGCCATGGCAATAGTCCTAATGCAGGGTTTCTGACATGGCCTACTACTGTGGTGCTAATGCAGAATGAGTCATTTCCACCGTGTCAATTTGGTAGCACAAGCATCAAATACAATATAGATTATGAATGCTGAAGACAGTACACTTATTTAAGATGATATATACTATGATGACTGGGGCGGTGGTTATGTATGATAGAACTGGTCTGGGATTATGGAGATTTATTATTCCAGGCACATACTAAACTGGTCTCAGGGGTCCAGAACTCTACCTGGCTCCTGCAATCACCGTAACTCACATTAAAGCCACTGTGCGTGCATTTTTTATGATTGTAGATTATTCAGATGATTATTCTGATTCTATTATTCCAATGGCATACGATTTTGTTTCTGGAAAGATTTTATTGTAGAAAATGTGTGAAGCCTGTGTGTTGCTTTCAGGCTATTCTTTCTCAGTGTCCCAGGGTCCCAGTGCATTCACGTCATATGGAATGGGTGGTAGAGATGGGAAATGTTCAGCTCAAGGTTGTTGTACGGTTACAGATTTTGTTGAGTGAGATTTAAAGGTATTGATAATATAACAAAATGTTCATTAAATTTGGACTTTAGCTGAAGTGAGGCATCCATGTTTGCTTGATTTTGGCGCTTTGGTATTATGAAGCAAAATGACTGAAATATATGTTAGAGTTTTTTAGAGCAAAATTTAAGGGGCTGCCACCAACCTCTCTCTTCAACATTTATGACTACGAAGCGGAAACAATTACTTTTCTTAAATTACACAGTTACAGTGTATTTATCATGTTCATTAAGTACTCTTCAACTCTGTGTAGTAAAGAAGAATTCTCCTTCCTGTGTTTGAATAAAGTAAACTACATTTTAACAACAATACAATATGTAGAGAAGTAACTCTCCACATCAGTCACATGTTCTTTACATGTATGACAGTTCATGTGTGTTAAGCAAGGCTCGAGTCACTTGGGACACCCATAGAACCACCATACAACGGAGATCAATCGAGCCAGAGTGGCTTGCAGTCGATGTGTAGTGCGGTGCATTCTGCAACGATTTCCTGCCGACATTTTAATGTATCTATAGGACGGGTCGATGAGCACGCCGGGAAGAATTCTATATTTCTGCCTGATGAACTACTTAATCATCTCGGTGATGGTCGGCTGAGTGAGAAAAATCTATATCCATTTTACCTTTTGTCTTTCATTGGCCACTGCCTCTCAGGTCATCAAAAAATAGACAGGGAGGGAGCGGGGATGGTGGGTGAGAAAGTATAGCTTGACATACAGAACAAGTGAGAGACGATACAAGAGAATTAGATGTTGATCATAATTTACAGAGAAGAAAAATGCAGGTAACTTGGAAAATTCAACAATTCAAAATTCAACAAAATGTATCAATATGAATTAAATAATAGGTTCAGAAGTCCTTTGGCATCCATTTGCTGCTTGTCTGTAAATCTCTCAGTGGCTCAGGGCGAAAATGTCTGTTCCAGCCTCTTGAGTCTTCTGGTAGCGGTCTGCTGACTGTTCACAGAATCCAAACTAAACATGACAGAACAGTTCGAGGATATCGAAGACTTTTCCCAACTTTGACTCCCTTTGTTCTCCACCACCTTTGACTGAATCTTAAGCACTTAAAATGATCCATTGCGCTTTCATCTTCACCTATCAACAGTTTTATGTTGCATTTCCTTTTTGATAGTGTACAGTCCATTGCAAGAGTTAATGGTTGCTGTAATCCTCCACATACTTGGAAGTGATTCCTTCTACTGTAGCACGACTCTGCTGTAAAACATAGGTGACAAAAGCCACATCTTCCAATTAGTGTTAATGATGTCAGCTACAAACTTATCCTTTTTGTTTTTATTCCATCTTTAGTTGACTACAACTCTGGACATTTTGATCTTGTCTTAGTTAAAGAAAAACATGAACATTTCTGTTGTTTGTTTAGGCAAGACCAAGAATGAGCAATTTAATCAAACCGCTTTCAAAGAAGATTTCATCCAATTATTAATTTTAGGCTGAAAGAAGTGGTAAAGAATCAGCCACAAGGTTATATAAGAGAGTGTCTGGTCTGAAGTTACATCCAGAATCAGAATCACTTTCATTAATCCCCAGAGGGGGATTGTACAAGTATATGAAGGCCCCAGTGAGATTTGAACTCACGACCCCTGGTTTACAAGACCAGTGCTCTAACCCCTGAGCTATGGAGCCCTGCTGTAGGACAAAGAACATGTCGTCAAACGCATATTTATTTTGAACCAACATGACTCAACAAATGACAGAAAGCTGAAAAACAGCAGATTACTGAGTCTGTCCTCAACAATGTTGGAAAGGAATAGGAGGAAACACAAGCAGCCCAACATGACCATTCACAATTTTTGCGGTCTCTACGCAGTATCTCTGTAGCCGCCACAGCCCAGATGTGTAGTGACATTTTTGAGGAGGTGCATGTCAATTGTAATTGTATAATCCGGAGTGTGGCCATGTTGCCCTTCAAAAACCTGAGCTATTGTCAACATGATTAACCAGTAATGGCACAAAATTGTCTCTGATAATTCAGCATCAACTTCCCACATGTAATATGAACATGTAATCATCACTTGAAAAAAACAATAGTTTCAGAAATTACTCCATAATTACAGCCCAATGCTCTTTAAAGGAGCAGAGAAAGGTGAAGGTAAGAATGAGAACGCAAAATGTGAAACAGACGGCGAAAGACTGATTGGCTGTAAATGATTGTGCTTTATCTTTTGTCACTAATTAGGGTTTCTCTGGGTAATTTGCTTGCCTATTAAACCACCTTTTGGGAGCTGGACGGAAGCCCTGCATTTTGAAGGCCATCGATTTCTCAGAAATTAGTCTTTTTGCGTCGACTAAAACAAACAGAGAGACAGGCACGTTCGGCGAAGCTTTCCATTTAGAGAGGTATTGCCATTGTCTGCTGTAACGCCACTTTGTCTCTCTCTGCTTCTCCCTGTAATCCCCTTCACTTCACTCTACCATGTCCTTGCCTTGTCGTTTTTCACTCCTGCAACTTCATTGTCTCGCTACCTTCCTCTCTAGTCTTTTTCTCCTCACTTCACTTTCTTTATCATTCTGTCTCGCTTCTTCTCCGTCACTTTCTCACTCTCACACACCTCTCACTCTCGTCTTCCGGAGCCAAATGTCTTTTTATCTGTCTCCACAGAGTTTGTCTGTTCAGGGACCGTTCAGAGTACATATTAGTAAAGGGACAAGACAAACACCAAACTGCCTGGAAATGGAGCTAGCAGGGGAAACAATGTCACAGTTATTTTACTGTTTTGTGTCGTTTTGTGTGCTCTTGCTCTTATTCTTACAGTTTTTTTCTCTTTATCTTTGCCTCTCACACAAATGTACATTATGTGGGGGGATTTGATAGCATGGGAAGCTGTTTCTCCAGGAAAAAAGTCTGTTTTGTAGGTGAATGTAAAATGGACTGACCTACCAGGTCTCAGTGTTCCTGCCTTTTTATGTACCAAACTTCTCCACTTTCATCACATAAATTGTCTTTTCTCCTTTAATTTATCTTACATTACATTTACTGCCATTTATGCATACATACATACTGTACATTTTGTACAACTTTATGTATTTAATCTATTAAATTTCAGATAGAAATATTGTACTTTTCACTCCACCACAGTACATATGTCTGATAAATGTAGATATGATTTGATAGAGAAAAAATATATAATCTGGCCGTATGATAAACTGATAAAATATGATGCCTTATATGTATATGTAGGTCAAATTAGCTCCACTTGGACTTGCTTTGACATTAAAATGCTAACCATACGTAAATGCATCAATAATGTAACACTCAGAAAGGGCCTATTCTTTAAGTGCATGTTAATGCTAATAACTCTTTCTCAATGTCCAATTGAAATCACTCAGTCATCTGTAGTCAAAAATTATTTGAACATGTTTTTTGAGTGGATAGTTCGTAGTTTCTTTTATTAAAAGGAAGAAAAGGAGCCTTTGGGGAAATATCAGGAATGCTCCTCTTTCTGTATCCGTCGGCTGGAGGGCCGTGTTGGTGTCTGTGTTTGATTGACAGCAGCTGGCAGGCTGCAACAGTGTTGGTGTCTCACCGTAGGGAACTAGAGACAAAGTAAACCAACTTGCACTGTTGTAGCTGTGTGCACATTTATGCCCTCAGAGTTTCAGGTAGCTTGCCAACCAACTGATCAATCAGATTTCTCAAACATGATCTGTTTAAGGCTCTTTAGTGGCAGAAAGTCATAATTCACCCTGTTAGCCTGTCTGAGTGTTTTTTCATTCCGCTGAAGTAGTAGTGCGTTTTCAGGTTACATAAGCAGCATTACAATCATATTTCTATAGAACTGAGAGCCGGTTACGTCGCTACTCCTCCCCCTTCTCTGTCCCAACTTTCTTTGTTGTGCTCTTTGAAGATCCAAGGTGATTCATCATGCTATGGTTTAGCAGTTATTTGACTGGCTGCGGGGGGGGGGGGGTTGCACAAGGACTTACTTGACACTGTAATTGCAGTATGGTGTCCTGAACTGAAATGATGTGGTGTTGTTTAAATGATGATTGATTGGAATGAAGAGAAAATCTTTTAACTTCTTTTACCTTAGCTTTGGCCACAAGATTATATGTAATATTACATCTCTGCATGCTTTACATAAAGAATTTGAACTTGTTTCTGATTGTGATAATTAGAATAATGATAGAAATCAGATTTATAATTTGCAAATGTATGATGCAAATTTAATGCTCAATTAAATTTAAAATTAATTCAGATTTTATTTTTTAGTTACTAACGGTTAAAACAGACAACATTTATTTGGAGGAATCAACATAACTAAATACAAAGTAAAAGTAGTAAACTTTTTTTCATTAGTCAAATTACAGAATACATTTATTTAAAGTCACAAACAAAGGGGGGGGGGGGGGGGTGCAGGGTTGTTTTCATTTTGCTGATATTTTTGGCATAGCAGGAGAGGGTCTCTAATTTTTTCTCATCTCAAGTTCAGTGGCAGTCCAAGCAAATCTTTGAAAATGGAGAGTTTTCATATATACAGTATATACATATATATATATATATATATATATATATATATGACATACATGGAAGAGGATATTGTGGCCTTTTTCTAAGTTCTTTTTCTAGGTGTGTGCCTAAAGAAAGTATTAATAATGCCCAGGGCTTTGATTTTTCTATCAAATTTAGTATAATATTCAATCTCCTCCTCACCCCAAAACTGCAATAATTGGTGTTGGACAGCCCCTAAAATGACCTTAAGAATTAAGAAATTAAGAATTATTTTCTGAAATGGACTTATTTGATTAACATCAAACAAGTATTTTTTGCTAATGGCTGTTTAATATTTAAACTACTTAATTTACGGGGTAATCCCGTGGAGTCTACCACTGGTTGCAGTTCCTAGCAAGTAGTCAGTAATCTTGAAAGAGATTATATAATTGGAAAGTGTTATTTGATTGATTTGGGATTGTTGCTTCAAGTGGCGGTGCACATTGAGCCGCGGACCAGTTTAAAAGGAGGAGGAGATCAATTAGCCAGGCCTTCCTCCTGATGCTATTGACTGATATGCAAACAGAGGGCATTGATTGGGCTTCAGGCTGCGCTCAAGCATTTTCTACCCAAACTGCAAGGATGAACAGCACCGATCATTAGTCACAGAGAAGTCAGCCAGTGGCAGCCGGGAAGGAGGAAGCTGGATTAGACTGATTCATTGTTGATTGCTGATATTTGTCTTGGATTTACCTTTGAATCCAGTTAGTGCAGTCCACCTCTGATATGATGTGCATGAAGGGTCCTCCTTAACCACAGCTTGCTGATATGTTTATATATATGTTTCACAACAGATATCTGACTTGTGTGGTATGGCAGGAGTTTGTGTAAAACCTTCCTCACTCTGCCTTCAGGGAGCTGCTAACCTACCTAAAGGAAATTCATTATATTGGTTTCTAAAGGGAATTAGTGTCTCAATATGGTCTAAATGCTGTCTCCTCCGAGGCAAGCATTCATTTCTCTGTTAATTTATTGTGAAAGAAAAAAAAAAAACTTTGCATGGAAGTGGATAAATGTAAAGATACTTAATGTCAGCTTGAAATCTCCGCACAGCAGCGTTGACTGAAATATATCTGATCCGTTGACACACTTTGTCCTATCTGTGGATTGTTGAGGAGATAGTGCCGTGTTGCCAAGCCTTTGGTGCGTGTCTGAAGATAGATGAGAAAGATTTGTCATTCAGCCAGTGCACCTATAATTACACAGAGGAATTATGGCTGCACACTGAAATTACTGACTGAATAATAAGCAGAATTGTGGACACTTAGATTCATTTCACAGGTGCTTCACACTTCACCAACAGCTAATTGGGTGTGGGACACAGTTTTTTGAACAAAGCATTGGCTTTGAACACATCACTTGAGTTAAGATGTCTTTAGAAGGTGTCCATGGGTGGGAGCTGATAGGGAGGGACAACACGATTTCCATTATCCCTTATAGCTGGAGTAAAAACACTTACTGATTAAAGGCATCTTCAACCAGGGTCCACCCACACAAGCGTTTTCACCAATTTTGCCTTTTCTAACCTCTTAACTCATCAATGGAGATTGGCATCTCCTTCACTCTCCTGTTAATAGTGTTACACATATTATGTATACTTTATGTAACTTCACACATGCCGTGAAGTAACACTTTATGACTGGATTTGTTTTTCTGATCAAAAATCACAGTGACAGTAAAACAGACAGTGAAAAAGATCTTTTTGTGCAGTCGATTACACAGCAGCTCCGTGAATCAGTCAGCGTCGGTGGCAGATGCTGACTGACATGTTTGCCACTCAAGGGGGAGTGACTGACTTCTGTGTATACGATGACATCAAGTTCATGCTCTCTTCTATTTTTAAGACTCATTTAAAGGGTTACCATCACCATGACTACCAGGGTAGAAAACAATTTAAAAAACTAAAACTTTCTTATGTCAGACTTTTGTCAAGTCTTTGTGAAATACTGTATAGTTTTACTTTTGATTCAAATGAAACAGTCTGAGAAGGAAAAATCACTGGTGCTGCTCACAACTCACCTTATGATGAGGAGTTGTAAGTAGATCTTTCCTTTTGGTAACGTGTCACATGCAAAAAAAAAGAAGTTGGGAACGAGTATGAAGCATGATGTATCTACTGTTGCTACGGTTACCTGCAGTTCAGTATACTATATTTTACACAGTCATTTAGAGTGGTGGTTAAAAATAGTAAATAAGGAAATCTAGTTCAATTCAAAGTAGTAATAATAGTAATACAATAGCTCTGCAATACAGTAAATCCTTACTTCATGGTTAATAATAGTCAAAATATTACAAACACCAATGCAAAGTACCTACAGTAGATTTCACACCTCTCTAAAACAACATTAACATGGACATTATTACCATTATAAATTGTATTTATTGCAGCACTGTTTTATTAGACTGCATCTGTTTTAGCTAGGTGGGCTTATTAACATGTCATGTCTTGAAATCCATCAATTAATTAATAAAATTTAATTTTCCTTGTCCTCATCTGTTAGGTGCATTATAAAAGGTAAAAATGCAGAAACAATCACACACAATTTTTATGTTAAAACTATAACACTCTTTTAATGGAGCTATGGTAGTCACAGAAAGTCTCTATTTACAGGAATTATTTTCTTTTCACATACTTACACACACATGTCGTGCAGTTTTTTGAAGCTACTACACAGACCTGTAGAGGAATGTATCTGATTCCAGCTGCCAGTCTCCTGCTGTAACATGAATATCAAAGACGAAATGATGAGCAGTCGCTTGACTAAACAACCAATACAGCGGAGAACAATAAATCAACATTCAATCCCCCAAACTGTGGCAGTGTAGATAATAAAAGCAGCCAAACTTAATACAACACCTACTTTTTTTTTGTTGGTCCTTTCATGGTTCTTGTCTTTTTGTCATAACAAGAAAATATCTTCCTCCCTTTGACTTTATCTCTTCCAAAGCTATCTCTTCTCCTTTTCTGTCTGCCTTATTATTCCCCTTCCCTCCTCTCTCCCAACCCCACTTGTTTTAAAAATAAAGTGAGAAAGAAAAGGATGTAAAATGTTCCTCCAGGGTGTTTCCTGCTTTGCTTTGGTAATGTCTCCTGCTCCTGCTGTCAGGAAGTAAGTTTAGATTTTAGCTTCCAACAAGGGATGTTAGGGCAAGGTAACCCCCCCTACAAAGAACTTTTTACTCTTTTTATGATAGAAACAGAGTTAATTAATTCCAAAGACATGGGTAGAAAAGAAAAAAAAAGCTTGAAATATTATGTCATTGGTATATGGCGGACAGTAGAAACCTTACTACCATTTAATGCTGGAATTTGTAGATTGCACAGTTTTTAAGTTTTTTAGTTGAAGGATAAAGCTGGTGATATTCAAATGTTATTAACAACAGTTCTCATGAAAAGACCAAAATCAACACTTCTCTCAGTATTTTCAGACTTCTCTACCCTGCCTGTGGCTCTCAGCCCCAAGCTCATTGGTTCCTACTGAAGATGTAAATCTTTAGAACTGGGTCATTAAAATATACTTAAATTTTTTTAGAGGAGGCTAAATCATTTCCTATAACAGCTTGGCACTTGAGATTTTAGCAAATGTTTCTCAAACAGGTAAAAATAGAGCAGTTGTTGGGGACTATTTTCAGCCGCGGATTATTTATGTATTTACTCTAGCCATGTATGGATGTGGAATTTCTATATCCAAAATCTGCTGTACAGTATATTATGTTGCCGCACCATGCTAGATGGCTCACTGTGTCATGAAGGATTTGAGACCAAAATCTTTTTAATTACAAATATTTTTTGGGACCATGCACTTCAAACCCTATCCACTGTTATGACCCTCCCACCCCAACAATTTGACCCCAACCTACTCTGGTTTTCCTTTCCACTGCAAGCCAAATGACTTCCAAAGTCCTCACCTCCTACCCCAACCCCCCCAGCCAGTGCTGATTTAGAGAGCTAGAAAGAGCCGAGCCCGGGATGGATTGATGAAATATTGATGAAAAGCTAAGTGTGTGATTTGTAGCATGGCATCAAAGGCATCTGCTTCACTGGTGCAGTGAGGGAGAGAGGAGGGAAGAGGGGAAGGCGGAGATGGAGACACGAAAGATACATAGATGCATACCAACGTACACAGATGCATCGCGCAGATGACGAGAGGTTGACAAATTCAGTGTCACTGACAGTCTGATGATATCAGATCATATTGCAGTATGTAAGGAAATCTCTTTGAAACTATTTTTGTAATGATATCACAAAGATAATTCTCACCTGATCCCACAAAATTATGATATACTGTGTATTATACTGTGACAAAAATTGATTCATAACTAATTTGATGAGAATTACTCTTGTGCAATCCAATGTATATTGAATATATTGAAAGTATTAAGAGCTAGACCAGTCTATTATTCAACTAGTCCATAAATACATCAATGACAAATAGACGCTGGGGGTATCTTAAACTGAACTTTACAGGGTTTTCTCCCTCCCAGCACTGGTTAGCTTCCTCTCACAGTGGTTACAATGCATTCCTATATTGACCCATTTCACAGCAAAACAACATAGAAAGAAACTTCTTAGACCTCTTCTGTGGCATAATCCTCTTCTCCGCTGTCCATACGTAGAATGGTAGAACGTCCTATTCGCATCTTGGACTGCATATGTTAAAGTGCCCGCACCTTGATCTTCCACTGGTCACAACTATTTTATCCAAGCTCACTCATTGAAGACATTAGATGATATCTGTTTTTTTCATATCGTAATTTGATAACATTGGTATTGGTAAACAGCTGACATATGCATTCATTCATCCATGTGACCCAGCAGCAGCACAAGTGACTGAGTTAAAGACTGACTGACTGGACTGAAAGACCAAGACAAGAGCATACATTGCAGGATGAGTGCCCACTGCATAGGTATAAGCTTCTATCACAAATTTTAGAAATGTCAAAAAAGCCATGGCAGTATCAGCACATAACGTACATGCTCATTGCCTTTCTCTTTCTTCCACCCTTTCTTTTTCCACCCTTCCACCCCTTCTCTAGCTCTTCTTTTATCCGAGCCAAATGCTAATGCAGCCAGACGGCTCTTTGAAATTGAAATGATGTGAAAATAGAATTGCAGTGGCAAATGAGCTGTGTTTGCTGGTCCCGTCGGGGCCAAACGAGCCCTTTGAACGCGCCTCTCCCCCAGTGAGGAGTCCCTGTTCTGGGCCGCAGTCTCTCCGGCACTCCCCTCCCTTTTCACATCAGCTGGAGAGCTCCCAGAGGAGCAGAGATCAAGCTGTAGCTGATTGGGATGGAGTTTGTTTCACACATGCGCACACGCACATGGGTATATACTTAGCCACATTTGCACATACAAACATCCTCGCAACCAACTCAAAGGCATGCAGAGGTTTCCGCACGCACGCAAACACACATTAGTATGCTCGAAGTTCACATGCACGTAGATGCATGTATAAAGGTTGCAAGCTGCATAAACACACAGGCACACTCATGTTCAATGCTGACTTTAATTTAGCTTTAATTTGAGGGTGTTGAGCAATTGAATTGATGAACCTACAGTAGGCTACATCGGATGAAGAGTGTAGGAATTGTTGCCCTTTTGGTGTGACGTAAGTAGATCAGTAGAGGAGTTGGCTCAGTTGTCAAAAAAAAGGAAAAATTATGAATAAGGGCCTATCTCCAATATAAACCTGTCTCAAATAAAAGCCTGGTTTTCCATGCAATTAAGGGAGGCCAGTATTTGAGAATTTACTATAGTCTTGCCATTTTAGGGAACCAACGTTTATAAAACAAGCTAACATGTAGCCATCAGCAGCCTCATGGTGTCTTCCCCCGGAGGCCCTCTGCCAGACCTGCACTGCAGCAAGCTTTGCTTCTTGCTTCTGTCAGAGGCTTTTTGTCTTGAGTTTAGCTGGACTGAGATCAGTTGGCCGACATACCTTCCAAGAAAAACAAGATAATCAGTTATTTCAACAAATAATGACATATGTTTGTGTTCAAATGGCCATTGGTCTAAAGTTATGCAATGTTGCCATGGAGTCTGCAGAGGGAGGAAGTCGGGCTTGCTTTAGATGGCTGTATTTAGGCCAGCTGTATTGTTAAACAGACTTCTCACCCCTTTAAAATCACCACATTAGGCAACAAATGAGAGACTTTCTTGTCCATTGAAATGCTTCGAACTTTAACAAGGGAGACTGCTGTTTGTTTCTTGTTTCCTTGTTTCTTGTTTCCTTTGTTTCCTTTAAACCATGACCATGTTTGTTCCCTGACCTTAACCAAGGGGTTATTATTGTAACCATAATAATGAATTAACCTTAATAAAGTAGTAATTTTAACCCAAACCAAGTGTTCCCGAACCTAAGTTGTATTTGTGAACCAAACCTTAACCATAGCTGTGTGAGATCAGACAACAATGTTTGAAACAGTGATATGTAATGCTTTTGGAAGGCATGGACAAATGACCGTCCTGTCAATAGGGGTGTCTTAATGAGTATTTGTGGAGGGCAATGACAAATGACATATTATGTTGTTGAATTTGAAGGACTTGTTGAGAGCGTTCCTCTATTTTACCATGAAGACTTGAATTCTTTGACTTTATGTTTAGGATCATCTATGTGGGCTACGGGTCTATCACTGTTCACCCTTTATGGAAGTGAACGCCCTCAAACGCCCTCAAACACCCTAAAAGCTAAAAGTCAGCACAGCTCGTCACTGTTTCCTTTCAAATCCAATGTGCTGGAGTACAGAGATGAACCCAACGGAAAGATTGGACACGTGCACATGCACACACCTGACTTGAACAGTTTCTGGAAACTTGCCAGTATCAGAAGCAAAACAGCAAAAAACTTTTTGATGGGGAGTCCGATCAACAGTGCACCGGTGAGGAGAAAGACAAACGCACATCCACCAAGGACAAGACGCTCAGGAGAGAAGGAGTGGAGGGGCGAATAGAGAGAAACAAGAAAACCGAGAGAGACAAGAATAGATAAAGACATGGGTCGAGTGAGACACGAAAAGAGAGGAGGGAGTGTTTAAATGTCAGTGTTTTAGATGACAGCGATCCCAGCCCTAATCCCCCAGAATCTGCTCTCTGCTTTCTGACACACACAAAAAAAAAAACACTGCCATGGAGTGAAGCATTCTTCTTTCAACACACAAAAGGAATACATAAGTCTCTCTCAGAGTCTTCGTTATGATTAATGAATGATACGGTGGTAAATACTATCAGTCTATAGTAAAACATCGTGATGACACTCACCTCCTCACACACAGAAAAGGAATCATCTTTATATTAATACATGATGAGCATTAATGCTCAATGTACTGTAATTGTGTGTGTGAGTGTTGACACCTCACTGGGCTGTTTGATTGAAGGCCGATCAGATGTTTACTTCCATAGTGTGTTATCTGTTTCTTCTTCTCCGCCCTGTGAACAAGCCACAGCAGACACCTGACTTCTCTCTCATGTCTATTTTACCCTTCACTCAACCATTTGTTCCCTCCCGTCTCTTCAGCTCTCCTCACATTCAATTTTAGTTTTACCACAGTGTCGCACCATTTCATGGCTTTAGATGGTAATATTCAGGCCAGCCACGGTCCAAATGAAACAAACTTCAGTGGTGGAGGAGGCCTTGGTGGCCTAAACTTCCCCAGTGCTCAACCATAACTGTGGCAGATCAGACTACTCTCATTTGCATCGGTCACTGGTGATGGTTTTTGATGAACTGCTGCATCAGAAAAACACTCATTTGGGTTTGTTTTGGTTTGGTGGCACCTTTTTCAGTCAGGAAAGTGGAACGCTAAGTCATGGAGAGGCATGTGAAAATGGTAGCATTTTATTCCAGGGCTGCTTAACATTATGTAAACAAAGGCACGTTTTTGTTTTTCTAAACAATGGAGAATATGTATTCTATTCAATTTCTCATGGGAAGATTGGATTAGAGGACAGAATGAGTGAATGAGACCGAGTGACAGAGAGATTGGGGCAGATTGGATTACAGGAAGGAATGAATGAGTCACATTAAGTGACAGAGTGAGTAAGAGAGGGAGAGACTGTGTGTCACCATGTGTGTATTTGTATGCTGCTGAGAGTACAAGTCTGTGTATAAGTACGTGAGCATGTGGATGTACGTGTATGGGAGACGATATCGCTTGCTAGCGCGGGTGGGTGTGTGCGCCCCTTGTGTTCCCCTAGCCCACATGCTGGTGCTTGTCAAGTCAAGGAAACTTCAAGAGATTTCTGTCTTTAAAAAGAAAAAAAGAAAAAAAAAGAGCTTCAACTTCACAGTCGGTGGCTGCATATGAAACGGCAGCGTGGCCTGACTTAGCCTCGCTTCGGCCTCTGTGCTGCTGCCGCGGCTGCCTCCAGCGTCACTCCCTGGCCCGCCGCCCGGTATGGAAATACCCCTCAGCCTTAATGTACATTTCATTTAATAATCAGTGATTGATCCCTGCTGGTAATGATGTATAAGCAGGAGGATTCAGGGATGAAGAATATTCTCAGTCAATAATTGGAAAAGGTAGAGGCCCCTGAGGAAAAGGACAGGCGACCGTGTTGCCAATAGCTGCCTGTCTCCTTAACTCTCCAGTTGTCAATATGGCATCTCTTTATTTGCCAGTGGAAATTAGCGCCATGGAGTCTTGTTGTTGAGTTAGATTCGCATCAACCTCACAGAGCTAATTAGACACACTTGACCTTTTCTGCATGAGGCTACTTTTAGAGATGGGACTTCACTTGAAGACGAGGCTAGGACAATTAGACCAGGGCATCTGAAATGTTTTCATGTCACGGACCCCTGGATAAACACACTAACACACACACTTACCTAATTGTCTATGTCCCGCTATGCGTGATTTCTCTATTTGTCTACAGCATCTTTCAAATTACTCTGATGGCCTGAGATTTTGTTTGTTGGAGAAGGACACAGTCGCAGCCGGATTGGGCACTTTGAGTTCACTCATCTCGGTGTCCCAGGGTCGGATTTGTTCGCTGCCAGTTCCTTCTGAGATACCACCACCAAAGATGCCAAAGTCAGAACTTTTCAAATTCAAACACAAACCTTGTTTCCTAAAAATTATGTTCATGTACTTTGAATTTCAAAGAGCGAATATGTGCTGAAAGAAATGTAATGTTACCTGGGTTACACTTTTAGTGAAAGGTTAGGGACAGATTGTAGTCGTGGTTAAACAAATTCAACACAGGATTGTTACGTTTTTGATGTTGAAACAAAGCCACGATGTTTCCCTCTACAACCTTCACCGAACCCCGGTTTCTGTACTTTTTACGTGACCATAATCCAGGCAGCAATTATCTTCCCAAAACGTTTTCTGCCGAAACCGTTTTTAGCTGTGTATGAATGTCATTTCTGGAGACAGGGTTGAATCTTTACATAGGGGATTGGAGTTTTTAAGATATCAATATAGAAGCCTTCTAAACATGCTCAGTATATTTTCTTGACTTTTTTATCAGTACTAGTAGCAACTGACTATCACTGAGTCATGTAAGTGTCAGCATGGAGCACGTGAGCCACTATCACATGGATGGCTTGGTGTCTCTGTCCTCGTCGCTTCATGAGACAGTCTTCCCAAAACCTGGTTCCATTTTTTTTTTTTTAATCCCTTCACTACTGAGGCTCAGTTTGGCTTGGGTCAGCATACTGTATGGTCTGGTTGAATAAATACTTCAAGAGCAGGCCTTTCTCCACCGTACTGTGGACCTATCTCGTGGCTAATGAGCTCCTCACCAGCACACATCTTCATTGATGTTTTTGCCTCCTCAGGTCCAGAGCAGATAAGACCCCCAGAGAGCTTCTCCAATCACGCACACACACACACACACACACACACACACACACACAGACACACATATACCTTAAGATGTTTGAAAGTCAACCATGTTTGTGACATTTAGTGACATTTAATATTCATGAAGACACCCATGCTGTTTCTATTTGTGATGCTGAATGAGATTTACACACACGTTGTTGCGTAGTGTGACACATCTTTGTACATCTGCGCAATGGTATGCATCAGTGCATGTTTGTAGAGAAAATGTATGACTGTGTGTGCGTTCTCCTAAAAACAACACTATATAGTAATCGACTATTTGCTTCATCAGATAACATATTGGGGGAAACATAATGCTTCCTTTTTTAGTTTTTCATATTGACCAAATGTTCGCACCCAACACTGTAAAAGTAATATATTCGGAGTACGTTCAAAATCATCAGCAAAATGACCATGAAAATGATTGAATATTTGCATTTCAGAATATCACATTTTAGATTGTTTTCCTAGATATTATCTTTTTTAGTCCTAAATTATTATGTGTTAAGGTCAATGCTGAAACAGGACGTGAACCCTGTATTATATATATTGAGGGAGTAACTTGTGGGTATTTATGGTATCCAAATAGTCAAATTTAATAGTTAGTTAAATTAAATATCGCTCTAAATTACGAGTATCAGTCAAAATGAAACCCCCACCTCATTCATGAATTATTAAACTGAGTTGTATTCCCCTTTAAAGACATATCTTTAGTTACTTAAAATGAGAGCAGGGTGGTCTGCCCCCTTTAAATGTTTTACCAGATATTTCAGTGATGTTATACTGTAGAGACAGACAAGAAAGGAAAGAGAGAGAGAGAGCTATGACAGCATAAAATGAGCTGGGATTCACTCCCATGCAGCTGCATGTACGTGGCTTTTACTCTAATTGGTTTTGTCACCATGAAGCCCAGGGCTTCTTTTTTAAGATCTCCTTTACGTCATGTACGCACAGTGGGGGAAAAGCAGTTTGGAAGATGCTGATTTCCACTAAAATGTGGCTTCTGGCTGTCGTGGTAGCTCAGCAGGCCAAGGCACATGCAATGTGTGTGCGTGTACTAAATCTCATCCTATTTCAACTTTCATGCCACTGTCGCTGCATAATGTCTATTAAAGTAAACACAACACAAAATAGTGGTTCAAAGAAAATAAAAAGTGGGCTTTCATGGCACAGCAGAATGGCTTAAAATAGTCTTAATCCTTTTGATTATTTTTAGGTGAAAATGAAGGAGCATGTCATTAATTAGATTACTACCACTAACATGGACACTGATCACATAAATACATTACTAAATGGCATTGCTGTACACACATTTTAATGAGTCACTCATCAGTTATTCAGTACAATTTGTAGTGTTTTCTTTGTTTGTAATACATGTTCTAGCACATTTCATGGAGTTCTGATGACGGTTTTTTGTCCAATTGCATGCGTTTTGTTGAGGTGCATTGAACAGTCTCAGCCCCTGTACCAAACAGGTTGTTATTAGATACTGGTAAGACATTTAAGCCTACAAGCGGGCCTCCAATTATTTTAAGAGGAGATATAAAATGAAATGACTTGTGTTTGATTCGGTGAATTATTTCCTTTTTTTAACCTCATATTTAAACAGCCATGAACTGCTGTTTGTCAACACAATTTAAGTTCTACGGAGATGTCAGGATACTACGGATTTATTCAGTGTGTTTCTGTGGCTTTCCACTTTATGTGACAAAAATAGAGCAGATGTGCACGTGAAAGCATCAAATCCTGCGACTGGCCAGTGTGAAGTGTGGTGGTCCTCTCTGCTGACAGGAGAGCTGTCAGGAGCTCAGCAGCTGAAGCCAGGGAGCGCTCTGCACTGCATTGGCATTTTATCACTGAACCAGGATTACAGGGCACTTTTGATTTGCTTTGATAGTGTGATAATCCTTGAGATTTTCACTTTGCTGCCTTGAGATTCCAGTAAAGGCACTAAAATGTCAGCCTCATGAGAACAGTAAAAAGTCAGACTTTATAGATATGGACGTACCTTTGTAATGCATAGCACACAGTATCCCAATATAAGAAGATAAAAAAGAAATAAATAATCAAGAAAAATAAAACAGAAGCTGTAATATACATGTTGTTGGAGCTTCAAATCATACATAAATTTATTACGTTCTACCAATGGAACCATTCCTTATGTAGTGTTACACACATCTTTTCTGCTGAGTCTTGCCTCAAAGCCTGAAGTCAAAATCCATATTTCTTTCTCGTGTAAGTAGGGTCACAAACTCGGGTTTAAAACCTCTGCAGTTCCTGTCATACCATATTTCACAGAGCAGTGGGTGAACACAGAGCAGAGCTGACAAGTCTCACTGCATGAGGAGAGAAGGCTCAGTTCAAAAACAGCTTGACTCCCTGATAAACGGACTGGCCACTGGCCTATTAGCTGACAGTGTTGGTTTAAATGAGTCAGTTAACAAAACGGAAAAAAAAAGAAAAAGAGACTTGTTTCTTAGATGTGAGACATGAAGTCCTGACACATCCTGAGATACAGAATATGTGAAGCAACTGGTCAGTGACCACTGAACCGCTTTGGCCGACGTTCTATCCCCAATGATGTCTGGTTGTGAGTTGAGTCAAGTCTTGACAAAATCGGCAACATAATGGATGTTGCCACCAGTGTGGTTATTACAAACTCTTTGTTTGTTATAGTTTTTCCACTGCTCCAGTTATCAAGAGAAATATTGCTTTAATTGGATTTAGTTTGTCGACCTTGGTCTTGTTCTCATATTTTTGTCCAATCCTGATAATATTTGAGAAATAACACTGGAAATCCCTTTAGCTGTTGGAGCAAACTGCATAGCTGTTTGCAGCAACAACAGTGTTTACCTTGTTATTTTACTTTTACAAAATCAGAAACTCAGAGACACAAACCGTCTTCTCTTTCAATACTTCTCTAGCATGCATATAAGCACAACTGAAAGGTAACCACAGTCTCACACTAACTTTTTAACTCACTGCCGCTTCATAATGAAGAGATTCTGTGTTCCACCCTGCTATGAACAGCTTTTATCTTGGTTGACAGAGATACTCCTGACAGCACTGTTCTGATTCAACACAACTTCCTGCTTTCACAAGACTATCGTCCCACACAGGTGTATAAAGAGAGGTGTTCTGCCTCACTTGATTGGAGGCGGCTGTGACTCAAGAGTCAAAGCAGGACACCCACTAATTACAGGGTTGGCATTTTGATCCCTGGCTATTCCCGTCCAATGAGTGACAGGAGGAGAGCAGGCTCTTTGCCCCCTGTTTTCTAGTGTGGCCATTATGAACAACACTTTTGCCTTAAGACATGCTTGGACGACACATTGTACTAACTAGTTTGATGTGGACTTGATATCAAAATAAATTTGGGCATGGAAGATGAACTCTTCTAAACTGCTCCACACTCAATGGCATTTCTGCCTCCTCCTGCCTGCATCCCAAATCTCTGTTCCAGGAGCTCTGTTTCTATAGTTTTGATGCACTGAATCATACATATCTTTATAATAGCACACACTTTTTGGTCTCTCCTCTGAGGCATTCATGGTGTTGCAGTCGGTTGTACACACAAAAAGTGACAGGGTGTGAAAAAATGAACAAAAAGACAGTTTAAGAGAGAAGTTTAATCCCTGCCTACATTCACACCTTTCCACACATCTGGCTGTGTGATGTGGGCTTAATTGATGGAATATCAGTTTCTAAAAGTTACAACATTTGTAGGAACAGTGAACAATCATGTGAAACTAAGGCCCAGGTCGACGAATACCGGGATTTCACCTTTAACCTAACACACTCTACAGTGTGTTACTGAGTCATGTGATCACTCCAAACTCCTCTTTTCATGGTTTATTTAGAGCTGCATCCATGAACCTTCACCTCAACTAGGTCTGTCGCCACTTGCTGGTGGTTTTCATATGAGTAAATGAAATGAGATACTCAACTGGAAACAACGGCTTTAAATCAAGTGAATGTGGAAATGCCCTTGAATGCTAGTAAAATCATTACAGTACATGATGTGCTCTCTGTTTGATCTGCTGCTTTGATGTTTGACTAAAGCATGTCACACTCACATCTTACTGTGAAGGACATTTGACTAATATCCTACTATGTAAGACCTTAGTCAAGATTTCTGCTGCTGGTCTCTTCTTTTGTAAGACAGAAACTGTCTTTAACCCGTAATGTTTACCACTAATGCGGCATGCTTTCTTAGTAGATGTTTGCTCATTTGCACACTAGTCACACATCTTCGCTCACGTCCTCCCCTCCCAGGCCTTTCGCTGCTTTGAATTGAATCACTGACATTGACTGTGTGGGTGTTTGTTTCGTCAGCAAGCAGTAAAAGGAGAAGGAACAGTGGAGGAATGCAAGAATAAAATTATTAATACAAGGGGAGGGGAGGAGGAGTATAGGAAGTGTGAGAAGATGAACTAGGTGTTAGGAGGAAGCAGAAATAAAGAACGAGAAATGTTGCGTGGGTATGAGACAAGGTGAGAGGGACATTAGAGTGGGCTTGCAAGCTTTCAGGTCTCAAATGCATCATATTTCAGCTAGTTTACAGCTCAGGCGGGTTTGGTCAGTCATTGTGTGTGTTTGCAATAGGATATTTTAAGATACTTCAGAAAAGGTGAGTTAGAACTTCATGTGTTTTTTGTAGCTTCAACGTTGTTAAAGTAATGAGGCCACAAAATAAATTGCGATCAGTCAAAAGCATTGTCCTTTTTTTAAATTTAACCACAAAAATGGGCCAAGAAATACCATCTTTAACATGGCATTAGAATGAGATTTAGGTCATAGTTTGTCGTGCTGACTTTATTTTATTCAAATGGGACCGTACATACTATAGAAGATGTTAAATGGGGTTTTTGTGCTTGCCTAGTTTCATTCAAAGGGTTACTTATCTTCTTCTTTAAAAAGAATAGAAAAGCGGTAATGCAAAAGAAAGGGCGTGTTATATAATAAGGGTCGTCTGGGTCATCTTATATTCAACAGAGCACTTTCCAAGTGCAGGATTCAATCATGGATAATGTGACCTGCCTCCGTCTTGAGTGTCTGGAGGTGGTTGTTTGGTGTTAAATATTTATGTGTTTGTTTTTGTTCATATTTCATCACTTTTTTCCCATATTGTCTTGTTTGAAACAAGTTCATAGTGCAGGTATTGCCCACGTGTTATTGCACAACCATGCACATCCACACAAACATACACAGAAATCTGCATTTATTTAGTCCAGCAGTCTCTTAGAGGATTTTCTGTTTTATTTTCCTGACAACATTTACATTACTGTTGTTATGTGCTTTATGGAAAGAAAACCAGTTCAATCAGGAGAGACTGAATTGAAAAAGAGGCTTAAAAAAAGTAATTCAATTATTTTATTTGACATTGTGCACAATAGGACGCTTGGTCCTCGTCGTGACGTCATTATTTTAAGGGGCCAGTGAAACCATGAGCTGTACAGGAAGGTCCCCCAGATGGAGTCTAGACACTGGTGGTGGCGATGAAGGGGTGAAGAGCAATGCTGACCATCTGGTCGTATTAGATATGGAGGAGAAGAACTTGAGGTGAATGGGGGGAGGGTCGCATCGCTCGGACACTGAAAAGACAGCTGACAAAGACAGGAACTGTATCATAGTTTGACAGCAACGACGATTGGCTCATGGAGGTTGTGGCACAAATCTGATTGGTTTAACTGAGAGAGTGAACGCCCGTTAGCTGATTGAGTTGAAAGGAGAAAAGGGCAGAGAGAGTGAGGAAAGAGAGAGGAAATAAATGAGGAGCATGACTTCCTGATTGAACTTTCACTAAGCTTTATGTGCTGGTAAAAACACCTTTTTTTTCACTCTTAGTTCCATTCTGCTGGTGGGGGTGATTCTCATGAAATAATTCTCAATCCTATCTTTGTGTTCTCTGCCTAATCTTACTTCATGTGCTACAGGCAAACAGCCTAATGATGATCCAGAATATTAATGCATACTCCCCCCCCCCCCCCCCCCCCCCCCCCCCCCCCCCACACACACTCCCCCTTAGGATTGTATAATCTTATGATCTATGTTAGGACACATTTTTCCATTTACATGACATATTTTAGTCATTTTTCAGACACCTCAAACACATTGTGTTCCACAGTCGTCTGAATAAATGGCGGCATTATTCAGTTCTCTAATGCACGACTGTTTAGATAGATGGCTTCACAGAGGCCTTTCTTATTGCTCTTATATGTAAAGTATGAATTTCAAAAGGCTTCAGAATCAACAAACAACTCTAAACATACAGCTGGAATTGCTGTTTATTTGGCGGAAAACACTTAAACATTTTCACCCAAAATAAAACAGTGTGTTTTGGGGAAAATGTGGTAAAACAGGGATACTGAAGTCATACACTTCCACCTACACCTCCTCCCTGAGGCCTTTTCTGATGTTGGAATTGTAACTTTTCAAAACAGACAATCCAGCAAGGACTTTACGCAGCGATCGGCCAGGTCTGTGGAGGGGATCTCTCGCTTTCTACGTTTTCATTCATCACACAACAACTTCTGACACCTTTTATGTGTACAAATGAGTGCAACGCCATGAATGCCTTTCTACGTTCACACAGTACGAACCTGTTCATTTCGGTCTCAAGAAGTTCTGCAGCTATTGTCACACTACTTCCTACTTCCACTACTGCCTTTGCTACTGAAAGGTAACTGCAAGAGGCTGCTTGTAGTAAAACCTAGACATACTGTATGTCATTTTAATTAAACACAAAACCAATGCTGTCATTTTTGCTTGAGAGGAATTCTTGGAATATTAAAAATATCTCTTAGGACAATCATTTTGTAATACCTTATATAACCAATACACTGTGTTTTAAGACATGAGCCCCATCATCACACTTCCAAAAAACACAGTTCCTGTGCTTACTCACTGCTCACAGTCTCTGTTAATTTGCCTCATAGAGGGTTTGCTGAAGTGCATTAGACTCCCAGTTTTGCCTTGGGGATTGGATTCTGTATTTATAGTTTACAGCCTGTAGGGATTTTATCCAAGGTCAGTAGTAGATTACCTATTTGGCTCATTGAGCCGTGCGCTCTGTTAGATCCCCTTTTTTAATGTGCATTCGTGATTGATTAAGCCGCTGTGTTTCTTTGCTGGTGCAGACCTTGACTGATGCACACAGAGAGCAATATGTATGTATGGATAGCTCTTGTGCTGAATGTGCGATCGATGCATGGACTCTCCTCGCAATAATTACCTCATCCAGGAGAGGGGGGAAAGCCTGAGGGTTGAGAGTGTGTGTGTGTGTGTGTGTGTGTGTGTGTGTGTGTATTATCCTTGCTTCCTGGCTTGCGTTTTGAGTCATGGATTGTTGCAGAGTGTCAGAGAGCATGAAACTCCTCGTCATCAGTCTCCAATCAATGCTGATGGTGGAGAGAGGAAGGTGCGAAGATGGAAGAGAGAGAGAGAGAGACGGAGAGAAAACAAGCAGCTCGACTGCAAAAGAAGAAGAAAGGCAGAAAGTGGAGATTATAGACTGAAAGTCACTGAAAGACTGAAAATCAAAATGTAATATTTGCTCACAGATGGGACAAAGCGATTACATGCGCTGTTTCTCGTTCTGTTAGGCTTGAAAGGGAAATTCAGTTTCGTACAACGCTGGGTGTTTTCTTTTTCTTTCTGTTTCTTCTGTTGTTGATAACATACCCACCAAGCCAAGATAATGGCACTGATCTGGGACCATGGTGACTTCACTATAAAAACATTGATGCGTCGAGAGACATGAGCTGCCAGTTTCTAGCATAGCTAAACTTAATTGGAAGAGAAGGCCAATGGTAAAACTATGACCCACACTGTCCATTTTAATCATCATCAACATTCATAGACTGACCTGGGTCACCTTTGACCCGATGTACTTACCACGGTTGTGTGCACCCGTTTTGCCAGTTGAATCAGAGATTATTACTGACATTTCAGATCTCAGAAATTATTAGCACAATGTCCGAATGAAATATGGTCCAAAACTACTAAAATAAGGCTTTTCCATCTTAATGTACACTTGCACACTCAGACTAACCTACGCAACCTATTACACATGATCCGCCATAAAATCTACTTTTATGCCGTCGTCATAGAGGTGTTAATTAAGTTCTATGTTTTAGCATTGAGGTCATAGTTAGTGGGGGTGTTGTACTGGACTGAATTATGATGAGAGTTGTTTCTAACATTCTGCCCCCCTCATGTATGTGAACAACAAATTAGAAACACTTCTCAATATAATATGCATGACATTATGGCAGGGCTGTTGTATTGGATTGTATTAGATTACACAGGTGTACTAAATATAGTGGCCACTGAGTGTATCTTTGACATATTGAATTAGATACCAGAAACTTGACAAAACAGAAGTCTCTTCCTGTTTGATGCCATAAAGCAATTAAGCAGATTTCCCTCTAAATTTGACTTTTCTCACAATGTGCAAAGCAGTATAGAGGCCAGTCTTTGATGGTCATGTTTTTTTTTGTCTTTTTCTGATGGTGCTTTTAGTAATGTGAGCATGAAAGCTTACTATACTACAAAATAATCGTAACACAGTCCACTTGTTAGTTTTTTGAATGACCATCTGAAACAGATGGCGTGACCAAAACTGCTCACAGTATCAAGTGGGAATGGGAGAGAAAGGCCAGAGAAAGATCAAAGATCGTGTGCACATCTGATGCCAGAGACATCTTTGAACAGAGACGGGGGCTTGCCATCTCCCCTCCCTGTACGACCACCTGTTACCACTTGACCAAAGTCCCATAAATAGGTAATGTGATGACACTTGATGTGATGAGGAAATTGCATCACCATCCGATGCAGTTGAAAGCTTCAGAGAAAAACCTCGTAAGAAGAGGGTGAAAAGAAAGGAGGGTGGACCGACATTTTCATGGAACACCGAGACGGAGATTGAGGCGATGGAAACAGAAAAGAAAGGAATGATTAAACACATGATAAATGAGAGAAAGAGAGGGACAGAAGTGTAGGAAAGAGTAGAAGATGTTAGAATGTAACGCAGAGAGTGAGAGACACACACAGTCAGATGAAAGAGATGAAAAGTTCCTAATCACCTATCGCAGCTGATGCCAGCTGAGACCTCAGCAGTGTCGGTGCTTGTGCTACCCCCCCCACACACACACACACACACACACACACATATGCTCAGAGTGACAGGTAGGGGAGTGCAGGTCAGTGTCGGGGCCTCCTTGTCACTGGGCAGTTTAGAATTGACACCTGATTTGCTGTATGATGTCTCTCTCTCTGTATGTGTGTGTATTCATGAGCAGGTGTCAGTGTGTGTGTGTGTGTGTGTGTGTGTGTGTGATAGGAGCTGTCATGCAGCTGTCTTGTCTTCTCTGATCCCCACTAACCCTCAGTCAAACAACATACCACTGTATTAGCAGCACATGTGCAGCACAGAGTGGCCACATCAATCACATTCTCTTCGATTCGTTTTCAAGTTGCTCATAACTCCAAACTCAAACTTTTTTTTTTTCTCTCTCTTGTTTTGTGTTTCTTTGCAGGCCATTTATTTTACCAGGGCAGGGGTTTACTAATTGCTTGCGATATACAGTACATGAATAAAGTCTGTGTGTTTGGATAAAAGTTAGTTTATAGTTTTAGAACCTTTGAAATGTTTTTTTTAAACTGGATGATGGGTAGTACAATTAAACACAAAAAGCTGTTTTTGAGCTGTTAACACATTGATTTATCCTGTATTATACAAATCTCAACAATGCAGATAAATGCTGTTTTTGGAGGTTAAAACTTCCCTTCTTTTAGTTTGGAAAGCTGCAAAGGCTGAAAAGTTGACACCACCGCATTTGACCTAGTCTGACCTAAGTGAGCAAAAAATGTTTCCCCTATTGATCACTGGAAGGTGGTTTTGGCACAATGTGTTAACTCTACATATTGTTAGAAAGCAGAGCCATGTCCCCTGACATCCCCCAAACTCCTGCACCCCGACTAGTTTCAAATGCAGTGAGTGTGGGATATGGAACAGGCTGTAAGGTTTTGTTGAAGTACTCCTCAAATGTGGAGAAATTGAGTTGGGAGTCAAGATAAGGTGGGTAGAAATGTACGTACAACACTCCATCAGGCTATTAAAAAGTTACTTTTGAGTTATTTTCAAGAAAGACGATAGAAACAAGTATTCTCAGAAACAAGGCGCGCTGCAAGGTCAAGGAGCAACATAAAAAGCCATCTAGTATTTAGACGTTGCCAGAGTGTTACATCAAGTGTCCTTGTCAGTTTAGCTGTCTGAGTTCCAGACACTTAGAGATTCTATGTCAAGGAGCGCTGAAGTTGTTGTGAAGGCTCACAGTGCACCACCATCTTACTATGACACTTTATGCTCCTTTAATCTCTCATGTTATTGCCACCACGACACATACTAAAACTAAAATGTTCTCACCATATTCAAGTTTCTTGTCATGGTAATATACAAACATACCCCTTTGTAACAACAAAAGTTAAGTCAGTATGTTATAGGGAGAAATTTTCCTTTTTTTAACACAACACCTTGATATGCTATTACGAGAATAGTTTCTAGTTAACACTAAATCATTTAATACACAGAAAATACGTCATAACATGAATAAATATTGGGGTTTTTGGCATGGTTGAAGCAATACACTGCCATAAGTGATTAGTATTAATTAGGTTTACCAACTACTTCAAAAATGACTTCCATTTCCATTAGTCTGTAGCTATACTGCAGATTGTATAAAAGTTGTAGCAAATATAAAGATTTTTACCTGGATGCACTATTGGATTTAATTGAAATATCCTATTTAATGTAATACTGCATCATTTTATACATGTTTACCCCAAAAAGTGTCACTGGAAACTTTGGAATCTGGACTAGAAAGTTTTGTGTTTAACTGCCCAACATGCATTTGAAAAGATAGACAGGGAGTTTAAGAAGGTAATGGCCATAAGATGAACAACAACCACATTCTTTTATGTGTGGTGTATTTTTAATTTTTAGCACAGAGCTGTTAAAAGGCTAACGTGAATCTCCCACAACCTGTATGTATTGTTTTGACAGTGATCTCTCCATGCAGTATACTCAGGTGTATAAACAGGTAAAACATCTCTAGACAGCGGCTGCTCTGTGTTTCTTAGACGTTTCACATTTCGAAAGAAGCGATTCTCCGTGTCTTGGTGCTTATTCAGCACAGAAAAAGCACAAGTCAGCTCTTGCTTATCAAATTGCTTGTCAAATTCACAAAAGAGAGCAGGGAGACTGCTGTAGGACAGAATGATATGTGGGGAGCCAGCTTCCTCTTTAAAGTCACCAGAGAGAAATGGTTGGCCTTAAAATAAACCACCAGGATGTTGAATGATCGAGGAATTATTGCTCATCAACATGAGCTACTGACTCAAAGTATCTTGAACCTTTAAAGTGATTCATCTCATTCAACAGTTTTTTTTTTTCAAACCAACACAGCCATTGGAGTTTTTATTTAATTTTCCCCATTTAGTCAGAGCCATTTTCCAACATTAAGGTTATTCACAGAATGTGTCTTTAAACCTTTGTCATGTTGAAATTGAATACAATATCAATGTTATAAAGTCAAATGGAATTGAAGTAGCATTAAACTGCTGGCTATTTGGTGCTGTGGCTAATGAAGGAAGTTGGAAAGGATTGGAGTTTCCTCATCAGTAGATGGCTATTTTAAGCCCTGTGGCATCACATGTTGTGGATGTCATTGCTTTGTGTGTGTGTGTGTGTGTGTGTGTGTGTGTGTGAGTGAAAGTTGAAGCACTGCCAGTATGTTTTCATATTTTTCTGCGTGTCATCCACTCTGCTAACATACATACTTTACTTCAAGCCTGCATGTTTTCAGATCTGCTATGTAGCTTCTGTGTGTATCTCTTTCTGTGTTCTTTGTTAGTGTGTGTTTGTGTACTTTTGTTTAAGATAGCATGTGTTTATGTTTATGTATGTACAGAAACACTTGTATTAAAATTACAATTTGTTGGTTTTAATAAAGAAGCAGCTGACTGCTTCCCCTGTCTTAACTATCCCATCAGGTACTTACATGCTGTTAAGTCTTAAGTTCAATTCTTTTTGCCTGAGCTCTACAACCACAGTTCACGTAGAAATAAGTTTAACATTTTGGGGAAAGCGCTCATTTACTTTCTTGCGGAGAGTTAGATGAGATTGATACCACTCACATGTCTGTATACTAAATATATGGCTACATCCAGCAGCCTCTTAGCTTAGCTTAGCATAAAGACTGGCCCTAGGGGGAAACAGCCAGCTTAGCTTTGTCCAAAGGCAACGAAATCCAACTACCAGCACCTCCAAAGCTCAGCAGTTAACACGCTATATCTTGGATCAGTCACTTCCATGAGTCCTGTCGTCAGTTTTTCCATGTTTCCAGCCTGTATGTTAAGCTAAGCTAGCCTTGTATTTACGGTACTCATGTGAGAGTGGTATCGATCATCTGGTTTAACTCTGATGAAGAAAGCGAATAAGTGTATTTCCCAAAATGTTCCTTTATTTCTTGTCCTTCACAATAATGGCCAATTAAAGTACTGACATAAGGTTTTTGTTGTTTGTTGTACAATATGGATTATTATCAAAACTGAACATCTCATATGTCTCCATGAGGACAAGACTTGTCTCGAATGTGAATTCCCTGTCTGTGTGATTCTGTAGTTCACATTGGCAATATCAGAAAATAAGTTAAAAGAAAAATAGAAATCAATTTGCGTGTTCTCCAGTGTCTGCTGTCCTCATCTCTGTGTCTCTCTGTCATTGAAATGTTCTGATGTAAGCTACGCTTCACAACAGCGCCCCTGCAGTCAGATCTATGCATGACACTGGCTGTGCATGTTTGTGTGTGTATGTGTGTATTTAGGCCCACACACACTTAACGCATTCTGAAAATACAACAGGGGGAGTTTGTCACATGCTTCAGTTGAATGCTTTTAAACAAATGCTGCTTCTTTTACAGCCTCTGCCTTTTTTTCTCTGCTGTGATCATTTCCAAATGTTAACATAATGTCTCTGATATGTATAATTGATGCTACTGTATGCACTGTTTCAAAGAGGTTTATGTATTTTGATCCTAAGAGGTTTGTCCTCAGTTAAGTCTTCATTTTTAACAGAGAACTAATATTTTTTCCACATCTTTTTTTTAAAAAGTTCCCTCTTTTCTTGCTCCTTAACTTTCTTAAATGAACTCATATACAGTAAATCCCTACTGTAAACATGTGAAGTGGGCATTGTGGTAATGTTTACCCAGTCTCCTTGTCAGTGTGAACATTTTTCCAAACAAAAAGGGGCTATAGAAACCTTAATTATTGACATACTTTCTTATCTTTTGAGAGCATCTTTTGAAGGCTGTGTGTGTTCTTGATCACCCTGTTTTCCTCCATCTTCTCCTTCTTGGTCCTATAGGTCCCCTTACAAAGAAACACACTGATGATTTAGGTGATAGTGACCGCACGGACGACGAAGGTATTTTTTCCCCCTGATGCCAAACTGATTTGCATGACAAGGGAAACCAAACTTACCCTTTCTCCTCCAATTTTTATCTTCTTTGATTTTCTTACATTTCTTGTCCTTTTTTTGAAAGTGATGGACATTTTGTTTTTGCTCTTTACTCGTAAACTCTCTTTTTGGGCTGGATGTGTTTTGTCCTTTTCAGCTTGATGTCTAAAGTTTACATGTCTACCACCATTCTTTGATATTAATACTGTAACATAGATTCTCTGCTTGGATTTGCTGTTTCTTTTACCTTTTCTTTCCTTTTCTATGTTGCATCCCACCAGCAGATCAAGTAACTATTAACCCTTCAGCCAGCTCTTAACACATTTTTGCATGTTTTTTCTTTTAATTCGTCTCGTTTATAAAATCCGATCATGTTCAAAAGATCAGCTAACTGGCTAACTGGCTTGCACCTATACTAACACTTAGACCGGTTCACATTTTGGGCGTCAAACCAATGACCATAGTACATTATGAGTCAGAAACAACATGAAAACACTGTGACAAAATCAGTGCAAGCATCCCTCTTGCTGCAGAGACGTGTGGGTTGTTATCTCTCCTGGCGTGGTTTCCTGTCCTACAGGGCAAAGTGGAGCTATTTTACTACACACCAGTATGTGAAGTTAACTTTCTGGTCAACCACCCGCAGTGGCTGTGTGATTCAGATCCTAAGTCCCAAGCTGCCAAATTGGTTAGCATTACTGTCATTATGGTTTTAAGTGATCATCTAGGCTCTCCATTTTAATGTCTTTTTTTTGGAAAACACAATCAAATCAGCACATAAATACTTTTAAATGTTTTTAAATTACATGATAATTGCGATGGTCTACACATGTGGCTTCTGTCAATATCAATCATCAATCAATACCATGATTTTCACATTTGGAGGACTGCATACACAGCCGGTTGTAATTTAAATTCTGCAAGCGTCTGCGAGAGACAGAGCTGCTCTGGAGGCAGAAATAATAATCTTTCTGTGAGTAGCAGACCAAAGCCAAGAGGAAAGAGAGGATGGAGCCAATATTATCAAGTCTGATCCTGGTAACATAGATGAGCATGTAAATTTTGAAGTAGACATACAAGCCTATAGCTATGTAGGTGCTGTATTCAGTTATCCCCTTTCCTTCAACATAATTCTCAAAGCTGTAAATAAGTCAAGACATGGTTCATTTGTTTCGTTCATTCATATCCTATACTTAAGTAAAAGTACAAACACCACAATGTAAACTCTACACGTAAAATTCCTGCATTCAAAATTGCAGTAAAGTAAAAGCACAAACATATTATTAGTAAAAGTAAAAGTACTCATTATGCAGAAAAGCCCTTGTACCTTCCTTTCCATGAATATTGACCTTGAAGGTTTATTTTTGGCTTTTGAAATAGTAGTTTAATTAAAAAGAAATCTCTCCTCATTAGTAGATTAAAATGATTAAATTATTATTTTTATTATCACTGATGCACTAACAGGCATTTAAATGTTATACCTGGTCAGGGTGGAATACATTTTAACTTCTTATATATCTATATTGTTGGTTCATTTAATAGCTGATTATATGTTCTGCACACATGACTGTAAGCCCTTAAAACACAGGTAAAATGCAATAAATTACATGAACATTTCCCTCATGCTGTTGTTACTTTTTAGGCATTTATCCTATATGAGCATTGGGCATATACTGATGAAGAGGAATGCTGACATCCTGTGGATACCCGACAAAGACTATAGGACTGAAACATTGCAATGGCTCCTCTTGATATTCAAATTAAGTGTTGTTTGAAAGCGAAGACAGCGTGGTGGAAATCCATTAATCTCAGTAATACAAAAAGATGAACCTTTGCTTAGTTGCCATAAACAAGCATCCCTTTGAAAAATCATATTAGGAATAAAATGTCCTTGATAAAACCCTG
The DNA here is from genome assembly GCF_043641665.1 of Enoplosus armatus. Taxonomy (NCBI): domain Eukaryota; kingdom Metazoa; phylum Chordata; class Actinopteri; order Centrarchiformes; family Enoplosidae; genus Enoplosus; species Enoplosus armatus. The sequence goes on from NC_092186.1 coordinate 3,833,036, forward strand.
AGATAGAGTCATATCCCCTTAAGGCTGCCGCAGTGCAACTTTAATGACAGGCAGAAAGTCTTAATAAGGCACCTCTACTGTATAATGTGACGAAGTAAACAGCAATTACATCCAAATAAGACTCACAACCATCCGGATCCCTTTGATCTGTGCCATCACTCAGTTTTTTTTTCCTGAGAGCTCACACACACACACACACACACACACATACACACACCAATACGATTAGAGAGAGTCACAGAGCTCACACAGATCTATTCAATGAAATCCCAACAGGCTTCAAGTATTATCTCGATAAAGGATGCAGGGCAGACAACTAATCCAGTTTAATATAGAGGAAAATATGCTCCAGAACACACACATGCACACACACAGTCACACTCTCTGTTGCCGTATCCCCGCCGACTCTGATCAGCTCGGACCCCCCCCCACCCCCAAGCGATTCTTGATGCTTTTACCCTTTGACCCCTTGTCGCCTTGTAGATGCAAACTCAATGAGGACATCCCCTAACCTCACCACCCCTCCCACTCAGCAAATCTTGGATTTTACAATCTCTTTATACTCAGTAAAGCTGGTGTTTGTAATCCTTTTGTGCTGGGAATAGAGATGTAAACAGTAAAGTCCCTGAGAGCTGAGGATTTGTTAGAAGCTCCGTTTTCTTTTTCTTTTTTCTGGCAAATATTGCTGGAGTGGTTAAGAATGGGCATACAGAAGTGGAGATGTCATGAACTCTTTTATCTACAAGGCTGTTACGGGGCCCCTGTTACCCTATATAAAGTATTATATGGCAATACCTGTGAGATATTAATCTTGCTATACACTATGGATATATTACTTTGAGTGTGGAGGGCACAAGGATATAGATTTTGCTGACAGCATGAGGACAATACTGGAACCGAGGAAAGGATGATAAAACATCAACTGGGTAATGTGTTACCTTGTTGCATCCAGCTCGCCCAGAAGGTCCTGCTAGCGACATTTCAGGCACAACTCCAACTATTGAGGTTGCTTGACATCGCATACGTGGAGTTAGTGAAGCCTCCTTTACCACTACTATTCACCATCTTGAAAATACATAAATTGGCGTTTTATTAAAATCATCAATAACCGGGAGGGATTTAAGCCCACCTACAATGACAAAGTAAAGCAAAATGCAAAAATGAAACCAACCAATATGGAACCACAAAACAATGAGTTTACTGCGGAGCAGCCCAATGCTTCAGCACGCAATTTGAATTCTAGTGAAATGTGAAGTTGAATAGTTGAATAAACTGCAGTTGCAATAAACTGATCTTGGGACTGCAGCCATGGCGATTCAGCAAGGACTGAAAATCCTGCCTTCTCTTCATGACATCCGCACATGCAACCAAGTCCTCATACTGAAACAACAAAACAGGTTGCTTGTCAGTACCCTCCAAAGCAGAGTAATAAATAAAATTATGTACTTTCCCTATATCTATTGAATTTGGGTTTAATTACCTTCAACGACTGACTTTGGCTGATGGGAGGCATTTATATTTGGCTTCTGGCACTTATGTATTATTAAGCCCCAGGTCTGATCTGAAAAATCAGAGCTTCCCCAGTTCAAAGCCTTAGTTGGGTTATGACCTGAACACAACAGTATTTACAAGTTGAAAATGGTAATTATGGTATCTCCACAAACATGAACTTGGCCTTAAACAGTAATTACACTCCAATTTCCAAGAGGTCACTTGTCAGGGTAACATAAACGTTAAAGGTCATTTTAAGAACTTGAAATGAATGACCAATCGTGTCAATAATTTTTCTGGTGAGCACAGCCTCACAACAAGTCAATGAATCTTTTTGTTATCAAAAGCAGCACCACAGCTCAAGTATACATATAGATTAGGATGGCATGCAATGCAGTAAAAGCCAATATGATAAAACAATGTGTATAAGTTTGGCCAAAATTTCAGTTCCTGAAAATATCAGCTCCTATTTGCAAATATAATATCATGCTAAGCAAGTATTTGTTTGCATACGGCAGAAGTAAATATGCAATCATTACATGTTCGTATTGATGCCATCTTACACATGCCAGTGGTTATGTATTCTAATGAGTTACATCAGCACTGTTGCGCTGATTACACAGGAGCATTTCCTCTGGAAGCCTTTGAATTGGTGTTCACCACTGGTCCTCATTTTGCTTCCTGTTGCTTTTACCGAGAGTCCCCGTGGCTTTGCTCCCTGCAGCAAAAGGCTGAAGCCCGGATAAAGAACACCTCTGCTCCTTGTGTCTGCTGTTGGTTTGATAAGTCCTCTACACCAGCAGAGGGAGAGGATACAGAAGTTGCAACAGCCCGGGGGCATCTCTCAGGGTTTGCTCAGAGAAATCTAAAGCACCTAAATCTCTTTGATCATAACCTCATCCTCGAGGAAGCAACGATCTACTCCATGTTGGCACAGTACCTGTCCTCTGACAAACTCTCCCTCACACACAGTCATCCCTGGGAAGATTGAATGGTCGAATCACTACAAGATTGCATCTCATTTTATCTCTACTCAAAGCAAGCTTTCATCTCGCTGCTCACTGTGAAAAAACCCTGGAGGGCAGTCGGATGTTCCCGCCTGTTTCAAAACACCTTTATTGAAAACTGAAATCTTTTAAAGTTACTTTAAACAGCCAAATAAAAGGACATTAATATTACAAATAATCATGGGAATATTGGACGTTCCAGTAATCAGCCCAAATACACCATTAACTCACTTCAAGGATGATGGAAAGAGATAAGGTTTGCAATCAGCTGAATGATGATTAATTCATAAGTTAGGGAAATGAAGGGAGCGACTGTGGTTTGGATGTTTTTTGTCTTGCAGTGGCAGCTAATGCAGGATGCCAGGAAACCATAATGAGAGCAAGCTGGATTGCATAAACTTAAAACCTCAGGGTACAGTGTGTTCAATATACATTGGGACTTGTTTCAGCCAGTAACTCCACGTAAATTCAGGTAAATCCATCAAATGTTCAAATATTGCCAAGATAAATTTATCTTAAACTCAGCTGACCTTCAGTAGTGAACAAAAAGAGGCGGCTGTAACTGACGATGTTTCAAACTGCAGCAGAAATAAATACATTAAGGTAATACTTGAGAGCGCAGGTGCACATACAGGAAACAGTGTCATATCATAAAAACACACCATTAATATATAAAGACTTGATTAGATCCCAGGAGCATTTTTATAATCGACAGATAATGTTCTCAATCATTCTTCTCCTTCTCATCATCATCATCATCATCATCACCATGGTTGTCAGTATCATCAACATTATCATCCTCATTTTTTTATTGTAATCAACTCACTGGGTATTATCATAATCATCGACATCATCTTCACTGTCGTAGCTGTCACCATCGTTAGCATCAGCTTCATCATCACCATGGTTATTGCTATCGTCAACATCATCTTCACTTTTATGGTTGTTCTTTGACTTCATTATTATAATCAATACCATCATCACTGTCATCAATATCATCATCCCCACCACTGTTGATCTCATCAACATCGTCATCACTGCCATCATCAAGGCTGTCAGTTATCATCATCACATCACCGCTAACACATAAACAGGATTATAATCCAACCACTCCCAGTATTGTTCATTGTTTTAATTTGCGCCATTTGTCTTCTCCCATCTCTGTGAGGTACACACACACACACACACACACACACACACACACACACACTTTTGCCATAATCCCGTGACCTTTGTTGTCAGAAGTTTCTGGAAGCCTTCCAGAGGAGAGTTACGATGTGCCTCTACATTGTGGCCACTGCCTGCTGCGACCGAGGGGGAAGAACAACTGGGGAAACAAAACACACACACTATAAAGGACAGAGAACGATAGAAGTGATGTAATGAGCTCTGCACCGAGAGAAATGGAGAGAAGGACAAACATAGTGCACGCACAATCACACATGCTAGCAGACAGCGTTTTACCTAGATGTGCCTCATTGTAATGTCCCGCTAGATTTTTCTTCTCTTTTACCCCATTTCCTTTTGCCAATTGAGTTTTCTTCTAAGGCTGTGTCTGTTTTATATTCTCTGTTGGGAAGAAAACAATCTCTGTAGTTGTCCGATATATAGACACACTGTAACATTTACTTCCTCCCTCTAATTTCTGCTGCATAATGTTTCCTGTTTCCTCAGTAATGTATTATCTTTCACCTTTACTCATACAAAAGGAAGGTAAAACGGAGAGCAAACCCACCAAAATATATATATATATTTTTTTTTTTTGCCAGAGTAGTTTTCTTGTTATCCCTATACAGTACTTTAATAAAATAAGTCAAAGTTTCATCATGATAGTCTTTGTTTACAGTAGAGTACTTTAAGGGGCACTTTTACATAATTTAAAAGCATAATTGAGCCTTCATAGCGGTGTTTGTTACTGTGATTAAGTTCCTTCAGAGTTGTTTTTCCCTTAGGTGTTTATTATTTTGTCTACCCCCTGGATTGTGAGTACTTTAAACACACTGTAGAAAAACTTTCAGACACAAACACTATCCTTCTGCCTCTCGTACGCCCCTCACAATCGAGACAATTTATTCTCTCGTCTCAGAGGTAACGCTTTTTTTTCTTCATTTCTTTATTTTCTTGCTTGGTTAATTTTTCATTCTGCGTAGATTCACTGATCTCTCTCTGGACCCGAGTCCCTCAGTGGTAAAACATCAGTGGGATAAACGATGTGTGCTGCTGCATGTACTGATGGAGAGTAGTTAGGAAGCAAGATGAAAAGCTTCATCTCTGGGACACAGAAGATGAAAGTGAAACCTTGTTTTGAACGTGGGTTGCAGCATGTTGTTAGATCTCTCCAAGTCTTCTCATCCTTTTTGCTCACAACCCAGCCCATATTAGAACCACGTCAAGGGCTAAAGCTTTACAATACAGCCCTCCTTTCTTCCACTCTAATCATCCAGATGTAACACGTTTTAATATGGACAATTTTTATGCAAGCAGCAGACTCGCCATTCTCCTTACCTTGACCTCACATTTGACAGCTGCAACCACACATTAAAAGAAAAGCAATTTCAGTATGACAACTCATCATCTAACACATATTTTATTTAGCTACTGTCTTATTACACTGCAATTATGAAAAATGATTGAGCTATAATTTAAAAGCTGAATCAACATCCTGTCCTTCACATTAACAAAACCCTGTAAATAATTTAAAAAGACAAGTGCCCCATTCAGTTTTTTCGTTGTTTAATTTCCCCTGCTGTCAGTAAGTGTTCACATACATTCATATTCACAAAATCAAGGCACACATTTCCCTACAGCTAAACAACTGTGAAGTCCTTACCTGAATTCAAATGAAAGTTTCAATAAAGCAGTATTTTTCATAAAATTGTCAAATCTAATATGCCATTTTTTATTAGATTTTCTTCCAGATTAATCGCACAAGTTTCACCCCAACATGGTATGACAGTTTAGATTGCCACTCTTGCATGTTGACAGCCCATTACCTGAGGCAAAATTAAAACTCGCCACATTAAATATCCTGTTTCATTAAGAGATATATGGAATTTAAAATAGGTTAATAAATAAATAATACAGCATTTTACAATCACCACAAACATGTCATGTAGAAAAATGAATGGTTTGACGCCTCAAACTAACAAGGTCTCCATGTTAAAAAAAGCCAGTGTGCCCAAATGACTCAGAAAAAAAAGAAAAAAAAGAAAAAATTAAATTTGAGAGGTGGCCAAAGCCCCCTAAAGTATTGAAATTGCATTTCTGGCTGTCACCTTCAATCTGTCATCTAATCAGTCCCTCTGCCTTTTCCACCTCCTCCTCTTCCTCCTCTTCATCCCCCCTCCTCCAGACATTAGGGAGAGTGGAAGCCCCAAGCCGGTCATGGTTTTCATCCACGGGGGCTCCTACATGGAAGGAACTGGGAATATGTTCGACGGCAGCATCCTGGCCAGCTATGGGAATGTGATTGTGATAACTGTCAACTACCGACTGGGCGTCTTAGGTAAGGACCCTGCTGTGCAGTGTGATACACAACCACTGTTCATGTTATATCCGTTCTTTCTTTACTCTTCCCTTTCTAAAATTCTAAAACTATGAATCTTTCAACTTCTTTCTTTCTTTCTTTCTTTCTTTCTCTTTTGGTGATTCAATGTGCTGCTGCTGGTCTTTTCCAATGACGTTAGCTTAGCATGAAGGCTAAAACTAGGAACTGAACCTTTCAACATCTCTTTCTTTCTCTGCGTCAAGCTCTTTTAGTGTTGCTGCTGGTTACGTTGGCTTTCACTGCTTTGTTTGAATTTTAAAATGACTTTCTGACCTCTTTCCTTTTTCTTTCTGTCTCTCTTGCTTTCTTCCTCCCCTCGTTCCTTCTGTCTATTCTTGGTGATTGTTTGTGCTGGTGATATTCCAGAGAGCTTAGTTTAATGTGATTCTGGTTCTTTAATAGGAATCTGAGCTCGCTTGGTTTCATTGGTCTTTGCTTTTAAAGTTAATAACTGGTTCTAAACTGCTATCTGCAGCTGATATCTGCTCCAATCTGCTTTGTTGATTACAATTTACAGACATTTATATTCAAATGTTGGATTCTGGAGTCTTTGAGGTTCTTGGTGGTGATTTGTCCTCCTCTTTTGTCATGTAGTAATATTATCAAGGTCAAAGGCAAAGCAGACTCTTAAAAATATTGTGTAATCTTTTTATTTTTAACTTTCACCGTCTGTCAAGCAGATTATCATATAATTCTGTCCATTGCAGTGTGTGACAATACAAACAGATGTTTGAAACATTCTGGGCAAAATATTTCATCTTGAAAAGACAACACCAAACAAGGCTGTCAGATGCACAGTGAAGGACATGCTAACATTGATGTTGTGATTTTGTTTGTATCTCAGCTTCCATTTTGATGATGCGCACAGAATATTGTAGTGACAGACTTCATATCCATATCTAAGCTATTCAACATCAAAATGTTTGCTGGGACATAACGTGCTAGTTCCTGTGCTGACACATGTACTGTATGTGTTGAAAATGACACATTCATTGCAGAGCTGACTCTTGGTCTCTGGGATTTGACCCGGTTACCACGCTTTTATGCATCAACACTCTCCCCATCTCCTTTCTTATATTTAGTAGCCTTTAATCTATCATGGCAATGTCTGCTCTGATCTACAGTTTTTTTTTTTTCATTCCCGTCTCTGTTTTCTTCTTCCGCGATCATATCTCTTCTCATCAGTCTAATTCCTAATTCCTTTTCTCCCGTGTACGGATGTCACTGCCTTACCCAGAGGGCAGGTATATATTGCGACACATGACGGAAACAAAGGTTCACTGCCTCCGTCCTAAATGAGATTATGCTGTCATTTGTTTGGATGGAAGGAACCGATTCCATTTCCATGTTGTTGTGGTTGCTGGGGCTTTTCTCCATTTCTTATTAAACTATATCAGACTAAAGATATATGCCTTTCACTCAACTAAACTACCGTTTGTCTGGGGGCATGTGTGTGTGTGTGTGCATATATTAGTGTGTGTGTGTGTGTGTGTGTTTGTGCATATGAAGAACGCGCATGAAGGCGTAAAGCAGATTCATTTAGATGCTGATAGCAGAAACAGAACGTGAAACACAACATTAATGTTCTCTGCAGGTGGTCTGCATTGTGTCTGTGTTCTCTCATTAGTTATTCAGGCCCTGATCTCTTTTACATGAACTTTATATTTATTTGTTTCAATTATAGTACCAGTGGAAAACCTAATGTTTTCTTGGATATAATCCGATGAGCCACTCTAATATTAAGTTTCCTGGCAGCTAGAATTCAGGTGATAGAAACTTAAACTAGGTAGAAATGTTCCGGCCGTAGATGCTAGCGGAGTAGTTGTGGTTCACGTCTCTTGGAGATAGAACTGTCAGTCAGCCAGTGACTGGAAAGACAAGCCCCCTCAGCAACCTCCAAGCTCTGCCAAAACCACAGAAGTCGATATTAAATAAAGTACTCCATCATCTGCAGTTACCAATCATTCATTCCTTTTCAATGCCCACTTATTCCTTTTCAGGGTAATGAGGGGGCAGGAGACTGTCCTAGCGGTGCAGGAGGAACGCATGCATAAAGTTCTGTGTATAGATGGTGATACAGAACATACTGTGAGAAAAATGATTTATACATTCACACATACGGACATTCCACAAGTCCACAGTTCAAAACCTGAGATTCAAATCCTGGACCTTTCTCTTGTGAGGCAACAGTGCTAACCCCTGAGCCTGTTAATACTCAATATACACAACTTGACATTTGCTGTAGCTAAATGATAACGGCCAGAAGCATCACACAGTGATACTGACATGAATTTGTTGTTTGACAGAAAATAATAAATAAACAGAAATTGAAAAATTAATTTTCATTAATTAACTAAATGTGCCTAATATTTGCTTGTTCCAGCTTCTAACACGTGGGAACACTGTTTTGCTTTGCTTTTTATTTAAATTAAATTATTTTTTCAGGTCAACACAAGCAATTTAAAGATTTCAAGTTGTTCCGTTGGAAATTGTGATTTCACTATGTGGAAACATGTTTTGGTTTTGAATATTTTGAGCATAGTGTTTACAAATTCATCTTGTAATTACATATAAGAGACATCACAAAAAGTGCAGAACTGGACGAATATGCCAAAAAAGACAAGCAACGTAAGGGATAAACAATACAAAGCAAAACAATGATCAGTCAATCTGATTTAAAAGGTTTTAATTATTTTAGACGTGACGGGATCCCCAGTTCCATGAATCAGTTCACTCTCTCTCTCTCTCTGTCTCTCTCGCTCTCTGATGTGCGAGCTCTTAACAGCTGCAGGCCTCGTGGTGTTGAGGGAAACTGTATCCCTGCTGGTTAACATGAGGCGCCGCTGTTTGCTCTCAGATTAGACTCTATGTGTTTGTGTTTACCCCCCTGGCAATGGACAAAAACATACGGCTTTACCTCACCAAACATGTGATGGTGTGTATGTGTGTGTGAGTGACGGGGATAGAGTGTGTGCTCCTCTACAGTAGGGGTACGTAAGTCTTAACCGCTGGGCTTTCCAGTCAGCCATCCAGTTTTTTGTCAGTTCAATTTTGTCAAGTCAATTCATTTATGACTGACCACACATATGTCACCCTTCTCACTTTGGTGTGGTTTGTCTGTTACTTTGGTACCAATACCACGCAAAAAAAACAAACAATAAACCAGTCATGCTTGGATATGTGGCATGTCATAATCCAGCCGCACCTTCAATCAAGGTCCATATCTATTTAATAAGGTCCGTAACAATGCAACGTTTCACTGGATGAATGTTTAGTGGAGTGGTCTCATGCTGCAACCTGATGAAAGATGTTTTTATAAGCTAATACAGACTTTTAGAGAGACCCATCGTATGAAAAACACTGCAAAGTATGTTTTTCTCCATATTAGCTACAAAAATAGACCAACAAGTGAGGTATTATACCTGGTGATATTTATGTGTCATGTTGACCGATGACGTTGTTCTGCTAATCAGCAGATGGAGTGATTGGCTTTAACAGGTGTGGACTTCAGGGGACATCAGTGCTCACTTGAAGCAGACACCCCTCCACATTTAGTAGTAGACCCAAGAAAGGTTAGCTGGACCCACAGCTGCAAACCAAATCACCAGACGTACAGAACTCCATTGGAAAATGACCTTGGGTCTGGTACACCTCTCTGATGACATGTGAAAACGCCCTTAGGCAGATGGCATGTTCCCTAAAAGCCTCCAAGGACAGACCACTGCTGACCACGCATGAGACTGAATGAATGATTTAATGTGGGTCCCATCCACAAGGAACCACAAAAAGAGATTTTAAGATCCTCGACTAAAAGACTAGAAAGCAGTGTAGAGCCTGTTAACCCCTTCCGTCATTAATAACTTTCAGCTGTCTCCCAGCCTCATAATTATGTTCTCTAGCCGGCCAGTTAGCCTCCGTTGTTTAAAGTGTGCGGCTGACCTTACCCAGCCAGCCATTGCAGCACCTGGTGGCTCGGAGATGCTGCTCTGCTGACAGAACTCCCTACTCTCGCACCAGTGATTTTTCTCCTTGGCTTAGTGTGTCTGTGAGAGCCAGTGCTTTGCAGGAAGCCATTAGTGGCTTTAAATATGCAGAGCTGTTGATGCAAAGCTGTATTTATCGTTTAAGGGCCTTGGCTACAATGGTTTTGGCCATGGGGCATGTATATAGTATGCTGCTGTCAGCGTGTGTCGATGAGTGTGCATGAATTCGGAGTTTCTCCTGTTTGCAGATGAGGTGTTAATGGAACACGTGGTATAGTGCTGTCAAAGTGTCATTATTAAGGGTGGCAAGTATTTATTGTCCTTGTCATGTCACTCCTCCTTGGTTTATAATGGGACACTCTGCTGTTGAAAGCACTCAATCATCCTGATACAGTACTCAGATATTCAGACAAGTGAGAAATAATGCTATTCTGAGGGGCGCTTGAAGGTAGTGTCATTATATTTTCATGTAATGGTCTGTCTTGCTCTAACCACCTCGCTATGCTCAACTCTGTCCTCAATGTATTTAACAAAATAGTGATTGTTGAACAATTAGGAAGACGTTGAGCTGAGTTGTTGTCAGTTTAATATCTAGTAAATCCAATTAAGAATAGGTCTGCTACTCCAACATGTGGACAAGGAAGACCACAAAGGTGATTGCGACTGCCAATTCATGAACTCAATACCTCCACAGGGCTTGTTTGTTGTACTTCCAAACAGCAGACTGTGCCTTTAAGGCCAGGCCCTCGCTGTGTTGAGGTTGTTTCGGCCCAGCCAAAACCTTTAATCATGCTGATTGATGAGGTGCATTTCCCTGACTCAAACCTTCTCCAAATACCCCTTCCATTCCAGCCATACATCAGCCATTCAGCCAATTCATCAAGCCTCTGATTGTTTTAAGATATACCTGGCCAGTAAAATATCCATTTCTCTGCACGGCACTGCTTCTCAAACCTTTCCCCGCTTTCAGCACTACAATCACATCTAAACAGTCCTGGCTTAAGAAAAGACCATGCGGGAAAAGGACCAGCGAGCAGACGCAGCCGGGAAACAAGATGCAAATATAGGTGTCTCAATAACGATTGATTAATCCGATGTAATTTCATTAATTACTGAGTAATTAATTAACAAGCTGTCTATATTGCGTTTTTGTGTATGTACTTGTGGATTTCTGAATACTCTAAGAACTCTATAATTAGTTACAAAGACAGAACAACTGGAGAAAAAGTATAGAAAGAAAAACGGTTGTTCTGGTACAAGCTCAAACAAAGTCAGTGGGGTGAGACAGCGTCCGGTGATGGTCCAAATGCTGAGAACATTTATAGCACGTATACTTTGTCAGAAACACACATACATACAACAGATCCAGCTAACATGACTATTATGTATCCAAATTAGAATTGTGTGTGTTTGCTTGAGCTGCATTTCCTCTCACACAGGTGTTATCCCTAATGTTTACCCTTCCCAAATATTACTCTCTCTCACTCCCACTCTCTCTCTTCCTTTTCTCCCTCCACAGTAATTGGGCCTTCTCGTTCCCGTTAGTTTTTTTTCTCCTAAGGGCTAAGTGTTGAGCGCTATTATTTTCATGCTTATTAATTCCTTTCTCCCTGAAACAAATACTCCAATGATTTGGGTTCATTACTCTTTCTGTGCCTCCGTGCCATCTCTCCACCTCCCCTCCCGCCTTGTCTGCGTCCTTCCTTGCTCGTAGCCCTGACACAGCTCGCTCAGAAACTCTTGGAATGGGTCTGACCCTTAAACAAAGTGCTTCACTTGGGTCTTCATTAGTGGTTTATCAGTTATTTAGAGGGGGAGTAATGATTACTCCCCCTCCAAACATCAGGATTCATATTAGCAATCTTTCTCCTTGTAGCATTGTCGAGAACAGCTTTCCCTTAGCCTTTTGAGTACAGACTATTTTCATAGTTGTGCGTGTTCTAGCAAGATATATATACTGCAACCCTCAGTCATGTAAATACACGAGATACTGAGACAATTGGCAACCTTTATTTTACATCATGCCTGATGTGGCAAGAAATTAAATGGATTTCTCCTAAAAGCTAAAGCTTTCAGAGTTTCTGGCAACTTCAGATATCTGAGGGAGTGAAAACAGGCAGAAGTGAAAATCCCTTCCAACTGGTTCATTCCCCTCAGTAAACATACAAGAGGAAGAAAATGTGATCTATACCTCAAACCTTAACAATAACTGGTGCGTGATAGAAGCTACCAAATTTGTTCAGTGTCTTTCTTCTAAAATGACAAATATACTGTGTACATGTTAAAAGCTGTTTTGTGAGAGTCCTCAGGTGGATATTCAGTTCTTTATGAAGCCATTTTCTGTACCAAAATGTTTTTAGCATAGAAGCTTTGCTGTGTTTCTGTTTTTTCACACAAGGCACTCAACATTGACAAGCTCTACAGTGTGTGTGTGTTTAAACGTATCATCAGCATGTAGTGGTCTTCTGGCCATTGTGTGGTTGTCTCAGGCTGCCATTGCTCGGTTTGTTTGTGTCCTGCTCATTTGGCTCAGTGTTGCTGGCATGCTGATTTATTCAGCGAGTGGGGCTGCAATGCCAGTGGAAGCTATGCTATGCTAATAGTGATCTGGCAACAGTGGGGTTGGCGTGGTGAGGTTTACAGCAGCTCTGCTGATGCGTCAGGGATCGGATTAATCTGGCCGAGGGCGGGACAACAGACGACCATCTGTGCACGCTCCACAGCGCCAGGTGTCTGTAGCCACAACTTTTGCCACCAACACACAATTATGCACACAATAAAATGCATGTTTCATGTATAATGTGTTATACCAGACAGTGACTGGTTCCAGTACATAATTTGTCAAAGGCTGATTCCCAAAATCAATCAGTCAATGCACATACAATTGTTACTGGTTTCATTCGCCAATTTGTTTCAGAGGGCATCATGGCAGTGCCAGTGTTCCAAACTAGGAGCCTGCAGAACATGCACATAGATGAGAAGTTTTAAAAGTGCTATGGATTCAACTATAACAGCCACCAAGCTTGCATGTCAACAGATCAATCTTCATGTCAATTGAGCAAACTCCATCTGCTGATGAAGACCATGTGATGAGTTTTGGGAAAGGTCAGTGGTTGGGATTGTTTTGTCAAACTACTATCCAAGGTCTAGAATAGACTTTCATGCTTTACGAATCAATAACACTGGGGAACAATTTGAAAAAAAAATTCTGTTGAGTTAGATTTTTATGCTGATTAAAACTAAAATTGGCATGCTGATTCCAAAATTGCAGTCAGTTTTTTTCTAGCACGTCAAGTTTTCTCTCCACAGCTTACCCTCCAGATAAGCAAAATTCCACTGATTAGCTGTAGTAAGACTTGCCAGCTGATAACGATCGGACTCATCTACAGCTACGTGGCAACTTGTTTGTGCAGTCACAATTGAGACAGTGCGGTGAGAGGTGTGTGCAGCTCCCAATAGGTCAGTACTATCACACACATATCTGTTAAGTACAGTATTTTTCATATTTTTTAAGAAAACGGGGATCCTATAGTTCAAAAACTTGACGTGATAGAGAAAAACTGAGATCAGTTTTGGATTCCGCACCCAAAAATTAGTTAAAAACAGCTGTCAGACCTAACTCAACAAAAATTGTGTTCCCCAGTGTAATCTGTCGTTAGAATTACCAAAACGCATTTCAGCATATGAATAATATTACTCCAAAACCTGCCAGGCTCTGGACAGACCAGTCACTGTGCATCTACCCAGAGCCCAGGCTGCCACAGTGAATTTTGATCACTCTGTTGGACATGACTACATAGTGGCTTTAAGATGTTTTGAAGTCATTAAAACAGCTAGGTATAGGTTAATGGTTGAATAATAAACCCAAATGCTACATTCCTGTCTGTCATTGTATCACCACTTACTAGCGTCTACTATCCTTGTACAAACCAAACCAGACAAAAAAAGGATAATGCAGTAATAATTCTACAAGACACAAAATGCTCTGTGACGCCAAATTGATCAAATGAAACCAGTAGCCACATACATTCTTGCATGTGCATGCTTTTTATCCCCAAACTAACAAATGACTCTCCTTCCTATCTGTTTCTGCCTTGTTTTACTTGAATAACTTCTCTTTGCCCTGGTCTTCAACTATGAAATGACTTATATACTAAAAATACTAACACCAAATGTACTAACTGAAGCAAGCACATTCTACTAAAAATGCTACTAATTCTACTAATCTGAAATATTCTAACCAAACTGCAGAGTGTTAGAATTACTTTAAAGCTTTGTTTTCCTTCTGCTTCTACTTGTCTTACTGCCAGAATTGGCCCTGTAACGTCTGAAAACTCATACAGCTAGCTTTTTTAAGTAACCATCAAGTTCACCACGAAAATCTTGATGCAGTTTAGAAAATAAGCAACAGACATTAAAAACTGACTTGCTGCAGTTAAAATATTTCTGCATTTTGTACTGACGTTACCCTGTCGTTAGAGTCAGTATGAGCTTTCAGACTAAGTTGTTGTTTCTTCTTCCATTTTGTCTTTTTTCTTGCTTCTCTTCACACTTTCATTGACTTTGCATGCATTCTGTCTGCTTTCTTTCCGCCTCGTCTAATCAATTAATCGATAATGAAATCAATGTGTACAAATTCCAAGATGACTGCAATAAATGGCGGGGGGGGGGGGGGGGGGGGGTTGTGTGATATTAATTTGTGAAATCAACTGCTGTTAATTTTGTATTGGTACAACCGGCAATGTAACAAAGCACATTTACTTAAGTACTGTACTTAAGTCCAAATTTGAGGTACTTTTACTTGACCTGAGTGTTTTCTTTTCATGCCACTTTCTATTTCTACTTCACTACATTTCAGAGGGACATTTTGTACTTTTTGTACTTACAGAAAATTAATTGGCAACTATATTTGATCTCAGTGGTTTAAGTCATTTTCCATGCCAATACATTTCATGTTTCCAGCTTCTCACTATTTTCAGATTTTCAAACAATCAATTGACTTAATGAGAAATTAATCAGCGGATTAATCCATAATGAAAATAATCATTACTTGCAGTCTTTTACAAATTAGTTCCATCTCAACCAACTTCAACAGTAAAATCCTGCTTTTATAACAGTCACATGGGCCATTTTTCTGCATTGAGTACTTTTAATTTTGATACTTCAGGTACATTTTCCTGATTATACTAAGATTTTATTTTTTAATTTTTACTTTTTACTGGCGCCCAGCATGTATTGGGTGAGAGGCAGAGTGCACCCAGGAGGGGTGGCCCATCCTGTGACTTTATGAGTTCAAATCACCAGTTCAACTGGTGAATTAGATGTTTTAACCTACCATAACAATGTGCAATACACATGCCCTCAAAATGAAGTTATGCATAACTAAGGCTGCTCAGTGGTGAAGACTTCAACCAGAGAAGGTTTTCCTCTCAAATATGCTAAATTTTACAGTACATTTTGGAGTAAATTCATTTCAATCACCAAGATTTTAACATGTCCAGTTGACCAATCCTGGCTCCCCTAAACTGTTCACAGCTCAATTTGAACTTCCACTGAAGTATAAAATATAGGCCTACTACTATATCAGTAAAACTGGATTTGATTGGATGATCAATTTGATTGGTCACAAAGTGGGCTTCCCGAGCAGAGCCGGATTCACTTTATTTCAGCTTTGTGGTTGTATCTCAATTATAGTCTTGTAACCTGGCAGGGGTCAAAGGGGCCCGCTGATTGGCTAGAGGTTGGATAGAAGCTGATTGGTTGGACAAGGGAAGCAGGGGGAAGATGGACAGATGGGTAGAGAAACAAACAGAGATTACATCCCTCCACACCGACTCATTACTGGGCACCTCACTGCAAACTGCATGCATAGGTCTCTGTCACAGGGAGTATACAGAGTTATTTATTGATCAAACATTAGGCCTCAGCTTTTGTGTGAATGAATGTTTGAGCATGAGTGTATGTGCTTGTGTGCATATGTGTCTGCCTGTGTGTGTGTGTGTGTGTGTGTGTGTGTGTGTGTGTTCAATGGGGCTAGTGCAGCAGATGGACACGTGTAGCAGCAAGATCAAAGCGTGTGGTGTGTCACACCTCTGATCACTGCAAAACTACATATGTAGGGGAGTGGACCAGTCCAGTCTCTGAACAACTGTCTGTCTCTGTGTGATGGTGTTTTCAAAATCTTAATTTTATTTGTCACATGGATAGCTCTCATTTTATTCTATTCACTGGTCTGTCAGTCTAGTTCCAGGTAAGTCTAGTTTTCATCCATTCGGTCAGCCTCACTACAGCCCGCTGAGGAACTCACCATACTATCTGCTGGCGCCAAATAAAACCATTGTCAACAAGCAATAAAGAAGACAGAGAGACTGGGGGAGAGAACGATGAAGAGAAAATGTGATTTAAGACTTAACGGGGGTCGTCGGCCCCTTCGCGGCACGAGCCATCTGATTGGTTATCAGCGCGAGCCACAAATCTGCCGTCGCCATATTTTTAGAGGTCAGATAGGAGCGTCCTGCTGAGACACCAGGCAGCCAGGGTGGGAGGGAGAGAGCAGCATGAGTGTGTGTGGGAGTGTAAAATAGTCAAATGGTGTGTGTGTGTGTGTGTATGAGGGTTGGACCGACAGCAGTTTGGTCAATATGTGGCTTTTATTAAACATGACTTACGTGTCTGAAATGAAGGATCCTTCATCCTTAACAGAAGCTGCAGTGAGACTGAATAATGCCTTACATTTCTAGATTTCATGTGCATTGTCATTTTTAAAGATTTTAACAGGATAACATTTTTTTTAAATAGCGATACTGATCAGTCTGGTATCCTAGGCATCCTACGTTCATATCAGACGATTTTGCACCTCTTGATTTATATCCAGAGCCAGCTTTCAGTGCCAATGCAGGAAGAAGAGTGCACTTATTTAGTGAGGCAGAAGATAAGTGTGTGGAGGTCTGGGTCAGGGATAGGCATGTAGCACACCTGACTTCCACGCAGGAGACTGGAGTTCACGTCTCGCCACAGACCTGCAATAATCTTTTGCCTTTTAATCAACCAAAACCACAATATTTTCCCAACCTAAACCATACCGTAGGCCAGGAATTTTAAAATGGTTAGCATCCAACCAAGAATGTTCTACATGTTGAGAGTAATCAAGGGATTTGCAGAATCATCCAATATCGATGTTCTTGTCTAAGGATAGCGTTGTAGCGATAGGTCTAAAACAGCACTCTTATTTATTGTGGCACTCCTGACCTTGACCTGGAGGAAAGGTCCACAATTATTTTGTGTGGAGTTTAATGGGACTACCTGCTGTTCTATCTGCAAAGAAGCTGCTCTCCTACAGGAATACAGTCAGTAATGGAAGATGAAATGCTCAGGTTAGGAGGGTACAAACTACTCTGTACTGTACTCTGCAACATGCATCTGCTATTTTCAAAGCTTTACATTAACACAGTGATCCTCTCCTTTCCGTTTGCCACTGTCTTGCTCTCTTTGCAATCAAGGCGTCTCACGGCTAAATAGTCTATTTTACAGAATACATCTGCCATATTGCCTCCTCGCTTTGTTCTAACACAAATCCCATAATCCTCTCAAAGGTCAGCCTTCTCTTTTCTCCCTTCTCCCGCTCTCACCACTCGCCATGTATTCATTTGTTTTTTCCCGAAGGAAATAATATAACAATATGGAGGATAAAAAAGGATGAGGAGGTGGTGGAGAAGGAGGAAGATCCCGTTGTTTGTCTCCATCTCCCTTAAGCATTGCTGTTCTCTCTCCCTCTGTTTGTTTTTTGTCTCGATTCATTTGAATTCAGTGGAATGATCTGTTGGCATACAAAGTATTTACAAAAGCCAACAATTAGCCCTTTATACATTCTCACTGTACCGGCATGACTGGTTTGAAAACGTGTATTATTACATTGTACACAAGTCATCAATATCTGAACTCCATTTGAACCCTTTGTGATTTTAACAAAGTTGAAGCAGCAGTAATGTTTTGGGCGACTTTTTAACAAATTTACCATCCCTGTCTGACAGACGGAGTGAACCATATGACACGCTGTTGAGTAAGGTTACTTTGTAGGGCTGGATTTGTAGTCATTTGTGTCATAACATGACTTTGAGTCCACTACTTCCAGTTTAGTTTTAGTCTTAGTTTTCTTTCTTATTTCAGCTCATTTTGTCAAATGACTTTGTACTTGATGAGTCCTGTGCGGGTGATTTGAAAAAAACAAACAAAAAAAACACCAGAAGTTGTTTTGCAAGTAAACACACTGTAACACTGGCTAAATTACAGGGGGAGGGAGAGAGGCGCAATGTCATCACTGCCGACTCACTGCTTGATTTGCATGTGTAAAATTAATCTGCAGCATATTGCGTCCTGCTGATGCTAATTAGAGAACTAACCATTAATATCACCCACTTAATCATCAATATTAATATGCATAATTATTAATAATTCTGTTTCCCCCTCCAACATGACGGCACTGCGGGGCTTCAGCTTCTTATGTTTACACCAACATCTATCTTCATTACACACACACCTTCTAATAAACAACTCTATCTCTCCCTCTTCCTCCTTCTATTTCTCTCTCTCTCTGCATGTCTCTCGCTCTCTCTCTTTCACTCGCTGTGTACGGCTGTCATTTGAAAGTGAAGTGTCTCCCTTGGTTACTTTTTAGAATGCAAATGATCTCTCAGTGGCTCAGTCTTCAATTTTGAGTCTTTTAATTAGCACCGCACACCTCCTACAATGACAATAACTGCAAAGAAATGCTAAAACGTCCATATATTTATCCTTTTACCTTAGACAAGCGTGTATGCCCAAGGTTTCTTCTTCGTGTTTCATGTATTTCATGTATTGTATGAGTATGTATATATATATTTTTGGCACAATTATTTCAACCAAATTGCAAAGTACATATTTTCTCACTTACCTCTAGTGGTATCTAGAAGTGAACTTGTTAACAGTGTCATTTTTCACCTCTATTGTTTTGGTGTGGAAGCAGATTGTTTTAAGGGGGCATCTCAAAACCCAGACAAATAGGACTAAATCTATCAGCATTATAGATACCACTAGATGCATTTTTTTTATGATTTAGGTGTAATGATCCTTTAACTCACTGCCATGACATCACACCAGACAAAGTGTTATTTATGTGTTAATTACAGCTCTAGTTTAGTCAGGTCTAACCAGCAGCCAGAAGAAACACCCCCTTGACATGTTAGGTATGTATTAGTGTTCAGTCTGATCACCTGTGTGTTTGAGTAGGTTTGTGTATTAGTGGAGAGAACCGGAGTAGAGATCTATAAGCGCTGGCCTTGCAGGTTCATAACTGGCCCCGTGGGAGCCGTGAACTGGTCATGGTGTTGACAAGTTATTTGTGTGTATGTGTGTGTGTGTTTGTGTAAGGCGGTGTGTCCACGGCTTCTCTGATGGAGAAATGAAAGCGGAGGAGCATTTCATTTACTGCCCCAGGGAGACCTTTCCACCGCACGATAACCGCTGCTGACCCAGCTTATAGCCTTAGCCTAGCCTTTAACAGCCCACATGTAACCCAGGTTATAACCATATACCAACCATGCACCCTTATTTTACCAGTTCATGCCCCACCCTGCTGGGTCTGTTGTCATCACCGAATCTTTGGAAAGTTGGACATTTGGTGGTGATACATTCAAATACAGTGGGACCTTCAGAGATTCATTGTCAGAGAAGGACCGGTAAACTGTCCGTTTGCCAGTCTGCATGTGTAACTTCATTCCATCGGCAATATTAAAGACAGATTGTAATAACATCACTGCAGCGACAAGATTTGAATGAAAATGTCAAACCATTAAAAATAACTGAAACAAAGTGAAAAAAGCTTCATTTTAAGCATCATATTCTTTTATTGATTTTCACTTGATTATTTCCTATTGTATATTTATGCTTTGTCGTTTAGTGTTTTATGTCTTCTTGTAAAGTCACTTTGTTTGTCCATTTAGGGAACTCAATATGAAGCACACAGGATCCCAAAGCTTAAAAGTCATCTTCAATTTGAAGCCGTGCAGGAAAAATATGGGTTTAGTAATTTGTGGATTTATTTTATTTCGTTTTTAGTCTTAATACTTAAAGCCAAGATGAGAAATCACTTAAGACGAATAATCATGTTCTTTGCAATTAGATCATTTAAAATCAAATTATGTTAATATTGTCTAATTTCCAGAAGAACTGACCCAGGTTATAGCCGCAGCCTCCCGATGGCAGCACTGCTGTAACTGATAGTATTTAAAACCAAGTACTGGCCTTAGTTGTATTGTGGCTGCTTTCCAGTTTAACTCGATTGCCCCTCAGACACAGCTCAAACTCTGAATAACTGATCATCTCAGAGCCTAAAGGCATGGAAGGCCAAGACAAGACTTTTCTGTTGGCAATCCGAGGCGAGCTTGGCAGACCGACCGCAGCTCATCATCACTGCCTTTACCATCTTTTTACTATAAACAAAAGGTGTAATATAGATTTTGGCTATTTGTGATGCTTCAGAAGAAGATGCTAACGATTTAGATTCTGAATTATTCTTTTTTTCCCTTGTTGTCATTGCATATTTGTCATATATAATATTTTTTGGGGGGATTATTTTTTTCTCTTTAATCAAAGTAAATAGGTCAGATTGTCATGACTTTTCATTTGATTAAAGACATACATTAGCCAATCAGTCATCACAGATGGAGGCTCCTAGAATGTGAATGTGCATAATTACTTTAATGATAATTATTACATTTCTCCAGACAGCGTCAGTATCGTATGATGTTCTAAGTGCTATTACAGACCCCCCTCTGTGACAAGGAAGAAATAGCTGTGGGAAAGGTAAAATATATTTTCACTTACATTTTCACATATTATTCATTATATTGATGATTAATTCAAATATTGTGTATAGACGGCTTAAACACACACAAGAAACAGTATATGCAGAATCAATAATCAGTTGTATGACTATAATCGAATAACTAACTTCCTTTAATAACAGTCTGCAAATATGTGACTAGAACTCTACTGAACATCACCGCCAGCCACGGCTAAGCCAACCTCAATCCAGAGCTACCACTGGTTTAAATGCATGTGTCCCAAAGTCACGATCAATTTCATGCTCATGTCCCAAGAGACATATACCTTCGGCAATGAGCCCAAGTGTAAAAGAAACAAAAAAAAAAGAAGAAAACAACCGTGGCAGGTTTACATGCTTTCCATATGCCTTCAGGTCAGGTTGTAAAGCAAACCATAGGCCCATAGATTGGTATAGAGCTAAATGACACGGTGTGTAAAGATGGTGCCTGGGAGTTTATGGGGTGGGGGGGTCCGTAGGGAGACAGGGAGGTAGATAGACAGATCGATGGATAGACAGATAGATGAGAGTGTGTTGTTTCATGCAAGTCTACATTATTTTCTGGCTGATACTTAAGTTTATTTTTAAGTATGTCACAATGTCTGTGTATGTATATCAGTGTAATGTGTGTGTGTGTGTGTGTGTGCGGTTCTGGGCAATAGAGCAACATCTGTTGTGCCTGAGGGCCAGACAGAGCCTCAGCCAGGGGTCTGTCCCACGCAACACACACACACACACACACACACACACACACACACACACACACACACACTTATTCCTAGCTACCTTTTTTTCAGGTTACTGTCACATCTCTCACTGTGTGTGTGTGTCTCTCTCTCTCACACAATTTGGGGACTCTGCACGCACTGCAGAACATTTGGGATTTGCCAAATAGCCCAAAACACCCACATACACCACACACACACACACACACACACACACACAGAAGCAGTTCCTATGTTTCTATGTTTGGAATTCACACATGTGGGTTCTTGTCGAGCCCCTAGGGCCACCAAACTGTGACTAATCACCGAGAGGGGCAGTAAATGTGTGTGTGACATTTTGTTTATTTGTCTTGCGTACTGTTTTAGTCAGGAAAAACCTTCGTGGAGGCTATCAGTGAGTGTTGACCTTAATATTATAGTATTGTTTGCAATACATTTACAGACACGTAAAGTTTTGAAGTTTTCCAACTCAAAATCATTTTGAAATAAGTGTGTGTGTGTGTGTGTATGTGTGTGTGTTTGCGTGCACACTCAGCTATGTGTGTATGGAGCTGGAGTGAGTCATACTGTTAAAGACATTACAAGTGACACATGGTATTAATCACAGTAATCCAATTCTCTTTATCAGTACCCACTGCTGTGCTGTAATGAGCGATCCACATAGAGAGGCTCTCACATAGACAGGGTGTTGCCTGAAGATAACCGACTCGCTAACTGTCTCTCTTAACCACACACGCCTTCTTGTCAACCTCACATCTTAGTCAAGCGAAAAATATACAGGTATTCTTCTTAAATAACACTTCCATTTTATATGTGTATTGAAAATGAATAAAATGTGTTAAATGAAGTGTGAGGTGAGGAGCCCCCGTCCAAATGCAGCTAGATTCTTCCCTCAGGCTGTTATTGTGTAAAGAGCGATTGCCAGTGTGGTGGGTGGTCAGACATACTTGATTCTTCATCTGTTTCCTCTTATGTACCGTCACAATCCTGATCATGAGACAACACATATTCTACTTTTTTAAGCGAAATGCCACTTTTGCATCTGCAGTTGCTATTTACGTGTATTTGTATATTTTCCCTCCTGACTTACTCACCAGATCTATTGTTGATACTGAACAACTTTACAAAAACCTAGATTATATTCTATGGCAATGTTTTTGAACATCCCTAAAAATGATCAATTCCTATAATGTTCTTGCACAGCAACTACTGTACGGTATGCTTAGGGTATAGTTAAGGTTAGAAAGCAAATGTGGTTATAGCAAATAATCCATATTATGGCTGAGGTGTGGTTAAGGTTTGGCAACTTAAACACTTGGTTGACATCAATACATTTTCCAAGCAGCTGTCAGTTGAGGTTCAAAAGCTTTACGAATAAACTTTGATGCTCATTATGGTTATGGTTTAAGAAGACGTGCTATACACCCAACTAACACCCAGGCCGCTAAACTTTAGTTTCAGCCCTGCTACATGAAGGGCACATTACTTTGAACGTTGGCACATTAATCTTACGGTATATAAAGAATTCTTAGGGATACCGGCTTGGCCTTCTGGATCAGATGTTTGTTACTGATGATGCCTACCATGTTCTAGATGTCTTCAGGCAGATCCAACTCCCTGACCTAACTCAAGCTAGGTCTTAGGTCCATACTCAAACTGCTGCAATAAATGGGACAGGATCACATTTGTGTAAAGCACTCTGTGAAGACCTCCACTGTAGAGATGAATGCAGTTGATCAGGAATAAGAAGTTGAAATCAATTCTTAGTACACTGATAATTAAATTAGATCTACTGTAGCTTGTATGTCAGGGCCAGGTGTAATCTGTATTCTACTTGAAATAACTACTTTGGTACTGGGGGGAAATGAGCTTAAACAGTGATACTACTTGACTCAGTCCAAAGTAGTCTGGAAGATGAAATAAAGCCAAAAGGGCTGATCTCTTATTAGCAGGTGTCGTTGTTCCGACCCATCTCGCTAGGGAAGGGTAAGCAACAGGTTTTACCCAAACCAGATGGATTGGGTAAAATAAAGTTATTCATTGAGAGGAACTTACATTTACAAATGACACAAAACAAAAGAGGCAAACTACAAACTGCCAGTGCTTCTCAAATCAAATAAACAAATATAACCACAAGAGGACTGAGCTCACTCAAAGGAAACAAAACCTCTATCTGACCTCACCTGTCCAAACCAAACAACATTCAAAACAGCACCCCTGCTCCAAGTGTATCTATAGATTACCTATATGTGTTCTTTCTTTAAACAAACTATACCTTGCTCTGTCCCCAGGTAGTTAAACAAGCGGCTCACTTTAACAACACAACAAAGGTCTGTACAGTTAAGGTCTGTCAAACGCAATCACATCGAGATGCACAGTGGCAAGATGTTCACATTAAATCACAGCCGCCCTGACAAGCTGGCTGAGTGTATGCAACTTGTCCCCCCGAACTGCATCTCCCCGATTGGAGAACTGGACCGGGTGCCACTCCAATCAGGACCTTCAGGATGCCTATCAGGAAGTGGGTTGGGCATCTGGGACCAATCCCACTGTGGAGACCACACATCCCACTTGGTATACATACAAAGCACTGAAAAGGGTTAGTCACATGGGGTGGGCATCGGATGTGGCCGTAACAGTCATGCATAATGCATTTGAATTTCAAAGTGCTGTGAAAGTCCAGGTCAACCCTGCAACAGAGCCCAGTGTTGTTGTTTTTTTCCGTAATTTTTAAGTGTCAGTAATACAGGCCCCCATAGTCAGCAGTGACAGTGGGAGAGCAGTGGAAGACGTTTTGGCACTGTGTGGTCTTGCTGTGAGAGCTGCAGTCACATTCATGTGATTGTGATTGGCCTTGCTTGAAGGAATTTGATTTAGCCGCTTGGGCCTGGATATGGAGTGCTTCTCTGATATCATTGGTTTGGAGAGCAAGACAGTGAGAGAACAACAGAGCTGGCAAGAGAAAGAGAAACAATAATGGTTTACTGGGCATGTTATTCTCTGGCCTGTTATAATGTTAGGAACAGCCATTTGCATTTCACAGCACCTGCACAATGGTGTTCACTGATCCTTGTGTACAGCTTCAAAAACTTTAATAGTTAGATTATAATTCACAAACCAGCTCTTCCAAGATCCTGATATGGAATATTGAATTGAATACACCTCAAAACCAATCCCACTTTCTCATATAATGGCCTCTTTCTGTTCACTCAGACTCACCTTGATCTTGCCCCAGTAAATACCGATCTGTCTAAACTTGTGACATGGTTTTCCTAGTCCAGGTCCTGGCCCACCTTGGTTCATTGTCTCCACAATAGAACCAAGAATTAAAAGGATTACACTGTACAGTATGCTATAACACTCAAAAGTCTATGAAATGATCCTGACTGCAGTTGAATCTTAAGAAACTCTATTACATAAACTCCAATCCAGATTTGGATTTGGAAGAGCATGGGCTTATCGGCTGTTTCGGTTATTTGGTTATTGTCCACATCAGGACTGCATTGTATTTTGTTCTTGAAGTAACCTTGACCCTCACTGTGCATGGTTGATTCGTTGTTCTCTGTATCAGATGGCTTGTGCAAATCAAATAACCGCACAGCAATTACAATGGAAGCATTAGTATACATTTCCCTGTGCTTTTTTGGCTTCAGGCTGCTACCAATATTAATTTTGAGGGAGTATTGTGGTTTGCTGTTTAACTTTTGTGCCATAGGGTCAATTCCCAACTGGCCCAAACAAAACCTCCTCCCTCTGTTTTTGTATTTATTCTTTCTCTTCTCTCTCTTTTTAAACATGGGATTGTTTCCCCAGGCGGCAGACCTCTGCAACCTTATCTGACCACAGCTATTGATCTTTTACCAAGGGGTGTGTATCTGACTCTGTAGCCTCACACTTTATGAGGCTGATACAGTGTGAGCGGCAGTATCACAGTGCAATCTCTGCTGTAGCATGATCCCTCTGCGTTTAAATCAATAGTGGTGGGATGACTATACAACTGTTGCCACAGTGTCTTGTCTACTTAGGGCCATCTGCGGCACACAGTCACAGTTTTGTCATGGCTGCTGCTCCATTCATAACACTGCACCTAGAGCCTCACAACCACTGTGGAGGAATTCTATGAGACAGTAAGGGGAAGTTTCAAAATCATATTTACAAGTATTTGTACATGCATTTGCATGTATCATAAATACGCATTTGTTTATCTAAATTAAAACATGTTACACTCTATTGATAGATATAGAAAATCAAAAGAAAAAGGTTAATGTTTGGTTCATTTGAGGGGACTAAAGGAATAAAAGTGTTGGGTTAGGGTTATGAGGGTTGGGGTTAGGGGAAGAGAATGGATGCAGACAGTGGCCTCCCATGTTACTCACTCACCTGTCTTTACTCCTGACAAACACGAGTCACTCGAGGTCCTTGTCAAGAATACTGTTCAGTCAAAGTACACACATGGTCAACAATTTTCAGATGTACCTAACGTGTGACTTTGGGGTCAGTTATGCAGTGTTGGTGAGAATGAAGGCAGCCTCTTATCCCGACAGATGACTTCACAAGTGAGCAGGGTGTTAATGTTAACATTCATGCATTTGAGAATGTGTTCTCTTTAACGTGATGCCTATGCTTCTGTGTTTACATGCACTGAGGAACCTAGCTATGGTCATATTCCTGCTAAACACCCATTCAATTTTAGATGTTTATGGGACATGGCAACTATATTGTTTGTAGCCAGAAAAAGCACAGTTAGTAATAGTTTTGCTATTTGAAAAATGCTGTTAAACAGTACCATAGGTCTTCCCCATTTGTAGTTAGAAATGCAGTGCTCAGATGCCAGGGAGAGCATTGGACACAAAAAATGGATACACCTCTCAGCAACCTGGCATATTTGGATTGGTATATACTAATTAAGCTTGTTGGGACTGGAGACTCCTGAGGCTATATAGTTGAGAAAAGTTTTTTTTTTAAATGTATTTTAAGCAGGGATGATCGTACAGCCTCCATAATGAGCAGCTTGCTGCTCTTCTTCTACTTGTCCACACTTGTCTCCCCTGCTTACCTCCAACTGTCTCTCCCTATCATCTCACATTTGTCAGGCTCTCTTGGTTTATGTATTTTTAAATGCAATTTTGCCTATTCAAATTTAACAGTGAAAGATTGTTTTCATTAGTGTGTGACAATAAATGGGATATTTAAACAGCCGACTGGCTTTTCAATTTCACATCTCGAGCGTCACAGCTACGCTAGGTTCATAACAGCCCAGCCACTAGTAGGAGAAGAGCCAGAGGAGCAATGGGGGAGAAGGGAAGAGGAAGGCACGACGAAGGGCAAAGGATGGATTCACTAACTGTTAATGCAATTTCATTTTTAGTTGGAGATTAAATTGAAACATTTGCATTTGAGAGAGACAAGTGTGGCTCCACAGTCGTATTAGGAGTGTGGGGAGATTAGCTGCCCACTGTAGAACAGCAGCATTGGATTACATTGTGGAGTTTTTTGGTTTTGTGGGTTTAATGCCACAGGCGTATGTCACCGGAGCACGCTTCTCTTTATAACATTATTTGTCGTTCATGTCCTTACCTTTTTCACAAACATGGAATATGATGTGTCTGAGTTTGAATTTGAAGTTTTTTTTCTGATTTGTTTACAGTTTCTGCATGTGTAGGGCAGTTCTTTAATTTCTCTTAATGGACAGTCTGATAGAGTCATAGAAACAAGATGAAACCATATTCTCCAGTCTTCCCTTTGTATAAACACGTGTTGCCTGAACTCTTTAAGCTCCATTTATAGAACACACTGACTCAGGGATTCATTGAGAAGAGGTCCATGCCAGAATAACATTGGTGCAGCGCTTCATTTAGCCATATTTGGAAATGCTCCACCAGATACATTGTCCTTGTTGAGGCAAATTAAGCAATCCACAAGTATTCTTTGGAGTGCAGAAAATCAAATTTGATCTGTCTTTATACCCCTGCCAAGCCGGTTAAGCAGCAGTCTGAGCGTTCTTGTAATACCGATCACAGTGTTTGTTTATTCTTATAGCAGCCAAGACAGATCAGAGAGTTGGACGAATTCAATCTGATCCATGTTGTTCTTACCCAGAAGGGCTAGTTAGTCAGTAATGTGGGTGTTGTTGGAGTACAAGAACTAAGCAGGATATTACTTTATTTGTCAGTGATGATAGCAGGGAATGCTTCCTGATAGCCAGTGAATACGTGTCTGACATCTTTGGATTATCAATAATTGTTTCATGTCCGTTGTCATCTCTCGATATAACAGTGGGTACAATAAAGGTATGTGACACGTTTTACAGAGTCACTGCACATTGTGCTGCTTGATTTTTAATATAACTGCTTGTTTCATTTTGTTTCAAGCTCCACTTCACATTTGCGATCGCGGGTGGCCCCTGCTTGTAGTGCAACATTACTGTTTCGAACTTCTTCACCCAGAAATCCAGGTGACATGCCTGGTCACACCAACATTTATAACAGTGACATTTTGGACTGAAATCAGTTCTTTTCAATGGAATCATCTCCATCTGTGGATTCGCTTGCAGAGGCAGAATAAATCAACACACAGTTTAGCAAAATCTGAGTTGCACCACTGACCGACTGCAAACTGTCTTGACAGTGCAGAGTTTTTAAGGCCAAGAGTGTCCAAAATGGAGGAAGCTGTCATATTAGCTGTGTCACAGCTTCCAACTTTATATAACTCTACTCTGCTGGAGTAAAAAACTGCTCCGGAAAAAAAAGCTGCAGGGTTTAGTCATAAGACAGAAGTACATGGCAAAAATATGTCCCCTTGAATCGAGTTGAACTGTTATCGTACTGCCCAGTAAGCAACTTAGAGCACAACTAGTCACTACATCTAGCCTCTGGCACCACCTATTTCGTGAAAATGCACAAACTGGGGGGCAGTGAAGGTTAAGAAGCAAGCTTGTGACAGGAAGGTGGCTGGTTCAGTATCAGACTGGCAGGACAAATCTGGGTTGGGAAAGTTAAATAAGGGGTGACCTGGAGCTAGGCCCTTATCCTCAATGCTCTGAGCCAAGCTTTCCTCTTGTTGTGCCACTTAAATAGAAAAATAATTGAAAATAAAGTCACTTGTAGGCTTCATTTTAATTGATCTGGTCTGCATTACAAGGTTACCAATAGGGGAAATGATCTTAGAATGATGCCTGAATGTTTGAATAACGGGAGGTTTTCCAACCCAGGATGAATGCAGCATAAATGTCTAGTTCTTGGTGTTTGCTGGGGGTGAAAGTGGTGAGTTCCAGTTTTCCATGATGGTATGCTCACTTACAGAAATTTAGAACACACCTGTACTGAATCTTTTCAGTTCCCCACTTCCTATAGAAAGGGGATCTCCCTTGAAGTAGCAATAGACCTGATGACACCTGAATTTGGCGAACCTTATACAATGGATGGGACACTATGCGGTTTGGGCTGGTGTGATGAATGTGTTTATATCAAAAGCATCGTTTGTATTTATTTATTTTTCTCAAGGAAACATTTGCACTAATGTACCTCATCATGTATGATGGGGCGACAGAAGAGGAGTTAGCACACAAGAGTGAAGAATTAATTCAGAATCCCTAGAAGGGACATAAACAATCTGTAGTTTCATTAATCACAGCAGCTGGTTGCGATCAAGTTTGTGTGTGTGTGTGTGTGTGTGTGTGTGTGTTTGAGTGTGACATGAAGCGGGGAGAAAAACAGAGTCAGAGTGTACAAGTTTAAAATCACACACATTCATTTATGTGCACACAAATACAGAGTGACAGACGCCACCGGGACCGTGTGAGTCATATTGTGAGAGAAAAGCAGGAAAGAAAAAAGATAAGAAGGTCAAGATGCAAAGCAGCTCGATACTGATGAGAGATCTGACTACGACAGCACTTAGAATGACTGAATGCGTAGTCATGTTATGTGTATGAGAATGAGTAGTTATTCACTTGTGACTAAAATACAATGTATGGCTGTAGGGCCCAATCAGTAATTCTAACCATAACTACAAATAACTTTATCTTACTATTGTCCTCTGTACTATATTTACCTCTATATTACATACCTGTGTGTGTGTGTGTGTGTGTGAGAGGTATTCTCAATTCTTATTCTCAGTACTCATCTACTGTATGCCCTTCTAACAAAGCATACCATACCAATACAAGAAAATATACACTAATACTAGACTTGCACTAACATTTAATACAGTTGCTAGCTAGATTGTAGTTCTTTTTATTTTGTACCACTGTATCACTACAGAACATCAATATACATCATCCGTTCTGTGCATTCAGGGCTGTAGCCAGGACTTCCATTCCTCAAAGATTTTCTAATTCATATTTCTTAAAACTTTTTATTTATTAATTTAACTATTCAAAAGTATTTTCTGTAAATTTTATATTCCTATTTCCTCAACTTTAACTTAAGCTTTATCATCCCCAAAGGGAAATTTGAATGCACACACAGTTGAACGCAGGATACACACATCATAATAAATACATAAAACAATAATATGATATAGATATATAATACATCTAAACCTACAACATAGGCTCACATAAGTTAATGGTTAAAAACATCCTCATCATAATACTGTTGAAGGAATATAAAATATCAAATACTCTTCTTTGTCTTTTAGATATTAACTTTCAGGAATGCCAGAATCATCCTTTACAAAACTGTGTGTAATTGTAAAATGGATCAAGTACGGAATAAATTAACATTTCCACTTTCCCTGAAACAACAGCAAAGACAAGACCCTCTCAACGGCAGCTACAGTCTTGAGTATATCTGTGTTTTGTAGACAGACTGATCAGGATTCTGTGGAGAAGATGTGGGGCCTGAACCTCATTTGTGCAGTGGGTAAGATGTGGGCTGTAACCACTTGTCTGCTGTCCTGTGATGTGTGTCTGGGAATATAGACAGATGGAGTCAAGGTAGGACGTTGTAAATGAAAAGAAACTCGTTTCCGAAGTTTCCAAAGGAAACAATTAAAAACTTGCACATGCACAAAATGCAACTTGTCTACAGTTTGGACCAACTTTTAGTTGTTGTTGCTGTTTGTGTGTTCTCCGGGTGTTTCGCTCTCTGCTTTTGATGCATGAGGCAGGTTGTTTGATAGAGACATGACAGCTTCACACAGTTGTGTGCGTGTGTGCGTGTGTGTGTGTGTGTGTGTGTGTGTATTGACAGCTCCAGATTGCTGTGAAACGCACAGAGAGAACAGTCTATTCCCTTTTCAGTCTGAAGCGCAGGCAACATCCATCACCAGTGACAGAGAGAGGGGGAGGGAGGGGATGAACGAGGGAAGGAGTGGGGAGTGACAGGTGAAGGAGTAATCTTAATTCTGAGGGGATTTTTTTGTGTGTGTTTAAAGCCTGAATACACATGAGGATACATTAGAAAGACAAATGCTGGGGTGGAGAAGAGTGCGATGAGATGACACTGGTTTTCTCCTCTTCCCTGCTCGTTTATGTTCCTTTTTTTATCCTACTTGACCCCCAAACAACCCCTCAAACACACATGCGCACACACACATGCACGCGTGCGCACACACACATGCACACACACACACACACACACAGACATAGTACAGGGCATTTAATTTAGTTTTCAGCTGAAGGGGCCAAGCTTAAAACACTTAATGCAGCACTCTCTCTCTCTGATTTTCTGTGTGTGTGTGTGTGTGTGTGTGTGTGTGTGTGTGTGTCTCACTCTTTCTTTCTTGGTCATTTACCCACATTCATCCTCTCTGTTTGCCCTTCTCTCAAAATTGGCCATTAGCTGTCTTAACTTCCAGGTGCTTTGATTTATCAGTTTTTTTTTCCTTCCTCTGTTTGCTTTATTTTTATATCACGTCCCCCCCTCCTCTTACTCAGTTCCTCTCCTTTTCCCTCCTCCCCTCCATTCCGCCTCTCTTTTTATCTGATTAGAACAAGAGCTATAACTCTTTCTAGCTAATCTATATAGTTGTCTATCCTCCTTTGGATTATACTGGCCCTTCTGCTTACATCTAGTTAGGCTTATAGGATTGATGGCTGACATGCACGCTCATACACACACATACACACACATGCACAAAGGCAACACACAAATGCACTCTCACGCAGGTAGCATCACACCACACAAGTACACAAGCATAAACATGCAGTGTTTTTACACTTAAGCATGCACAGAGATACAGAACTGTATAAATGCATGCAAATCCACGTACATGTGCAGAGACAAACACTTGCACACATGGCCTCCCTTAGGTGTGTGCACCTTAGGCTAAGAGTGCACTCTGCAGCTGTGTTACCATCAAAAATATAAATATTGGATTGAGTCTCACTGTTGAAGTGCTTGGATTAAGTCTGCAGATGAACTCCATCAGGACCTCACTAATACATACATGTTATTGTTGTTACTATTGTCTTATTTCTATGGTGTAAACAAACAAGGAATTTCCAAAGGAATCATATAAAATTTGAATGTTAGGGCTGGGTAATATTGTTCATTGAGACGGTGTTAATTAGGATAGCCTTATATAAAAGTACATGATGATATAGCATTATATGCTCCTGAACTTTATTGGTCTGGAACTGGCAACATTTCAAGCAGTTCCTTATTAAGCAAATGGCTAACATGACAAAGGGTGAGGTATATACAGGCATACTGATATCATTGTCAACAAATCAGCCAACACTTTAGTATTGAACACTTTCAATAAGACACTTAAGACACACAGTCAAAATGCATGCAAAACCAATATAGCAGTCACAAGATTGCATGTAGAAAACATCTTGATATATTTGAAAATAAATATAAGAGAGGTGCAGGATAATATGACGACAGTGTACAAGATGCAGCAGATTCCGCTGACTAGAAAATAATGGTAACGGAAGAAAAATCTGGTTTTAATCTTCCCTGAAACGTAGATGACAAAATCACACATAAAGAATCAAACTGGTGCTCAAAGCAATGAGCTGTGTTAACCATTACATGAGACCAAACTGTTCAATCTGTATGTTTATATAAAACAAAAACTGAAATAAATAGTTTTATTATGAAGAACAATAACATTAGATCAGATCATCTTGACATGATATTGCTGGAAGTCTATGAACAAAAATATTGAAATATCTTGCTACCCTAGTAAACTTTGTCATTCACCTGGCCTCTAAAAAGCCATACTGCTTAAAAACTATATGAAAAGTAACTTAACACCCTGTTTTAGCTTAAATATGCCCCCCCCACACACACACACACACACACACACACTTTCTGGGGTTGGAGGTTGTGAACTTCATGGATTTTCACAGAATGGCGTCTAGAGGACAGAAATGCTGGATTTTCTCTGCAAAAAGGAAACTACTTCTGTTGTAATGAACACTGTAAAATGGCAATAGGTTCCATTTGATGGTGTAATAAAGTGACTGTACACGTAATTTATGAACTAAAAAAAAAAGTGGATTTAATATTAAGTTACTGTTTAAATCCAGTTTAGGAAATCTTTGCATTTTTCAGTGCCTGAGGAATAAACAAAATGTGCACAATCACAAAATAACGAAGTGAGCAACACATTTACTGATTTACATTGAATTATTTTGATTAATCCCGTTTATTTGCTGGGTGGTGTTGCACATGGGGAAAGAATTTTGGGGGAGATTGCCTTCAACACACTCCCTGACTGTCCTCCCGTTAGAAATACTTCTGGCAAAATGAAATGCGTTTATATTCCAGAAATGCCGTGACTCATGGGAGCTCTGTGATCAGGCACTGTGTCACTGTATGTAATTTAATGGCTGTTGTGGCCTTAGCGCATTTCTGTCTTAGCTTTCCCAGAATACCCTGAGTGGATGTTGTTTCCCTTCTAGTGGAGCTCGCTCTGTGGCTGTCACTGCATTTATGAGTTTGCCGCTTGGTGCCAGCCTGCATATCCACTTCACCGCTGAGCCGATCTATAGCTGGAGGAGAGAAGAAGAGGAGGAGAAGGAGGAGTATGATTCCACTCTAATTTTGTGCTCTTGACTTGAAGAGATTGCTCAGGCAATAATTGCAGACCCTTTTCTTGGGGTAAATCATTCTAAATAGAGCAGGCCTGGATGATGCTACTCTACTTGACCAGCTCTGTTCCTTCCTACTTCTGATTTCCTCAATTGCTTCACTGACGCTCAAGTGACTGTTAAATAGAATTTACAGGAGAAGACATGCAAAATGTTCTTCTATAAGTCCTCAAACAAATTACTGCCACTTCAAACTGCATGAATTAGTTCCTTTCAAGGAGTAAATGGGGTTTCTTCACACTTTTAAAGGTATGTTATTCAAGTAAAAACCCAACCACAGACCACCACACACAAAAAATTAATTAATTAGCTGTTTATTTAAATGTATGAAATAAGTAGTCATATTTTAAGCAATGGCCTCAAGCCAGGCATGTTTAAGCGCTGTTTAAATATTAACAGTATCAGTACAAAGTTACATGTGAATTTTGTTTCCACCAACATCTTTAACCTAATTTCTACCTGATATTAACATTCAGCCTCTATCTGAATATATCAGGATTCTGCCATCTGATCATGGGCCTTTGCAGTTCCACCTAGTTATCTTGACTCTGCCTGCATTGTGTAGACAGCGCTGGCACGCTTGTCAACACACGTGGCACAACCAGGTCAAGAGACATTAAGCCGCTGTATGGGCTCTACTCATTTTTCCTTTGCAGTGGGAGGGCTCCTCTAGATCACATGTACAGTAAATACCAGGTGTAAATGGGGGTATTTGTGTGAAAACTGGCAGAAGACTCTGCAGTGAGATGTTTGAAACACAAAAGCTTGCAGGTTGCAGCGATGAAACACCATCTATTCCCTTTGATATGTCGCTTGGCGTTGGATTCAAATATTGAGGATTCAAAGGTTTTATTTGTCACATGCTCAAACAATATGTGAAATGCAGGGTGGCATACTCTGGAGGCTTAGCTAGAAAGGCTACTGCAATAAAAAAAGAATAGAGACTAGATAAGATAGGAGTAATAAGAGTGAAAATAGTGAATAGTGAAAATACGAATAAGTAAAAGAAACATAAAGGAGGAATCAAGGGATAAAAAATTGAATATATGTTATATAAGTGTGTAGCCGGGCTGTGCATTTTACACAGATATAACATGTACATACTGTACATACATGTACACTGTACATTATATGTCTGTATACTTAACAACTTAACAGTGTTATATATCACTGTTACATAACATCCATTTGTCACAACCTGTCTCAAGGCTGGACGAAGGAACTAGAAATAAGACTATATTATATAACTAAAAGGGAAATTAAACTAAAGACAAGTTACGCACAACAGCCAAACCTGTGGAGAGAGAAAGAGCGGCTGACTGTCACCAGCTAATAGATGAGCTGAATCTCTGTGATGGTCCAACTCCACCCGCCAGAGGCCAAGGAGCCCTGCCTAGAGAGGGTCATCACACAGTAAACCCTGCCATATATCCTGCTAATCCCTCCTCTGAAATACTAGTCCATTATAAATGACGGACATCATCAGTGATGGACCACTCTTTGCCCAATTAAAGCTCACATAAGCCTCTCCTTTACCATCAGAGTAGAGATAACCCTTTCATAAACTAATAAACCTCCCATAACCCACTTCCTGTCTTTGCAGACAAATAATTGTTGTGTCAGTGTTGTGCATACGCATACTTCTCTATATTGTACCAACTGATATACTCTCTCTTTCTCTCTCTCTTCCCACCATCTCTCAGGTTTAGCTTAGCACTCATAGAGCATCCTATTATGCTGTGTAATTGCGCGTGCTAATTATTTTGCCATTATGATTTCACAGCGGGTTGCTGCTTATCAGTAATGTGTCTGTTTTGCCAAGTTTTTTGCTGTACTGTTATGAAACAGTGCTGCTTTACTTCCTGTGTGGCAAGTCCACGTTTAGCTCCCCCCATAGCGGGCAGTGGGCAGGGCATCCCACTGCTCACCGAGCTTCTCCCTCCAGCCGAAGCCTTGACCCGCTCTCGTGGGTGTCAGACAAGTTAGCTGCATCTTAACCAAATGGCAGCCAAATGAACCCACATTCTTATTCAGCCCACATGCTTGCTTTGAGAGTGGCAAGCTATAGATCGATAACAGATTTTTATGTCCAATGCCCACACTTATTAATGGGAATTAGAATTGAGTGGAGTTGATGATGAATCCAATGCTAATGTCCACAATTCTGAAATGCTATTAAGTGAAAGTTTAAAAGTAGCAAATATAAACCTCTAAATTTAATTTGGATCCTGTAGGTTGTCTTCATATACTGCTGATGTTGGTCCTTTTTTTTTTTTTTAGAGGAGAGAATAATAAGAAAGGACACACACACATTTCGCCCAATAATGAAGAAGGGAGATTAGCCTGTGTTTCCCCTATGAAGTCCAATTGCACATTAATTTAATTCTGCTGTTAGAAAATATTTGATGAAAATGAAAGTTCCTTTGAAGCAGACACATCCCTTTCTCTCACTCCGGAGACTTTAAACTCTGACGGTGCATGTTTGATGAGCTCAGTGGATGTTTTGAATATAAAAGTTTCACTCCTTAAACTATTAACTCAGCCATCAGATAGATATCATGAAGTAAAGAGAACAATATATTCGCCTGAAATGTCTCACACATTTGAAATACTTGGGAACAATAGTTAATATTAATGTTACCCACAAATTGCCTTCAGTCTTCATCATTGCTCTCTTACAGTGATAAAACCTAAAGCAACATAGGTAGACGTTTGTGGTACCATACCAACTGTTCGAAATGAACCAATCACAGCTCTCCAATAACTGTTGGAAATTCAAATCAATCCCATTCTTTCATTCATGTCTCCAATAATGCTGAGATGATGGCACTTTGCTTCCATGTCTCCATTGTTTCCGTCGCCTCTGAGATGAAACCTGTGGAAAACCTGTGGCTTGCACAAGGCTGGATTACCAACCTGGCCCTCAAAGGTTCACTGCATGTTAGTTAGTTGTTTGATTGATTGATTCATTGGATGATTCCACACTTCCACACCTTCAAGTCCAGTGCCAGAACGTAGTTTTCTCCATACGTAGCAAGGTAGAAAGTAAGGTTTGGATTGGGGTTGGCAGACTTTCATGCAGAAAACTGGAGCTTGAGTCTTGTTTGTCACCACCATCTTCCCCTAACCTTAACCATACTGTAGTTGCTTTATGTAGATATTTTAGTGAGCAACATTTTTTTAATTGTTGTCATATAGTCTGCGGTTTTTCAGAATCATCCAATATCAACGTTCGTGTCTGGTGATGGGGTTATGTCAAAATGTGATTTTAAGAGCTTAATTACTTTAAGTAAGATTGTTCTGACAAGGTGAAAATTACTAAATAAAGTTGTATTTAATCATATTGCCTCAACTGACAGAAGACCTTGTATGATGTACTATTCCAGCATCAACATACTGGTCAGTTTCGGGGTGACTGGGGAAAATAATGAAGCTCAAACAAAAGACCTGGTGTGCTCAACTCAACAACCCAAAAATCACAAAATAGCCAATGAAGTTGTCAGCATTTGCAAATAAGTATGTAATACTTTTAATGTGGCACAGCAGCAGAAGGAAACGGATGCGTTTCAGCCCTAGGCTTTAGTCAGCGTTTCTCTAAAAATAATGAACCTGTCTTGTAGTAGTCTGCTCCACAATGCACAGAGGGCAAAACGTGGTGCCTTCATAAGATGAATGTCTTCCCTGAGGTCTCCTAATAGGTTAATTCAGCCATGAGCTCGCCCCACCCAGCAAGTTGCCAACAGGACGTTCTCTGAAGATGTCGGTGTAGTTCGAAACTTGAGTCAGACAACTTCGCCCTAACAATACAGCCACTTCCATGGCGTCAGCTCACTGGCCAGCCTATCTGCCCGCTGACCGGTCAGACCATAAAAGCCTGTCTGCAGCTGTTTTGATTGTGTCCACAATGTACCTCTGCTGGATGTAGCTGCATTTCCCTTCCATACCTCCCTCTCTCCACTTGTCTGTCTATGTCTCTCTGCC
The DNA here is from genome assembly GCF_043641665.1 of Enoplosus armatus. Classification (NCBI taxonomy): domain Eukaryota; kingdom Metazoa; phylum Chordata; class Actinopteri; order Centrarchiformes; family Enoplosidae; genus Enoplosus; species Enoplosus armatus. The sequence goes on from NC_092186.1 coordinate 3,870,674, forward strand.
GCCCCAGGTTCACGTCACACCATAACAGGATTCATCTAAGTCAAGGGTTAGATAAAGAGCAGTGGGAGGGACTGAAATAAAAGAGGAGAGAATCCTCCTTTTCATCTCAGCCTCTCGCTGTCTCTCTGTCTCCACAAGTGCTTGTAGACCGTGATGGAGCGTTCCGTCTGCGCCGCAGGTCTCTGACCCAGCCAACCACTGCTCTAATCCTGTTTCCTCTTTCACACGCTCTATGATAGACTACTTTGGGGTGCGTTCATGCTCTAAAATAGGCTGTATGAGCTATTTCATGCATGTTGTGGTGTGTTGCCTGCCTGTTTGTCTGCGCATTCAATGCCAGCATATGTGGTGAGATAGCGACTGTGCGAGGAGTGTGTTGGTCAGTGGGTCCAGCAAAATGGATAGTGATGATATATGGGCGACACACACACCCTAGAGGTCGTTGCGGGAGCATGGTGCATTACTGTGATTGAAGCCGATAATGCACCAACAGACTCCGTGCTGTGCCCCTTCTAACCCTATCACAACTCTGCTGATGGCCAGCCCCGCCATCTGTGCTTCTTTGATTGGATGGGGGAGTGATTGATGTGCACTTGAACCTATTCCAGTGAGTTATTGTTGCCCGCTGTAGTCTTTAAGACAAGACCCTGTGGTCATTTTTCACCTGCGGACGCCAGTTTGTCGTACTGTCCTGCCTTATCCCGCATTCATTAACTCTTTGATGCAAAGCAGAAATGCAATTATAGCGTTTCACTGTTGGGGACGGGTGTATGGTAGATAGACATTTCCTCTCTTCTCCCATGAATCCTTATATGCACCACAATCTTCCAGCAGAATTGACTGCAATTGCAAAATGAATTATAAATAGTATCTACAGGTTTCAAAATCAAACTCTTTAGAAAGTTTGTCAGTGCTACATGGAATTGGATTGAAACCAACCAAGTGAACAAAAAGTGGAATAAAAACCAATGCTTTTCAAAACTTTGAAACTATGACCACGCAGAATAAGAATAGAAACAGGACATGGAAACTAAATAACACAGAACTAGGGCTGGGTATCATTAGAATTTTTCTTGAATGCTATAAAATGATTCAATATGATTGAATTTAATTGAATTTGGCTTCTTCGATACTTAGAGGAATTTTAACTTTTTTTTTGGTTTCTCAGAAAACTATTTTTTTTTTAAGAAAAAGCCAGATCTCTCGAATAGTAAATGCTGTCTAAATTTTGTAGAAGTACGATGCAGTCCAAAGTTTGCAAAATGATGATGTAAAGGCCCTGTGAAGTTGGCTTCAAATCTTAAGTTTTTCTCCATAACATAAAAAAAATCTGTGTGATCTGTGTGAGCCAAGCAGAGTACAATTATGACAAGTATTCAATGCCAGCTGTTGATACTTACAGTTTTCAATACTTATTTATTATACTTGTGTTATGGACACATTTCAGACAGTATCACAAAAGCATGAAGTATTGCACTTCTAACTATGTTCTGACATTTAACAAAAAAGGGCATGACCTTGGGGACATTTCAACTAAATAATCTTAAATCAAGATCAATTTACTCACTTTTTTGCAGAGGTTTCAACCACATTTTAGTTAATCTTTTATTGCATCTAAGTTTCATGCTATTTTGCCAAAATATTTCATGGCTTATACATTGCAATTATCTGTGAGGTTAACATTTTGTGTAGACCCCATTCCAAAATGCAACCTGATTCTTGACTGACCAACAACGCAACGCTGTGAAGTCAACATCCAATAACACTCCAACGTCCAGCCTGTGGCTGTACCAGTAACTTCCAGGTGGTACTCTGGCCTCTCCTCCATCTCTCACCTCTTCAGCATCCACTGTGCTTTACATGATGGAGGCTTTGAATAGCAGGACTTCGATATCTGTAAATCTTACATGGTGATGTCAGTAAAATGCACAGCATGTTCATGTTCACCAACCCAGTGTCTCTGTGATGCTGACCATGTCCGTAATTCTGTCCGTGCAACCCTTCATTCAGCCTGTTTACCCCCTCTAACAACAAACAGCCACATAGCCCTTATTTCCCTGCCTGTTTCAAATGAGCCATGCTTCACATTTGTGCTTATGTGTGCATCTCATTCAGCATGCGTGTGTGTGGTTTATATTTCCTTAGCATATGATTGTGCCTGTGTGTGTGTGTGTGTGTGTGAGAGAGTCTGTGTAATACGTACTGCAGAGAATAGTAGAAACATCGCTCCAGTAACTTGCTGCATAATTCTCTGTGCCAGGGGAGACTCGCCTGGTTGGTTCATTTCTATGGAGAGATGTCTCCCAGTGTTTGAAGAGGCTAAAATAGAACAGTACAAAGCATGTCAGGAAAAAAAAAAATCTGTATTCCCGCCACACACACACAGTGCAGCTGGGGAAAAGCTGCTAGTCTGTCTGCCTGACTGACTTGACTAACATTTTTTATGCAACCCACAACAAAAACAGAAAAAGAAAAATAATGCGAGGGACTTTTATTTTTGAAGTGGTTGTAGTTGGAGATTTGAGGCTCTCTCAAATCTTTCTACCTCTCTGTGCATAGAGGCGACAGTGTCTTCCATTCTGCCTGCTTTGTTGGCAACTGTATCAGTCTACTGTATAAGCTGTATCAGTCCCCAGTCTTTCTATGAATCCCAAAAAGGCAGAAAAACATAAAATGGAGCCATGCAGCTGTGCAGGCAGCTCCACAGATAGCCACTCACTCAGCTGGAAAAACAATAGATCTGTATAAATTATATGTATATAGTTTTTTTGTTTGTTTTTTTCCCCCCTTTTGGCTCCATTTGTTCTCCCACATGATTAGTTCAATATACTGTAATTACAAATATTCAATAATTACTCAAAATAAATTCACACACAGCGAAATGAAATCTCTTAAAGCTGCTCATGTCCTTACCTGCACTACAGCATATTGTGTCAATGATACAAACATCTCAAAACATATGTTGTTTACTTGAAGTCTTTAGATAGGGCCCATACTGTGGGAGGAAATAAATAATTTAATTTCTGGAACTGCTCTACTTTCATCTCAGCTTTGCAGAACATTATGGTGGAATTCTCCGGATTTGTTGGTGCACAGTGGGAATAAGTGTGATTTTTTAGGGATAGCATTTGATTTTAGCTCCAGTCATTTGAAAGAACTCTCAGTCCTAAATCGCTTTTTAGGATAAGTACAAGGTGTCCATTCGTTCATTATGGAAGTAAAAAAAAGGAAGAAAATTTCACTCATGTGAAAAGGTTGTGTAGATTTTTCTGTGTTTTTGTTGCATTTTGACTGAAGAGCCGGATTTCAATAAGGTGAATGTATTTTGCAACATGAAGAAAGTATGCTAAAATTACATACAAGGAGAGAAAGGGAGTCAGAAGTGAAAGGCAGCGTTGTTTTACTCCCTGTCTAACACTGACTGGACTACAGGGTGGAGGTCAAGACTGAATGGCTGAATATAACCTTTAAAGAAATGACAATCTGTACACTGTGTGTCTTGTTTCCCCCTTCCTTCCTCAGCATCTGGTGTTTAACCCCAGATCCTCCTTCATCAAGACTTATTCACTCCTTTCTCTCCAGATACTCTCTGCAACACTGCATCACTCCTCACCCCCTCAGCCCCATAACCAGGGCCAGAGGTGACGGCCTGTATACCTTCATCCAATCAGTACATGTCTGAGAGAATTGTGGTGGTGGTGTAGCTTGTGCTGATGTGGAGTACAGTATGTTCTGTGTGGTACAGACTGCAGACATTCTAGTAATTCCCGACTTTTTCTTCTTAAGGTGGAGTAATTCTCACTGTATTATGCGTGTTATAACCAGCACAATCAAATATGATGCAAAACATAGACTACTGGTTTCTACAGCCCTGGCTGTCATAGTGAGAGATTGTGATGAATTCCAGCTTAAACCCTGGTAATTCTACATACATCACCCTCTGTGTAGCAGGCTGCATAGTGCAGTGGGATGAATTAATGTGATAAATTCTAATTTGTAAATTATTTTTTGCATGATGTGTACACTGTCTGCATTGTGGAAATGTAGTTCTCACAAAGTGCACAAAAAAAGTTATTTCATGCAATATGCAACACACTGAAGGTTGCAGGAGTGCTTGTGCTTCTTCCACACCTGTTCAGATGAAAAGAAAAGCCAGAAAGATCCATCAGACTATGTTACTTTTTGGTTGTTTAAGTCTTCAAGTTTTATTCTCCTTACATGAGGGTATACAAGTTCTGTAGATTCTGTGGTCATGACTTTGGGCCTCAGGCAAGAACCACACGTACAAATGGATCTGTCTGACAACATGTTTTTAGATTTTGTTCTTAGACATGAACGAAATTCACAAGTGGTTCAGTGCGAGTCATGCACAGGTTAGTCTGCCTTTCTCCACAGGGGGGAAATGCTTGTTTGACTTACCATACATTATAATACCTTGATCTGAAGCAATTTGGGGTTAAAATATGATGCAGAAAATATCCAAAATATCATCTCTAACTGAAAGAGACTTAATGCAAAATTTATATTTTGTTCACCATCCGTCCTCAGCATGGCTTCTACAGTTCAATAGTTGTTAGGAAAATCCCACAGCTGCCTCAGGGTCTTTATGTAGGTCGCTGCCCAGTGTCATCTTGTTGTTATAACACCTGACAGTGTAACATCACCTACTGAGGCTATACTGTCCTGTCTAGTTTCTTCTTGACTGTCACGTCTTCTTGTCTCCCTCTCATATTAGTCATGGAACGCTTTAAGAAAGAGTTTTTTTTCAGCCTCTAACTTTACTCACACGAGCAAGCCTCATATGCAAACCTGTTCTTGCACGAGGCCCTTTGTGTTTTGTCCGGCACTCGTAGTTCCTGCTTTGACTTATTTATCATGGCTCCTTCCATCTTTTGCTTGCATGAGGCGAACTCCAGTCCTTTAACAAGGTCCAAAGGTGACGGCCTGTACATCTTTTAACATCCGCAATACAATCAGCACATGTCGGAGTGAATTGCAGTTTGTAGGTTTTATAGAAATGTGGAGGAAAGAGTGTGAGGAGGGAAGGAGAGTGAAGGACAAGATGGGAGAGCCAAAGGAGATATGAAGAGAGGAGCGTTAGGGTCAGGATGGGATGGGGAGTGGAATGGTTGCCAGGGTTACGGTCAGGGTTGCGACCCCTTATGTCAATCCGCCCATTTGGAGCATATTGCAGAGTAAGAGGATTGGATTTTTATGGAGATGGATTTCATCTGCTGGAAAGCTCCCCAACCTCTCTCCACCTTCCTTTACCTACTGTACCTCTCGCTCAGGCTTTTTTTCTTTTCATCTTCTGATTTGTCAGCTGACTGGATTTCTGAAGCTTCCTCCTCTCCTCGCTTCCTTTCCTCCTCCTCCTCCTCCTCCTCCTCCTCCTCTCCCTGTCCACCATCCTCCTCTAAACCTCACTATGAGTGTGTTTATTCGGATCAACATGATCCCTTGTGATATTTTCCAAATGCCAATTTGTCTCTCTTAATTCACACGTAAAAAACGATTACAGTATGTGTTTTGTGTACCCCCCCCCAGTGCTTTTGTATCTGTGGGTTTCAGTCAGAGGTGACAGAGAGGCTGTAATGGAGAGAGCTTAGCTGGCTGTCTTTTTTTAAATGTCAAACTATTCTCTTTCCATCTGCTGCAGACAGTAGCTGGTAGAATGTGATTGTACTTTGATGCTGTTGGATGTGCTGCACTATGGAGGGAGCACATTGAACTTTAGACCCAATTTCCACTTTGTATTAAAATGTGATGTTGCTGGATAACATGTTTGGATGCAGGTTAATGCAAAACTGGTAAGCTTGTCAAAGTGGATGTAATATGAGTTTGTAGCCCACAATTTCCCTTAGTGAGTAGTATATATATATTTATATATATATGTAGTAAAGGCTCACTGTGGCTTACCTAGCACTCCACTCCTGCACAGAGCATTGTGATTGGTGGTTTGCCCCAGAAAACATCCAAAAATGATCAGATTTCAACCAAAGTCAGCAGGGAGTAAACAGAGAACTCTGAAGACTGTAACAGAATGACGACAGAACCTTTGTTTTGGGGGATAGAAATGTAATAGCCCAGCCATATCAATGAATTGTCTGCGTGTCAGGAGATTGAGGCGATCCGTCACTGTTTCCTCCATCGCTTAATGTTTTATTCTGGAACAACACCCCAAATATAGCCTGTAATCACCTGTGATTTTGCATTTCTTTTGAAAAACAGCATTTTTAAAAACTTTGCTTTAGTCTCAGGTTAGTCAGTGGAAGTGAGGGCTGGTAAGTCATGAATGAGCTCTTGACACCTATTCTACAACAAAATGTCACAAACCTGCAAACAATGATCATCACATGTATTATTTAAAAGTCATCAGAAATGTCACACAATGTCCTTTTGATCCTTATTTTATGAAATCTTACAGAAAATCTATAATCATTTGCATTTCATCAGACGATATCATTTATCTTTCATAGGCCAAGCCAACTGGGGCTGATTTATATTGTACAATGTAAAAACACTGAGCAGCCCTACAGTACTGTGCAATAGATACAAAGAAGGACTTATTATTTTGATATAAGGATGCTCAGCTTCACATTTGGCATTACAAATTCACTTTTTTTTTTTCTATAACCACTAGCTTTCTAAAACAGTCCACCAAACCTTAGGTTTCCAAATGAGACATGCTGAGATACTTTACTCCTGTTACCATGCTTCCCACTCATGTAGCTGCCTGAATCCTCATATGGGAGATACCTAGAGAAATCAGTGCTGGGGTCACAGCAAGTGCCCCGCTAAAAGGCACCTCATTCGCTGGTGTTTCTTCCACAACCCCAACCCACCAACTTTCCCAGCTGTTCCAGGGAGTTCAATTGGTGACCTTAGCAGCATAATGCTGCTTCTTGAGGCTATGACCACCCACGCTCCAGAAACAATTTTATGAAGAGTGTTTTTTCAAATTTCAGTATTTCACGAAGAGGATAAGAGGAGAAACACAAAACAATACAGCGATGACTCATTATAGGATTGAAACCGCAGGCAAAACGTGAAATGAAGTATATTTTGGATGATCAGAAACTTGCTAATCAGACAAAGGAGCAGCACATGCTAAATGTCAATCAATCTTTAATTCATGTTATTTTTTGCCTCCTCTGTGTTGATTATGCAGCACACCTGCTTTGTCGTGCCCCCTGTGTATGCATGTATGTATGCGTGTGTGTGTTGGCAGCATCTTGAACCAAGCTTCTCAGTAATCTTATCGTGCTGACTCCCTGCCTTGGTTTACATGCTGAGTGTGTGTGTGTGTGTGTGTGTGTTTATGTTTATGTGTGTGTGTGAGGGTACCAGGTTAATATGTCACTCGATGGGGGGTTCTGGTAAAAGCTGACTTTTTGTGACACCCCACGTTGCACTGGCGGCACTGTGTGAGTGTGTGTGTGAGGTGTGTGAGTGAGTGAGAGAGAGAGAGATCCAGCCAAATCCCCTCCACCCCAGCGCGAGTCACAGTGGAAATAGCCTCTCACCGTTAAACGAGCCCATCCTTCAGAGGTAGAGCTTTGCTCTGCATAATGTCTCCACCGTAGGGGCCACACACACACACACACACACACACACACACACACACACATGCTCACATAGACTCAGGGGAGTTTCAGATCATTAATCTCTGTAGCTCCCACCCCCTTAACCCCCCACCTCTGCTCTACTGTCCTCACTCCCTTTGGCAAAGTCACGGCTGTCTTCCTTGACCAACACACACCCCCTAAGTTCCCCTAAGTGTGTGTGTGTGTGTGTGTGTCTGCCTGTCCTCCTGTTTGTGTGGCTTTCTCAGTGTGTCTGTGGGCTAGGCGTGTGTTTGTACTCGTACAGTACGTGCCAATGTGTGCGCACTGTAAATTTGTCGTGCGTTGCACGTAGTGGCGACAGAGTAACAGAAAAACACACAGACACAGTGATGCAGAGTGTGTGACATGGAAAAGGAAAGAACATGTATCCTGATTTGACTGCCAGTAACAGGACGGCACGCCAGCCAACAGAATGGAGCTCTCTCTGGAGGATGCTGTCCTCCTTTTTACCCCCCCCCCCTGCACGAAAAAAAGAATTTCACAAAATCACATGCTGGCACAGAATACACTGCCTCTCCATGAGTGTCAAGAACTGCCAATTGTCGTGCCTGATAGCTAGAAACAGATTGGGATTTTGCTTTAATTGCTGTAGCAACTTATAGCCCCTAAGACATTATAAGACACTGGAATCACATTAAAACAGAAAGCTCAAAGCAAAACAGAATTAGTGACCACTGACTTTAAGTCGTTTTCTTTGTAGAACTTCATCAGGCATTAGCGTGGTGTAGAAATGCACTTAATCATAATAAGTTCATTAGAAGTTTAATACACACTGTGGAAATAAATATTAACAAGATAGATGGAGTACATGAGGCATAATCAGGCATTATAACTCTATTATACAAACATTGTGAATTGATTGTAATCACTGTACTATATCACTTGCAAATAAGCAGTTATTGATATGATACTATATTAAATAGTTTTTATGTTTGTCTGCTGATTAGATTGAATCAAAATATTTCACAAGGACATAGGTTTGGCTTCAGAAGTGAGGCATTTGTCCACAAGTTTTGTTTTAGACATCCCCCACCCCCTCAAAAAACAAACAAAGAATGATGAATGCTACTTACTTACATTACTTTACAACTTTTATATACTTTTATATAACAACATAGCAAATAACATGTAATGGTGCATTCTATAATAAAATAATAATAATATAATAAACCAGGAGCCTGAGACTACTTACTCCTCTGGCTTTGCTTTGTGATAGTTGACAGTGTTGAGACAGGAAATGTGGAATGCATGCAACAACACGTCCCCGACTGGAATCGGGAGGACATGATATTCATCTTAACTAATAGGCTGGCGTGCCCAGATCTTCTGGTTGTGAATGCATGGTAATAACTGAAGGCAACCCAGATGTGTGTTTTCTTACTGAACTCTATTTTGGCAGCTAGACAGAAAAATTGACACTGTTGAGAGATATTTTAGTGAGAAAATCAAATTGCAACTATAAAATTGGTGGGAGACAAAAATAGGCTTTTGATGTTTGAGTCCATAGAAAAAATTAGACCAGGCGAGATCAGGCTACAGCGTAACGAAGGTGGTATTTTTCAAGCTGCTCCCACAGTTATGTAATACACAGATGGCATCAGATTCACCTCGACTTGCTGTTCGCATGTTGCACCTCTGCCTCTCTCCAGCCTCCCTCTCTTTGGATTACCCTGGCACGAGGGCCTCTACCAAGAGTGACACATGACAAAACATGGTGTATCCTCATGCTGGGCCAAGTGCAGGCCCGTCAGGACAGGCCCGTCAGGACACCTGCTCTAATAGACCACTTTCCCAGGGAAAGAACATCCCATAAAACAAGTGCTCGGATCCACACAAAACCAGCTAGTCGCCCTTCATACTGAAGGTCCTGCAGCTTCTTTTAACCGTCATTCACTGGAAATTTGACTGAGCTCCAACACCTCACAATCACTGACGAGCACTGCTGCTGTTGGCCCAAAAGCAGCGCCACTGTCACAGTTGGGGGGGGGGGGGGGGGGTCCCTCAGTGAGAAGGCCTTGTGACTGTAGGCTTTTAGTCAGGGAAGAGTGTTAATGAGGTTTTGTCCCAATTCTCCCCATTGTTTTAGTGTCACTCTTGGTTAGTACTGAGTCATTACCGGTGCAACATGTTCAAAGACACGACCGCTGAACACAACACAACCCCATCACACCACATGTGAAGTATAAGACATATAGATATACAGTATATGACACACATAAATATAGAGATATTTAAATATATTAGATAAAAATTGTGTGACAAAATTATCTGAACTCGAAGGTCCACTAAATAGACTTTTGAAGCTTTCAGTATCATCTCAGTGTGGAACGTGAGGTCATGTGACATCGGGTGGTTTGATATAGAAGGGGAGATTGTAACCCCTGTCTGTTTGTGAAGATGGTCTCTGGTACTGGATGAGAATTTCCTCTTTGATGTTTACCCAGCCAGATGAACAAAACATATCGGAAAACTGACACAAGACCCAGAGATATAGCTGCATCAATATGTAAATCCGGACAAGATTTTGAGTAAAATTCATCAAAAATTGAATCATTAGATTTGATTATTTAAACAAATACACGAGGATGAAGGAATCTCTGCGCATCAGACAACTCGTAGCTAAAACTGGTCCCTGGTCCTGGACAGATCTACTGCGGCAGGATCTGGAATGATGAGATCTGGAGCACAACGTTATAGCAAGAGCATTTTTAATAAGGTGCATCAGCTAACATTTTGACATGTCCTCATCAGAGTAAAAAACTTTCACTCTCTCATCAGTCCAGATCCTAATACAGTTTTATTCATTGGGATGGCGGACCATGTATCTACATATACGTCGAGATATCTCAAGAGGGACAAACACTAACATTCCACAGAAATAAAAGTATCCACAGGAACAAGTTTATTTATGTACCTGTGCAGATCATGAAGGTAAAAATAGCAATACTTCTACTAAGTTAACTGAACGTGTATTTCCATATGTGGTTTTATGAGTAATCCAGTGAGTACAGTCTATTTCAAGAATATGCTAATCACAAAATGTAAATCCATGGAAATATGTACAGTATATGCGCTGCATGTATAAATTCCCTTTTAGCACGTGAAAAAAAAACTGTGGTAGATATTCCAGATAACAAGACAAAATGTTCTGCTTCCGAGCTGTTAGAGCTACTGAAGGATAAAACCTCCAATAAAAAGTCTATCGCACCACCGTGTCCTCCCTATTCAGTGTGTATTGAGGAGGCCCCACATTTTACACCTTGTAATTGTGTAATTACAAATCCATTAAACAATTACAATATATATCCGTGTGGTGTAATTTAATATGACAGTTGAGATAAAGACAGAGCCAATACACAGAGGCACATTGTCTTAACGTAATCCCTGTACTGTGGGGGCAGAAGCCCTTATTCTTCATCCCATGACACTATCAGCCTGCAGCCACGGTGGCAAATCCAGCTGTTGTTGGATGAAGACAAGGAATTACTTCCTGTGTCAGATTAGGGTTATCGTAGCAGGGCTGAGAGTTATTATTATTGTGACTGATATAGGCACTCTCTCTCACACACACACACACACACATTACAGAGGAAGAGATAGCGTATTTACAGGGTTATCAACCCATTATAATGTTGGATAATCTGCACTCCGGGGTAGTTAGCTGGCAGCTAGATTCTTCATGGGGAATTTGGCCTATATAAAAACTACAACAAGCAAATCCACGGTCACATTCTGTAGAGACGTGCAGTCTATTGTTATTTAATGGAGGGAAAAAAATGTTAGTTAAGAGGTGATCGTTCAAGGCAATTTAGAAATGTAATTCTACGGGCTAAAGAGAGGCGGGGGGGGGGGGGGGGGGGTGGGACGGGAGACAGCATAGAAGCGAAGAGGAGAGAGAAAATGGCTCTGAACACTGATTGTTTGGCAGTTGAACAAATAAGACACAGATACAGGAGAAAGAGGAAGAGAGGATAAAAGGGGAAGAGAAATAAAGCAGAGAAATAAAGGGAAAAATCCTTTGCAGTGAACAGAACATAGTACAGAACATAAAATAAAAAAACGTCTGGATGTGATACAGAACAAGTGCACAAATGTGCCTGGTGTCTGTCCGGGATTGTTTTTTAGACAATGCTACCATATGACTTTCATTCACTACATGGCCAAAAGTATGTAGACAATCGGACATGACACCCATGTGTGAGATGCTGAACATCTCACTCCAAAACCATGGGCGTTAATACGCTGCTATAACCACCTCAGGGTTACTTCTGGCCGTATAATGCATAAAGATGAACATGAAAGAAGTCAGGGGATCCATTTTTAAGGGGGGACCTTAATAACTCCATGTCATATTGCTTTCATGTATTAGATTCCCTTGTTGGGTCAATTTCCGTCCACAAGATACACATAACTTCCTGGTTTTAGTTAATTAATTTGCACAAGATACACATCAAGTCTCTTGTTTGGGTTAATTCAAGGGCAGCAGATACAAATCGAGGTGTGATTAATTAACTTGAGGTACACAAGATACACATCATTCCCATGTTTTGGTTAATTGCAGTGCAAAAGCGATTTTTATTAGTACATATTTTGAATGAAGAGGGATATTGTTTAATTGGAGTGAGAAACAGGTTATTTCATTAGTAGATGTTATTAACCTTTTTCACTTATTTTGAGAGGAAATTAGGGATATTGTTCCAATTCAGATAAAGACTCCCTGGTTTTGTTACATTTCAGTGCACAAGGCCCGCTGCCTAATTTGGTTCATTACCAAGATTTAGTGATGGATGTAGCTGGTAACATGCATGAGGGTACCTGTTTGTGTAAGTCATTTGGGGTAATGGATCATTACTGTATACGTACATCACTGCGCAGAGTTCTGTAAGTAAGCAGAGTGCAGAAGGACACCGTGGTTTGCTTTAGGTGCCAGGATGTCTCAGTGGTAGGGTGTCTCCTGAAGGTCAGAATCCACAGGTTAGGCCACAAAGACGGAGCGATATTCACTGTGCGAGAGAGATAACAGGTCTGGAGGCCACACAACCAATGAGGGACATGGATGGAACTTGAACCTTGAGTCTGAGGTTATAAATCCTGGTTTCAAGCAAAATGGGACCAGTGCAAAAGAAGAAAAGGGAGTGAGGATGAAAAGATGAGAAGGAGGAGATTCAGAGCTGGACTAACGTGGATATTGGAAGGTGTATGGTATCGGGCTGTGGTGAGGTTATCCATGAATGTGGATCAAGTAAAAACACGTTACCCTCTCCAGTTGTAATTAAATAAATCCCTGTTTATTCTCTGATTATAATTTTCTCTGGACAACTGCATTGTGGTAACAATGAGTTGTGGCTTCTTTGAATCATAATGTGCATGTAGATTTAATTTAATTGTAGTAGCCACACAATTCAGCAGTTGGTGGAACTGTTTTATGTTTTATGTAAGCCTACCTTACCTTAGCCTTAAAAAAGCCTACAATAAAGAGTGGGTTACCAACAGGACAGAGCTGCAACTGCCCCGGGGCCCCACACCTCCAGGGGCCCTGAAAGTCTAATTTGATGTGGCCCTGTCTAATAGAAGGGACCAACATCATTCTGTAAATGTGTATGTGGTTAGAAAGATGTGAGAAAAACATAGTTATATGTTAAATATTGTGAAGTGTGACCTAGCTGTTAACCTGTTGTATAAGCTAGCTGTTGACCTTCTGGTGTTTTAGCCAGAAGAGTGAGTTGATGAGAGAGAGAGAGAGATATGTAAAATCCATTGTATAAGGCCACAATGAGTGTCGGGAGATAGGACATCCAAAGTGCTCTGCAGTTAAATGACAAGATGACCAGGGCTTTGCACAGCACAGTGTTTATCAGTATAGTTCACTACAATGTTCAAAAGGTCAGCAGTTGGTGCTCTCAGTGCAACAGACCCATGTGCAGGGATCATAGCACCAACAGACTGTGGTTTTTGTTATGATTGTTATGATTGTGATGAGAAACCAACAAAGGAATACATGTGGAAATTGCGACTGTTAAGTTTAGAGGTGTTTTTTTTTTATCACTATTGTTCACAATTGTCTTAATGGTAATGAAAACTGACATCCAGATCCAGTGGCAGACTCAGGCTGTCTGAGGGGCGAGTACGATAAAAAGGGCACCAGCTGCATCACAGGGCGCTAGAGTGCAGAAAGTTTCTCCATCACGCATCAGGTTTTCTCCACTGGAAGGGCACACTAGAGGGCACTTTATCATGTTTTATCAACCATCGGCTCATCCAAGAGGGCACTTCTGCAGTGTTTCTTTCAAACACTGGAAAGTCAAAAATGAATACAAAAGTATTAATCGCTTTTTGCATAGTCAGAATTGCCGCAAAACAATACATTTGACACAAGTATGATTATGTTTTGTCTCTTTTCATTCAGACATCATTGTTTTCAAACATTCAGCTATGTATTAAATAGCATTGGAAATGAACACGGGTCATTTTTGACCCATGTTGTGCATTAAAAGGTTTTGAATATGTTCAGTATGCTCACATGGTGCTTATTATGAATTAAGATTAAGACCCCATCAAACTTTACTCAACTTCTGCTCTGTGTCATGTCATCAACATTATATATAGTCTCTCAGTAAATACCTTTACATGCAAAAATGTCCCTCTATCAAGGTTTCTGATTGTCTCTGACTCCTCAACATCCCAGAAAATCTTTATCAATTTTATTTATGATTATTTTCTTCCATAATTATTTAGCAAACTTGCTTAGCCTACATTAAGCCTGCATTAATTTGTAAATGAAAGCACAAACATCCTTAACAGCTTTCTTTAGATGGACACTATTCTATAATATGTTGTATAGTGTCCTCTGTGTTGATATGTTGTAGCAGGAAGGTCTGGATGGAATTTAGAAAACCCTCTCTAATGTTAGCTTTAACAAAATACTAAAGTTTTCAACCAATAGCAGCACTGTACTGAGATGTCACTGAAATAGACTCAAAACGACAAAAATCCAAACCTAAAATGTAGCACAAACTTGACACCAATGCTGAGAAACAATGACACGCACGTGTGACATCTGAAATTGATTTAAAAAAGAAGAAAGAATCTTCTTCCTCTACTTTGGCCCACTTCCAGCTGATGGCATCCGATGCAGTCACCTGTGCATAAAAATGTCCCTGACCTGGGCCCAGGTTGTATTATTCTGGCACAGGTGCAGCGCTCGGTGTATGGGTGTATAATCAAGCCTTGGAGGTGACAGATAATGAAGGAGGATCAATAGGGGCAAAACTGCAAATTCGCCTCAGTGTACGTACAGTATATGACCCTAAAAGGTTAATCTGGCCCTGCCGGCCCACAACAAGAACGTTTTGATCACATTTGTGCCTTCCTTGATCTTATTTTCAGGGTGGACTGAACATGCAAAAAATTGATAAGGGATCTTGTTTCTCACCTGGATTTTGCTGGCTAGTGTGTTCACTCTTAAACAGCAAGAGCTCCTGAGGTTTGGCAGGCAAAGTGCACATCCACAGTGATCGTAACTTCTGTGGTAATAGGTGGCACATCTAAGGAGGTGAATTATAGAGGAATGTTGTCTCAAGTTTAATTTGAATATTACCTGTGAAATGATGTCTTGGTTAATCTTTGACTGTGGGCATTAGCCTGCTGTGGGCCTTTTTCAGCGCAGCCTTTGCTGTATTTTCTGTTCTTACCATAATGGGTGGCAAGCAGATTTATATCCTGACAGCAGTTGCAATTCACATCTATCTCCAACTCTCTTTTCTCTGAAGAATAAGCCGGAAAATCAGTCCGTGCCCACCCGTGTCGCTTCGATCGCTCACATTGCTGTCTCTTTTTAAAAAACAATGGTAATAACATGTAGAGTTGTTGCTGGTGTTATCAGTGTATTCCAACAGCTGAAACAGCTTGTTGTCAAATCAATAATAATTACACGATGAAAGGCCTTTTCCACTAATGATTTTACACAGCAGAGCTATATTAGAGGAGTCAGGGTAATAAACATTGCTCTTTTGTCTATAGAGAGGAAAAAGTGGATAGGGATGAGGCTGCAGTGGAAATAAAGGGCAACAATGTGGGGGATTTATTTGAGGAAGAGTGATGGAAGCAGGCAAGAAGGCCTTCGACCACTTTGCTTTGGCTTCATTTCTGTGGAAGATAAGACTACTTTTAAGGCATTTAAAGAGAATCATAAGCTCTCTCTAAGCACATATTGAGTGCACTATACTCTCCAGACATAATGCAGTAGCCTATGCTGTGACGAAAGCTGTAAAAATAACGGGTTAACACAGTTATCAGAAGACAAGGTATTAGCACAATTAGATTAGGTTAGATTAGATTAAACTTTAATGATCCTCGTGGTGAAACAGGCCCGTTACAGCAGCAAACAATAACAGCAGACAGCAAACAAGAATATAGCAGGGGAAGAGGAGCAGAGCCCATCAAGGTGATGTAACATTCATGATGTGGAATAGCTGCAGAAGAATTAAGAAAATTATTAAAAGCAAAGAAAAGAGATGTGATGTGCAGATTTGACAAGGTGATTGGCTCTTCTCTTTTGCGGGTGAAAGTGTCTGGCTTTCTTTTGGACGCCGTCAAAAAGTCAATTTCCTTTTCTAATATTTGAAATAATGACGCGGGGTTGAATTATTGATGTCTCCCATGGGCTCAGGAGGGCGGAGAAAAAGGGGTGGAGGTCTTGTGAGCGAGATACACGCGGATAGACTCAAAGAAAGGGGAAAAAAGGAAGAGGTGAAAGGGAAACAGAGGTGATACAAGATTCATTGAGATTCAAAGCATCGGGATTCTCTTTACCACACACACACACACACACACACACACACACACACTTACACAGTATGACTCATGCAATGCAAAACTGCACAAAACAAATGAAGGCCTGTGCTACATATATGCACACACACACACACACACACACTGTTTGGTCAGGTGATTGGTCAGTACGTCATGTCTACGGTGTGTTATTGATATTTTATGTGGTCTCCCACTTGATAACAATGTCCTGGACAAATACTGTGTAAGAAACCACATTAATCTGGCTCACAGCCTCTCACACTGTTTGCTCCTCTGGCTACTTATTAGATGCTGTAGATTGTGCTCTCCCTTCTTTATATCAGCCTCACTGTCTGTTTCTGTAATTTTTCTTCCTCTGTGAGAAATATTGCTTTTATTCGCCTAATATTGCCCTTTTATTAAAATTCAGATTTCTTCCCGTCTCCTGCCAATAAGATGGAGGCGAGGATGTGTGTTTGCTCAGCAGCTTGGAGGGTAGCAGTGTGTAAAATCAGCAGTAAAAGCTGCCTCACCCCGGCTTAAGGAGCTGCTAACCCACCTAAAACTATTTCATTTGTCATGGTGTCAGTGGAGAGTTCCACTGCTCCATGATGGTGCGTAAGTGCTGTTTCAGAAGGCTTTTTCACCCCGACCAGTGAGTGTAGTAGAGAACCTGTTAAATCAACTAGTGGAGAATAGCATTCACACACACACACACACAGATCTCTGCTTTTTGCATAATCAGGTGGAAAGTTTGGTCTACAGCATCTTTCTCCAAGCTTCATGACACACATTTGAAAGGCATGTGTTGTATGTTTGTAAGGGGTTATTACAATCTTTAGAAATGTAACACTTCTGCAGTTACTCTCTCAGTAATGTTAAGCTACACCAGCGCTTTGGAGGGTTGGAGTCAGCCTGACTAAAAACTTCCAAGTTAGCATTCATGGAGACATCTTTCTGTTGATCTGATGACTGTTAGCCCAACATTCACGCTCTGCTAAGTTCTGTTTTGGTACTAGAATAGGTCCTTTGTCAGCCAAACGCTCCACTATGTTGACCAGCTAGTTGCTAAGTTTGTCTGTATCTCAGCGTTTCCTCCTGGAGTATCTGGTCTCTCTGCAATTCGACACAGAAGGCTTTGGAGTTGTTGGAAGACACCTTTGACAGAGCTGTGCTGAATAATGGAAAGGAATGTAATAACTTCTGCTGCTAAGTAATTACTAAAGGAATACAAATACATGAGCACTGTACATGATTCCATTTTTCGTGTAACTCGTCAAACATTGTGGAACACCACCTGCTTTCTAAAGTTCTTTGGTACAGTGGTACAATAATTCAGATTTAAAGACAAAAAATGATCATAGAATATTATCTGTTGGCAGCTTTAGTAAATCAACAGAGTTGTATGTGGCCTTCAGACCTTGTCAAAGTCTATTCTCTCAAAGTCTTCTCATCTATCTTCTGTTTGCCCCCAAAGCACTGGTCTGAGCTTGTGCTTCTCATTATTACAAAATCTATTTTGCATGCTGTAGGATTTTCATATTCAGAAGTGATGTAATGTAGCCGAAGCTCAATGGACTGTTTGTCCTCTTTGTGTCTTGTCTTGTTTCTGGTAACAAGATGAACCGCACCCCGGGTCGCACGATGGCAGTACATGGCAAATTCGGGTAATTAATCAATTCGGAAATAATATCAGGTGTTTTTTCGTTGCTGAAAACATCGGCAGTCACTGACTGAATTGAGAAGTGAGTGGTGCAATACACTAGTTGTGGCATTCGGTTTAATCATGCTCTAATTGCTGTTTTATGCAAATGACGATGCAGTATGTGCCCAAGATTTATTGCTTTGCTTGCTTCATTCCCATTCGTCAAAATATTGTTTTCTAATTAATCCTTATTCCTATTTGCCCAAAATGGAGTCTCAGTGCTGTTGTTAATAAAGAAAGTACTGGTAATAATGATTGAATATGATTTTTTTAAACCATTATTATTATTATTATTATTATTATTAGTTGTTTTGGTAGTTCCTGGACCTTAAATTAACTTCTCCTGACTCTCCAGCTGGCCCGGCACTCTATGTATCTTCAAGGCCTGTTTTCTGTATCTGACGGTGGTAAGGGGGGGGGTCACCTCAGGATGGCCCTGGGGCCAACCCATCCAGGAAGAGCTAACAGAGTTAAACACCTCCTCCAGCATCACCCATAGCCCCGAGCTCAGCAGGAGACACAGCAGGAGCGCTAACTAAATGCCTCCCCTGATACGATACCTGCTGAGAAGGGGAAAGACAAAATCAACACCGTCTACAATACAGAAGCAAATTGTCAAGCTTGAGGAGTCATTACATTTTGTGTGAAGAGTTTCTGTGACAAATAGGCAATTTCAAGGCATTTCCTCTGAGATAAGGTAGAAGGTAAACCAGCAGAATCACCCATCTAAAGTGGACCCATCTGTTCAGATATACAGAGGTTTCACTTTTCAATAATGCCTTGAATAGTTCTGATGCAAATCCACGCTATATGATAGTAAGTAGTATCAAATCAATGGCAAAGAGATTTTAGAGAAAATAAACAAGTCCGTCTGTCTGTTTGACCCAGAAAAAAAGTGCTATTGGCCAAATTGACATGACATTTGTTGTATATATATTCATCTTCTACTAAGACTGAAACTCTGATGTTTTGGGCGACCCACTGACCTTTCCACAAGCATCACCAACATCTCTCGTGCATGTAGAATCGTAACATTTACCGAGCACATTCATGCTAAATTTAGTAAATGAGTCATGGATTGCTCATTAGTGCCACCCACAGGTCAAAATGTGAACTTTACAAGTTAAATCACGATTTAGAGGGCAGATTACCATGAAATACACTGAATACATTTCTGTTAAGAATGAGGGAAAAAAAACTGTTGATATTGATTAATGCCATTGCTCTTCAAAACATGTTAATACATCGACCTTATGGCCATGGTTTCACTTGAGATGCTCCATAAAACATTTTGAATCAGCAGAATCTAAAAATATAGATCTATGGTAAATTAATGAAAATGATAAACTGCTGCTTGTTGCATGGTACATCACATGGTATATTTTCAGTACATAGGAAAAACATGAAAAAAAAAATCTTCCCATCCTAAAGCTTAAGCAGCATTTTTGGCTCCCTTTATCTCTTTATTTTACACATTTTCTATTTCCTTACTGGACATTTTGCTATGTTCTGTGTTCATATTTACTCTGAATCTTTTAGTCACATATTTCAGTGGCATGTTGTACAATCTAAATGCTGTCAACACTGTAATACAATCTCATGGGTGACGTTGCGACGCCAGAGGTGGTTGTCCACCAGGCAGTGACTCAGTTAAGGAGAAGCACTGACTCTTTATTAAACAACATGTAATGTGTAATGCTTATGTTGAGAAGGCAACTTCCTTTTTAAAACGAAATAATATATTAAACGCCAAGTCTCCAATATTGTGTGTTGAGTAAGGAGGAAGAATATATGTTTATGTGTTCGGTGTGTGAGGGTAAGGAGTAATGTGGTGGGAGGTGTACAAGTCTGGCTCCACATGTTTGCAGTAAGAGCATCTCTTCTCAGGAGCGCTGACACGCTCGGCTCCTCATCGGCCCTCAGGGTGACTTTTACCCCTGAACACTCTAACGTTTGAGAAAAACCGGTCGACAACAATTTAGTTTTATGCATCACTGAGCTCCGACTGGGCATTCTGGATGACTGCCATGGTATATACATGGATGAATGGAGCGATAGATGGATGGATAAGCAGTTCTTAAAATGCAGCAGCATGGAGGAAGAAGAAAAAAAAAAACATCCAATCTGTAGCATTTTCTTTATGGACATGTATAATAATAATAATAATAATAATTATAAACTGTATGTATACAGTACTTTTCAAAACAAACTGCTGCATAAAAAAGTGTCCAGAAATAAACATTTCAGGACTGCAATGAATGAAATGAAATCAGACAATTAAAAATAATACAAATGTCTCTCTACAAATGTCCCTGTCACCTTTAGTCCTGAGCGGGGATTTAGGAACAGGCCCTGAGTGTCTCATTAAAGTCAAACTGAAATTTGGAATTGTCACATCGGAATTGGACATGTTTGTGGAAACAGCATCTATAAGCTCTGGGATTGGAGTTTCCCATGTCAGTGATTGACTGATATCTGAGGGCCAGATCATCATGTGTAGCCTATGAACATCAATGCAAGGCATTTTTACCCCTTTTTCATGAAGCCCACATAGCATTAGCCTAGCTGTTAACCTTTAGCGATTTGAGCCCTCTGTCACTGTACATCAGGTAACATTTAGGAGGACTCGTGCTGTTGTTACATTTATATTTTGAAACAAATTACCAGTCCTTTGAAGCAGACTGCCAGGTTTCATGGTTATTTTTATGACTAATCCTTCTAAAAAACGTGCACTTGCTCTATTTGTCAACCCTGACCCACAAAACACTTAAATACACTATTTATTTCCACACAATATTTTGTCTGTAGAGCTTTACCTCAACAGAGACTAGCTAACTGTATTAGCTCTAAGAAAAAGAAGAAAAATGCCTGACCATCTTTGACTTACATAACACACACACACACACACACACACACACACACACAGACAAATACTCGTGGTCAAGAGACTCTCAGATATCTCTGACAAATTGTACATGCAAAGGCTTGAGCGAGGGGAGCCGAACATGTGCGGTAACCGTCATCAGTCCGTCTGCCCGAGAGCACTTCTATGTAATTGTGCATTTAAAATCGCCACCGTTATTGTTGTTATCGTGCAGAAGGAGCAGAGGATGAATGGACAGATTTGGGTTTTATGGTGCGCCACTTAATGTGCCAGCAGACACGAGTTGCTGGAAGCGGAAATCAGTGTTGTGTATGTGTGCGTTTGTGTGCGTTGACAGGCCAGACATCAGTGTAATGGACGCTGTGTTGATTGAAAGGCCCAGTAGAGGAGTTTGGGGACTAATAACTATCATGAAATTGATAACCTTGGCAGATGTCGGCACCTGCTACTGTTTTCAATAAAACAAGAGAAAGGCAACATCATTCAATTATGCCCCAAATATGAACCCACTCCATTTTATTCTGCCATTTCCACTCTGCTGTAACAATAGCAAAACAGGGGAGGAGGGAGTGTAATGGCTGAGAGTGGCAGGCTTGTTACTGGCAGCTCATTGATTTGAATAGCTGGATCAGATGCAAATCCTGGTCTGTGTAGGTCGCAGAAAACCCTCTATACTCCCTCAGCAGCTACAGGAAGTGTCCTGAAGCAAGGCAGTAAACCTTTTGTTCCCTGTCTGTGGCACTCGGCACCAAGCCCATCCATTACTTCTTGAAGAGGTACATTTCTAAAAACAGGTCACAAATGTAGTTTCATTTTTTTTAAAAAAGGCTCCGTAAATTCCTAAAACAGCTGGTCACTGTAGTTTCTAGCAGTGCTTTTGTTGGGGACTATTTTCAGCAATAGATTAATGCACATTTTGCGGTCTATTGAGTATTTCCCACAGCAGGACCATATACTGTATGTGGGATTGAGTCAAAATAAACAGTGTGTGTGTGTGTGTGTGTGTGTGTGTGTTTTCATGGCAATGAAGGAACATGTCACCCAGTGCAATGGTGTGGCTCATTGATGTGTTTTTAATACTTTTTGGACATCAGTGGAGCGCTGTGGCACAGAGGAATAACCTAACAACACTGTAATCTCGGGTTTGTCTTTGTCTTTTGTTTTGTTGTCAGATCTGTTTTGTTTTTTTTGTTTTTTCTTTGATTGCACAGGGCAGGATATGACACATTAAAGCCCCTGTCTCCCCACCCCTCACACACAAACACACACACACACAAAGATATAAAACAAATAGACCTGGTTCTGCGAGGCACACAACAACAGTTCAGGTGCAGGATACCTATCTTCAATCCATTTGAAAGCATGTTTACAATAAAAAAAGGAAATCATCAAGATGCTCTATAATCTATGGTTTAGTTGCACAGTTGCAGAATAACTAGTGTTGTTCCTCTAGATTGTAAGAGCTGTTTGATTTGAGAGAAGTGGAAATCAGGTCCCTCGTCTCAAGTTCCCCAGTGCCAGTCCCATTTCCTTCGACTTTACATAGTCCAGTGACTTATGAGGGTTAAGTTGTCATGAAATATTCTGGTGTACAGATGATAAACAATCAGACTAGATGTTTAATTGTGATGTTATTAAGTTGTAATTTATCACATTTAACGTCAACATTAAAGTTCATGCACTGCATTCTGGATCTGGATCTATAGTCATTTGTGGTGACTTGTTAGCCTGTGCTGACAGGACATGTTTGTACGCATGGAAGCTCATCTTCATCATCTTTTCTATTCCATTCTAGCTCTGCTATGTTATCTCCTCCACTTGCAGTGGTCTCTTCCTCAGTCTCACACAGACATACTCACCTGCCTGTGTATGGAGAATAGCACAAGCTGAGACCCCTACGAAAGATGGAGGCACGGATCCAGAGAAACATTAGGAGAGAGGCAGATGAGTGAGACAACACAGAAAGATCTCCCTCATACTTTATATGCTAATTGAGGTGATGCTCCGACACGCTGTAAGCATCCTGAGCGCAGCAGTCAAACAATGACCTCAATGTGATCGTGAAGTGTAACACACTGTTGGTAGCTGATGCCAAGGAGAGCGGCTGCAGCCAGAACTCGTCTGTGAAGTCATCAAATCATCCTGCGCACCGCGTGCCGGCCAATGCTGGACTTTCCCTCATTTTATCTATTCATTTGTTTGTCTTATTTAGATTGAACTCGTGAACCCCATCAAATTTTCACTGATCGGCCCGTTCCAGCTGGATTCAAAAGTGAAATATGAATCATGTACTTTGTACATGCTGGAAGCTGGAATTCAGCAAAGATTCAGCCATCCTCGATCTATAACTGAATCTCCAGCAACATCAGTGTATGTTTTACTGGATTTTCCACTATTTATTTTAAGGTTCTTGATAACACTGCTTTACTTTATTTACTGATTACACATGATACACTCATGTAGCAACTGCATTGTTTGTACAATCAGCCAACAGAAGGAACCAAAAACACAAAAAGAAAAGATTAATGCAAAGAATGGTGTTTGAATTATTCCCTAATACTTAAATATTTTGAAGTAATTTATGTATTTGTTCAATACCACGTAGTATTAGTAAGATATATTTCACATCAAACAAACATGAAATATTGATATGTAAACGCTGTTACATAAAGTTATAATAATATTAAATCTACAATTCAACTTTCTGAGAAATGATACACTGAATATTGTTTACTACTTCAATAAACAAATAAATAAATCCATAAAAAACACCCATTGAATTTATTTAAGCTTGTTTTACAATTGATGTTTCTTCAGGGTGGTCAATATACTCTGAAGTTTTGTTTTGGGGTGCAGAGCTGCTTCCCCACCAAACCCTCTGCAGAAATAGTTAGATAGAAGGTACAAAAAATGTTCCTTTTCACATTGTCCCTGTTTTGTTTTTGTTTTGTCTTCGAGATATGACTTTCCAATAACTACTACTAATTTTAGTATTAAGTATTTTTTAACAAACAACAACATTTTCCGCTAACAGGCTCTCGGGAGATAAATCCTCTCTTCATATAGTATATCAACAATATAAAGAGAATATACTGCTATACTAGATTTTCTGCATTATTTATTTACTTATTTATTTGTTTAGTTATTGTTTATTCTTATCTGTTCATGTACAGCAACCATGAGTTTACTGCTGTTTTCATCTCTTTGTCCTTTCTGGGACAGCTTTCAGCCCTCAGTGTGACGTAACCCGAGCAAGTGTATAAAGTGTGTCATAGCCAACAGTTTTTACCTAATTAACACACACTATTTCAAGGGAAGGTCTTGAACTTGGGGTGGGTGGGTGCCAGGAGGGGTCAGGCATTGATGTGTGTGTGTGTGTGTGTGTGTGTGTGTGTGAGAATCTGTAGGAGAGCCAAAGCCACAGCCGCCACAATATCCTAATTGTGCTTTTGGTCGACTAGTACCGGGAATGCCTTGTGGACACAAAAGCTTTAATTAAATTAGCTTTACAAGGTTTATAAGTAAATTGGGGTTCACAAGTTTGGGAAGCTGCTCCCGTGGATGCCTCTGCACTCTGAAGCTCTGCTTTTGTAAAAACAGAACCAACAAGCCAAACTGGAGGACGCTGGCCAAGCAGAGACACTGTGGCTGCTGCAATGACCCACATGTCCTCACTATTGTTTGAATGATTTGTAACCACATGCCACAGCTGTTTACAGCTCTGCGAATGTGCTTATATGTGATTTGTGCTGTAAAACCAAACACAAACAGAATGTATAATGTGTTTCTTTCATTTTAAAGAGTACAATTTGTTTACTTCCAATCCATAGCAGTATTGTTTCTGGATAAACAATCATATGCGTGTATGAAGGCCACTGAATGGAGGGAGGGGGGAAAATGGAAATGGAGAGGCAGAAAAGAAAGTGTGAGTCAGGCAGGACGGGTGTGTGAGTGGAATCCTTAGTGCCAACGGGCTAATTTATCATCACCCCCGTTGCTATGGGAACCAGCTTTCTGGGCAAATCATGGGATGCTGGAGTGGTGTTTTTCTCCTCCTTTTTCCCTCCTTTTTTTTTCTCTGCCCGGTGGAAGGGACTCGTGAGTTTGCGCCTGCATTAGAGAGGGAAGGAGAAGAAGAAAAGCGTTGCTTTAATAGGCAATTTAGTCGAGCATTTAGTGGCTTCAAAATCCAGCCTTTATTATGATGAGTGAGGAAAAGAAATCAGGCATTGAAGTGAGATCATTCCACTTGGTTCCAATGTGAATCAGCCGGCCTCTGGATTTTCCTTGAGTGCTTTGTGGAGTGACATGCCTCAGGTTGCTTGCTTCAGGAGAAAGACTGCAATTACTTCACCCTATTGGAACATTTTTTACTTTCATACAGAAAACTATTTTTTCTGAAAAACAATTACCAACTTATTGAAAGAAATATTTTACTTTTTTTGCAGATGGGCAGTGAAGAAGATTGGCAAACATTCTTTCAGTCACTACAGCTACATTATGATGAGGATTTATTAAAAGATATGCCATTAACTGAAGTCATATACCTTGCCTTAAGGTATATTTCAAGCTTTACAGCCTTTAAGGTCAGCAATGCTTGACTACTAACTGTTACACAAAGGACCTCTGTATCCTAGTGCAAGTCAGATGGGAGTGGAGAAAGTGAATGAGTCCAATGATAGGCATTACATATCAGAAAACAGTGATATAAGTGGTGTAAGTGATGATTTGTGACGGCTTTGGAAGGCACAGACAAATGATATGTTGTCCTGGCAACAGGGATGTCAAAGTAGAAAATAAACTCTTTCGGAGATGTTTTAATGTCAATATTTTACCATTTATTTTGGACAACTTGATTTAATTAAGGAACTCTCAATGTAACTCAGATGTCTTTTTCTATTTAATTCTGTTGAGATTTCCACGTCAAAACAATCAGCTGCTCTGCCCCGAGAGCTGTAGACCTCAACACCATCATATTATGAACTGGATGATTTACACCACGGTCTAAAAAAGCAGTTCCCAACCCGGAGTCGCAAGATAAATCAGGTTGGTTGGGAGATGATTAACAACATGGGAAAGCAGATACATAGGACATACTGTATCTGTGTTCTGCTACACAAAATAATGTTTACTTAGAATTTTTTCAAGTTTCAAGTTTTTCCTTGCAACTTATTGGAAAATTTGACCTCTCTAAACGACAGCAAAACAGCAAAACGTCACATTTGTTCTAACTGGTCACACTTGGTACACATAGAACTACTGATAAGAGGTTGCAAGTACTGTTTTGTTTTTAAAAACACTGGTCTAGGGCACTTTCTTTCAGCAAATAAAAAAATGGGTCAGCCGGGTCGACGGGTATTTAATGTTTATCCTGACGTTCTGCACTCTGCCCCTCTTGAACACTTTTGATTTTTATTTTTAACTTTACAAAATCAGTGGAGGAAATGTCTTCGACCAGGCTGCACTCAACTCACCTCTTCTTTGCATGAGGATGCTTTCTTGTTTTCATTTTCAATGAGTAGGATTATGAAAAAGCATCCAGCTGTGTTCACTTTTTTCCACCCTCCTCCCCTCAAATTATGGTAGGAAGGAGGAAAACATGTTTACTATGCTTTCTCATTCTCTCTCCCTCCGCAAGTTGACAGCACATCATAAATCCATCTCAGCCTGGAGGAAGAGCATCTCAAGGCTACCGCTTCTCTCCTACAAAAAAAAATGTCTTATTCTTTAAAAAAAAAAACCTCCAGAGCTCCTATGGGAGGGAGGAGGAGGGGAAGGGAAGGAGGAGCAGGAGCAGAGGAGAAGAGGGGAGGATGCTCAAAGAGAATTATTCATCCTCTGTTTGGAGAGCAAGTTTGTCTAAATGAGGCATGGTGAGCTGCTATAGCAACATACAGATACTTCAGTTGCAGTTTGAAGTGTTAGCCTTCAGGATGCACACATAGATCCCCACACACATTTATATATATATATATATATAGTCACTTAGTATGATTGACACTTCAAGGCGTAGACAAGGTATTAAAGACAGAGAGGGAATCACAGTAAATGATATAGTATAGATACTGTATGGGTGCATGTGTGTTTGTGTGTGCATTTTAATATGTGGCTGATTGTATTTGTCCAGTCACGCCGTGCTGAAACAACGTTTCACTTGCCTTTCGCTGTGCCCATTTAATCCCTAAATTGGCTGATTACCAGGACCAGGATGTGTCGATGCATTCTAATGCCCTCATAGCCGACTCCGAGTTCGAGCAAGACAGGCTTGCATTGAGTGTGCCTGGCCCAAGGGCGCGATGATATTGCCGGTGGCGCAACTTCAAAGGAAAACTGCTCCACTCCTATTCAGTCCTGCATGATTTCCCGCATGGATTCAAGGACTTTGGTTGATTTTGTTCCTTTGTCATGCACAGCATCTCAGATTTAGACACAACTTGGTGAAATGTTGCAGCTTGCCACATCATTATTCCTGTATTGTCTAACATCCGCAGTAGGTCAAAAAGAAGCGACACACCTATCCCGGTCTCCCAGCAATGACTTGTTTCCTCATCGTAATACTTCTAAGTAACTCATTTACCTGAATTTAATTATTTGTCTTTACTCTAACCATCCCAAGCTCTAACTGACCATTATTTACAATCTGATGACATTAAACGCCCTACATTCATGAGTTCTAAGTGACTAATTCCAAATATGCAATGAATTATTAGTCATGCACCATTTTCTTCCAAGTACCATCTCACAGCTCAGCTATACTACTACTACAAAATACAACTATACAGGCAGACATTTTATTTTGCAATGTTTAGTTTTGGGCCAATTGGTCGGCGGCAATTTAGCTTACTGAGGCTGGAAAGGTCCACTCAGGTGTTGGAGCCACAGGTGCATGTGGCTTCCTGCTCCGGCTTTTCCTTCTTTTACTTCCTCAAACCGAGGAGGTGGTAGGTTCTTTTCTTCTTTGTTTTCTCAGGAGCCTTCTCCTCAGAGATGTCAGTCTCTTCCAGGAGTACAGGTTTGTAAAGTAGCAAGGGACTCCTCTTCCTCCTGCTCACAGACCTTGTCCTTCAGCGTTTGTATGAGGAGGGTCTGACTGACCACTTCCTCGACGTTAATTGACATTTTTTGACAGAGGGAATCCTGTTTAGCCCTCAGCCTCCAGATCTGCTCCTGGTACTCTGACACCCTTTCAGAGACTTCCTCTCTGTCTCGAGTTGCTTCTGAAGGGTGTCACTCTTTTTCTTTCTTGAGCTCAGTTTCATACCTCTGATGGATATCATTGAATGAAACTTTAAGTGTTTCAAGCTCACGGGGCTTAGCAGAGCTCAAACCTGACATCCCCTACCTTTATAACCGGGCTTACTGCAGATACTGCAGTTATTGTGCCCAGTGGTAGCCGTTGAGGAAATAAACACTGAACACACGTGGTAGAAACCATTTCTGTAAAGAAAGCCTAACCAACTAGTTTTGGTACCTAAACCTAAGCAAATTGGGACTGTTTCACAATGTTAACCACGTGTTAGAAAGCCTTAAGTTAAATTTAGGAAAAGTTTCTCCTCTTCATCCAGCATCACCAACAGGTCAAAGTTTTTACTTATCTCGTAGAAATTTTGTGAAGACATTCAGGGCCCCCTGAGGATGATGCATACTGACTTTGGTGATCCCCTGACTTTAACTCTAGCGCCACCATGAGTTTCACATTTGTGGTTTTGAGTGAAATGTCTCACCTGTCACACTGTTGGATGGGTTGTCATGACATTTGCAGGACATGAATGTTCCCTTCAGGATGAATTGTAACAACGTTGGTCATCCTTTAACATTTAATTTAGGGCCATCATCAGGTCAAATTTTTCATTTGTCCAATTACTTTGGTTAATGACCAACTACGTGCAAAAGTGCTACATTTTTTTATAGCGCAAAAGTCGTGGGAAAGTGGTTGGGGTGAATGGTGGGAGGACAAAGCCGACGCAACAAGTGGGGTTTGCATTCTGAGTCCAATGTGTGGTTCGATTTAGGCAACACTTTGGTAACGTTTCGGGAGAGATCGTGGTTTTGGTTAAATATCAGTACTTTAAACATGTTCGGCCTCGTGCTTCAAGTCACTGTGAATTCAGGATTCAGGAGAAAACCAATGTGTTACTACCTAGAAACACACATACACAGAGCTGTTGTTCCCAACTCCAGCATTACTTGACCACCTCCTTGTGATTTCCAAAGATGCAAACTCTGAGGCCGAGAGAGCCGCTTCAGGAAGTGCTGTATAACAAACCATGAAGCACTTCAACTTGAGATAAACGCTCTTACATGATGGAATGAGACACAACACTTAGAGCCAGTGAGTACACTGAAACACTCCAGAGAGATTTTCCATTGAAAATACTCCAACTCTTCAGCGTGAGTGAAAAGCATCTGAGCGTATGTAATACAATTTAGTACAATAGGAAGAACATTTTCTCGCAAGTGACAGAGCCATCAACTGTTTTCGTGAAGCAGTGCTGTCCTGTAAGCTCATTGCCAATGAAGGTACTAGGATAGTGATAGGACGTTTGATATTTTTTTCAATTAAAACGTGTTTTTGTTTGCAGGATGAAACGACAGTGCTGTTGCAAAAAGATAACATGCAGATAGCGAAAGGGGAGGAGAATGCCGACGGAAATAGTCACCCAGTGGCAGACTTATCCCAACAGCCTACATCTGGTGGGTCAGACGAGGGTCAGACAGTCTGGGCAGTGTTCGCTCACTCCTGTTTGGAGAGCACCTTCATGTTTTGATGCTGACCACAAATACTTGGGTGCAACTTGCTTCACTTCATGACTTCAGTGATGTGAATTTAATTTTAATTAAGGAAGAGACCTGAAAAACAACGAGTCATTTGTACTAAGATGTAAAGTGACCGCTGTTATGCTTCCATGACAAGTGACCTCTTGCAGACTGTCCTCTCTCAGGATGAATGGTAGAAGTAGTTTGACATTGTTGTAGTGCTACAAAACCTCTAACAGACTTGGTCAGGGTGCACGGTTGGGCAAACAAAATGATCAACCAAAGTTTAGCCCTAGATAGATTATGAGACAATGGGCCCCTGGACACAGACCTTTAAAAGGCCCCACACCCTAACATAATAGCAAGACACCCAGACTCGATGGCAACTACAAAAGACGTGGCATCATTTGTAGTCACTTTGCGTCTCTTTGTGGTCACTCGATTGACTCTCCGGCATGTTAAAAGTCATGTTCAAACAGAGGCTGTGCCTGATTGGCCTGTTCAGTCATCCATCCATGCATTTCCTACCAACAGCAGGTTTGTGATGGATCCTACAAATAAAAATAATCTATATTTACACTTTCAGTCCAAAAACAGTTAAACTTGTAGACCTCATGTGTCACTTGCCCTGCTTTGACACAGCGTTTGACCCAGCGTTTTACCCTTTAATCTATGACACGCCTGTCACCCCAAAGCACAGGAGAAACCCCAGCAATGAGGGTTTTTTCATGTCATTAGAGGGTTTGAAGTGAAAGTAGGCCAGCTATTTCTGACTCATTTTCATTACCGCTAAAAGTCAGAAACACTGTAAGAAAGTGGAACACCAGAGTAGAATAGAGCGGGAGCCCTGTAAGTGTCTATGTATGTGTGTGTGTGTGTGTTTGTTTGCATGTCTATGAGGCACTCGCACCGGTTCACTGAAGGGCCAACTATTTACATAGCATCACTGCAGAGCAGACAAGAGAGAGTACATGTACTTTGTCTCCTGTCTGTCTGCCTGTCTTTCCTGTTTAATGAAAAAAAAACAACACAATAAACCCCCCCACACACACACACACTTTCTGTCCTCCTACTTTCTCTTCTTTTGATTGTTGTGTGCATGTATGTCTGAGGCGGTGCTGAAGAGAAGCAGGGAGAGGGAGGCAGAAAAGAACAGTGAGGAAGAGCGATGGACGGAGCACAACAGAGTGACAGAGCAAGGTAGTGGAGTGGCAGAGACAGAGACTGACTTTCACACAGTGAGCTGCTCCCACTGCGTCTGCTGCCCGGAGTTGTTGATGTTCCGTGTGTTGAATGTTTGGCAGCAGGGTGCAAGTTCACCGCTGTGGGTGCTGGCTACATCTGATCCTACCACCTGTACCATATGCTGAAGAGCAGGCTGGAGTTGTGTTTCTGGCCACCTGACTGTGAATGAATGTAAGTCCAATATTCACTCTCTTTTTTAGCTCTGCTTTGGTCTCCACTTACCCCTTATTTTGCTGCTAAATGCTCTGCTATGTTCACCAGATTGTCACTAACTGTGTCTGTCTGCTGTTTGGTGCTGGGCAGGTATTGTTCAATTGCTTTTCAGAGGCTAAAACGCTAATGATGCTAATTATTGTATCCATTGTCAATCAAAATATTGATTAGAGCAGCTTTATAGTAGAGGGAAACATTAACAGTGTGACTATGAATGTAATGTTGATCGTTTCTTTTAAATTGAAAGGTTGGTTTACTGAGTGGGTTTCCCCCCCGTGCCGAGAAGGAGAAGATCTCTGCGTGCCCAGCTGAGGTGTGCCACGCATCTGTTGGTGAACAAGGTTTTGTTAGTTATATGAATTAAATGAAAGGCACTTTGTTTCATATTGTTTATGTTTCGTTTCTGATCGAAGAAAGAGGTCAGTCTTGTGCCGGCTTTGCCATCCTTGCTAAATGAATTCAGCACGGTCTTATAATCCATCTCGCTGACAAATGCAGACCGTGATGCATCTCCTTTCTGAATATTTCCTCCTCCGTTTCCAAGGCAGCCAATGTGGCGCTGGCTCTAACTTTTATTTTTCTATTTTCATTAAAATATCGGAGAGGAAAGGAGAGGCCAAACGGGAGTGCTTTATTTGTCAACTTGCCGGGAAGCTCCCACAAACCTCAGCCAATTAGAGGATAGCTGCGTTGCTCAGTGCCACACTCAAACCACACACACACACACACACACACACACACACACACACACACACACACATACATCCAGGGACATATTCCTTTACATACACAAAGATGCATGTATGTGTTAGTGCATACATTACACACTGACAGAAAGAGTTAAAGAAGGGATTAAGAATTCATTTGGTTCCTATTTAGCAGTGTGGCTCATATCAAAGAGACAACTGGCATTATCTACACACTGCTGTAGGCTGCATGGCTGATTGGTCTGAATTGGCTCTGGGACAACTGTGGGTGAGTGTTTTTATCAGTCTGTGGCAATGGAGTGTGTGATGTGATGAGGCAAGGGTCACAGTGAAAGGACTGTTTTTCAGCAATTGTGACACCTTGGTAAAGTTGCTATAAGCTAATAAAACCCTCCTAGACATGACTGGCAGCCGTGCGCTCAAATCAGCGCGTGATTTGTAGCCACCCAGGGTGAAATGAATCAGGGGTTAGAAAAAGACAATTGGGGTGCAGTAGAGAACTGTGAATTTACTCAAGCTAAACATATTTGTTGGTCAGAAAAACCTAAAATATAATTACTAAAACATTTGAAAGAGCTATAGAAATTAACTAAAATTCACAATCCAATGAACAAGAACAAGTAAGCTAACACGCTACAGATCGACATTAACTGTCTATTCAAATCCAGTAGAATATAGAGGATTTTACAAATTATATTGATAATTAATATATATTATCAATAATGTCTAAAACGTACCAGCACATGTAAAAAGACATTCAAATGGTTTTTCTCAAATGCACACGTTACTATCACAATAACAGCTTTATAATAAAATATATTCATGGCATGCAGAAGTCCCTGGAAGAATTCGACCTTCTTATAGAATTGAATTGTCATGGCTGCCTTTTGGAAGATGCTACTGCTCAGTGAAAAAGGAGCATGTGGCCAAATCTTTGGCTTTTCTAAAGAGCACAAGCATTTTATCTATCTATCTCTTACCAAGAATTTCTAGTTGGTGAGGAAAATATTTTTGAATGATCCACTTGATGAAGTCATGCAGCAAATTTCTTGTCAAATTCAAACCTGCTTGGACACAACGTGAGTGCAGCACAGAAAGGAGCGCTCTGGAGAGAGTGCTAGTCTCCTCAGCGATGGTTGTGTCTGTTCACAGTAATGACATTGCACTCTTAAAAGTAAGAGAGAAATACATGTTGTACATTTTAAATGGCTGACAGAAAAGTGGAGAAAATAAATAACAGGCAGAATGTGAAGAAAAGTGCTAGGCAGAGACAAAGAAAGGGCAATAATAAATACCAATAAAGAAAAAGCTGTATCAACTGAGAGGAGGGTAGAGAAGGGAGAAGCCTGGTTGAAATTGAGGGCAGCTGTAAGGCGGGAATTAAGTGGAGGATAGAGAGAGGAGAGGAGAAGCAATAAAGAAGCATAGCTTCAAAATATAACTGTGGTGGTGATCCTACTGTGAGAAGGCAATTAGAGACTGAAACATGAAGGAGTGGCATACACCTGCAAGTGAGATACAACTAGAGACAGACCAATTACTGCATCAGTTTAGTAGGTGACTGTGTTCTGGTCATTAAAAATTTGGTGTTAATTGGTATTTGGTAGCTTTGAAAGTGAACATGTTCCACAGAAATATGATATTTTCCTCACAAAACTACAGAATCAACAGTTTTCATCCGTAAATATTGGCCCCACATCATTTGAACTTTACTTTCTCCAGGCCTTGTAGACACTGCAGTGCTTTAGCTGCTACTGTCTACAGCACACTGTAAATAAACCCTTCTGCTCCAGTCAGAACCTCTTCCATCTCTTTAGTATTTTCCGGATGTAAGCACACAGAGAAGCAGGTAGGAAACAACAGAAAGAAGACATTAATTAGAGTTTTAGTTTAAATGCTCTGATGAATATGCTTTTCTGGCAGCTTCTATCTGGTCTTCAAAGGTCTGTCTTGGCCAAACTCACAATAGAGACACTGACTGAGGCCAGAAGGAGGAATAAAAGACACTTACTGTGGAGGAAGCAGAAAGTGTCAGGTTGAAAGGTGGAGAAATGAGAAAGGCTACGACATGAAGCACCAATTTTACAGAAAATTGGATGGTAGAAGTTGTCATGTAAACATGTTCCACACCAATGCCACACCATGTATTTTACTACAAATATTCACAGTGCCTTTTTGCATCAGTGGGGGTTGGGCGTCATGAATAAAACTCATTTTAATATTGACTGTATAGTACTTTTATAGAGGACATAGAGCAGTCATGCAGAAGAATATACAGAAGTCATGTAGAATAAGGTTCTGGGGACAGCTGAGGATGAATTTAGGTCATTTTAATGAAATTCTGTTTCAAGTCAAAATGACATAATACATGAAAAAAAATGGATTCAGAATTATATAACACCTACAGAAAAACTTTATCAGAACACAAACTATTGTTAATGTAAAGTGTAAATGTTAGTTAAGAATTGAGAAATTAGCATTTCTAAGACTGCAGTAATGAAGTTCAAAGCTTTCTCCAGTTAAAAACTACTCAAATATTTCTAGATTTTTCCTTTTCTGTCCCTTTGGAGCAGAGAATATGAAGAACTCTCTCAAAAACGGGAAGCAAAAAGCCAAGAGTGATCATATCATCAGGGGATGAGCTGCTTCACTGGCAGCATTTATGGAGAAATGGCAAGTTTTTTTTTATTCTGCCTCGCAGCTTCAACCTTATTTGGTCAGGCAGATGATATTACAAGAAAAAGAAGGTCAAGTTAAAATGTTCAGGCATATTTGTCATTGTATAACAGTTGTTAAGTAATAAGAAGGAGGAAATGGAAAGAAAGAAAAGAAAAAGACCACATACAACACATGTATGTGAAGAAGTACTCAGATCTTCTACTTCTACTCTTCTACTCTAAATTAGCAACACAGAAAACAAGTAAAAGTCCTGCGTTCATAATTTTACCACAGAAGTATTAGTAACAAAAACATGAAGCACCAAAAGTAAAAGTACTCATTTTGCTGAATGGCCCATTTCAGAATAATATTTATTTTGTTATTGAATTATAATTAGTGATGCATTGATGTGTTAGTGTTGTTTTAATATAGGGATAATTTTAACTAAGTTATATACTGCTGGGCAGCTTAATGATGTGATTATATTGTGTATTAATAATCTGAATTTGCAAAGTAATGTAGAGGAGTAAAAAGTCCAATGGATAGATCATTTTATTAGTACCCAGAGGGGAAGCTAGTTTAATCCCCCATGCAAGGTGACAAATACCAGTAATAAGACAGCACACAGCAGACAACACGTTATATATTAGCTATTTGTCTCTGAAATATAGTGGAGGTATAAAGTAGCATAAATTGGAACCTCAAAGTACTCAGGTACTTAAGTAAATATACTTAGTTACTTTCCACCACTGACATATTAATACTATAGGATTTTCCATTATCACCACTGCCTTCTGCTGGTCACTGAGCAGCGTCTTCCCATCAGCCATGAATTCAGTACTTTGTCAGCACATTGCATCAAGGGGAGGGACAGGGTTGCCCACTTTCCCCACCCACGTTTTCATTCACAAAGGCGTTATGACCACGAAGAAGTTCAACGATATCCTACAGTGGGATGAAATTTCATACCGGCAAACTCAGTTTGGTTAATAATACACCTGAAGAGTGTCTGACAGAGCGAGAGGGGAGTAAAAGAAGTAAAACCTTAACTTTTATTTTTTT
Organism: Enoplosus armatus; assembly: GCF_043641665.1. Taxonomy (NCBI): domain Eukaryota; kingdom Metazoa; phylum Chordata; class Actinopteri; order Centrarchiformes; family Enoplosidae; genus Enoplosus; species Enoplosus armatus. The sequence goes on from NC_092186.1 coordinate 3,906,323, forward strand.
AAATTTCTGCTCTTATATCTGTTATCAAAGAGGTTGCTGTAGCTGACATTGTAATTAGATCTCAGACACTATGGTTACTATCCTGCCTGGAGGCAATGCCTGGGACGTGTGTGTGTGTGTGTGTGTGTGTGTGTGTGTGTGTGAATGTGTGTACTTGTGCATCTGGTGCCCCATTGAGCCAAGATATTGGCCAGCAGCCTTTTTGATGAGCGGAGAGATTGTAATATCCTCAAATGCCTTAAAGATGGATCTGTCCTTCATCTTCTATCAGGTGGGCGAAAAGCTCTACCTGTGACGAGGGTGAGCCCTATTTTGCGGGGTTGGGGGGTGGGAGGGTAGTGCACACATGTACACGCATATATGAATGTTAACATGCCCATAGCCTCAAATGTTGGTCAAATGTCAGAAAACATACCTGAGTGCGCCCCCACGCATGGATGACCACAGCAGGAATAGAAAGAATTGCCTAGCGCGAGTAAGCGTGCACGTTGACAAGTGCTTTACTATTTGCCCATTGTTTTTTTCTGGAACCTATTTTAGAGAGAGTCCCCTTTCAGCAGATGAATGTGAAAAAAGTCTGCACTGACATCTGCACAGTGAAGCTGTCAGTATTCAACTGAGGGAGTAATAATAAGAAAGAAAGGTTGTTTTTTTTTAATGGAGGGAGTTTCAGCTTTTTCTAACGTTAATCAATCCATATATTCATGTAAATCTAAGAGGATTTAGTCATAGAGCAAGTTGCCATTAGTGAGGTGACAGATTTGAAGATGGATTTGTGGTGTTCGAGTCCCCACAGAAAGAGAGGAAAATAATCAATAATAGACACTGGAAGAAAGGAAAATAAGTGGCAGAAAGAAGTCTTTACTGATGACCATGCCTGTTTTTAGGTTGTGAAATCTTACAAAATGTAACTGGTTGGTTAGTCCCCCCCCTACTTAAAGGACACAAAATAGTGGCTCAACTGGGGGTTTTTGCCTGCCAAAGCAGCTAATGCAACTGACAGACATAAAATCCTAAAATACTTATAAAACGTTTACCACAGGCTGTTGGTTAGTATTAATTTCAAGCTCTACTTGCAATGTTTTGATATTTAATATCTGTGATGGCTGCCAGGAATTTCCCAAGTCAACAAGCTTCCGTAACATGACGGTCTAACAACCACCGGAGCAGAGGATCAGATGGAGCAGCCTGTTGACACTCTCTGGCTGCTGCGGTAATAAAGCCGAATGATGGCAAACAGCAAGACACAATTTCAGCTCAGCGATGGAAAATAAAGCTGTGTAATGAAAGCACAGATGTAATCTGTACACTGTCTGCAGAGGGAGAGGGGGAGAGACAGCACAAGAAAGATAGAGGCAGTGGGAGAGAGTCATTTCTTGCAGATCGATAGAGAGATGAAAAAATGTGTTAATAGCGCAGTTTGGGTGACAGCGAGGAGAGCTGCTATTGTCGCTTTTTTCTGTGGGAATGCATGATTCATCAAGACTCTTTTGTTTTGTTTTTCCTTTATGCTTGTCACACTGTTCCTTCTACTGGATTGAGTGCATGAAATTACATTTTTATTAAGTTTTTGGATTACTTCAATTCAATTGCAAGCCAGTCAGACAGAGAGCAGATGATGAAGACATATTAATATAAAATTGAATGAAAATCTCCTGAGCAGCAGCATGAGCCATAAAACCGCACGACTGCCCTGATTTTCTGCCAAGTTTTGATGCAAAAGTTGCAACTAAATTGTGCGTTTTAGTGTAAAAGGTGGTAATCTGCTGTTTCCTACTTGGGTTTCTCATGTCCCACGGGTACGCGAGAAGACTCCAACCCCACTTTATTTTACACAAACAGTAGTCCAGATTTTGTACACATCTAGCTAGGGTCATGGCACCAACCGTAGATTTAGCAAGAAATAAACACATTCAATCACCACTGGATTGTCAAGAAGAAATACATACCACCTTTACAGTGGTTTAGGTTGTCCACACTGTTAGAGTAGCCTGTAGAGAAAAATGCAAATTGCATTTCTTGAAGCCAGCATTTGACAAAATTGAATATGTTTTGAGCAACTTAAAAATGAATCAGATGGCATAAACTTTAGTTTGTAGAAAGTCAGAAAATGTCAAATTGATATTATTATTTTTCTGTTGATTAAAAGTCTACAGGTACAGGTTATTTCCTTAATCGTATGAAATGATAATATTGAAGTAAGATCTTAACGGGGAATGAACAGTGATCAGCTATAATCAGCAAGCTCAGTACGCTGATTTAATGGTAGAATTTTTGGAAATGATCTTTTTGTCTGATCTGTGATTCTATTGTATTGTATTACACGGCGTAGAATTAGATTATATTATTATTTACCCACCTTCCTTCATCCATTATTTTGTCCTCCACTCTCTCTGCTGTCTCCCCACCTTCTTTAGTTTGCGTGTCCTTCCCCTCTTTTGCTTTCTCTCGCAACGCTTTTAGTAGCAATATATGGGTCAGTCAGCAGCTATGATGAATTAAAACTATGTGTGTGTGTCTGTGCGTGTGTGATATATTACAGCATTGTGTGAGTATGTGTGTGTGTGGTATGTGTTTGATATATTAAAACAGTGCGTGCGCAGCATCCATCGCAGCCAGCCATTCTGTGCCTGCCATAAATCACCATCAGTTTCACCCTCACATCCAGGAAACCTGACAGGAGATGCCACACCACAGCGTCAAGATGCTGGCTGTGTGTGTGTGTGTGTGTTTCAGTGTGTGTGTGGGGGGGCCACCAGCTACAATGTTAGTATTGTAAACCTCATTGGAAAAGGATGGCGGAAAATCGTAATTCTAACTACTTTTTTTCATGGTGTTTTGAAGACCTTATATGCAGGGAAGTAAAGGAACACAATGAAAGTGAATGTGTTTCCAAAACAACCTTTAAGCTCTTGCAATAGAGGGAGGTGGAGACATTGGGTTGAATTACACAGTAGACTCATCTATTACATAAGACAGCACTCTCTGACTATGTCTAATCTCCCAAGAATTACAGGAATGATAGCAATTATCAGATAAAGTACACTTTCAAATGAAAAGGATTCCAATAGTGTTCACAAGGAACTTCTTCTGTTTGACTTTCCTCTTTAAAGCTTTGGTAGAACGGGGTCTGAAACTGACTGTATAGAGGAAAATAAGGTTTTAACTTATTGGAGCCAAGAACACATTCCATTTTTTATAGGGGAGGGTTAAGATAAAAAAATTGTGCTTCCTAGAAACCCCCCCCCCAAAAAAAAAGGTCCCTACATATAGTTTTTTATATTTCAATAAGGAGGGGGAGGAAAGAGAGAGGGATACATAACACCAAGCTGGCTAACAGGAATGTCTTTGTTTTCAGCTAATCAAGCCAATGAAATACCTGACAAATCAAACTATCGAATCTTATTAATGCACAAATTCAATACTGACATGAACCAGCCCTGCTCACTGCCTAAAATGGCCAAATACAACAACTATAAATATTGTCATATTGCTCCACCGTAGTTCGTAGTTTAAATTTAACAGTCTATGTAGCGCTGTGTTCTTACGCTGGGAGCCCCCAGACTGTGCTTTATCTGCAGTGACTGACAGTGAAGACTGTGGTTATATTGGTCAGCTCTCATTATGACTCAGCAGATTTATTATTGACAAAAATAACAAATTTAGGATGCAGAACCTAGAAGTAAAAGATAGAAATAAAACAAATTGTTTCTTCTAGGCCTGCTGGTCCAGCACATCATGTCTTGTGCTCTGTTAGGACAGAGTCAGTGGTGTCATGTCATATTCAGGAACATTTGTTGTTGCCCCATTTCAAAAAAGCTAACACTTGCAGACAACTGAGTATAATACCATACGATGCAATACAAGGAGACTATAAGCCATGCTTTAGTGTACAAATTGTACACAAAATGTCAAAGACATGCTCTAATCTGAGAGTGGCTTTCCAATCTAGTAAAAGGGTTTGTAGTGCTGTCATTGTGTAAAAACACTGATCCACGCGCGCACACACACACACACACACACACACACACACACACACACACACACACACAGTGGAACACCTCAACATCTGGTCTCTATGAGATGGCAGTTGGTCACAGATGTGCCCATCTGGCCTCCACTCTCAGTGTGTATGTGAATGTGTGTTTATCTGCATTCATGTGAGTTTCTGAATGTGTGTGTGTGTGTGTGTGTGTGTGAGAGAGAGAGAGAGTGCCCTAAAAGAACAGTGAGTCCTAGAAAAGAGCAGGATCTCTCCACATTAGTAACCTCCTGAAAACACCTGGGGGCTGGATTAGGGAGTACAAGCATTTTAAGCACAGGGAAAGAGGAAATCTGGGGTGAGACTGTGTCGTTGGGGGTGTTAGAGGTGTTAGGGGAAGGGAGATAAAGAATGCTCGGATAGAGATACAAACAGACAGAGGGCCTTTTTGTGGGTTACTGTGGCAGACGTGGTCAGTGAGCCTCACTGTACACATGTACAACATACAACATACATACTGGAGAATAGCTAATTGAGGATTAGCTTTAATTGGAAGTCCTTTCAACTTTCAAATGGGTCAATTTATATTTAGATTTGTTTCTTTTGACTATACGTTTGGTACATCCACATACATATTTTTAACTCTTAAGTTTATGTTTGTATTGCAGAATGTGCCTTATTGTCTTAACTGTAATTCATGAATATAAGAACACATGAATAGTTAGTATTTATATAGGACATGTTTGATATTAGTCTTGCTGCTGCTGCATGCGGGCCTGGCCATTAATGCAGTATCTGTTCAACATACTATATAAATATATAAATATATAAATCCCTCCTCCTTCATAGAGAAACAGACCCACGCTTCCAATTGAAGTGAATTAGCTCACGGGCTATAAGCTAATGCTGCTACCTGTTGATCAGTTGTGTCGTTACCTACGTTACAGTGGCTTGTTTCTGTGGCTCATGGTAAAATATATCCATTAGCTTGGCCATCATTTTTGTCTGGCAAGCAACAGCTGGCCTCTGATCAGTGTTGCCCTCCCACCTGGGGCAATCAGGATCGTAACCCCCTTCTGTGCAGCTCTATTGTCTTTATTACCCTCCTGTCTGTCTGCAACCTCGTCTCCTATCCTGTCCTATCCTGTGTCTTTCCCTTCCTCTTTCCTCTGTCTCCTTTTTAGCAGGTCAGTACCACCTTTTCCCCTCCATCTTTTCTTCCATCATCCTGTCCATCCGTCCTACCTCTGTATTTCACCAGCCTCTTTAAATCCCTTCCTCTTTCCCTGTTTTCATTCTTATGTCTCCTCTTTCTCTTCCCTTCTTAACCTCCATCCATTCTCCCTTCGACGTCTGTCGCCGTCGTGCTCCGTTCGAGGTCGACCCCTCCGTCTGTCTTTGGCTCTGTAGAGGAGGAGGAGGGTGGCACTGACTCACCCTCCTTCTCTCATTATCTCATTAAAATGGATGTCAGAGCTCACTGCAATTACCAAAGTCGCCACACCACTGCTCCGCCCTGCCTCTGTGTGTGTTTGGATGTCTGTATCGGCTCAATATGGCTGCCTTGTGATGGGATTATGGGAATGTTGTGATAACATAATGTGATGCTGTGTGTGGTGTTTTGAAGCTCAGATCAAGATATTCACTCATAATCTTGAAATATTCATCGTATATCTTCAAAACTGTACCTATTTAGAGGGCAAAGGTCCTAATTTAATGGGCAATATGAATGGAAATGTATTTCCAGTCAAAAAGTCACCACTCCTCTGGTTCTTGAAGACTTCAGGGACTCTAATGTTAAAAGATCTGCACTCACAGAAGAATCACAATCATTTCTACCCTATCAATGAAGATGTGCAGTTATTACACAGCATATACATGTTGAAGAATAAACGCAACTATATAAAGGATAAAGCCATGTTCACATTATTCTTCCAATTACTTGTTATGTCTGACCAACGGGGCCAAAAATAAAATGTACACGTTTATATTATATTATATTCAAATTCACATTTATAAAGAAAGAGATAAAAACTTAAAATCCTTACTTTTAATCAGCAATGCTGCTTATAGGTCACATTTTGCCTTGTAATTGGAACAAATCATATATATATATATATATATATTTAAGCAGCACAAGATACTAATTTTCTTTTATTAATTATATGAACACAGCTTTAGAAGGTAGTTCTCACTGTTATGTTGCCTTTCTGACACTCTTAAAGACTGCTGAATATTACAACAGGTGAGAGTGAGATAGAGTGTGAATGCATAGATTGTTTCAGTGACATTACATAATAACTATCGTGAATAAGTGAGCATTACATAATTATGGTAAGGAGACCTTCCAATGCACCATTAGCAAAATACAATATACTGTAGGTGGTTCTTGGCAGCGTGTGGCAAAGTGTGATGACAGGACAGAGGCTGGATGGTTTGCTGGCTGTCTCCCACTGTCAGTCGGGGGAGATGAGCTACATCTCATGCAAAATAGAGCTTGTTGGTTCTGCGAATTTAGAAGAAACCCCCCCCCCCCCCGAAACACTGAATCTGGAGTCCAGACATGCGAGATCATCTCTGTCAGGCAAAGTTGGAGGAAACAGATATGAATGTGTAGGACGAAGCACACCATGAGTGATGTGTGGGTGACCGAACACTGGGTCAGATGATGGTGACTGTTTACTGCTTGGGCAATGGCAGGACATGAACATTGATACATAGATTTTTTTCTTAATTTTCAGATACAAACAAGCTTTTAAATGTGGCTCTTATTTATAAACTACCACTCTTCTATATATACATCACTAAACACCCTAACTGATAATGTAAATGACCATTTAACAAGGTTCCATCGCAATTCATGAATGTTTGTATTGATAATATGCAATCTTGGACTTGGATTTTAAATAAATTATCCCATAACCAATGCAGAATATTTCAAATTTACAAAAGATTCCAACATAATAGGTCTTTAACTTCCATTCCAGGATTTAGAGGGAGTGATAATTCTGTGCATCTGGGTTAGGAGCCAGAGCCTTGACTGAGTCAGCGGTTCATTGCAGGTTTGATCTGGTTATACGGAGTATACAGGCGGCTCAGAGAAAAGCGTCAGAGAAAGAATGAGATGGAGAGCTTGATGAAAGAGATTTATTTTGGGTTGAGATTCGATAACCTGTATTCAGTCTTCCCTCCAATGTCCCCAGCCAGGCTCTGCAGATGCTGTGTGCTTCTTTTTTTTTCTCTCCTCTTTCATAATTTCTTTTCAATCAGTTCCACCTGCCTTCTGTGATGGTGCTGAGATAAAATATGAGGCCGCCCCAAGCCTCTAAAGTCGTTTATTGCCATAGAGACATGGTACAATTCTGCACTAAGGCCTGAGATAAAACACTGGAGAAGTGCAACGTACAAAGCTATATCAAAGAATCACCTCAGCCAGTTGTTAAACCAAACCACTGGACGAATGCAGCATTCAGATCACATGGACAGCTGTTCACTTTGACTGCTTTTTGTTTTCTGCAGAATATGATATAAATTGTACCACTGCACATAGGACAAGCTTGACATGGCAGGACCTCCAATGAACATCTCACAATCAGTTTTCAAAAGCCAATACAGTGAGACGTTGACTGCATTAATTCAACAACTTTTTGCTTGAAAGAATAAAAGAAATGAGAGATTTAAAATTAAACTTGGACAATTGACGCATCCATCATTGTTAATGATGGAGTTTCAACATTAATGTCATCAACATGGTTTCCTGTTAACGCATCAAAATGATGCAGTGCTTGAAAGACAATAACAAAGACATAAAAACTAGATGGTTTGATTCTTTAATTGTAGCTTTACAATGCCATCTGAAAGATGAGATGAATAATGTTTTCAAGTAACACATTATGTGTGTTTTCTCGTGAGACGTGGATGCAGCACAACATGGCCACAATCAGTTGGTGTAAAGTGCAACAGAGGACAGCCAATCATAGTTGGTATGTTCAAAAGGGGGAAAAGCAGGTACCTGTTTTGAAATAGCTCCAAGTGCATTGAAACATATATTTATACCAATGTTGTTGTTGGCTTTATGTTATTTATGTCCTATTTTGCCTGGATTACACAGGTAATAGGTAATATAGCCCAAATAATTCACCACCAGGTGCATGTGTCTCCTCCTGATACAGACCCAGCTGTGCTTGCTGTTCACTCTGCTAAATCAGCCTGACGGCAGGAGAAAAGTGTCGACTTGAGCCGTCTTCTCAGCCTAATTCACAAAACAGGGCCACAACAGACAAGAACATTCAATCATCGGTACAAGATGTCATAAATCCAAACGATTAAATTCATTTCAGGTGTTTATTTTCTGGTGGGAAGTATCCTACACAGATGAAACAAATGATCAGTCAAAATGTCCTCACAACCACACCTTAAGAAGAACATCTTCAGTTTACTGATATCACTTTACAACATTTCTACACATTGGAGTTCCGTAGTCTTTCAAACTCATGTGGCCTTGTATACGGCTGCTTAGAGCTGCTAAACACCAGTCTTTAGTGTGTTAGTTGTGTCAAACATAGAAGTAATGTAAATGAGACATTGTGTCTGTAACTTATTTTCCCATCCCCAGTGCCCTTTGCTAAATCTTTGTCCTTCCTTCTTGACTCTTTGTCTACATTCTCTTATGCTTCCCTCAAGCTTTTCAAACATTTTCCACAGTAGTGTTTGAACCTTCAGCTAATGAGTATATTTCATTGATTGAACCACACAATGGAGAAGCATTTTCAATGTGTTGCATCTGTAGCATCCAGCATCTTTGTTTTCCCTCATGGAAGCTGACACTTCTGTAATGTTCTATAATCGAGCTGTGAGAAGGCTCTCTGCAACAGAAACCAGACAGGCTATTGTCAGGTTTATGGTTATTCTCAATTACATGCCATGCTTATCTGCTTTTTTAAACAAATACTGACTGATTGAGCGGGGACTAATATACATTAGTTGAAAAGCAGTGGGAAAATGATTTGGTTCATAGTATCTGTTGTCTTTGAAACATTACAAAAACGGGGGTTCTCTTTGTTTAAGGATTATTTTTTGGACTTGAAAAGATTTAATTTTACCCAATTTTTCTTTTTCAAATGTAAATTTGGGCGTTAACTTCCCCCTGTGGACGCAGAAGTAGGCGCAAGTAATTTTGTTGTTTTTGTCAAATATTTTCTCAGTGGAGTAATGAAGCATATGAATTGTACAACTATCGCTGAATGGGAGGAGAAGGGCAAATGTATTATTGATTAAGGATTATTATGTCTTTACACAATGAAATTATTCATTATTCAATGAGTTTTGTGAGTTTTGTAAGCAAAAGATCTGATCTACACAGCTTTTCTGTGGCCATGCTTAAAAATGTTGCTGCTTTAAAGACAACACAGTCGTTACAGTTGTCGTAAATGGGGTCAGCTCTGCTAATAGCAAGAAAAAATGTGAAAGCTTTTAAATACCCTGTAGATATGTTTCCCAATTTAAATCTAATCTTCCTTATTTTGGAATTTTTTTTTTCCATTTTTTTCTATATAATAATACAATATATGCAAGTTTCCTGATACTTTAAAACATAGAAACCGTAAATAATTTGCTATAGTTTCATTACATGTGATATAAATGTTGTTGGAACCATCAGTTGAATATCTTTACTATAAATAACTGTACTGTATATAACTCTGGAGTATCTTATTGTATGCCTATTAGTATTTGCTGTTGCAATTGGCCAGTGCCACCTCTGGGATCAATAACATCCAGTTTATGTATAATGTAATGTGATCTAATCTAATGAACTCAATCATTAGCTGGTAGCTCTTCCTCTTGGCTGCTCCTGAGAAGGAGGAGGACACAACTGCAATCATTCGGTCTTTTACAGAAGCAGCTTGCCACCTCGGACGTGTTTTAAGCTAACTAGTGGGGAAAACAAACAAACAGAGCAGAGAGGCCAAGCCTATGCCCTGCTGAGTTTCCAGAGCACTCTTTGCCAGAACCTTTTTTCCAGTTGATTTGCATTGCAAGCAGTGGATGTCAGGGTGCTGTGACTTCACTATGCCTTCATATGTGTGTGTGCTTGTGTGGATGTAGATGACTGACACCTCAGCTAGACGAAGGAGGAAGGTTTAGTCTAGAACTTCATGGCAAGTCTGCTGAAAAAAACCTTCTGTCATTTCTGACATCTTCAGTTTGATTGGGTTTTTTTTTAACCGTCTTCTTTCTTTGGATTCCCTTTGCTCTGTTAAATTATTCTACTGTGAGAACTGCATGGATGAACAGGTTTGCTTTTACTCGTGCGCATCTTATATGAATTCTTATTAACATTGACTTGTGCTTTGGCAACACAAGCCGAATTGTCATGATAACAAAACCACTTCCACTCTCACTTTCTGCAAACTGACAGGCTGACAGACATGCAGGTTAACAAACTCCTTCCACTTCAGTCATCACTGCGGTGGTATGATTTACTTCATCATATTTTCCAGTGCCTTAACCCTTGTGTGGTGTTAGTATTTTTGTTACTCAGCCAGTGTTCATGGGTCTGGTGGACCCGCTAGAGTTTTGTGTTTTCAAAACAACACAATCAAACAATTTTATGTTAAAATACTCAACAGATGTTTACTTCATCCCAATTACAAGTCATATGAACAGCAAACATGGTTAATATTTGCCCTTTACCTTTGTTAGATCACATTTATGAATTAATGTGCAACTCGTTTTTTTTAATAAAATGTAATAAAAAAAGAAAATCAGTTATAATCAAGTGGAGTGAGTGGAAAAAAACACATTTACAAATGAAGCAAGATGTTTCACAACTATTGATTTTTATTCATTTGAACTTCATTAGACATATAACTCATTCAGGTCAGTTTACATAACACAAGTTGAACACATACAGTAACAATATCAGTCTCAACACATCAGCCCCATTGAATTCTTTGCCTGTTTACACCAGCCTATACAAAACATGAGGGGCAGAGTTTTACTGTGTGTGTGCTGCATATGTATTTCTTACACTTGCTGCATGTATATTGAGTTTTCCTGTCCAACTTGGGTCCACAGACTTCGCAGCGCTTCTTTTTGTTGCTGCTGGCCACAACCTAGAATAATGAAAAGATCAGAAATGTTACTAACACCTCTCTCTCTTGCAAGGCATTAATGTCAGACATTTACTGCAACAGCATCACACACTTACTTCAGGCTCGGCAGATGGTGGTTCTGTAGGTCGGGTGGATGGGGCACCAGCATTCTCCTCCTGAATTCTCCTCATGATGGCTGCAGAAGCTGGTGTTCTTGGAACACGTTGTCTTTTGAGGATTTGAGGTCTCACCAGTGCCTTTCCCAGTTCCTCGAGAAAGAGGCGTCTCCTCTGGAGCTTCCCCCTGTTCCACTCTGTGTTCAGTGCCATCCAGATGACAAAGGCGTTGTACGCTGATATGTCCAACATGTCAAAGAATATCACCAGTGGCCAGCGCAGGGTCCTCCTTTTGCAGCTGTAGGCAGTCACCAGCTTGTCCATGTTGTCCACCCCTCCTTTTGTGGCATTGTAATCCATGATGATCTCAGGCCTTTGATGCTCCTGGTCACAGATTCTCCCATCCCTGTGCAGCGTACTCATGAGTACCACATTCTTGCCTTTCTTTGGCACATAGGAGACCAGAGACGTGTCAGCTGTGTACACAAACTTGGAGGACTTGACAGGCCTGTTCTTCATAGTCAGCAGTTGGGGTGGGAGCTCAGATTTGTTTTTCCGTATCGTTCCCACCATGGTCAGTTTTCTCTTTAGGAGCTCCTGTCCTAGCTTGTGTGAGGTAAAAAAGAGATTTAGAATTAGAGATTTAATCAGACGTGTGTACTGTATGCAGACTTCATTCATTCTTCAAAATCTGTAATTAGAGAAAGCTTAGATTAAGTGCTACACATTCATAAACCAGTAAAATATTGATCAGCATTACATTAAGTGTATGTAATATTTCAAATGGTATTATTTTCATCATACATCTCATAACAGCAACAATTTGAAACAGGAAAAATAAAACCAGTAAAAATGTAGTTTATAAATATTTAGAAATAAAGACCTGTCTCTAACATAAACCAGTTTCAAATAAAGGCAGCGTTTAATTTGCAGTTGAGAATCCAGCATACCGTCTTTGCATAGCACACAGACTGCATGTGGCATTCATGACAACTTGAAAAATAAAAGAGCATCAGTTGTGCGTGGTAGCACAATATGTATTCAACAGAAGACACGTCGAAGGAGGGGAGGGATAAAAGAGGGATGAAGGGCATGAGGGTATAGAATGCAGCGAATGCGATGGCACATGTCCTCTTGAAAATGACCTTGTTACATGAAACATATGGTGGGTGTTGTTGCTTGCTAACAGAGAGGATGAGAAGACAACCAAGTGGGGAGATATAAGGGAGAAAACTGGCAATACTGAGAGAGGGAAAGAATTTATCTGTGTGAGGGAAGAGACTGAGGAAGTGAGAACACATGAGGACGTCTAAAAGTAGATAGAGAGGTAGAGCGAGGGAGATCTAAACAAGGCAGAAATGATAGAGAGAGAGCGAGAGAGAGAGAATCATCGCTTATTTATAATCTCTGTTATTCTCTGCCTTGATTCAGGCTCAGATCATACATTAGATCTCTCTGAAACAAGCCATGTTTCCTCTCCTCGCCTCTCAAACTCAGCTTCTATCTTTAGCTGCCATCACTGTCACCCAAATAGACTGTCTCTCTATTTCACTCTCTCTCACACACAAACCTCACTGCTACAGAAGAAAAAGCAAAGGTAGAGATATATTGTACATCCCTGGTGCGGCTTTTATCTAAAAAGCATCAGCTGGCCACAAATAAATCCAGTTTGCTCACTTTTTGTAGTCAGGGTTGAGCGAACTGGCCAGTCCTCTCCCACCTTATGATTGGTTTACAATGAAACCAGCTCAGTTTGCCTCAAAACTGCAATCCCTTAAGAAGTCCAAACCATGGATCCTCTGATGTGTCTTAACATAAGAACAGACAACCTGACGGACAAATGAAGCATCCAAACCATTTATTTTATAAAATGAAAGCTGTTTATACGTATAGACGTACATGTTTAATGCCACAACAATTAAACAAAAACTCCAAGTGATCACATCCTGGAAACCTAAAGCAGCTTCTTAAAGATAACCTGTCTAAAACCACTGATACAATAAATGAGACCAATCTAATACAATCAAACAAGAAATGAATGAGGAATTAATGAACAAATCCAGATTCTTGTATAGTCCAAAGCATCAGCAGCCAGAAGAGAGCCAATCGTTTCTGATTTCAATTGACAGACAAAGACCAGTTTTTGCAATTTTAAATCAAATCGCTGAAGGTTCCAGGCAGGGGCAGCAGCATTGATCGATGCCTCTGATATTGTGTGCCAGTATCCAATACATTTAAATCTTACCATTCAGATAGTACATAGACATAATGTTTCAGAGCGTCTGTTCTCAACATATTTTACAGCTCTCTTTTGCATCGTCTTTATATCTCTCTCTTTCTTTAAAGTGAAATAAAGTGTTTTCTAGAGACTATCTGCTCCCAGCTTCTTGGCATGTGAGCCTAACTATCCCAGCTCAAGCACGTCTCTAAGCTCCCCAATGATAAAGGACAATTGACTTGAAACAACAGCACCTCCCAAATCCATTCCATTCTGTGTACATGGACCGTGTGCGTGTGCGTGTGTGTGTGTGTGTGTGTGTGCATGCAGTGTGTTTGCACCCTGTACACAGCAGCTGCTGTCAATGGGTCACCAGTCATCTGGTGGCTGCAGTTGTCTTTCTGCCATGCTGGCATCAAGGTCAAATATTCACTTTCTGTTGAGGACCACACACACACACACACACACACACACACACACACTCTAAGCAGTACTTACAGATATGTTTGGATTGCAGCAAATGTCACTTCATAGCTCTATCAAGTGCTCTTTGCTGTTTACCCTACATATCTCCTCTCTTGCATCAGGCCTATTAGGCATATTTCAGGTTTTACAAGTCGAATCATTTTACGGTGTCGGCACATAGTTTTGCTTTTGTGATTAAAAGTTATTTCTCGAGAAAAAAGATCAAATTAATTCATCAGAATCAGAAATACTTTATGTACATGTAGCTTTGTTTAGCATTCACATTGTAGTTATTAAAGTGGATTTTTTAAAGTAAGATGATTCGACATCCAAGGTAAAATGACTTGAATGGCTTATAATTACTATGCAGTGGAGTAGCTATTGAGACCCTGTGTCTAATCAAATGCTATTTCAGAGCATTGTGTTTTCCTATCCAAACCATTTATTTGATACCATTTTCTTTACATGGAATTATATGTTATATACTTTAATCTGTTATGGTTATAGTCCTTAAGATTGCAGTTGTAGTTGGTATGGAGACAACTGCACGTACTGTGAGTGTGTTTTAAGTGTAGTTCTATTCTATAACAAATGAAAAATGTTAAAGCTGCATAATTGATTGTTGGGCCACTTGGGGGCAGTAGAGCAAGCTGAAAACACAACATCGACATATTATCACCTCATAAGGTGGTGATGGGGAGCAATTTACACATCGAGCAGAGACAACAACCTTATTATTCATTCGGAGTCGCGCTACTAGTCACCTGTTGAGTGTAAGTTCAATATTCACTCTCCTTTTTAGCTCCAGCGGTTCTCCACCTACTCCTGAGAAAATACCTGGCTCTTTAGCTGACACATGCTCCAGTATGTGCACCAGCTAGTCTCTAACTGCATCTGTCTGCTGTTTTGGTGCTGTGCAGGTAGCGTACAGGGTTTTTCTTTGGGCTTTCTTGCTGAAAGCTTGGAAGCAAAGTTGATGAAAGCGGTGCAACTGAACCAAAACAGTAATTTTCGAGTCGAGTAATGTATCCTTCATCACTGCGAGCGACCCCTTTCCCATTACACATGATGAAATATTGATTAAAATATTGATTAGTGCAGCTTTAAGAATTGTAACTTTAAGAAAGAGACAAGTATAGTTTAAAGACAATGGTTTTGAATATGTTGACACCAAGTAAACCTTATAGGTTCACAGATAAAGATGTATAAGATAGATGAGAGTTTTTAAATATATGTTTCCTCAGGAAATCCGTGTAACAGTGGAAGTGGGCGGGTTCTTCAAAAATGTGAAGGATTAAGCAAGTATATCAGCTAAAATCAATATGTACCAAAAGCCTCAACCAAACACTTTGTAGGGTGCACACTCCACTATCTCTTTCTCTCTCTGTTCTGCAGATATTCCTCTCTATCACTCCATCTCCATGGCTCGTCGTTCTCGCCTCGGGTGCAGGCTGTTGCTAAGAAACGGATAGGGGAGCCGGTGTATGTTTTAGATATGCTTTCTTTCTTTCTTCATTTTTTTTTTCAACTCTCTGTGACAAGTTCAGAACTTTTTCAGCGAGAAATGTCAGAGAAAATCAACCCTTTCCACCCTCCTCAACTTCATTTTACTCTCTCTCTCTCTCTCTCTCTCTCTCTCTCTCTCTCCAGATCTGCTCCTTCTCTCTTTTTCTTTCTCCCTCTGTGCTGGCTTCAGTCTAAATATACCTCAAGATCTAAGGCTGTTTCTGCTTGGTTTTCTTGACTTTACGAAAACAACATGTTGATTTTCTTGACTCGTCTATGTATTGAGAACATTGCTCAGCTCTGCTTGGCTTTCTTCAGTTTTTCTCAGTCTAACAAGAATCTTTCCTTTGGTTGTTTTTTTTTATATACTTTTTTAAAGAAGAAGAGATGTTCCATTTTATTTTGTTAACTTTGCCAGTCTGCCACAACACCGGTAGGTTCAGGACCTTTCTAAATACCAACTCAGTGGATTTTCCAAACATCAAGGGCATATCCTGGCTTTGAATTATTTTGGTGCATTTTTTTTCTGCACACCAAAAACATGTGGCTGTCTTTATTGTTTTACTCTGGAAAAAAACTCTGAATCGCTGCTCACATCTCATTTTTTTTGGGTGATTCAAAATGATCTTCATCCATCATCTGTTCTGGTCATTGACTGTTTCCCTAGTTGGAAAAACAACAGAGCCAATCAGAGCTCTGTAGGTGGGATGAATAATGGGTATGTCACTGTCACGTGGATAAGATCAATGCTGAAGTTGTAAGTCAAAGAAAACTGAAATTTCCTTTTACTGACGCAGCTTCAGTGTCAGCTGAAAAGGCCAAGATAGTACCCCCCCCCCTTGAATTTTCCACATATATGAGTACCTTAGCTTGGTCTTTTGTCTCATCTTCATGCGCTTGAAATGATCCATAACATCTTCATGATAATAGCTCTCCTTTTTCATGATTAGGGTGGTTGGAGATTCACACAATGGAGGCGAATATGAGACAGCTCACGCTGTTTCTCCCCTGCGGTGTGTCATCCAGTTGACATTGTCCAAATATAGTTTGTGAAGTTATACTTTATCTGTACAAGTAGTGCCCTTCACGTGTGACTTAGAATGTGACCACGTCTGACACTGCCGACAATGGCAGAACTTAACCCTCAGCACCCCTGCGAGTACCTTGTCTTGGTTCAGCCCAACATTAGCCCAAGGTGAAGGGCAAGACCACTTTAGGTGAAATGAGGGGTGAAGGAACACATTGACTCTGTCTGCAGAGGGGCAGTGCTAATGAAGAATAGATTATGTCAATTAACACTCACAGCAGGGAGACATTAAGCAGCTAATGATGGTTCAGTGACACCCAGAAAAGAGGTGGCTGTTCGGAAGAGGAAAAAAAAAAGAAACTGGGCTTTAAGTCACTGACTGAGAGAGAGGATGTGTTGAACAAACGATGCTTTACAGTGTGCGTAGCCACCAGGACATGGTGCACGTGGAGGGTATGTGTCTTGTACATACAATGTATCTTTGCACAAACATTATTATTACTGGGTTCATAACCGCCAATTCATCGTGTCGTAGGATGTAGGTCTATCAGTGCAAACTGTAATCTTAAAGAGAAACTAAAGAGCAAGAATGTTTAAGGAAAGGGGGGAAGTTGTGTCAATACTGAACTTTGCACCTTGTGAATGAAATGAATAACAGCAGATTTAAGCACTTCAGATCTCTTTAGTGATGTCTGTCATTGCTCTGATTCTGCTTTTGTTATGTCTGCCTAAGCTTGTTTCTATTTCTCGCATGCTGTACTCATGTATACATATGTACCTATGCATAACCCTACATGTAGGGAAATACACATCCACCCATCTACATGTACCTGTACACATGAATTTCATCCATTGCCTCCATGATTTGAAATTCATGTAGCCCTACATGTCTCTACATGGGCTTCCTTTTTGCCTTCAGCGATTCTTAATATTGTATTGTAAGCAAATATTCATTAATTGTATCCATTATTTCAGAATGCTTTACACCTAAAGAGATAAAGGAAATAGACATTCAATTTCTCCTCTAACGCCAGTCTGATATGATTTAAACATTTTGCATGATTATAGTATGCGGGTGAAGTTTGCATAGATTTCTTCACATTCCCTCTAACACTTAAATGATACAGACAAATTATATTTATTTGAAGTT
Organism: Enoplosus armatus; assembly: GCF_043641665.1. Taxonomy (NCBI): domain Eukaryota; kingdom Metazoa; phylum Chordata; class Actinopteri; order Centrarchiformes; family Enoplosidae; genus Enoplosus; species Enoplosus armatus. The sequence goes on from NC_092186.1 coordinate 3,923,881, forward strand.
ATCATATATATCTGTATATATATATCCAGGCATATTCTCTGTGTAACCTTCTAGCCCACTTTTTTAACCTCTACATCTCGGTTGCTCCTCACGTCTCTTCTATGTATATGCATGCATACACACACGTGTTTGCGCTCAGGGATGGGCCTGGAGACAACACAGTCATGCGGCCCGTCTGTATATTTTGTGCAGGTAGTCTTTGTATAGTTAATGAGCTGTAAAATGTAGGCCAGAGCTGTTTCTCCGTACTCTTTAGAAGGGATGGATATATGGACCGCTGCTTCTCAAACTGGGGTTTGGGGATCCTCAGGGATCGTTGGGTCCAGACAGTACCCGGGAAGAAGAGGCGGGGTTTTTAATATTTATAATATGATGCATTTGAAATGAAAGTATCTTAAAGCATGAATGGTTTCTTCTTTTTTTTATATCTATTTTTGAATATGGTATGGTCAGTTCAGTATGAAATGAATAACACTGACATTTACAAAAAAAGAAAGACTAAGAAAAAGTGCCAGCTTTACAGTAAATAGAAAATATAAATCCACCCCGTTTCCAGAGGATTGGTATGCCTCCATGTGCAGCTGATTAAATTTGGGTGCGCTTGATTTGCGCCAGCAGGCAGCTGTGCGCTGGTTGAGAGATGACCCCGGTCTGTATGTGAAGAGGCATGCAGTCATCAGAGAAATGGTTATTTGCCTCCGCCTTCTGCCGGACGGCATCAGAGCACAAATATGTGCGTTCATGTCGTTTTTGATCTAAAACGGAAATTACAGCAACAGCTCCCATCTGTTTCCCACACGTGACGACTTCACCCGATGACATATTCGGGCACATTTTCATCTCGCATTGATTTATGGCTGCAATAAGGCCAATTAGCGGGAGTGCCCAAATTTTCATTTCCTACAGAAACGGTCAGAGATGCTTATTTTATACTTTGTTCGAGCAGGTGGTCTGAGTGCTTTTCTGCAGAGAGCATTGCTCAACTCACATGCTTGCACACACACACACACACACACACACACACACGTAAATGCTCCCACAGACAGCATGTGATTAGCTTGTCTCTGGATGGCAGCCAGCGCTGACGTGACAGAATGTGTTAACATGCGGCAACAAAGTTACAGAGGCAGTTGGACAGACAGGCAGTTGGATGGACATATGCACTGAGCAGGCGTGAGCATTTAACCTGATGTTTTTAAAAGAGAGAGAGAAGAGATCAGAGTGGCAGCTGGGTCTGGGAGTTAAAGGACTCTAGAAGAAAGCTTAGTCAGTCATGTTATCGCACAGACACAACAGCAGGCAGAAATGCTATACCCTTATCCGGCATCAGTACCACCGGTTCGGCTCTGATTAAAGCTGCACTTGGCAACTTTCCACAGTGGCAGCCCCAAATGGCAGCATGAGGTATCTGTGAATTTTTCATCAGCCAGAAAGCCTGAAAGGCGAGCTCAGTAGCATAAACATCTTCTTTCCAGCTGCAGTAAGGAGTTTCAGACATTTTTAGTGAAGTGGCAGTGCTCACAGAATACCTGCTCTGTGCCCTTTAGGAGACACTTTGTGTCACATTGTTGTACACTAAAGTTTTGTATTCGTCACCCGCTATCTTGTCCCAAACCCATATTTGATTAGCTGTACATATATTATACATTAGGACATTTATATTGCAGTTCATGCAAGAAACCAACACTATGCAGTGAATATCTGCACACAAAAGGCAAATCACTGAACATGATCTCCAAAAGACGGCGTTGCCAAAATGACAAAAGCAAAAGCCAACAGGGCTGATTCAATGCCTGGTGACTGTCAATGGCACTTACAATAAACAGAAATAACTAAGACATAAATATACTCAGCTGTCATAGTAAAAGCACAACAAGTCAGGAATTGTATATACAAAGCTTTATTAGATAACACTGTTTAACACTGAGGGTCTCCTGCAGTGACCCTCGTAGTTTATAAGACCACACAAGCAAGTAAACACAAAGTCCTAGCGACTGGAAAAGCTTGGTCAATAGCGTAGAAGATGTCCTGCTGCCAGTGTGAACTTCTAACATCTCCCCAGCTGCTGACAGCTCCAGCATCAGCACCTTGGAGAGCGCCAGAGCACACAGCCCTGTTTCAGCCATGTAGCTGCACACAGCCATCATTTGAACATGCAGTGACTGAAAAATAAGTACATTTTAAAAAACAATCCACAGAGAGTGTGTGAACACAAACGTGGATCTTTGAATCTCATAATTTTAATAAACATTTATATCTGTTTTTTTGTTTTTAACATTGAAATTTACATTAACTGAGACTGTGAATATGGTGAGGCATAATATCCCCATATTCTGTTAAATGTGGTGTTTGTATTAATGGACTGCCAATATTCATGCATTCAACATTTAGATTTTCTGTTTATTCACCAAAATATCTGTGATCTTAACAGTGATTTTAAATGAAGTTGCATACTTAATAAGTTTAGGGACTAATGACCACATGAGGACTACCTGATTATTAAATTCAATTAATTACTTTTCTTTTATATCCAAGCCCTTATTCTTCATTAAAATCTGACATTTTGTAGTTTTGTTGGCGGCATATTGATAAGAAAATCTGGTGAAGTGAACCATGAATTACAAGAGAAATGCAGGGTAACATGTCTTTGTGCCTGTATATATGCGTGTGTGCACTTTGTCATTAACATTGTTTGGTGGCATTATTATTATCATTGATAATTATTTGGTGTGTGTACACTTACGGTTTGGCGTTGAAGAGACTAAGAAAATGGGATACACTGGAGTTCAGTTAACAAACCCACTTTTATGCTTTGGCCTCACACGTTAGTAACCCCAGAGATACAGAGAGAAGAACATATAGACAGAAAGATTAGTGATGTAATAAAATCTAATTCAAAATGATAGATGGTGGGAGTGGGGATGAGTGCTCAGTAAAGTATATTGAATAATGGCAGAGGAGAAATAGAGGAAGCAGTCAGGGGAACGTGGTCAGCTGTTGAAGCAAGTTGCTGGTTGGTTTGTGTCCAACTTTTGCTTGATCCTTCCTATTGATTGGCTGAGGCGTTCTCACCTTCATACTAAAAATAGATGGCTGACCTCACCATACCGCCGAGGAGGAAGGAAATTAAAAATAAATAATACATATGGGATATGGGCTTCTGGTGGGAAAACATCACTACCTTCAACTCTGTGTGTAGCGGGGAGGGAAGGAGGACGCAGTGAAAGACAGGAAGAGGCGATGAAGGAAAGAGGAGGAGCATTTAGAGGATGGCGAGTGAACAGTGCAGAGGAAATGAGGAGGTGAAGCATTTCAATGCTAGTGGCTACATTCACTTAATCAAAAATAACACCAATGGTTTTAAGGACATCTTCACGCTCCGCTCGAAAAAGAAAAGGAAAACAAAACTTTTAAATTAAAATTGACCTAAAAACTAAAATTGACCATATGATGTTTAGATGGTAACTTTATTTTTTCATGCACAAGATACTAAAGCCCATTCAGGAAAGAAAAGAAAAATACATAAAACAATATAACAATAAAAGTGCTCATTAGTTTTCTAATAAGTCAAAAAATGGGATAATAACTGGACTTTTGAAGTTAAACAGATTTATTTTTTAACTGAAATGATGAAAATATTCTCAATATTATCAAATTGTGACATACTAAGTCAAGATTTTTATATAACAAACTATGGACTTTTAAAGTCTAACGTGTGATGTCATCAGATACTGACTGAACATATAAGATATTAGTCAACATTGTGACCAAGTCATTCTCCATATTTGTAAAAACAATGTATTTCATAAATTCGATTTTTGACATTTTGTTTGATTCTGACATAATTTTTGATGTAGTATCTCCTAATTGTGACTTACTGGTTATAATTTGTTTGACAGAGTAAGTAATAGTGCCAAGCTGACCACCTGACAACATGAATAGCTGACTGATTGATTGGATGATTAAAACACTGGTAACTAGATGGTGGACCTGCCACTCGAATGACTCAGCAGGCTGTAAAACAGTTGTCAGTGCAAATGGAAACTATTTGAAAGTGGGTTCATATGTCTAGGTTCTTAAAGTAAACTATCCAAGACATGTTTGAATAATTCAATTTCCATTTTATAATTATGTTCTTTTTGCCCAAAAACAGAAGGAACGGGGTGGTCACCATCAGCACTAACAGCCGTAATGGCTGAATAGATTACAAGGAGAGGGTCCTTCCTACAAAACCTCATAGAACAAAACTGTTGCAGTACTTTCAGCCACATTATGTGATTCACAAAAGAACCCTTGGAGGTTGAGTGCAAAAACAGCACAACAGAGTGCTCATTGATGCATCGTTATAGATGAAGTGTGCAGTTTTGCTGATGGGGGGCAGTAAACAAAGTCTGCTTGTCTTAAATGGACACATAAATGAATGTGTTAGTTACTTGATCTGTGAGGTGCTTTAAATCTAAAAACATCGTAGAATAAACGTATGAAAGATGAAAAAGAGGCAAGGACTGAGACTGTTCAGGTAGAGGCTGTTCAACAGCTGACAGAGAATTTTAAAAAGAAAAGTTCAGTCTCAAGGGTACAATAATATGTCTAACTGAATGATTTCTCCTGCTTTTACTTTTATATTCACTTTGATTTACCTGTCAACTGGTGGACACTTGAATTTATGCAAATTCCTCTTCAATCCAGCAAGGTGACACTTTCAGTCCCTGTTTTCATCTCAGGCGAGTTGACAGACAACTTCAGTTCCATCTCTTCTTCTTTCTTTTTTTTCTTTCTTTCTTTTGAGTAGATAATCGTTCTCCCTGCGGAGTTGGACTCATAGGGTTTCATTCACTACGCTCGCCCCAAGAGAGTAATTGGTACGCTTTTCCAAGAGGGAAGTTAGCAGCAGGAGGTTAAATAAAATAAGCATTCAGTAACATGAGAACATGCAAAAAGAAGATGTATGCTAACAGTTATAACATCATTCCGATTCTGTTTTCTTTAAGAGTTATCTAACAAGTGGGATGTTTTGTTTTGTTTTTCTTATACATGTACATGAGTTGAAATTGTTCCAAATATGTATTCCACATAATGTGAAAGGATTTAATATTCCTTACCATCTATTTGCTTTCCTTAGAAATGAAACACTACAGGTAATTCAGATAGTAATGAGATAATGTGGGTAACACAGTTGTTTATTTCTTTGCCTGATAGTCAAATCCACTCCCACTGTGCTGGAGTGTATGAAATTAAATAAATAAGGATTTAAAAGTGGATCAGCAATTTTTAACAAAGATGCAGTCAGCGCCTTAATTCTCACAGGTTAAAGTGAACATCTGTTTAAATGTGCTTTATAAATGAAACACCCAGCCTCGTTTCCTTGGTGATTTTTCTTCATCTAATAAAGAAAAAAAAAAGCAACAAAAAAAAACCAAAACAAAGGGGATTTAGAGGAAGAAGGGAAACAATAAAATCCACTTAAGAATAGCTCTTTTGCACAAACATTATAGTCCCCTCAGACAGTCTAAACACATTTATTATTTCGCAGCTAGTCGTTTACAAAAGCCCAGACAAGTTTATACCACAAGTTCTCTTTCTCATTTTTCATTTATTCTCTCCATACTGGCTCCCCCCACCCCTCCCCTCAGTTTGACTCTTTATTCTAATACAAACCCCCCCCCCCCCAAAAAACCCAAGAATCAATTTGTCTTATTCCACACATAGAGATGCTTGAGAGCTCCTCTGACATAATGGAGGATAAGAGATGGTTAAGAGCAGAGAGGCTAACAACAGAAGTACAGAAGGAACTTTGTGCCATTTTCAAGTGTATTGATATCTTTTTGGTGCAAGGGATGTTTGTGTACTGAATTTTCTTGGCTGTTATTGAAAGCGCCTTTCTGGGACGAGTTAACTTAAACCTGACTGCTGTGAGACTTGATTGAGACCTGAAAGACCTGCAATTAACTTGTTATTATCTTATGAAGACTTGTATCTTACTTGTCTTCAACGACTGAAGACATGTCTTGAGACTGGCTTTGGACTTGACTTGAGATTTGACCTGGACTTAGTACTCGACTTGAAACTCATTTTGACAAGACTTGATACTTGACTTGAAATTGTCTCGATGGACTTGAGACTCGACTTGAGGATAGATTTGACAAAACTTGACTTGGACTTGTCCCTGACTCGAAACCAGCTCCGTCATCTGGCACAACAAACCAAGAAAATAGGAACTAATAGTTGGAGTGTTAAATTAGTATCAAGTAGTATCAAGACATTTAATGTTGAAACTTAAAGACAAAACACAAACTTGTGTAATATTATTGAAACAAGAACAAGGCGAGGTTAATGTTGTCACCTAGCAGCAGTGTTCTCATGATAAAGCTGAACATATTTTATTCTGGACTTCCCATGGCAAAAATGTAATCACTCAAGTTCCATTTGTAGGCAGTGAAACATTTTCACAGGATTACTGACTGATTAAGTAATTAGCATAATATATAAAGACAACATGACCGCAGCCCTGTTTCCACCTGCTGATTTTCCTTTCTCCTCTCTGCCCATCTAGCAGCTGATTAGACTAACAGAGGCGGGGTTTTCCAAGCTTCTAATGGTTCCCATTGAGGAGCTGGGCAGTGTGCTGCTGGATGGTTCACAGTGAATGGACATCAGGTTCTAATGAGGCGCAAAGACAATGGAAGGAGTTTGTCTGGACTAATTTCATTAGCGTCCCTGCTGTCCCCAGTCATTGTAGTCAGAGATAAAGAGGACATTCTCAGATGGGGCATAATAGGCCAGAGGACAGCATAATGCTCAAATAACTGCTGATTTATTGTTTATGGAACGGTGGCTGGGAGGGGTGTGTGTCTGGTGATGAGTTCATGTGTGTGTTAAAAGGAAGTCAAAATTAGACGCATGGTATTGTGAGCTAAGACTATGAGTTACCATTGCCAAAAACTATTCATCCCTGGAAGTAGTAGTACCCTCCTACTGTCTGGTGACAATTAGGCCTCATTGACATCATACCATGCCTTCATTACGGGAATTTCTCAGAGCTATAAATATTTGCTGCAAAGCCGCCATTACTGGCAGGTACATTTAAAAGAAAACCCACTCACACTGAGCTAATTACAGTTTTTGTCTATTGCTTTGGCACAATTCTTGAAAATGAAAATTATTGTTTATTGTTTAATATGTTTATTTAACATGGTTGTTGTGTAAATCCTAACATGCAACATATTCCAGGAAACTGCCAAGACTAATGTTTCATATTATCAGTAATCTGGTTTTATCAAAATGTCAAAATAGCTGGTAACTTGTGAAATTTTAGTGCAACTTATCACAAGCTGTCATATTTAGCTTACAGCTTATGACCCATCAGCTACTCAGCATCAGCCTTTGAATCATGAGTTGAATGTTTTGAGGTAGAACTTGATGTGGTGGTGGCACAGCGTATTAACAAAGCTTAAGAAAATGGACTTAAGCTATTGAGGAAAACAGTAAACAAAGGGAACTTTTGTATCTGGCTTCACTTGTTAATGAAACACTAAAAATACTCTATATAACACATAAAAACTAGCTCACTCGATGTATCTGGTGTGACCACATGGCTGGCAATGTGGGGACCATCATGGAACCAACACTCCCAACTTGGAGTAAGGAGAGGTTTCATTTTCCCCTTTATTTGATTTTATTTGATTTTATTATTTGTTTCATGTTGACACGGCATGAACGCAGCTTTGTATTTTCCAACTGGAGGCACAGAATGTAAAATGCAAGCCAAGCAGCAGCTGCCAGCTGATTTATTGAGGACCCATTGATGCCAATATTATCCACAGAACACTTAGCTGATAGTTGAGGATTAAACTGAGTTAAATTGAATTCTCCTGCTATTTTATTCCAAGGATGTTTGTCAAAATGTTAATTTGAGGAAAAGCGTGCACTTTGCAGCTGCAAGAGCGTCTCTATATCTCTCTCTCCTTCTCTCAAGGTGCCATTAAAGAAATCCCCAATTACTCCTAATAATGATGTAATCAAGCACAGCTGACGTGCCAGCAAGCTTTAATTAAGTTATTAATTAGCTGAATAATGGGGTTTTTATTCACCGACACAGAAGCCAGAGTCTCCCATGGCAAGAAGGTGTGTGTTTTATGTGTGTGTGTGTGTAGGTGAGATGTGACAAGGTGTGTGTGTGTGTGTGTGTGTGTGTGTGTGCAAAACAGACAGACAGAGTGAAGCAGACACAGAAAAAAGAGTGTGTGTGGGTGAGGGATGATGTAACTGTCAGAGAGGAAGGAAGAAAAAACTAAAATGATGTGGTGGGAAACATATTAGTATTTTGGTATATATATATTTTTTTTTTTTCAATGGTTCATTAGGGACAAACGCACAGATTAAGTCATTTACCAGATCCTGTGTTTTCTCCTCCAATTACAGCACAGCACCGCAGCCCCTTAAGAGCACTATGATAATATTTCACCTTATTTGCTCCCTGAGCTCCACTGCCGGAGGCCAGTTTAACCTCCTAACATGTGTTGTGCTTGAGTTCACGGCTGACAAAAACACATCCACGCAATACATAATTACCTTGATATGAATATTCGGAGGTGGCCCCTGTGACTGCAAAGGTGCACTGCCGGTTGATCCAATTAACTTTAAACTAAAGGCCTTAATTTATCTGCAAATGGCTGCGCTTCTCCAGGGAAGTTGATAATGTCAAGCTAATCATTCGCAAAGCTGCTCTTCACTATTTTTCCCCCTCTTCTCTTCTCACAACCGAACCTCACATTTCATTGTGACTGTACCTTATATGATTACATGTGACAAACAAACTTGACTGAGTTGATTGATGGACTTAAAGATCCACAAACCACCCTGAAAAACACTCCCGGCACTCTGCTTGGTTTTCCCCTCCCTCCATTGTTGTTATGTTACTGTTTGCATATGTAACCCTCATCAAAAGACATGAAAGATGTGGGATCAAAGCAAGTGAAAAATCCTCCCTGGTATTTGGTGTCTCTTATCTCACCATGTGGCCCAAACCATCAAACCATCTGGGCCAGCCTGTTGCACGGTCAGGGACCTGAGTGCACATAAATTGGTGTTTGGTGGAGCAATGGCGGCATTGCTTGTTGGAGGTGTATTTTAAATTACTTCTTTCTATGAAATCTGTGCATGGCAACTGCAGTATGGTTACAATTAGAAATGACAAATAAACTATGGCTAAATTATGACTAAGGTTCGGCAACTGCAATGAGTGTTATTTGACCAGTGAGCTCTGGGTGAAAGAAGACAGATGAAATTTGCCTCTAGGACCACCAATGCACTGTACTGAGCCGACAGCAACCAAGAGCCATATATTTTAATAATTAGTAATAAGTAATTCTGTGACAACATCTGGGTTAGGGTTAGGCATTTGACATATTTGAAATCACAGAAAAGAAAGTGTTTCATGACTTTGTAGCTTGTAGAAGTACTCACTCACACTTTCCATCTCTGCATGTCGACTAAAAATAGTCAGATGTGCTGCAGCAATGTATCAAGAATGTGGCGTCAGACAAAATCTGCCCCAAAAACCTGTCAATATGTAAATGGCGGCAATAAAAGCAGCTAGACTTTTTCTAAAAAGAAAAAAAAGAAAATACAACTGGTCTGTGGCCCGGGGCCCAAGACGTAAAGGGTTTTTTTTGTTTTGTTTTCTGCTGTAATTAGCATTTCCTGTTGTAAATTCACAGACTACATTAAAACTAGTGATGTCTCAATCACATTATTAGAGAGTTTTTTGTTTTGTTTTGCTGAAACTGAGTCTGATCTAATATTACTTTTTATTATATCGTAATTCTAACCCTCCTACATACTTAAGCTTCATAGTACACACTGAGAAGAAACAAACTGAATTTTGCTGAGTGGGAACACAAAATCCAGGTGACAGTATCTTAATTGCATTTTAATACCAGGTGACAGTTCTCACAAACAGATGGATGCACTTGGAATAGTTTTATTCATGCTACAGCGTCATACTGTAATGTCCTATGTCCATTTTCACCCTTTTCACACATTCTAGATAACATTTGAGCATCATGCATTTAAATGAGTCTTCTGTATGTATTACCCGCCTGGTTATCACTGAAAGGTAAAGCTAATAGGAGCCAAAGTGTCTGGCTTTAATAGAGATTAAGAGATTCCTGTGTCTCTTCTTGCCTTTTTCCATGCACTGCCTGGCCGTGCTGTTTGACCTTGGTGTGTGATGCAAGGTCACAGCACTGCAGTGGCCTAATACTCTAGTTTGACTACAGTGTGTGAGTGTGCAGCCCTCTGTGTGTTTGTGTGTAACACATGTAGGGCTTTATAAACGCAGTGAAACTGGTTTGAATGCTCCTCCGCACTTTCTCCCCATATATTGTCTTAGCTATCAGCCAATCTGCCAATGGCTCTTATTCTTCAATAAGTGGAGGCGATCTCGGCCCACTGGGGGAAAGAGGATGGAAGCCGATTGAATACAGAAAGGCCTTTTTATCTTTTTCTCTCTCTGTCTCCATTCTCTCTATTCTATTCTGTCTCCCTCATGTTTCCATTCCCTTGCTCTCTCTCTTTATCTCCCCCTCCTCTCTCTCTCTCTCTCTCTCTCTCTCTATCTTTCCCACTCTGTCTGTGTCTCTGGAGATTGCTCTGAAAGCCAGGGTGCATGCGGAATGGTCCGGCGCTGCGTCGTTGCCTATAGCGGCCTACGCTAACAAAATGATCAACCTGACACACTACTTTGCTAGTTTGACTCACCTTCACCTTCCTGCTTTGCACCCTCTCCGGCCTCTGCCAGCCTGTGCAGCACTGGCCTTGGCTGGGCAAACACAGAGATCTGGCTGCAGAGAAGCCTTAGGCCTGTGGAATAAAGATGTATTAGGCACTTGAGTCTATAGTACTCGCTCAGCCTTGAGGGCATGATTCAAGTTGACAGCAAATAAGAAAAAACGAAGAGCTTAAAGACGTTAATACAGTAAGCTGGTTTACCAAATAACCACAGGAGAGGGGAGAAAGTGATCCTACCTTTAGCCATATAATTACCATGTCTGTAATATGCAGGTAAATTAATCCAGTTCATAAAAGTCAGTCAGCTGATTACAAAACATCCCAAACATTTCACACCTGCATACAGAAATGCATCTTCTGGTGACACACAGTAAAGCCAAAAGAATTATATGTGCATCTACAAAACGTCAACTAACATAAGTTTATGTACAAAATCTCAAAATATGTTGTGCCCCAAATAGCAAAGAAAAAGCTTGTAGGAAAGAAACTTCTCTTTGGAGATGTCTATTTTTTTATTCTGATTAAGGTCTTTTTTCCCTCAGATCCCGGGCTTCCTCTAAGTGACTGGCTAATTCAAATCTTTCATGCTTTCCATGTTTAAAAGTCAATTTCTGTTTTTATTTTTTACGAAACAATATACTGTGTGGTGTGGTGTATTTTCCACTTTTTGTGTAATTTCCCCTCGGGGATCAATAAACTATTTCTGATTGTGATTCTGATTCAGATTTTGGACATTACTTTTCTGGTTTGAGAAAATCGTTTAGTCTTTACCCCTGATTAAAGTTGACACATGGATGTCAAGGATGTCTTAGGATCACTATTATTGGGCCTGTGTAGCCCTATACAATCTTCCATTCACCATAGAAGATCCCTTTTGATCATAGCTCAAACAAACATGACTGGCTGGATTAGTTAAAACATTTTTCAACAGAAATCTGTTTAAACTTTCAGGAATGTGATATAACGTGTAGAAAAATATAAACACTGATATTTTTTAATTGTGAAGAGTACGGTCTCGACCTGCTCTGTAAAGTGTCATGAGATAACTTTTCTTGTAACGGCACTATATTAATTAAATTATACTTTTTATTATTTTTTTTTATTATAAAGGAATAAAAGAGAAAACAAGCAGGAGCGACTGTAACAGGCACTCACTAATATTCATATTACATCAATCGTTTTAGTCCTTTACTTTGAGGAATTTATTTTTAATATTCTCATAAGCAATGTGCTTTATATTTGAAAATTCAGTTTAGCAGTCTAGCTGTACATTTGCTTGCTCCCTTAACGCCATATGTGTCCAACCATGGCAGCCAAATGTTTGACTGTGGAAATAAGTTAACTAAGGCAATGCACCGTACACAATTCTAAATTGGGATAGGAGATACTTATAGAGTAACATAATTGACCATTGGGTGGATGTATTTATCAAAACCAAAGGTATATAAAATTCATTCGTCATATTTTTTACCTTTTTTTTCTGTTATAAGTTCTATGCGTTGAACCCCTAACCCTTGCAGTATTTGCTCCTTCCTGTGCCTGTTTATTTCAACCTGTCATAGAACATCTGAACCTTGGCCTCATGGTAATATTAACAGCAGTGACCAACATGAAGGCTGCTTCTCCCTCTACATTTTATTACGCATAATTTAACTCCATGGCAACATATGGGCGTGTATTACATAGGAGACTGACCTTATGCTGTCTGCTTGGTATGACTAAAGGGATAATACAACATTTCCCTGTGATGAAACGATGGTGAGCGGATGCAGCTGTGTTCTTTAACTTCTGGAAATCATTCGTAATTAAAAACTTACTTTTGCACTTATTATTGGGTTTGAAAGTTTCAACTGCCAGATGGCGGCAAAAGAAACAGCAGCAGCAAACGTGTAGAATATAAATTTGCATGTATTTACGTCTGTCACATTGCGCAAACGCTTAATGCACTCTAACATGTTTTTACCAGAGGAGTTCACCATCACTTTGAGATCTAGTAGAGCAGACACGTGCTTCTGCAGCTGCACACATAACTGCTTCATGTTTGTGCTGGTTTCAAGGCTTGTTTTAGCCCATTTTTTTTTATCTGCAACGTACATGAATCTCTTAACACTATAGGTACCATTGTGCTGTTTTCACATCAGATAATACTGCATCTCCCCACTTCATTAGTTGGCCAGCTGTAATGCTACGTCCACTAGACATTGTGTAGGAATGGTCAACCGGTCAGCCAAGCCTCTCGCCTCCAACCACAAACCTTCCCACACATTTGCTGTGTTTGTTGGTGCTGTTCTTTGACAGGCAGGGAGCTATTTGTCTGTTTATATACACCGAACTAATTAGGTGTCAGCTATAGATTTAAGCTGCCAGCATCATCAGAGGGTTTAAGTCTTAAACCAGCCTCATTACATTAACTCCTATCAGTCCCAATTGCCAATACAGGAATTTATGGATTCGGCCCAGCACTTCATAACACAGCAAATGTCTGTGGTTCTTAAGGGTCGAGGACATTATGTGTTTCATTTTTGATACGTGTGACATTCAAATAATTTGAGCATCTTTTTCACAATGTAAACTTCTGATCGGAGTGAAGCCCTGAGGGGATATTGCACGATTACTTAAGTAAGTCTGGTTTATTTTCAGGAATTTATGTTTAATGAGGCAGGATTAAATAATCCAACCAAATAGAAACTCCTCACCACAAACTAGCCTGGTCCTGGGCACGCAGGTTTTCAGGTTGAGCTTCACCGTTGGCTTAACCAGTGCTGCATTTTACCAGGCCGACTAAAACACGGCTATTTCTTTTTACTGCAGTGCTGTGAACAGAAGTCAGATTAAAACTGCAGCACATATCAAATGTATCACAATTTAACATACTATAAACTGCAGTCACCACTTACTTAAGATGCACAATGACTGCACAGTATTACAGTCAAATATACTGTAAGTGCTTTGCTCCATAACTAACAAATGTACTGTAGAAAATATACATTTTTTACTACTTCAGGCTACTTGAATGTTGTGATTAATAAGAATTTTGATCGATGGCTGTAGCCTCAAGCTAGCATTTTCACCTGTTGATCCACATTAAATGTCATGTATCATATAATGTAAAGATCAATGTATTATAAGGCCAGACCACCAATCATAGGGAATTTAACAGTGTTTCCACCATATGAAGGCTGTTCTGTCAGTTGTACAAAACGGAAACATATCCACACCATTACAGAACTTGAGTTCCTAGAAAATGCGAAATATCTTATGTGAACCACATCACAGTTCTGACTTTACACTTCTGTTTTCTCCATTGTGGATTGAATTGATCTGTGCTTGGAGTCATGAATAAGCAGTTAATCCAGGCGTAAATGAGTCTGATCACATTAGCTCTAAATTGCTTTTATGAAACTGCTTAATACTGTATCAGTCTGTTAGGCTTTTCTGTTTTTTTTGAACTAGGCTTTTCACAATAAACCCTGCTTTTCTGAGAGTTCTGCATGAAACACCCATCTTTAGAAATGATTCAATAAGCCACAGCCTGATTATATTCATTTCTTGAACTTGTTTGTTGTCCACCAGACGTTCATATAGGCACAATAATGTCAGAGTTTTAAAGCACATGTTGTAGCATTTTAGTAGTTTTTAAATCATAATAAGCAGCTAAAAACAGCATGTATGGGTCTATCAGTATATCTTCATCTGCAGTGCTAAAAGTCTAGCTGCTATTCCTTTTCCTGCCCATAGGTGGTGCATGTTGCCACATTCACAACTACAGCTCTGGAACTGCTGGCGCATCTCCTCTGCAATTGGATGATATTGGTAGCGGTTGGTCTGGCTCGCTGTGTTGTTGACAATAGATTAGTCAGAGCTGCCAGTGTGTGTGTGTGTGTATTTACTTGCGTGTGCATGTGTGTGATTGAGTGTGTTTGGAAGTACATTGATCCGCCGGGCTCTGATAGTCTGTTCTGTTGCAGTCTGGTTCAGTTCCACACACGAGCCCCATGCCGCGGGGCAACGGCTGTTGTTGCATTGCCCAGAGGGTATGTGTGTTTTCAATGTGTTTGCTATGTGAATGTGTGTGTGTGTGTGTGTGTGACTGGGCAAGGTTCAGACGTGATCCATTGGCCTGCTGGCTTGGCGTTTTGTCTCTCGTACACACTGAGCCAGTGGGAGTTGGATGTTGTAGTTGGAGGTTGTTCTTTTCAGCAGATAGCTCCCCCTGTTTTCCTTAGTGCCTCACACACACACACACACACACACACACACACACATACATACAATACATACCCACACATTTATACACTATGCATTAATAAGAAAGCACATACCACAACTACATACCACTGCAAAATACTGTACAACTAAACACATGAACATCCGCATAGATTCATGCATTGACAAATTGCTTTTGACCCCTGCGCGCACACATACACACACACACACACACACACACACACACACACACACACACTCCTTATCTAACAGCTTCAGTCGTAGCAGCTTGTTCAGCACAAGTCTCAGAGGAAAAGAAAAAGACTGTGGGAAATAGACAAAGACAGAAAGAGAGAGATGCATTTCCGATATGAAACTCCACCCTGTCAGCATAATACCAGCTGCAGTGAAGACTCATTGCATTCAGACCACATTTTTCTCTACTTTTACCACCTTATGCGTTGGCAATGAGCTAAGCTAAGGAAAGTGGCCTGGGAAAATGTTCAGCATTCAGTTAGGAGCCATTAATGAAAAAAATGGTGTAAGATAGCATTTAGAGGCAGGGGTAAAATAATAAGTAAGTAATAACTATTAATAGTATTCATTGTATCAAGAATTACAAACAAAAAAGCGCTGAGGAAATGATCAGTATTGAGTTTGTTGTCATGGAGACGATTTAGATGTTATCGCGTGACCGAAGAACTCTAAGAACGTGATGACAGGCGGTTGTGTTATCTCTGTTCAAGGATAAAATATTTACAAAATCTTGGAACACCTAAACTCCAGGTCCACCTTCTAGCCTTTTCTGTTGTAGCAAAGGTTAATCAGTGCTTTTAAAAAGAGTCTAATCTGCTTGTAATATGTGTATACTTCATATAAAGTGATACCAGTATTGAATCACTTTGAACATGACTGCATTGTCATGATTAACAAAACAAAGGAGCTGCAATGCTCAAAGACAACCATTTACACACACACATACAGTATGCATGCACACACACTCACCATTGTGTGCTTTTGCGTACACCCTTCTGAATTATTAAGTTTCCCACAAAGAGCAAAGAAGGGATTTCACTTCTCTCCCTGTGTGCTTCAAGATGGAGAATCTGCGAGACAGCGGCAGAGATAGCAGGCAAGACTGACACCAAGAGATGGATGAAATAAAAGCGTGATTTTTTAATATTTTACAAGATGTTTGACTGCTGAAATGTGTGACTGAATATAATTGTGCAGTTTACTCTGTTAGTATTCAGTTTTTATTCTCAGGCCTGCCTTTTAAAGTCGATATGTTGATCTGTCTTTCGGAGATGATTACGTAAAGGTGTTTGTTGTGTTCCTTGCAGCTATGTAGAGAGAGGCGTCTCATAGAGCCATCGGAGAAAGAGAGATATGGAGGGGAATGTGGTGACTTTAAAAGAAGATAATGGACAGAAAAAAAATGAAAGGACATGAAAAGAAATCAAGAATCCAATTAAAGTTTCATGAGCAAGATATTGCTGGATAGTAGAAATAGAAAAATGTGTAAGGTTTTGCAGCTGTGCAATTACACAGTATGTCTGTCCACTGGATCTGTAATGTAAAAATGCTGTGTCAGTTGTGACAACCTAGAAAGTGGTGGGGAATCACCATTTTACCCATTTTATCCCTCTCATTCTGTGGTACGTTTTCTCTCTTTTCGTCATACAGCTGCCACACACACACACACACACACAGATCTCGCTCTCCCTGTTCATATCACCTAATTTATGATAAAGGACAGATTGCCATTTGTCTGAAAGCTTTTTATGACTGTGCAGACCTTGTTATGGTACCACACCATCTATTCTCTGCTAGAGGTGTGTGTGTGTGTGTGTGTGTGTGAAACATGGATTCATGCAGCAACACTGTAATAGGGACTCTATCCTGCAGGCGTTATTTATGCATTGGCCACTCTTTGAGAAACCACGCTCTCTATGCCTGATTCATTATCCCGAGAGACAGAGACAGGAGAGGTGAGAAGGGAGAAGGAGAAGCCCGTAGCCAGCCTTCCCCTCCTTGTGCTCTTCCTCTCTTCGTCTCTGTCCTCATCCTCCTCATCACATGGATCTCCCCCGAGCAGTGCCAGTGCAGCAGGCTTTTATTGTGATTGAGTCTGCCGCTTACAAGGAATGATGCAGGGGAGGCTGTCTCTGTCTCGCAGACGGGAAGATAGCTCAATCCTCAGCTGTCTTACCTCCATCCAGGCAGGACACTATACGTACATAAAGAAACCACTGTAGGTACATGCAGCTGGTAATACATGGTTCAAAAAAGTCTGTTGTATTGTGTCGTTATGGTGTCCTTTTCAATGTAGAATGATTATTAGCGTTCCATTTCCTTTTATTGTAGTTCAATAAGATTCATTTAGTAGTGTGAGGCCCCTCCCACTGTCTTGGAGGCTGGTGTGGCTAATCAGCAGGCAGTTGGCTGACATGGGAGGGCCTTATGCTATAAAAGCTGGGCCATGGCTTTAGCAGTAGCAATAGTAGTAGTCATTGTAGTAGCAGTAACAACAGCAGCAGCGGTGGTGGTGGTAGCAGAAGTAGTAAGCAGTAAGCAGTAGCTGTAGTAGACACGTGGCAGGGGCATTGGTAGAGATAGCACTAGAAGTAGTAGTAGTAGTTTAGTAGTAGTTGAAGTAGTAGTAATAGCAGGAGCATTGGTAGAGATGGCAGCAGTAGGCTTACTGGCAGTAGTAGTCGAAGCCGCAGCAGCAGCAGCAGCAGCAGCAGCAAAGATATATAATGACAAATAACACTGAAGCTGAATCTGATTTGCTGTAACAAGTAGAAATGCAATTGTTGTGGCCCCTCTTGACATTAAGGCATAATAATTATAATATCACTAATAACCACCCTCACCACACACACACACACACACACACACACACAGACAAATGCATTCTGGTCACTCCTATTCAGTTGCAAGCTCAGGGCCACCTGTCCAGGGTTAGGAGTGGTGTTAAACACCAAGACGTCCTTGCTATGTGTGCAATCACTTCTCTCTATCACTGACTCTCTTTGCCACCCCCAACCATAACCCGCCCCCCCCATTCTCTCTACATTTATATTTGCTTCTCTTTCTGTCCATTGCATTAATTGAGTTGATTTATTTTTCTTTTGCCTCTCTCATTCCTGCCTTCCCTTCTTCCTCTATGTCTCTCTACCCTCTCTCCACTCATTTGGCCATAGACAGATAGAGGCCGAGAGAAAAGAGGAAAAGTGATTGAACATTTACAACTATCCTGGAAATCTCATTGCTGAGTCCTCGTCACTGCGACAGCTTTTATTGCCTTCCACAAGGCACTTTCAGATAGGAGGGCCAACCTCATCTCTTTGGACACACGCACTGACACTCACATGCATACACAACCATGCAAATGCACCTCTGTGCACACATAGTATACATACTTATATGTATACATTCACACATTATGAAAGCATGTACCGGCAAGAATGCACATCCCCTCAGAAACACTCTCAAGCACACATGCACACACATATACACACAAGCTCCCAGAGGTCTGTCATAAATTGGATTTTGTCAGTATGAAAGAGATATGAGAAGAGAGGGAGAGTGACTGACAGAAAGGTAGGACCATGTAGTACAGTGTGTGTGTTTGTGTGTGTGTGCACACTCACAGCAGTGACCCTCCCGATGGAAGAGGAGGGGGGAGGAAATAGAGGGTAAGTGAGATGATAATATGAAAATATTATGGCAACAGAATCTATCATGACTAAAACTCTCCTCTTTATCCTCTTTGTGTGCATGTGCATGATCATGTGATTGTGCATACTTGTGTGTGTTTACTCCTACCTGAGTGGCAGGGCTGTGCTTTATGGTCTCTAGCCATCAGATAGCAGTGAAGGAGGCATCCATTGGGATTGTGCATGTGTTTAGAAATGAGCTTCCCGTAGCCATTAGAGTGAGATTAAGGTGGACTTAAAGTGCTTTACATACACCAGGCTTTCGCTCAAACCAACATTATCAAGGACACATTTTAATCTTAAAATGAAATACAGCAGCACTGTAACTGCTCTGCTATCAGCATCCTGCATCTAGTCCCATGGAGCAGCATCAGTGAAGGAAAACTAAATGGTACTTACATACTTGATACTGCTTACAACAGTGCTTGTAGCAATAGTAGTAATACTACTAAAGTAGTACCAACGTACCCCCAGTAGTGAGGCTACAAGGTTGAGACACAGATTCTCTCCAGATTCTTACCCTGTATGTGCGGCCCTTGATGTCGGATGTGAACAGGGAGAGTGCAGAGCCTGAGATTCCCGGTTCTTAGAGGGTGGAGAGGAGGATCTGGTGGGTCACCTTGTCAAGCGCTGTTGAAAGGTCCAGCAGGATGACGATGGAGGAGAGGGTGGCTGCTCTAGCAGTGTGAAGTTCCTCTGTGTTTTCTCAGTTGAGTGGCCTGCCTTGAAACCAGACATGTGAGGGTCAAGAAGGTTGTTCCGGTGGAGACATGCAGAAAGCTGAGTGAAGACAACATGCTCCAGTGTTTTAGAAAGAAATGGAAGAAGAGAGACAGGTCTGTAATTATTTACATCAGAAGGATTGAGTGGGGGTTTATTTAAAAGATTGCACACTCTAGCAGCTTTTAGAGTGTTAGGAAAACAACTAGTTGTCAAAGACTGAAGAAGGTGAGTAGGGACATGGTCAAGGTGGTTGGATGGTGTGAGGTAACCAGGGTTAGTGCCTCATTGGGAGAGAGGGGTGAATGGAAAGTTAGAATAGGAGATGAAAAGGTGAATATAGGACAGGTTGTGTCAGCAGGTGGGTGGGGAAATGAGGAGCGTATGTCATCTATCTTTTTTTTACAAAGTAGTTAACAAAGGTGCTCGGTAGAGGAGAGGAGGGAGGTGGGGGAGTGGAGCAGTGGGGGGGATCAAGGAGGGTAGAGAAGATAGGAAAGGGTTTTCTGCGGTTGGAGAAAGAAGATTGAAGTTTGGATTGAAAGAAAGAGCTTTCGTGCAGATAAGGAGACGGAGAGAGGTGAGAAGAGATTGATGGGCAAGGAGGTCCTCAGAGCGCTTGGATTTCCACCATTTTCTTTCAGCTGCCTTTAGGGTGGTTCTGTCAGCACGCACTGAGTCAGACAACCATGGAGCTGGATGGGTCAGGATGAGCTTGCCGAGAGGTGAGAGGACAGGTAGAGTCCAGAGAAGAGGACAAAGCAGAGAGGAGAGTGTCTGTGGCAGAGTCGGTAGGCATGAGTGAGAAGGAGTCAGGTGAGGGGAGAGGTGATAGGACAGATGAGGAAAGAGAGGAGGGAGACAGGGAGTGAGAGAGCGACAGAAAATAGTAAATGTAATAAGTTTGATGTTAAAGTCACCGAGAAGTACAAGTAGGGGGCTTTCCTCAGGGATGTTCGATAGGAAGACGTCTAATTCCTCCAAGAATTCCCAGAGGGGACCTGGTGCGCCATAAAGCACAACAATGGTTAATTTCACCGGATAAGTAACAGACACAGTGTGAAATTCGAAAAAAGAAGTGAAGTGTGGAAGCAGTGGTAGTATTTACAAGAAAAGAGATGTACAGAAATGGAAAGAATACAGGTATACAGACAAAGCAAAAACATACTTAGCCCTGGCAATGTTAACTAGTCATCTCACTTGTCCTCGCACAAAATAATATAATGTATAAACCAAGAATATACTAAGTGATAGTTACCTTGCAAAGCACAATTTACTAATACCAATGGTTAAAATTCAATAAAACCGGAGCAGACTAAATTACTAAACTGTCACCACAAGAACTGCTTGCAATAAGATTAAAGTCTCCGAACACCACAAGAACAGCCGACTATCAGATTAAAGTCTCCTAACACCACAAGAACAGCCGACTATCAGATTAAAGTCTACGAACACCACAAGAACAGCCGACTATCAGATTAAAGTCTCCTAACACCACAAGAACAGCCGACTATCAGATTAAAGTCTACGAACAGCACAAGAACAGCCGACTATCAGATTAAAGTCTCCGAACACCACAAGAACAGCCGACTATCAGATTAAAGTCTCCTAACACCACAAGAACAGCCGACTATCAGATTAAAGTCTCTTAACACCACAAGAACAGCCGACTATCAGATTAAAGTCTCCGAACACCACAAGAACAGCCGACTATCAGATTAAAGTCTCCTAACACCACAAGAACAGCCGACTATCAGATTAAAGTCTACGAACAGCACAAGACCAGCACACAATTAGACTAAATGATTTGTTAAACAATACAGCCAACAGAGTACAGTCAAGCAGAGAAATGCCAGTTTGAAAAGTAAATATAATCAGCCTAATTCTGGCAGTCTTGAAGTAAGTTAGTGCCAGATGTCAGAATGCACAATGCACATGTTCCCACACAGACCCGAGACCCACGGTAATCAACCCAGTAACCAGAGGAAATACATCCATATTGGACAATTCTGCTCCTCACGATTTACGTCCAACATCAAACTTCAGTGCGAGTGAAGGAAATAGTGTGATTGATGTTCGCAAGGTGGAAAGTAAGAATGTATGGAGGTTGGGATGATGCATGGGTGTGTAGCACATCTGACTGTCATGCAGGAGAAATACTGGCATTGGACATAAAACATTTTTGCATCGGCCAATATCAACATTTTTGTCAAGTGATAGCGTTGATGCAGCCCTACTCGGGCCTAATTGACTACATTTAATTTAGACCTGAGTTGGTTATTGGTTACTAGATAGCAGATGGACCCTTGAAGCCTGGACCCTATGTCAGAACACCCCCTAATGACACTAGCAGCTAGATAAAAGCAGTCATAGTAGTGGTGACATTCGTAGCAGCATTTGCCGTTTTCGCACTGACAATGAGGAGCAGAGATTAGGGGGCTACCATTTTCCCTGTTAAGGCCTGTTAGATACCTAAGAAACATCCACAGCAATGCAATGTGAAACGCAACTTGCTTCATCTCGTATAACCCAGATTTGTGATTGATACACTAAGCGCTACTGCAACACCAGGCATTTTAAGAAGAAACATTGAACAAAAAATTCTGCTCATCAAACAAATACCGACACATTCAATTAGTTCACATTTGCAAAATTGGAGAATCGTCTTGCATCCTTGCCCTATAGTTTACCATTTATTGCCAATTATTCAGCCAACTTAGTCAACGAAAGTACACAGTGGCCTTGTGTACACACCCATATCCATCATCACTGTCTTTGTTTCCCCCATGTGGATTAGCTCTCCTCAGATTGGTCCCAGGGAAGAAATATTGTTATGTAAAGTGGTGCAGAACCCCAGAAAAAAAAAGTCCAGTTTGATCACATACATCAGGCACTATGGATGAAATCATGTAAGCATCAACCAGCTTGGGGAAGGTGTTCTGCACAGGATCTATACACCAGGAAGTACCATAGCTCAGTGATTTTCTGAAGGCAATGACTCAGTCAGCACATGCATTAAACAATTTGTTTACAGATTCTATTACTGCCAACAGCATTATGCTAGCACAGCACTTCAGCGATAACAGGTGAAGTTTTGTAAATTCATGGTACTATTACTTACCTCGGTCATGAACAGCCCCCACCTTAAGGAACCAAGAAGCACGAGCGCGTACACTTTTTATGAATACTGGGTGTTGTGAATGTCTGCTCTCTGTCATAATGTGCTGCAGTACAGAGCAACCTGTACTGTACGTATTTTGTATTTCAGCAGAGGCGCAAAGCACTTGAGAGCCCTGGTCTATTTATTTGACTAGCAGAAGGTAATATTAGACCTGCACAGAAGCCAAAATCATTCTGTGATTACATTTGACCCTGAGGAGCACCAGGCACTTCTCAGCTCGATGCAGATTGCATTACTTAAAAACAGCCTCTGGCCTCTCTTCATTGTACAGTGCTTGACACGAAACCTATTCCCCTTCGGCAGGCACTTTTGTTCACACCCTGACTTGCTGTGCAGAATAGTCAAGTGACTGCTGCTTAGCATGCACCGTCACGCAATCGAAGGTAAAAAAGGGGGAATCGGCAGTATTCCAAAATGGTCCTGAAGAGGACTTGAGTTCATTCATATAGAAACACTGTAAATCCATTTACCTTTTTAAATTTTATTTTAAACGAAATCGTTAATATACCGTTATACCATGTGACAGGACGTTATGTCAGAATAAAAGCTTAATTAATGCTTATCTACAATCACACGCTTCAGGCTTGGTTGTAGGACATTCTTTACAAATCTATAATTTTGCAACTTTACAATATGATTTGTTTCATTGAATTAACTTATTAATATGAGCATCTTTGATTTTGTCAAGTAGATGCTCAAAAAGACAGGAAAGAGTGAAGCCTCTTTCCTTGCAGCAGAAGAAAGAGAGGAGTCAAGAACATAAGAGTAGAAAAGTAGAGGCAAGAAAAGGACAATGGGAGGGGAGAGATAGTATGCTTTAATTTGCCATCTCTGAGTGGCTAGTTACCATGACGGCCTCTGATATTTAGGGCTGTTGGTAAAACGCTGGACAATAAAAAGAAAAAAAATACATTTTTTAAATATAAGAATCAGCATAGCTTGGGTTTGTAATTGAATAACCTGCACTACATATCTTATCAGATATGTGTCTGTCTGTTTTTAGCCAACAGACAAGTAAACACTTTGTCCTGCTGAGTCTCTGGATCAGCTAATTTCACCAAACTTCTGCAGATGATGCAGTGCAGTAGCTCCATAAACCTGACAATCACTAGTGTGCAAACATGTATATGCAATGTCCATGTGGAACAAGGACACACACACACACATAACGAAGGTATATGTGGGAGCACACAAAGGTACCTTTTGGACAGATTGGGGTTTTGTTCTGTCATTCTTCTCCTGAGAGTAATTTTCCCTCCATCCAGTCATTGTGGAGGGAAGAGTTTCTCCCTGCCGTTCTCCCAGAGGTAAAGGTAATTAGGCTTGGCATGAGATCTGGACTCCTTGGTTTACCTTTTCTCCTCTTCTCTCCCAGTCCTCCTTTCATGTCCCCCAACCCCAACTGTCTTTTCAAGTCCAAAAATACACCCTTACCATCGACTTACCCCAGGTAACTTCTGGTATTTTCCTTTACTTTGTCCTTCTCACTTTCTCTCTGACCCCCTTTTTCCATTAGAAATGAATGAAAAACACCTCATGAGGCCACATTAACAGCAACATGTGATAGCAAAGCATTTTGATAAAATCTCCATAGGTCGGAGAGGTCAGACTGTTTCCATATTATGTTTTTATGTGCCCTCTCTTCTTTTTTTACCTGTGTGTGTGTGTGTGTGTGTGTGTTCCTATGAGCAGGTGCTGTGAAGTGTATCACTATGTTGGCTGGAAAATGGGTATAGATAAGCTGTTTTCACATTAACTCACACACACACACACACATGCAACAGACATGTACTTCACTTGTTGCATAAAACTGACATATATATGGCAGCATTTTAACAGCTATTAAATACAACGTTATTTAGGAATATGCACCATGTGATCACAATAAATCAAAATAAAACATGTTATGACCAGATTTTCATACTGGGCCCTTTCAACAAGACAGACCCAGACAATTACTTCATAATGCAGAATCTGCCTTTGTTTATGTACTTTGGTGCTGCAAATTCCCCAGTTATATAAAAAAAAAAAAAACCTTACTTAAACTTAACCGTAAACGGCTTGTTTCAGCAACTTTGCTTCCTTTGGATCACGTGCAGCCAATCAAATCCACATAGTGCCTGTTAGCAGAACCCTGGACATCATTAAGGATGTAATGGAGGGTAAACCCACATTAAGTAAACTTCAAACTTCACTGTAACGCTTTATTAGGTATTGTTTACAGTAACTCAGTGGAGGTCGTAGTTTATCCACCTGTGTGTTTATTGCTAGTATAGAGCCAAAAGACAATCCCCAAATGTATCTGCTGGGCCTGAATCCCAAAGCCCTAGAGAAACACCCGCCCCCTCCCGTCCTTTCCCCTGTCTTCTCCTCTGTAGCCCACTGTAAAGGATTTTGTGTCAATTAAGGATCAAAGTTGTAAGTGTTTCACAGCAGGGCAAAGCAGTGTCTGAACCGCTGCCCAACAACGAGTCCACTGGAGCATAAAATGGATGCCAGATACACTGTTCAGATAACAGACCATCAGCTGGATATCTGGACGATGAAGAGGCCTGATCTCCAGCCAACTAAACTCCACCGTTCACTTTAGACTGACAGAGCTCTGCATTCACTATAGGCCAGTCACAGAGGAGACTTCTGGGTGATCATGAGCCAGATACTGTATGTAGCCTTGTGCTGTTGTTGTCTTGTGTGCTATCCAAGCAGGTTCTTTTCCCAGTCCCTTTGCCATCTTCCAGTTTCAAGGATTTCAAACATTAACAAGGTCCAACCTGCCCTAAACAAGCCCCTTGAGGTGGTGAGAACCAGCCAAAATGTTCTCCTTTTGCAAAAAAAAAAAAAACCCTCACCCCGAAGGTGTAAACTTCAATTTGGGTCTCACAAGGATAAGACTGAGAACACACTTCCACTAACACTGAGGTGTATTGTGTCTGTCAGAGCCCTAGTAGTTTTGTTGTGTTTTGGTGGTTGTTGGGCAACACTTTTGGAAAGTACAGATGTATGGGCATGCAACTTGGTGCTAGGTGTTCATTGTTTCTTTGTTTATTGAAGTTGCTCAGTTTGAGTTACCAAGGATAGGCTATGAAACATGAATGAATCAGACCTCTTAGGTTACATTGTGTCAGCCATAAAATACGAACATCTGAACAAAAGAGGAAGATGTATCCTTAGCAGCCTGGATGTTCACAGGAATTTTATTTGCTTCCACAGAAGATCTGCTGTTTGAATGGGGAATTCAATTCAGTTCTTAAAAAATGTGAGTGTGAGTATGTGATTAATCCATATTTCTATTTGTGTGGAAGCAAAAAAATTCACTCACCGTACCAACCCAACCCATGTTCACCATCTGATCAGTCAGTCCAGCTCTCCAAAAAACATATCCGCTCTAAAGTTTTTAGAGTTGAGTGGCGTCAGGCATTAAACTCCCTCGACTTGAACGCACCGTAGCAGTTTGTTGGACTATTTGAGAGCCAGCAGACCAATGTATTTATGTGAGTCCTCTGAAGTAAGAAAGTAAAAGCAGTAAACAAAGTAAACGTCACAAGGGTTAGGGGAGTCAATTTCTTTTTTGAATTTCTTTTTTTCAAGTTAAATCAAATGAAGTTCCTAGATCTGGAGATCTAGAACAGCAGTATAGGAGGCAGGAAGAGGCTTGCCTTTGAATTTGAAGCCCAGCGAAGATGCTACAGAACATTATGCACTCAACTAGACAAGACCAACTCACCTTTATTTCTTAATATCCTCAAACCTTCCAAAAGTAATGAGATACTTTGAAGAGAGTGAAATGAAACGAATGCGGCAGTGAGCATGGTGTAATTCTATGCATGAGTTCCCTTTGCTGCCTTTCCGTATGTGATATGTGTTTGGGTGTGAAAGTGAGGCGTCTGATTTGACTCCTGATAAATCTTCCTATGCTGCGGCATCAGAATGTATTACTGAGCCAACAGCCGGGGCCAAATCCATTTTTATCTGAGTGCAATTGATGTCACTCCAACTTCTCACAAAAGTGGCTCCGCCGAGGCACCAGGTGTGAGATTTTTCCTCTTTGTGTGTACGCGCAGGCGTCTGTGCGTTAGTGTGCAATCGTGTATGTGTCAATGCGTGTGTTTATGAGGCGAAAGGTGAATCGATTTCCACAAGATGGCTTCAGGGAGGAATAGGTCTCACCACTGCCCAGAGCTGTCTGTAGAGAAATAACCCTGTTATATGGCAGCGCACAGACACACTGATCCTGTTTTGACAGTGGTTTTTGGCACAGCTTAACCTTAATCTCATGTCTGTACAGAGAGCGACAGCGAATCGCGGTTTTGACAAGGTGGTTGTTCTTGCCAGAATGCTTCACACGCGTCTCCCTGCAGGCAGGATGAGCGGTCACCTCTGATGGTATCATCACACAGGCCGCTGGCATTGAACAGCCCGTCTACCATTACCTCGTGTAATACCACTTACTGATGGCAGATGAAGGACATTCATCAATCCAAATGTCTTCATACTCCAAACTTTGTGTCACAGTTGACAGGAGCAAGATGGATCTTAAATACTTTATGGCAAAGGCATTGGAACTCTTTTTCTGCTCTCTCCACCTGTTGCAGGTTCTTTTCCTGCATTCCTGTGGCGTCTCATATCACACACTCTCGTTTCACATTGTTGTCTAATGGCTGTATACAGCTGTCTCGTGGTTTCTTATACCTGTCTTTTGGGTTTGTAGTAGGGTTGGGTGATGCCTGCTAATTGGCATATGACGATCTTCGTCTTATGGGCAACTCCTACAAAGGTACATGACCTCTTATATTGATCTCCTGGCTCCCTGTGGCTGATATATCTCCATTTGGAGTCAACTCATAAGGTTATATATTGTCTTAATGTACACACAGTTGGACGCCTCAGACCTTGATGGTGCAGAGATACAGAACATTGTCATTGCATAGCTCATTAATAATTTGACAACGAGAATAAAGAGGAGTCTACATCAGACAGTAAAAGCAGTTAAAACTGCGGTCTGTTATGCTGTTCAGTCAGCCGTCTTGTATCCTTCTCCGTGTATATTAGCACTTCATTAAGTCCACTAAAAAGTGACATAATGATACCACAGTAATCCCCCCTTAATATTGCTGTACTAGACACCTCTTTTTCCTCCTGTGTCTACCTGTTGTTTTGCTCTTTGTGACACCAGAAAACATAAATAGACACATTAGAAGCATTAAAAAGTTGCATGACCTGCTGTCAGTCACTGCAATTTGATTTTCCCATGTGGGTCCTGATGACGTGCTGATGATGCAGGATGACAGTCATCAAAACTGTCCAGTTAAGGCGTTACCTGCTAGTCTGTATAACTTCATGTTTACTCCTCTTGGATTATTTGGTGACACAGACACCAGCCAGTTTATACATCATCTTGCATCAAATGCTCATCTTGTAGTCTTATGTCTTCACATGTCTCACAATTTGACTTGCATAGGATCCAGATCAGAATAGAAAAAAAAAATAGGACTTAGCAAAGGTATTTGGTTTTTAAACTGATAACAAAGCTGCAGCCTGGACTCATATATGAACACTGAAGGCCTGATCAGTCAGTTAGACAACTACCTGGCTTTCAGTCTTTTTGCTTGTTATATGGCCAACTTCTGTGTCATCCAGCTTCTCATTCTTCTTTCATGTCCTTCCCTTTGACAGCCCTCCTGTTTTTTCTCTGTAGCTACCCCATGTGTTAGTGTAATTATATGCTAACAGTATATCTGAAGAGAGGGTTTTGGAGTGTGTGTGTGTGTGTGTGTGTGTGTGTGCATACAGATTGGGAGGGTTGTGACCTTGGTTTGTACAATGAGTTG
The DNA here is from genome assembly GCF_043641665.1 of Enoplosus armatus. NCBI lineage: Eukaryota > Metazoa > Chordata > Actinopteri > Centrarchiformes > Enoplosidae > Enoplosus > Enoplosus armatus. The sequence goes on from NC_092186.1 coordinate 3,952,332, forward strand.
AATGTTTTTTTTGTGATCAACGAGTTAAAAATTAATATCAGGTTCTCATTAGGCCAGGAGTGGTGGTACTACAAAGAAAAACTAGATCTGCTCTACAGGAGCACACTTAGAGTAAATAGTGTAAAAAAAAACATAGACACACACCATTTTTTATCTGTAAATTAGGATTTACCGTGCTGTGACAGATACTGCTTCCCCTGTAACCACTTCCACTCGCTGTGCCAACCCACCCGGTGGAGTAACTGTGAGCGGAGTGCATCAGCATGCCGAGCTTTTAGCCTCAGACAGCCATCTGAGTGGCTTCTCAGTCCAGACATCGGTGAGCTGTCTGTCTAATAGCTCCTTTGCCCTCCCTACATGCCACCAAATGACTGAAGTCACATCAGAGGGCTGAAAAAGCAATAACCTCCCCCGGCCTTGCCCAAATGATCTCCAATACCAAAGCTGTGGAAAAAAAAGCAGGAAGAAAACATTCTCTATGTTTTTCTTCTTCAAAGCTTTTTTTTGTTTCTCATGAAAACAAAGCTGTAAACCACAAGGGTGAACCCTGTGAGTGAAAACTAAGGTTCAGCTGATATGTGTATTTGAAAGCCAGAGGCCATTAGGCCGGTTCCATATCAAACGTCTCCTCCAAATGTGTGTTCATTAGCAGGGAGAAAAGCCTCAAAAACAGCATGGAGACTGGGACTGTGGAGTGTCCATTAAAAACATGTATAATAAAAAACAATGATCACTATCAGACGTAATCGTGCATACATTTGAATCAGCAGTACCTAACAGCTTCCTGTAGACGCTCTGGTAGAGTCTAATGTTAATTATACAATAAGTGTGTCATGAAAGCAAGTGCATCATACATCAGCTTTGGACCACAATGACCAGTCCAGACTAGATGTCAAATAAAAGACCAATATCAATCCCATTCATCACCACCCCAGTTTCACCATATGAAGGGCTGGCGAACAATTTGCAATTTCCTGTTGGCTCATTATAAAGACAGCATCATTTCCAAATAAACTGTTCAATCATCAATATCATGTCATACTCACCACTCTGCTGCTCTGACTACAATAAAGATAGGATGATATACGAGAGAACGATACCATTTTCATTCACTACTTGTCTCCAATCGCTGTTATTCTGCCACGATTTTTTTTGTTGTTGTTTTTTATTGCTGTTAAATGTGCCCTGTGGGGTTTTCGTGGAAACACACAAACGTTATGTTTACATTCAGTGTTGTGTGTGTCCTTGAGCTCTAACAAATGTGTTGACTGCCTTTCCTTCCTCTCAAAACATTTGGAAAGCCGATTATTTTTTAAAGTACTTTCTTATCCACCATTGTTTACACCCATGTTTACTTACAGTCTTCTTCATCCCTGCCTTTGTAGGTGCACTGCAGCATATTTTTGCGTGTTACCTCCACCTGTTGATCAGTGGAATGGTGTGAAACCATTGGCAGGATCGTGCATACTGAATTAAAACAGTAGCAGGTCAGAAAGCCGCGAGGCCTCTCACTAAAAGAATGTGGTGAATAATATTTGAGAATTTATTGTAGGTAAACGTAAGGCAGCAAGGTGAGAGGAGCTGTTACAGCAAGAGAGAAACAGGAGAACGGCACAGATGGGTACGATAAAAAAAAAAAAAAAGAGACCAAGAGAGAAAGAGAGGCTGTTAAAAGTGGGAGAGATTGCATAAACGAGCTCTGCAGAGAGAATGAGAGAGCGGGGGGAGAGCGGGAGTAGCGCAAAAGAGTGGGATTAGCCTGAAAGTGAAGGATTAGCAGGGCTGAAAGGAGTCCCATAACGGAGAGCAGAGAAGCCAGCATCAACAAGACAGCGAGCAGATCGCTAGAGGGGTTAAGCCAACACAACTGGATCCCGCTAACAGATAGTAGAGAGCCACCGCCAGGAGGGAGCTACAACCAGCCGAGAAATTTAGATTCACCGCTGGTTGGAGAAATCGGCTCCCTTCGGCCTCATAGAGTGGCTTACTGTTGCGGGATGGGTGTGCGATGCTGGGCATGTGTTGCTGAAGCAGCTGTTGGTTTCTTCACATGTAGGATCAGACAAAGTGCACGCTGACTGCTAGTGACTGAAAGACCTAAGGAAAGCTAAAGAGCAAATAGCTAAGATACTTATTTAAGATATTCTACATGTATTTAAGAGGCAAAACTAAAAAAAACTGAAACAATCAGAAAGGCTTTCAGTGCTAATATCAAATTATGTTTATTAACCAAACTTACTTGGAAGGCAAACTGTAATATTGCCATTATCTGTCATAAGCATCCATCAAAGTTAAGAAATAGGCTTTCTGCTTCAAAATGAAGAGATAATCTGGCTAACCTGTCGGCTTGTTTACAACCTGTCTCATCATCAAACTGCTTTGTTTACCTTGTCCAGCAATTTTCTTTTGTGAGTACATGTTATTACAACTAGTTGAAATGGATGTCAAAACTGTAAAAATGAGACCCAAGTTGTAATTAAACAGAATTATGCCCGGTCCACAAAGTGACCATTAATGTAGATAAATGCTCCCTCAGAAAGGAAACCACAGAGTGAATCATTACTGGAAAGACATTAGCAGAACCATTTCTAACAGATGCATGTGCCAACGCATGCTGAAGAAGAAGAGAAACTACACAATGCAAATATAGTTTGATTCAATAATATTCTGACTATACAAAGAAAACTAATCTTTAGCTGTTCAAATTTGCAATTTATATTATTTTAGCCAGTTTTACATTTACAGGCAAAGGTTGGTTTAGCATCCAATCATTTGAGAGGTGTTTTTCTTTTTTGAGAATATTTAATGTAGAGAGAAACATCTCCAGTCAGCACAGCAGAACTAATTGCAGTATAGATGCAAGATGGAGGACTTCTACCATGGCTACCACTGCAGATACTATCACACAACAAAGCTGTTAGGTTTGGGATGCTTAACTGCTGATGCAAACAAGAAGGTGGAGACAGTGTTTGTAGCATATTTGTACATTTGCAGATAATTCCCACATCAAGTTAGTCCACCAACGAGTTAAAATGCAGAGGGGTGAAGGAGTGCATGGTGTCCCAGTGGTATAAATAGTCTTATTTGGGCCCCTTGTGGTGTCTTCAGAGAAATGTGATGAATAATTCTTAAGTTCATGTTGCAGTCATTGCACTAACAAACAGGCACACATATGCATGTCCACCCTTCCTACACACACATATACAGACTCGAGCAGCCAGCGTCACAAGAATATGCACATACATAAATACAAAGTCACACACATGTTGACACGTTCTGAATACGTCTTTATGAAATATGCATTAAATGCTGAGTATTAGAGCTTGAACTGCATGCTGTAATGGCCACCCACTGAAGTCTGGGGCTGTGAAATTTCAAAGTTGCTCCTCTGAATGAAAACTCTCGGAAATTATTTGACAGAACTTTTCTTCAAAGACACATTTGATGGCGTTTAAGTTTTGCAGATGAAGTGAGGCGGCGGGTGGGGGGGGGGGTTGTGGAGAGGAATCGAGAAAAAGACATGGTTCTATGGTCGCGCAATGCTTTATGCTGCATGTCAAAATGTCCACGAGCTGATGTGGATATCACGTTGAACGCACATGACCAAACAACGTTTCGATAAATGCTGCTCTCTTTCATGAGCATTTACAAAATCCATAGAAATGGGGCTCTTTCACCCTGTTTGTGTTACTGCAGCAGTGTTGCACCACACTCAAACTGCATGAGGCCCCCAACATGGTGTTGCAACTTCTACCTTGATTGAGTCAGATTCTTTCATTCAAAATCTAATTGACCTTGGCTTGGCTGGATTTGAAGCAACTTCTCCTCCCATTGCTCCTTAGATTCATCAAGTGAGTGGAAGAGACTCTCCTTCCAAGAAGAATGGCATCAGTAGTCCTATATAGCAAGTGCCCCAAAACGGCATCTGTTAACATTAAAGTCCTCTATGACGAGAGCAAATGAGGAAGTCCTTATTTGACGTTATTATAGAGCCACAGACTCTGTGTGGGGAGGAGGTGGATAGATGCATCAACAAAATGCCAGACTTTAACACAGGAGCTGTTTTAACCCAAACCACAATCTTTCCCTAACCTTAACTAAGTGCTCATTTTAACCCAAACCATGATCTTTCCCCAAACTTGACCAAATCAAACCTTAACCATACTGTTGTTGCATTATAAAACAGATCATAAAATTCACATCATTCTCTGTTCTCAATGAGCCCTCCTCACCTGTATGGAAACGTCTGCGTCAATCTGCATGTTCAAATGATTCAGGTATCATAGAAATAGCTTTTATTTTATTTCTTTAACATAGATGTCACCATTCGATGCATTGTACCGGAGTTAGCTTAAAGCAGCAGTAGTTAGCTGCTGTACTTCAACCAATCAATATCAATAAGATATGGGTCTATTTTCAGCTTGCAGTGCAGGCCAGTGTGTAGCAGATAGCGGCACATAAGCATTAGTTGTGCTTTGACTAGACTGCTATCTCAGAATATCCCCTGTGAAGAGGTCTGTGCTCAGCATCAGGTGATGATCAGCTGTACCTTGAATGTACTTTATGAGCTCCGTGTTACAGCATAACTAGCATTGCCTAATATAGCAAAAGCATACTGTCTTTTCCAGAGTAAAAGTAATGTGTTAAAATAATAAAATGAAAAAAGAATCACTTAAAAGATGACTTCTTTGGAAGAGGTAAGTTGGACTCCATTAACCTTTTCAATAAATTTCAGATTATAGAACTGGCTATAACCACAAGATGGACTACTGAAGTCCCTGACTTCGTGTTGTAAATGTCAACCTAAAGGGTCATTTCACAAATAAACAAAAACAATTTGTCAGCTTTAGTGGTATCTAGCCATACAGATAGTTTTGGTTTGTATTCTGCCACCTTCATACATTGGATTGGATGTGAATGCTAACAGCTTTGAGCAGAACAAATGCTGAATTTTTTAAATGTTGGATTTTGGAACTTTTAAATGTTTTGATCTTTTGAAATGTCATTTTTCAGTACAATGCCGCTCACTTTCATTAGTGGCAGAAATCTTAGATATCCTAGAACCTACTGCTGCATAGCAACCGTATACAAGCGACTTACAGCCTCCTGTCTCCAACTTACTATAAATCAAGCAAGTTAATTAATAGCAATTTGTGTTTGCTAATGGTGTGTAGCCAGTCAGAATGATGAAAAGGAAACTTGCCTTTCCTGCCAGCCTTGTAGGGATGGAAATGTTCCCCCATAAGAATTGGTCTGCACAAAATCGGACCTTTTATTTCAAGCGTTTCTTCAGTCTAGTTCTGTGCATCTGACGGCCACATCAAACCAAAGCAACAGTGCGTTTCAAACCAAGCCAAATGCACTCGAGGTGAGAATGGTGTCCTACATCTGAGTGTAGCTCTCATGCTGGAGAAAGTGTGCAGTGATGTTTAGTATGTCAACACACACACACACACACACATGCACACACTTCTTCGGGGCTCAGGAGATGTGAGTGCAGGTGTCGTCAGAAAGCTTTCAGCTCGGTGAATGCACTGGAGGATGGCCAGATATAGATACGGTTCACACACACACACACACACACATACTCACACATATTATATGTTCAAAGAAAAAATAAAAATTACATAAAAGAGGCATTATTTTTAAAAATGACCAACAGTTTGAGAACTAGAAGGGGATTCTGACTTTAATCTGTTTTTAATGTATCATTTCTATATTTTTCTATCTTTTTATTTATTTATTTGGGCTTAGGAGTGGAAATCAACATCTGTCTCATTTCATTTCCTTCCTCACTGGGCAGCCTCCACTTTTCTCTGTTCCACGTTCTCTGTTTGTTTGCCTCTTTTTCCCTCACTCCAACTCCCTAAATTAAAGAGGCTTTTAGCTCTCCAAAGAGAGAGCTGTCGGCCCAGCTGTCCACTTATTAAACAAATTGTCAGCACACACACACACACACATGCGTGTATGCTCACACAGACGTCTCTCTCTCTCTCTGCTTTTCTCTCTATCTGGCCCGGTAATTTGAGAAGGTCAAGTATGTGTTGCGGCAGCCTCACATATGCCGGGGGATCCGTGAATTACAGCCGTCCAGTAGGGAGCCGAGCTGCCCAATCAGACAATTAACTCAGCTCCGTAAAGGCCAGTGCAATTTCCTCTTGCACACGTATTCACACACACACACACACACACACACACACACACACACATATACACTCACTTACATGCATGCTTGCAGTGCACTACTTGTAAGGACCTTAAATTGACTAGATTCATTCCCAAACCAACAAACGTAATCCTAATTCTACACTTAAACCTGAACTCATTAGTTTCGGCACAATGGGAGCCTCATCTGACAGAAAAAAAAGCATTTGAGTTTGAGGTCTTCAAATGCTGAAAGGTTCAGTCGATAATAAAGTCAATGACTAAATTGCTGCATCCGGCTCCCCCCTGAAGGACGCAGCTCACAAAGCTGCCTAATGGTGCGATCAGGTGCTCCTCAACTTGTAAAGTCAGATATTTAAAAGTTTATGAGCAGGAAATTGCCCTTTAACAGCCGACTAATTGTAAATTCCTGTGATAAAACAGAGCAAGTGTCATGAGAAAGAAGTTGCGATGTGTCCCACTTACATGATGGCAAATACCGAACCATTTTAATGTTAAACTTATATTTTCTTTGAACAAAATATATATAAAATATTTCCTGGCTGCCAACAAGAACAAAGATTAGTGATTGTTAGTTCATGCTTGACTTACATTGTTTGAACCCAACAGCACCTTTCCATAAGTCCAGTTCATGTGAAATGTTGACCAGTGATCAATGTCTGCACGGCATTTGGCCATGCCGACATGCCACTTGTTACACACGCATTGGCGAGGGCAGGGAAACTCACTTAAAAGGAGTCAAGGCAGCATATGAAGCTGCAGGTATGGTGTTGAATCTCTATTCAAACTGCAGCAGGTAGTGAGGAAGCTTTTAGAGACTGAACAGTAACTTTTGGACCTGTTATGATGTACTGGGTCTAGAAATTTGGACTTGAGACAAAACAGATTGAGTTTTTTGTACCTCATGAAGGAGGAGGTGGCGAAGAGTTTCGATCAACTTTGGTGGAACCAGAACACTTCTTTTTGTACTTAGCCAATGAAGCATGCTATACACTTGCATTTTAGATGATAATAATGCCATGTCGGTGTCAATCCTTGCTTATTTATTTGTTTTTTGTTCTATAGTCTTCAGGATGTGATTGTTAGAGAGACGTTTCTGCTCTTGCTTGGTTTTTACCTGGTTACATGAAGGTATCTCTCTTATACTGAGCTCCAATTGGCACAAAAATGTGATATATATGATATACAGTATATTTAATATTTTTCTGAGGATGGTTCGCTTGGAGGTGGAAAAACTCTGACATCAGAAAGCCTGTAAACCGTGGGATCACAAAGGTGCTGCTTTCGTTCGTTTTGAAATACAGGGAAAGATTGTGCGATTTTAATCGTCAGTAGAGAGATCAGGCATGCCGAGCAGGTAATGGAGGAACCGAGCAAAGGGAAATGAGATGACGGGGATAAAGAAAGAGGAGGCAATGTCAGCAGGCGATGTGGCAGGAAATTGGGCAAATCTCCTATTTTTAGAGCATCTGATTACAGGGATCATATTCAATAAGAAAGCAACTGTTCACTTGTGTGGCCTGACAAAGGGGCAAATGAGACGTAGATGCACTGAGAGTTATGCGTGAATAGAAATTAGAGTGAGTGAAGGACTGAAAATGAGACAACACAAAAGAAATTATGCTATTTGAGCCACCAAGTGATTCAGTCAATTAAAAAGCTCACCCAATTCTGTTGCGACGAAAACGTATTCCACTGATACTTTCTTGAATATAGTGGTTGTAAAACAGCTCCTTCAATTAGCCCCACTGGTTCTGCAATTCCTATGTTCTCCAAATACTGCATGCATTACCATCGATTAACCTTGTACTACTTCAGGCAGGGATTCATATTTGGCATAAACATTATTATGCAGCGCACTAGAGAGGAAACTGAGGTGATGAATTAACTTCAAAAGTAAGGAAGGATCGGATGAGATAGTAAATCCATCATAGCTGTCAGTCTCTAATTGAACCACCAACGTTGGTTCAGTGCTGAAACACATTTGCACCGCAGATACACAAACACACGCACACACAGGTACCGTAATGTAATGTTAGGCAAGTTAAATTTAAAGGTAACCCATGGAGGTTTTTTCACAATTATGTTTACATTCAGTGTTGGCACCAAAATGCTTGTGTGCATCCTTGAGGGCTAACGAATGTGTTGAATGCATTACCTCCCTCATAAAACATTTGCAAAATCAATTTCTAAAAAGTACCTTGAAACCTGTCTTCTTCATTCTCGCTTTTTTCCTTACACATAATATCTGGGCACTAATTCTTACTGTCAATCAGTGGAATGGTGTGAAAACATCAGCAGAGATCCATGTGCTCAAACGTGTGCATGTGCATCACAAGATTCAGAGAAAACAGGGACCTGCTCTTCAAAACACTGCTCCATAGCACTACTAGTGGTCAGAAACTCCACAGGGTACTTTTAAAGAAGGAAATGAGAGACAAGTAAGGAAAATATGTTGAACAGAAGGGGAAGGGACAACAGAGAAATGCAAAGAGACAGGAAGGAAATGAAAGATAAAAAAGAAGAAAATAGAACAGGACAGCAAGGAAAAGGAAAGCAAAGGAGCAAAACTAAAAGAAAAAGAAAGAATGGTAAAGCAGGTTCTCACAGCAGGAACTGTCATGATGCACATCTCTAATTACAAAGTGATAATGACAATAAGTAGCAGATAGATGGCCAGAACAACCTCTGTACAAACCTACGACACTATACATTATTAACCTCCCTCAGACATCCTACTGTCACCTGTCTCACCCACCTTCTTTGTCGCCTAACATCAGGGTCCAGAAAGTAAGTAAACTGCTACAGTACATCTCCTCCCCTGGCAGGTTTACAGATGTGGGACAGAGTTTTAACAGCAGCTATCACAGAAATCACATGTTTTATTATAATTTCATAATCTGTTTACGCAGACATACCCAATTATCTTGTATCAAGATAATATATACTTCAGCATCTGTATAGCAACCGGACATGTTCATTTCTCTACTAATTCAGTGGATACAGATGCCTTTTTTTCTCTCACAAAAAACTAACTGCAACTATATACAAATGTGACTTCATTAACAAAAAGTGGGACACAATTAGTGTAATTAAAAACAAACCCATTATGGACAAACTGGGCAGTCAATTGCCATATTTTGTCAGCAGATGCAGCTGGATCCATAAATCTATATTATTTATCAGGAGGGAAGCCAATGATCTGCAGAGACAGATGATACAAATGCAGTATCATCTCATATTGCTGCCAGAAATTTTCAACTAAAATTATTTAACGGGCTAACAACCCAAATTCCTTTTTTGCTGTTGTTGTGGGAGTGCAGCAGGAAGACCAGTGAGACGAGGACTTCGTTCTGATACGAACTGTGTATTACATATGGTGAGAAAATCTTAGCGGTTTGTCTTGCTGAAAGTTTGCTGATCATTATGTGAAAATGTTTTAAAGGCTTCTGCATTACGATACATAAATTGCCAACATTTTAATATGTTCTACTTTTATTCTGTACAGGAGTTGTTGTAATTTTTCTGAATTGAATTCAGACTCATTAAATTCCCATCAGTTAATTCACTAAAGTACCAATGTATTTTTAGGCCTTTATTAGTGAGTTGTTGCGTTGTATAGAGATAACAGGCGAAAGGTGAGGGGAAGATCGGAAATGAAATGCAAAAAAGGTCCCTGGCTTGCACTTGACATAAGGACAATGTGGTTCACGGTCAACGCCAGGCTGCTCCAAGAGTTACACAGAGACAACACCAGCAGGAAGCAGTGAAGCTCAGTTTGTGTGGTGCCATCTATAAAATCCAAGCAGTGCACATGTGGTTTGGAACTTAGGCAACACATCTAAACAGCACAAACCTGTATCCATGGCAACTGATCCCTTACTAAGCTAGGAGCAGTGCCTGTGGTTGTAGGCCAGTTGTAGTTGAAAAGCAGCTACTGCACAGATACAACTGTTGTTTCGTTGTTCCATTATATTAGCTAATGTGTGAAACAGGTTTGTGTACAAGAAAACAGACGCCGCACCTGACTCACAAGCTAACAAGCTGACATTTGTAACAGCAGGTTGAGTGTTATTGCAGGAAAAATATGTATTTCAGACTGAGGGTCAAGACAGAAGTTAAGTGATTAACTTTTAACCTGTAATTAATCACAATCATGGCAAATATGGGGCAATTATGTCAGTAAGTAACTTTGACTAACGTGCTGCAGAGGACTAACACAGCTGACCTCTGTGTGTGTGTGTGTGTGTGTGTGTCAAGGTGCTGACATGCAAGCAAAGATGCTCGCTGCTGTTAATGGACAACTAATATCATGAGTGAACGGTAAAAGTAGAGGGTGCTTCGTGAGCAGATGGAAAATCAATAGCCTATTAGAGTGTACAGGGCAGGAGGGACACGAAAGGGGGAGGGGGAGGAGGGGTTGGCGATGAAGGTGAGGGGGGTGAGTTTGAGGATACGGACGAGGAGTTGAGGCCGAGGAGAGAAGGAAGTGGGTACATTTGTTCTAGCCTTTTCAAATCCTTATCCGAATCTTTCTCATGGATGTTTTTTTTTTGTCTTTGTTAAGAAACATTAACCCCGAACATAACTGATTACAGTAACAGCTATGAGATCCTTTGTAGTACACACACACACACACACACACACACACACAATAACATAACACCCGCAGATGTTCATGTACTAATTAATTTCTCTGTTATTTTTGTTTAATTGCTTTGGCAATACCTTTCATCTAACATTCATTCCAATAAAGCACAGTGGATTGAACTGAAAATAGACACACACACACACACACACACACATAGATAGACAAACAGCATTTTCATACACAGCAACCGAGATCCACTATTAAAAGGTCTTGTAGCACACACGCACACCGCTTATTGCTGTGCGCTAGTTATTTTTATGATTTCTATTCATTATGGGATGCTTTGACAAAGGGATTCATCTAACGTTTTTGTACCAATAAAGCACAGCGAGTTGAACCAAATAAACTGAAATGAAGCTGAAATGCAGACTGTGTGTGAGACGGAGAGGAAACGAGAGCGAAAGCTTGAGGGTAGCAGCGATAATGAGAGGAGAGTCCAGCGTCTCTGTGTGTCCACGGTAGCCTCTAGCTGGCTATTAGTAGTTGCGGTACAACCACAAGGCCCTGTGACAGTCAATTAAACCTCTTTATCTGGGATGCCTGCATCTCTGTCTCCTCTTCCTCCTCCTCTCTCCTCCCTGGCACTCTTTTCATGCCCTTTCCTTCAGGTTTCTTTATTCGCCACTTTATTCTTCCTGCTTTTCAGTTCCTTGTCCTTTTTGCTGCCGCCTCCATGAACTCCAAATAAGCTATGTTCTCAAAAAAAAGAAAAATCCTCCCAACGGCAGTAGCTTGGCGAATAGCCTTAACAAGATGGCTCTGGGTTTGCGTGAGCGTGTGTTGTGATGATATGCCTTTGGTCTAACTGCTATCTAGAAACCGTGTTTTCTCTTAAGGCGCAGCACTGGCTGTTTGTGAAGTCAAACTGAGGCTAAGTGTCTTGCCTTTGGTGACTGATGGACTTGCTTACTGTACAGTATGATAGAAGACAAAGACCCATGGTTCAGTCAAGGCTGTTTATAAACCAAATTAATTATTTGTTCAAATGTGAACTCACACAGATTTTAACAAATGAAACTTCACCAAACATAGTATATAGCATTGCTGTATTTTGTGTGATGTGTGTCATGTGAAATGGTTGCGAGTCTTGCGCAGCACAAATCAAGTGCTGAAGTAAACGACTAGCTTGAGGAAAGTCTTGCAGCTTAAGAGCAATAAGTTTTTGTCAGGAGTTGGCGGAGACCATATCAGAGCAGTGAATGTCCAGAATCATGACTCCAATGAAAAATGTGTGTTGCTTTGTGTCTGCTGGATGTGCAAGTAGGCAATTGCTTGCTAAAACATTAGCCTGTTTTGTAGTCTTTCAGCTACCTTACCAAAGCTCACTGAATGTATGTTGAATCGGGTTGAAAAAAGTTAACTCTGCAAAATGTACCGATGGTGGAATTTTGTAACACATTTAACCACCTTTTGTTGGAAGTTCAATGACAGAACATTAGCATAACCCCATACAGAAAACCTGGGAGTGTAATACTATGGTGTACACTGATATAATGATTACTGCTGTGACTCTACAGAAAATCCTGTCTTGTAAACCTCAGTGCAGTGTTTTGGCATCTGAGCCTTCAGACTCATGGATCTGTTACCCAAACCCGGCATCCTGGATTGTGTTTCATTGTTTCTTTATTGATGACCCTTGGTGACCCCTTCAGAATTTGCCACAACCCACAGTGGAAGATGACCCAGACTTTGAAAAATAGGTTGCTTATAGCATTACATATATGGAACTGATGCATGTACTACATTTCATTAGAGCATGATTTAGTTCTGTACACACATATTTTTATGAAATTATTCTGTACTGACATTGTCTAAACTCATGAAAAGCAAATGAGAAACCTAAAATCAGTTTTATATTTTTAAAGGTGGGTAAAAACTGAGGTAAAGTCAAAGAGAGGAGAAGGTTGGCCATACAGCAACTGAAATCACAGAGAACATCATAATGGACAAAAAAGGAGCTTCTGAAGAGTTCAGAAGAATCGTCGTATGTGGTGTAAATAAGCAGACGCTCCATTTCCGAGCCGCTATGGCCTCATTAAGCAGATCCTTCAATGTCATATGGAGAAAGCAATTAAAGAGAGAAAAAACAGCAGTTGCACGCTGAATGGAGCTTACGTTTTTGTCATCTGCTCTCTACGTGATGCATCAATATTGTCCACCTGTTTGTTTCATTACATATTTATTGTTCATTTGATCAGCACCACACAGGTTGTCTATGGAACGACCGTAACAAGTATTCATGCTGTTTCCACATTTTGATTGGACGCCACAGGATTATTGTTATTATTAGTATTGGTTTTTAAGTGCCATTAAGTGACGTACTTTCAGAGGCTTTTACACCCTGGAGGGAAAACACAATAACTAGCAGTCATTATTGTGGTATTTTGCATTATTTTATAGCATGAAAAGAATCGAACACAGGTCTGCTGAGCATTATCAAAAAGGTGTCTACATCTAGAAAATGACATTAACTGAGCGTTTCAATTGCGTTTTTACAGCCGTAGACGGTGTCACAAGTCTGACTTCAACAACCAAGACAGTGAGGGAGGAAGAAAGTGAATAGCAGACAAAATGCGACAGAATACATCAAAAACACAATGACGCAAACCGGAGTGAGCTGACGTTTCTGTCTGTGTTTTCCTGCTTTATCAATCCTCCCTTCTCCTCCCTCCTGTCTCCCGGCCTCTGCGGTAGGCTGGCCGCTGTGACGCTGGGTTGTCACAACAGTTATGATGTTGCAAGGTGATCGGTGCCTTCAGCTTCTCCGAGTCACAGAGCAGAGAGGGAGGGGGAAAGAGAAATACAGGCATGGAGGTGAAGAGTTGTAGCAGAGGTAAAACAGTCTAGAAATAAGGTTAATTTGCTGTTTTTAATACATGTATGTTACCAGGAAGAGGAAGTAACATCAAACTAATGTAAACTTTATGAACTGCTGAAGATAAGTTGTTTTAATGTACCCTTTATATTTGGTGAGAGGCAAGATGAAGGCAGGTCAGAGAAGCTGGTGGTAGTGGGAGCAAGAAAGAGGCAAGGAAATGGAGGGAAGACAAAGGTTGAAGGAGGACAACAACAAAAAAAGGGTGCGTGTTTTTCAGTAGACTTGAAGTTGCTGACCTGGAAGGACTTCCACATGGCAACTCTCAGCCAGAGGCCATGAGTGTGTCTTTGTGTGCGGCTGAGGTGAGTGTGTACTTGATCATAGCGTGAGCAACCATCAACCTGCAGGTTGAGTCGCTCACTCTCCCCACAGCAGGATCACGCTTTCTTCCAAAAATCCGTAATATAGATCATAAATAATAAAATAAACAGACAGTTCCTGTGTGGATCACAACCTCACAACTACACACCTAAAGTGAAGAATCACACTGCTCACACGGAAAGAGCCATATTCAGAATTGATACGATGATATATTTAGTGATTTTTTCAGCAAAAATGTTGAAATGCTCCTTTAGTTATGTTATTAATTACGTCATAGTCAATACCTCTCAGTTAATCAGTCTGCTGTGCCAAGTTGAGCACAAACAGAGTTATACTTGTAACTTCATTTGTTCTGAGTAAACATTTCAAATGGAGTAATGGCCTCTGAAGATTCTTTTGGCATCAAGCTTATTGCCAAAACACAGACTGTAACAGTCGTGGTAATGTGGATCACCGGTCGGAGAGAAGATTGCCGCCACATGTGAGTCAGAAAACCTACGACTCACGATGGATGGAAGGATGGATTATCATGCGGATAAAACCCTTTTGCACGGATGAGGACCCAGACGAAGCCCTCATAATGGAAGTTACTGTGGATGCTGCATATGAAGATTTTGCCACTGAGTTAAAATAAGGAAAGTTAAATTGCATCTGGAGCTAGCCAATCAAAGTGCTTCATTAACAAGGTCGCTGACTTGGCACAGTCTGTTGGAGCAACTATAGTCAGTTGAAGTGGTGTATGCGTTCTGAGTAAATGTTTTAAATGGAGTTACGGCCTCTGAAGATTAATTGCCAAAACATAGGTTGTAACAGTGGCGGTAATGTGGATCACGGGACAGAGGACACATTCACCAGGAGGATGCCATAAATCATAACATCAACGCGCTTGTTACTAAGATATTGCACTTTCCTGTCCACTGACACAAGTTTTTTAAATCTTTGTTGCATTTTCAAAAGCATTTTGCTCATGCCTTTGTGTGCATTCATTTCTAGAACATGGGTGGAAAGTTAAACAGGCACCCTTTGCAGTGGGTATTAGCAATACATATAAAATCATAAGCTGACTTATTTTAAAACAGCCTGTGTTTCTTTACTGTATTTGGAATTTTTCTCAATGCCATGCTTTTACAATCTTTGGTTTGATTATGCAGTTTGCAAAGCATTTTGCTACACTAAAGCAAGCTACAATGTCATCCATTAGCACAGGAATTTAAATGCAAATTCTTGCAAATTGTATTTGCATACCATTCCAATGCACATTACCATACACTGCAGTCGGACTCTACTGGACTTATTACATTTCTCATCAGCTCCAAGAAAAATGGAAGAGAGCAGCTAGAAGAAGTTGTTATTTATATAAATATACTCCTCGAAGAATAACATTACATTCAAAGTTGCATAGCTTATCATTAAAAATAAGAGAACAGAGCATGAGTAAGTATAAATATATTTAGAGATAAAGCCCGATTAACTTGGACCACCTCTAAATTCACAGTGTACAGTATTTTGTGACCAGCAGTGTGTAGTGCAGCTGTGGCAGGATTAGGAGAGAAGTATCCTTAGGTCAGGTGTAGTAGTCTATGGGGGACTGACAAGGGACGGCTACAACATGCAAGACTGTTACATTAGGCCAAAGCATGGAGCCAAGCTAGCATTAGCGCAAGCATGTTAGCTTGCTTACTGCCAGCCGACCATCATTCTGTAGGTCCGACACAGTGTGATTTTATTTTATGGTATGAAATGGTTCATTTCTTGAGATTTTTCTACAAAAACTTTTGTTTGGGCCTCCTCATTATCAGATTGTGTAATTTCCCTCCCAGGTGTCAATGAAGTATTTCTGATTCTGATTAGGCCACACGAGAAAATAAAACAACATGAGGGAAACTTTTGTGATAACTAAACTGTAAAACAGAAATGGCGTAATTTATTCAGTAGGGAGTAAGGGATCCTTTCAAAACCCTGCCTGTACCGTCACAGCAAAGCACGTCACCTCACCAATAAGCACTGCATTGTGGGGATCTGTTACACTTTCTAGAAATGAATGCAGGCTGGTAAAACTCTGATCACCTGTTGAATTCACTAACAGATGTAAGCAGATGAAAGGATACGTGACTGTCTTTGGGGGGATTTTTTTTAATTTTTATTAATGACTGTACATAGCTATTTAAAAAGGTATCAAGCAGCATTTTGCAGCATAACGTGTGTTTGAACATATGTGGAGGGAATATAAAGTGTAAAATATTTTTATTTCTCTCTCACTCTCTCACTCCACCATTACCTCTTTGTCTCTCTCTCCCTCTCTGTATAGATTATACATGTGGCAGTGATGAAAGCCTCTATACGGACTAGTTTTCTCAGGCAGCATCATTATTAGATGAGCACAGGCTCATTTTAGCTTGGAGCCTTCTCTAGTCTGTTCACACCAATGCAACATTCATGCGTGTGTGTGTGTGTGTGTGTGTGTGTGTATATATCTGGCTATCTTGTAGTGCACACAGTGAGCTGATGGCTCACGACACCTGCACTCGCATCACCTGAGCCCTCAAGAGGGATGTGTGTTTGCATGTGTGTGTGTTGAAATATTGAACATCACTGCACACTTTCCTTCAGCAGGAGAGTTCGGGAGCTAATTTCAGTTGTGGGACATCTTTCTCACCTGTAGTGCATTTTTTGTTGACTGTTTTGCTTTGGTTTGGCGTAGGGATACAATTCAAAACTCCAGTGAAGAAATTCTCCAAATAAAAGACAGAAATCTTATTCCAGAACCAGAATCGTATTGTATCGTATTGTTATTCTAAAATTACCATTTCTATTTTTCCGACATGTCTCACATTGTCAGAAAAATTCCCTCAAACAAATTGCAGAAGGAAACAGCCATCACCAGATATATGGAAGAAACAATTTTGACTTTGACTCTTATATTTAAAAATAAGTGATTTTGTGACAAAGTTTCGGGTTTCGGATATGGATCGAGTCATTTTGCAAAGCTTTGGACTTGAGTTCAGGTAATCTAATAAGAAATGTCTCTGTGACCAATACGCTTGGGACTTTAGTCTGGCAAGCTAACAGTCAGGAATGGATGAAATAAAGCAAAAATATAGCTTTGGGAAGAGTTTTCGCGATAACATTCAGGTTTAATCATGTCTGGTCTTAAAGTTGTGGGTTCATGTCTCCGTTCCAAGCCAGCTGAGGACTCTGATAAGTCATACATATCGTTTTATGTGCCCAGGTTTTGAGATACCTTCAAAATGTCCCCCTCTATATTACAATGGAGGTTCTTGGTGACGTTCCCAAATTAACATGTCTTTGCAGAAACTATATCCTGACTGGTCTGGACATACATCACTGTGAACTGTTTTAATTGGAACTACTTTCTACTGCAGAAATTGTGTCTTTAAAAACTGTTGAAAGTATGCCCTGTAGATTATTAGGGGCACTAAATCATGTAAAGAAATGCTGTGATGTCTCAGAGACAGAAACCACAACTATGTACATGGCTGTACATTTTTTTCAATAATGTGGATGAACATCATATTATATATATGTACTTTGAGGAATTGAATGAATTGCCCAATATCCCAGCAGGAGAAACTAGTATAAACAGGAGTATTTTACAGTCCATCAGCTGGTCTATACAGGATGACCATGTGTTTCAGACTTGGCACTTCAACAAGGACCTAATGGAAACCCTAACTTTTCCTCTTTCTGTTTTCTCCTTTCACTTGGAGAGAAAGTCAGACCCCCCCCCCCCCCCCCCCCCCTGCACATCCACCCACACAGCACACGCTCTCACACCATTGCCTGGAGTGTGCAGGGGAGCAGGCAGGAATGTCACAGCTATTACAAATCCTGTTGTCTCTGTCTCTGGGACAACAGCAGCCACCCAATTAACCTTTTGTCTGAAGGTACACACCCACGCACACACAAGCATACACACACACACACACACATAGACACACCACATATCAAGAACATTTCATTTGAAAAGGAGGCAGCGCTGCAGTCTCCCATTCAATTTGCTGTTATCTCCTGAAAGAGTTTATGTTGTAGACACTGCCTTTCCTTTCCGTTTATGTTCTCTCTTGTCACCTCCTGTCAGTATTCTGACAAGAAATCAGGAGATATAGTGTAGACTACTCCATCAGCAGATCTACAGAACAGAATACATCAACTTTACATACATCAACAGTTTGAAAACAATTTGCGGTGGGTTCGTCAATAATTTACTGTAGCTTTTGTGCATGCTGATATTTAACACTTTTTTGTTTGCTTGTTCATCACAGGAGCACTTCAGTGCCTAAATACTGCGTACTTGCAGAATACGATGTACTACATGTTATCAGAAATCAGACCTAAATGCAAGCATGCAACATTTAATCAAAATGCAAACCTGGAACCTGCTATCAAAAATGGTTGACAACACAGATAGTAACTCAACAGCAGCTAAATATGTTATTAATGCCCTATATTGTCACACACACACACACACACACACACACACACACACACACACAAAAGCAGACTGAGCAGGGTGTGGTAGAAATGTAACAGCAGAGGTGGCCAAACGCCCCAAATGTACATCAACTCATTTACAAACGCACAGGCTAGATGCTTTCTTTCTGCCAGTGATGTGAACATGCCCAGCTGTAGGGTGTCTACTCCACCAGCAGGACTTTCCTGCTCAGCCTCCATGTGTATGTACAGTATAGCGTTTTCCAGGCCAATAAAACTCCATCAATTTTTCATTAAAGCCGTCATTTATTGTCATGGCTGTGGTATTCCCTCAACTGCGGCTTCTGTGGTCGTTCCCCCTTGTTGAGGCAAGTTCCGGCTGTCAGCTAGTGTTACATCCTCCCTCACCCCCCCTCTTCCCTCTCCCTCTCTCTAAAAGGGATTATGTCCATCAACGAGATTGCTTTTGCATCAGATCAGCAGGACAGCTAACAGTTTTTGTCATCTGGCGTGTGTGTGTGTCTTTGAATATGTGTATTTGTGTGTCTGCTGGTACATCATAGTTTCTATTTGATAAACACGCTAAGCCAGTGTAAATGTGTGCTGGGGAGTCAGTGGGTGACTCCCCTCCTGACTGACTCAGCTGCCTGTCCATCACCTTCACGGGACTGCGGCCAAGTCCTACATTTTATTCATATTACTATTGAAACACACAGTGACACACATGCGGCAAACATTATCCACTTTAAAACAGAGTAATCTGCTTTCGTGGAAAATGAATAGAAATTACATCATAACTCAGTTAAAATCATGACTTGAAATTTATAGTAAGGACATGAATAAATCCACCAGCAAGGTTAAATAAATCATCTTATTTCCAACACAGTTTGCCTATTTTCTTGTAGAAAATTTCTCTCAATCTGCTGAGTGACTTCTGACTCATTTCTATAAAGAAGACTGAATCAAATGGAAATAAACATTACTGTATCTTCAAATAAGCCAAGTCCCGCAGTGTTCAGAAATTAGTAAAGAAAATTGATTTGAACGGACAACAACTGATATTATTTTTTTAAATTCAATATGTGACTGAATGGCTAAAGAGGGGTTATTATCTGCAGTCCTGATGGTCAGTACTGGCCAGTGTGTGTCATTGTGTGTTTGTGTGTGTGTGTGTGTGTGTGTGTGTGTGAATGTGTATTAAAGAGGCCATTCAGCTGAACACTGTGGTCCATGTATTGGAGTGGAAGTCATCATCATCTGCTACTTAATTTTTATGTAGAAGTAACATGCTGGATGAGTGTGTGTGTGTGTGTGTGTCACATCAGTGTCATGGTACAGGAAATGGAACAGGTGCTCTGATGGGCCGACAGCTGGTAAGGTTAGTAAGGACACACTTAGTGCTCACAGAGGAGAACACACACACACACACACACACACACACACACACACACACACACACAGCGGTGCATATGAAACTACTTCTGCTTCTTTGTATTGTCCTCTGTGTTGCTTGGCGTTACTATGAGACTGAAACCCACAAGTTAACAGCCACGATCAATTAAGCTGCAATTGTATTACATAGCTGCCCTGAGAAATACACAGTATGCATCCTTATTCTACCCACACACACACACACACACGCTCACACACAATCACACGCGTGCAGCTGGTGCTAACAATAAAAAGCATCCAGAGACTCTTCTAATTGCACTATCCAGCAGATCATTAAGTGAAGATTGCATTCTGCCAGCAGAGATTCAAAGAAAGAAAGAAGTTCAATTAGGTAAGAAGGAGAGCAAGATAGAAATGAAGAAAGAAAATGAAAGACCATCAGCTATCCATCTTAACAAGTCATTTCGTCCCAGTTTTAAAATCTCATTTCTTTACAAGTGAAAATGCTATTAAGCTGCAATGATTTGTCGCGTGTTGCAGAAGCAGAGCTGAATAAGATTTGATGTATCGAAAAACTCAAAACTGTTATAAAAATGATTCATATGAACACTGTCCGATCTGCCACCTCCACTGTAAAGGTTTGATTATTGATTTGTTGATTGATGGTTACGAAATGAGGCAGGAGATGGTATACGAACAAGGGGTCAAAACAGACACCTTCAACAGCCAAGCACCCACAACAACCTTAAAAGGTTTTGTGGCACAGATGTGTTCAAACAGAAAAGCACAAAGCAGATTTTTGTTCATGTGGATTTGACGGCCCCGCTTTCCAAGCAGATGTTTCAAAATAAAAACCTACCAGGAGCAGGAGGTGCAATGCCCGTTGAGCCTTTAATGTGAAAAATGTGTGCCGGAAGCGTTATCATTGACAGTAGCTGAACACTGATCAAAATGGGAGCAAGTGGAAATAATTATTGAAGAGTTTGAAGTTTGTGTTGATTAACAGAAAACAGCATCGACAGCAAATTAAAACAGGAGAAGTTCAGAAAACAGAGGTTTCTTACTAAAACTTAGTAGAATATACTATTTTAGGGGAAATTAGGAATGAAGACCTCATTTATGCCTGTTTTAAAGAAGATTTTAAGAATGATCGTTGAAGAGTACACTGATTGGACTAACCAGTAGATTCGCTTGGTAAGAACATAGATATTTGGTGAAATAACGCTCACTTGAGACCGTATATGTGAGGCTTTTCATACCGTGGCCACCTACAGCTGCCTGTACCGTTTGAAATGGGCTGCTCAAACTATAGTGAAAAGACTGAGGAGTGGATCGTCTGCCTGGTTATCACATGTCAGCTCCAGCAGATGGCTCGCCTGGAGCGAGAGGAGTCGATGATGCCGCACATCGCTGAAAAACAACCAGTTGTACACCAGAAACAGCCAGTTACACCACCATGGTACAACGTGTCTGGGTGTCGTATGACTGACATGATGTGTGTGTGTGCGCAGAGAGGGAGATCATCAGCCGTCATCACCCAGCCCTCTGCCTTAGCTAAAAATATAATGTGTGTGTGTGTGTGTGCTCCAAGGTCCAGTACATTGTATTTATTAGATCTATGGCCAAGGCCTTGGCCTATACATCAACCTGGCCAGCCCTTCATAGCCAACGCTGAGGTCATATATCTACTGTGTGTGTGTGTGTGTGTGTGTTCGTGTTTCTGTGTATGCTTGTTTGGCTACACTTCTACACAATTTACTCACGGTGCAGAGGCACTGAGACTGTTATGGCCCCCTCAGTGGCTATAACCAACACACACACACAACCCTTTTACACACACACTGCGCTGCTGTGGGTTGTTGAGGAGCCCCTTGTGCGCTCTTTTAGGAAAATGTGTTATTGAAACCATGGCTTTATGGTGGTTGTTGGTCTCACCAATGACCACACACACACACACACACAAAGCGGTATCTGTCATTCACGGCCAATGAAAGACATGGTGTGTGTCTAAGTGTTAGGCTAATGGCCCTGCATTGCCCACCATGATAGCAGCTGGCACAACTGTCTGTGTGTGTGTGTGTGTGTGTGTGTGTGTGTGTGTGTGTGTGTGCCCATCTTACTATGATCTATTAGTGTTTTATTCTGCTTCTGAAAATGTTAAAGGTGGCCATGAGAGCACTCTGAGTGATTTTCTGCATATTAGCTTTTATTTTCTGCCTCAGAACTGTGAGCAATAAACAAATTCTACCCAATAAAATCCATCTGGGGAAAACAAAAGACTGAACAAAGGTACTCCCCCCCTCCCTAAAACCAGTCTCTCATTAATTATCTTTGAAGAGGGTCAAAATCTGATGCAATGGTGTCGCAGGTTTTAGTCTTAAACTCTGAACTAATCTGTTACAGTAGGAAACTCTTATACTGTCACATTTATTGTAGCTGTGCAAAGGTGCCACAAAAAACAAGAAAGAAACAGGAAAAACAATGAAATGCAGCAACGGACAAAACGCTCTCAATTTGAAAGTGGATTTCTTAACAAAACAAGGAGAGTCTGACGTTTTTATGACGCACTATGATGTCTTCACAAACTCCCACAATGGAATGAAAACAAGCGGCGTCAACGGCATGTAGACCACTTTCTGCAGACAATCCCACAATGCAATGCATTTTTGCTTTTATAGCTGCTAAGATCACTGCTGTGTGACACTGCACCTGATGATGCAAAATGATTTATAAGTGCAGGAAGAAGGGAGGGGTGAATGAGTGAACAGACAGAGCTCCAGTCTGTGAGGAAGGTTGCTGATTATTGGTTAGGGGAAAACAAAGTGAAAAGGTCAAAATAAATAGATAAAAAACATGTTCAGTTGTGTCCAATATAAGACAAGTGTATCTCTGTGAAGAAGTTGCTAGGCAATGGTAACACTTTGAAAAGTGCCTGTTTGCAGGTCATATATCTACTGTGTGTGTGTGTGTGTGTGTGTGTGTTTGCCCTTATGGCAGTTTTAAGCTCCTCTGGACATCCTGCTGTTTTGATATTGAACGATGTCCATCAATTCAGTGGATTTTCAGCATTTCACTCTTGCTAAGGTGATGTCTGGACTGAAGCAAGGCCCTGTGGGAGTACTGCTTAGTGATGTTTGTGCAGAGACTTCAATAGGCGTCAATTTGCAAGGGCCTGCTGTTGGGACGTGTGTGTGTGTGTGTGTGGGGGTGAAGCTGTTTATTTGCTGTTTTTCCTCACATTCCTGGAGAGGTTTGACAGCAAGTCTCCAAAGACACCATGCCGCCTCTTCCTCCTCCTCCTCCTCGTCATCCTCCTCCCCTCCATACATCTCCTTCCATTTCTCGCTTTTTTTCTTTTTTCAACCATTTCACTCTCTCTTTCCGTCTTCCTCTATGAGCCGTCATTTGTCCCATCCTCCTTCTCTCTCTTTCTCTCTGTGCTTCAATCTTTCTTTCCCAGCATGCAACAGGGATCCAACAGCGAGATCTCATCTTTGAGTTCGTATTCATTGACAGTTCCATGTGGAGCCTCACAGCTCCTTCTTTCTGAGACAGAACAACAAAATCTGCTCCCCATCTGTGAGTGTGTGTGTGTGTGTGTGTGAACCCCCCCCCACCACCCCCGTACACATGTGGCTACGTGTTTGGCTTAGACTGATATATGGATTTGCCAATATTGGCCTTGAATTAAAAATCAGATATCAGCCAGTCAGAGTGAGCTACCTCTGATATGACGCCGGATCTCTGCAGACTGCAGCCCGTCAATACGTTTTTATTATTTCATACCAGATGTCTGAGCTGAGAAATCACTCCTGTGTACTGTGAGGGGATTTTCGTCTTCACTTCTGAAAAATTGGCTCACCAAGCAGCTGCTCGCCTACCTGAAGTGGCTATAAATAAGCTGTTTTCATACCCTCTGATTATTTTTAATGCTTTACTGAATACTTTATTTTTTGTGGCATTGGAGCATGAAAGTGGTCAACTGTAAATGTGGAGGTTAAAACCCAACAATCAATGGGAAAAGCCAGACGTGCATAATATATTCTCTCCATGAAGGTATGGAAGCACATGTGCAAATGACACGGTGGCCATGGCAACCACCTGGCACCACAGGCGCTCCCACACCTGTGTGTAAGGTAGGAAGCTGGGCTACAATTGGGTGTCAGTTGTCACCCATTTAAGGCAGCTTCATAACAGACGTGTGAATGAGATCTTATTGGCTGAAAGGCGGATTGAGAGCACTTGTAAAAAGCTGAGTTCAGCCTGTGCTGAAAGGTTGCATCACGAGCCACAATAAGAAAATCCTTGGGTGAAATCAGTTAAATGTAACATGGTAGCAGGTGCGCATACTTTTGTCTTTTCAAATCCACCAATACATATAATGACTAATGTCTAATGTTTTTCAGCTGTTTGACTGGAGTCTCTGCTTGCCAAAAATACCGTCTGGTCCACTTTCTTTCATGTCTAGACTTGACGCTGCCACTCGACTCACCGACATGGACTTACCCTCTTCTTTTGAGTTGGTGACGTGTAGTCGGCGATCGGCGGATATATTAAACAAAGAACGACATTAGTAACTTCACTTCAGCTCTCTGTTTTTACAGTTATTGTGTTTATACGAAGAAAAAGGCCCAAGTTTCCCTTCAAGATCATCAGAGTAACAGTTATAACCCCCAGTCCTTTCTTTGGATAGTCCCTTTCAGGACCCCCAAATCCACTGGCCTTTGTGATGTTAAAGACATCAAACATGAACACAAAATATTGTCAGCTGAAAGCATTGTATCACATCCTATGGTAATATTTCCATCCACAGCATGGACTGTGCGTATAAAGTGTGGACCAGATTCAACTCTCAAACAAGCCTTGTTTGTGTGCTGAGTTTTGTTGTGCGCATCTGTTTGCAGACATGCCAGCCATATGACAGATGAATAAAAGATGCCTCCGTTGACGGGTGACGATGAGATGGGCCATGCTTAATTAATATGTGAATATAGTGCTGGTTCTGCCCAGGCGTTTCACAGCGGCAGATGAAGCGTTAGATGCATGATGAGCTCATCAACCCAAATCTTTTGTCTTCTTTAAGAGAAGGATTGGAGCTATATATGGAGAGAAGGTGTTCTTCTGCAGCTAAAACCAGTGGTCTCACTCAACAAAGTTTTGTAGGTAAACCACATTTTATGCACTTGTTTTCACGCATAGAATCAAGTCAGTCCCTCCTTGGGTTTGATAATATGCTTACATTAAGAACCACTCCTGACCACGTGTATGTACAAACCCCTGCTGGTAGACAGGCAGAATCACAGGTTAACCAATTGACCTGTCAGCACAATTAACAGATTGTTAGCTGTGATGCCTGAAGACACGCTTAACCATCGACCTAACGTTGCTGCAGGAGAACTCACTCTCACAAGGAATTTTAAAGGTATTCCTGTTTATTTTTAAGGACAAACCATATTTTCCCAGGTGAAATTTTGTTATTTTTAAAACTACATGGACCTCGTGCTGATCCTCCTTGAAGTCTGGGTTACCTATAACTATTTCATCTTGTTTCTGTAATCCTGCATCACTGAGCACATGCGGCTCCATACGCACCAGATATCGTCTGGTCGGCGCAGTTTGTGGAGCAGGAACTGCTGAATCCAGAGAATCATATAGTTTCTGCATTTAAGTCTAAATGAAATGAAATTACATATCTGTAGCATAGCAGAGATGGATACCTGCTTTGTAAATACCATGTCTTGTGCTTTCTACAGCTATGCTAGCAGCTCTGTAAGGAATTAGGCACAGCAGTGCGGTGAGTTAAACAACATCAAACATGCTCACAAGCTCATTTGGCCATAAGCCATGTATGTATGGGACAAATTAAAATTTTGACCAGATAATGGAGCTAGAGGATTGGTCAGGGGATCAGAGTTTTAACAATTAATTGTATGGGGTCCATGAATGTCTGTGCCAAACGTGATGGCACTCCCCTCTCTCTAACATTTAGCATTAACCAGTTAGAATAGTTCTTAAACTAGTCAATCAAATCATTTATTTTGAAACAGTTTAAGCATAAAGCAGTAATGTCATCATTCTATCACTGTCACAATGCAGCTAGACATCAGCCTGCTGCACACAACAAGAGCCACAGACTGCTAACAAAAGCCAGCTCTCTAGCTCTAGTCTTCTTTATCCCCACCGCTTTCAGGTCAAGTCATTTTTCTTCACCTGTGACAAAGCAGCAAACATTAGTCTCTTTCACACATGCTATGCCTTTTATTTTTTCTTCAAGTTTTGTGAAAGAGTCAAACTAAACAGTTTGGTTTAGCTGAACCCCACTCAGCAGTACCTCAGCCTCACTGGCTTGGTTTTTAGTTGCTATGTTTTTTTTTTTCCCAGCAGTCTGACATTTAAGCTAATAGGGATGCTGTTTACCATAAATGTTGATTCAGGGGTGTGTCTTTATTAAATAAGCCTGTTTGGGCACAGACAAGTGGGATCTATCAATGTTCATTTCATACAGGTGTGCGTGCGTGTTTGATTAATGCCAACTTTGTTGTGGGCACATGCGGCTCTTGCATATTTAAAACTTGCATGCTTTGATAAACGAGGGCCCCGGTAGGCAGCTGCAGTGCATGGTGGGCAGTCTGTGGGAGTTTGAGGTTTAATTGAAAAATTATCTGCCGCTTGTGTTTGGGTGTGCCTCAGTACTGTGTACCTGCATGGATGCCTGCAATGTTTGCTCAACTCCCTGCGACTGCGTCTGTAGGTGTGAGAGAGCCTGCGAGCAGGTGTGTGTGTGTGTGTGTGTGTGTGTGCAGTCGGCGGATTAATGAAGTGGATTATGAGTCTCACAGCAGTGTGACGAGGAGGAACGGATCGATAACTAGATATGTGCGAGAGCGTCAGAGTAAAGCAGGGAGAGGAGAGAGGCTGGGCCACGAAATGACATTTTGATTCTGGAGAGCGAAGGCGTGTGGGTGGCAGAGACGGACGAGAAATGGCGAGACTGAGGCAGAGCATGAGGGAAAGCAGCAGAAACATGGTCATTGTAATTTATCATACTTTTTACATTTACTCTCATAGAGGCTTTCTGCCCTTGTCCTTTACCTTCTTACCACTTCCCACTCAGATGGATTTACTCGTCGAAGTACAACAAGATGAAAATGCATGAGGGCTTACTGTAGGGGGACGGAGTTAGAGGCGTGCAGGCAGAAAAATAAGACAGCCATTGTAGCAGGACCCTCTTCTGCTTCTCTCAACGTCAAATCCGTCGTCTCTTCTGGAGACAAATGGTTTCAAATCAGAAAAAAATCCTCCCACCAGAGGTACAGCGAGACAGTCTGGACCTGACAGGCTTCACAAATCAAAGCTAAACCCTTCTTCTGCTCTTTCTACAGTTCCAGAATTAATTTTGGGTTTGTTAGCTCACATCTGAAGGATTTTTTTTATTTTTGCATTTTTGTTTGTTTTGTCTTTTAGGTTTTTTTTTTTTTTTTGTATTTTTGCGCGAGCTCCGGGTTTGTTTGTGGACGTTTTTGGCATGTACTCACTCTCAATGACTTGATTTTATTTTTGGTTTTCATCAGTTAGGATTTGTTGGTGTGTGTGTTAGAGAGTCTATCTATATCAGACAGCTCAGTATGGAGGCTACAACTGAGATGGAAATCTCAGGAAAAGAAAGCCAAGTCAAAGTCTCAGCTGGACACCACCAATAAGAACAGATCGTCTGAAGAACCTGGCAGGGCCCGGCAGCCTTTTCTCTATCTCTCCCACGAGATCTGTCTGCCGTCTTGGATTCTCACTTTGTGTCTCAAATCTCCTCCACCATCACTCCCTTTCTGTACAATACTCTGTCTCTCCATTCAAGTTTAAATTCTCTCTTCTTCATTCAACTGCAAATCCCTCCTTTTTTCTCTCGCTCTTTTGGTGCTTTGGCGTTTCTTCCCAGAGACTGCCTCTCAACCAAATACTGTGATTTTACACAAATGAAACGTATGTGTTTGCCCAGCATTTAAAGCTGCACTAATCAACATCTTTATGTGAACAATGAAACAGTGACAAATGTCATTTGAGAGGTGCCAGTCCTGGTGCCAAACCCACAGGGTTGGGGGTCTTTTAGCTATTTCTTTTGGTTTTCCTTCCTTCAAGCTCTGCTCCCATCAACCTTGTTTCCACACACAGCAGGCAGCTGTTTTCAGCAGGAAATAATTGAAAACAATCACTGTACACTACCTGTCCAGCATCAAACAACAGAAAGACTATGCTGCAGACTAGCTGGTAAACATATTGCGTATACACATTGTGTATCTAGCAGCTCCAAACAGAACATTCAGTACAGCATCGCATTGTAAATTGAGGTATCTGTCGATGCTTCAACACAAATACAGTATACAGTAGAATACTTACTGTACAGGGTGGTCTTTGCTTGAGCGACTGAGTTTATTACCAACATTTAACACAATACAAAATACTAACATAATACCCCCCCCCACAGGATACTGGAACTATGTAAAAACTTCTATTGTGAAAAGTTACATGAATACCAATATATTTTCAGTAATTCTTTTTGTGTCCAGTGTCTTTAGTATGACTTTTCCATTTGTCAAAAGAGTTACCTGTTTATGCAGGCTGCCTTCTGTCAAGGCGTGACACTGCATTTTGTTTCTGACTGAAATGCTGTAGAATGACTTGTGTCTTGGCAAAACACTGTATAGCACTGTTATGTTCACATACTGAATAAAGGATTCAGTTCAGGATTTTTCGTCAAATCTGACTAGAGATCAACAACAGTTGGCTATGACAGTCTTGTAAACAAACACTCGGTAGATTACTGAAATCACATTTCTGATCATCTTCCGTCTGGACAAACATTGCCTTTGCACGTCTGAGGTTTACTGTGGGACTCATGCGGGATACCAGTCCTTATTTTGGCACCATCATCTTGAAATTGGGCTTGAAATCATTCAAGTCTGGCCAACTTTTCACACCCTATAGTACATTTTATTGACTTTGCCAGTGTCAAATGTACCGAGCAGCTCAATAAACTCAGTAAATGTCATGTGTGTAAACAGTGGTATAAGACAGATAATCCTTTCCCAGCCTAAGGAAACATGAGCCTCGCATTTTTTTTGGCTTTCTTGTATTTCACAATAATCCTGATTCTGAACCAAAGGGGATTTATTCAGCAGGATCTGATGTAAATAATCCCTATACCAAAGGTGGAGGGTATGGAGGAAGCAAACCGAATTGAACAGGTGGTGGAACAAATGAGATGTCTGACAGAGCTTCAACTTGCAGCTTTATTGGTAAAGTCAGGTAGCTTACGACACGGAATTAGTTACTCTGTAGCTGGAGAGCTAAGATTAAGAAACAGCTTGGACTATTTAAATATTTATAGAATTAAAGCCGAATTTTAAGTTGAACTAACTAATTCAATTAACTAATTTCAACGTAGTAATCGTACACTACATTGAAGAATTGCAGTGCCTCTGCTGCCTCACTTGAGTGAAGCGTTAACATTAACTTGCCTGTATTATGCATTATTCTTGTATCTATGGTGTCAAATCCAAAATGCTTCCACTACTTCTGTGGTTTGGTGTCATCTGTTTTGTGCTAGCAGTGAGAACCCTGACTGATAGGGTAACAGGGCCTGCTATGGGTCAGACAGACAGGGCATTTTAGCATCGCCCCTTGCTGGAGTACAAGGCACAGTCTGTTGCGCATATACACTGCGAATTTTGAATTTAGAAGGATGATTACAGATTGGATATTTAATTAACCCTTGATCGAACAGTAATTTGAATTTTGACTTGGTGTTTTCTGTATTCTAAATGCTGCGTGTTGTCAAATTGGTGAAGATATTTTGTTAATTTGCTTGTGTTTTGTCTATTTGCATGTGTTTTCTTAAGTTGCGCTTAAGAAGAGAGCTCTCAGGGCCAGCGTAGACATACATCAATGGGTGTCACCAGACATAAAACGGAGCCATCAACACAGGAGGAGAGTAAATGTTGAAAAAAGAAGAAAGATAATGAGAAAAGAATTGATAGCAGAAGCTGACTGTGACCATGTATGGAAAGCAGTCTCATGTGAGATAGCACAAAGTCAAGCTAATTAACCCACCGTGTCCATCCACTTCATTTGTGAACACCATAACTTTAACACTGTAGTATACTTCAGAGTGACTGTACAATTGAAGCTGCATTGTGCAGAGTTTTAGTGTTAAATACACCTGCTAACTCGCTTTTGACAAAATCCAGCTGCAGCAATTTACTTTTGACTGAGTATGGTCACGCTTTTCCCTTTTTAAAGGTTTTTGCACAACTTCCAGGGAAGTTAAATCATTACCAGGCAGCATGCCAGTCGTTGGTTTTGGTATTTACTCACATTTGGATACATGGCTTTTGTATTGCTTTCCCTTGCCCTCTGTGTTTCTTTAACAGCCTCCACCAAGGCTCAAATTAGACTCTCACTGCAGAAACACTGGTGAAGTCAGAAGTAGTAAAGGCCAAAGAATGAAAAAACGGCCACCAAGAAGTGCCTCAGCGATGCTAACCTTTACTCAGACTCACACAAATTGACAAAAAGAGGAGGAGAGGAAAGAGCAGAATGTTCCATCTGGACGAGTAACCTTTTCTCCATCTACCAGTCAGGTGACTGGGACTAATGCCTGTCAGTATGTGTGACTGTGTGCAGGTATTTACTGTGTAAGAGTGTTTAAAGGTGCGAGATGCTTCTCTGCCAATCTGAGTGTTTGAGTTTGTTTTTCCAGCCAGAGTGGATGCTAGGAATCTGTGCATCCACATGTGCATAGCTTTAGTGTGAATGTGAATATAATATAATTTGATTCTGTAGCATTATGCATGGCAGTATGTGTGCGGAGCCAAGATAGTGCAAGAGGCGGGCTGACATTTCCAACCAGCCTGTTTATGACTGGAGGCAACAGGCGGCCGCACAGCAACATCACTTC
This sequence comes from Enoplosus armatus, assembly GCF_043641665.1. Lineage (NCBI taxonomy): Eukaryota > Metazoa > Chordata > Actinopteri > Centrarchiformes > Enoplosidae > Enoplosus > Enoplosus armatus. The sequence goes on from NC_092186.1 coordinate 3,983,142, forward strand.
CTGGGTGGCCGGGGCCTCATTAGGGAGGAAAGGCTGACAGACTGAGAGAAAGAGAGCGTGCGAGAGGCAGAGAGAGAGAGAATGAGAGACGCTAATACGAGAACAGGATTTCATGTAAAATGTTGATCTTTTGCCCTGTTGCTTTGGGCGATATTGTTCTTTACCTTCGTGCCAATAACATAACTAGAGAAAGGGGAGGTGAGAGATGTGAAGGGAGACACAAGGAGATGTAGCCTCGAATGCCCCCAGATGTCACTATTCTTCATTTGCATAAAGTTGAAAGTCTTGCATTGTGAAACCACCTTGCACAATGAATGGTGAGGTGTGAGTTCACCTAGCTTTTCGGATTTTGAGATAATGGAAGTAACGTATATTTCCCCAATGTCCCTTCTTGACAACCACATCAGTGTGTATCAGTAGAGTTGGGAGAAGGGTTAAGATCCTTTTTTGTTAAAGCTGGACTTATCAACACTTGTGTGATGTGAAAGGGGATGCTCATGGTGAGTACTGGTGCTCCCATTCAAGATTAGAAAGCAGCATACACTTAGGAATAAAAGTATGTACAAAATATAAAAATAAGAAATAGAAAATAAAATAAAATATACACAAAATATACAATATTTAAGTGAAAAATAAAAGTAAAAAATATATACAACAGCAATGTATATGTCTGCCTATATATGTATGTATTGCACTGTCATTTAAGAATAAGTAATATTGAGGTAGTGTACGTAGAAGATTTCTAGTCTGTTTATTCTGAGTGTCAGTGACGCTCAGAGGGAGGAGTTGAACATTTTTTGCTAGTGTTGATGAGGGCCAAAACAGAGCTAAAGGGAGCGTTAACATTGGACTTACATTTGTCAGGTGGACAGAAACACGACAAATGGATGCAAATGCCATAGCAACTTCATAAGGTGCTAAAATGTCAGATGTTGCGTGTTCAGCTTGCTCTGCTGCCCCCAAGTGGATGGAAAATCAAATAATGCAGCTTTAAGTTATAGAAGCGGTATAGCAGTATAAAAATACTCAAAAAGTACTCATTATGCAGAATGGTCATTTTTCAGAGTGTTATAATATTGTGCTGTATTCTATTTTTCGAATATTATCACATGCATTAACTTGCAAGCAGCATTTCAGTGTAGCTGGTCAAGGTTGAGCTAATTTCATTTACTTTGTATAGATTTGTAGAGTCTTATCATCAATATAGCAATGAAGATGCTGATCATTTGTTTTGTACCTAATCTTATCTGCAAAGTAACTGCAGCCAACAAATAACTGAAGCGGAGTAAAGAGCACCCCCGTTGTGCGGTGGTATATGTGGTCAGTATAAAGTCAGAATTCTGCTTTTATCAGAACCTCACTGTCATCTTGTGGTTTAGATTTCCTGCAAGATTTTCAACAGCTCGCATTCCGACTGAATTAATGCACATGAGTTGCAGTGACATCTCTCTGCTGATGGGAAGAGAAAACCACAGAGGGCAACGTCAGTCTCTCTTGATTTTTTTTTTTCTTTCCTTTTGCTTATCGCTCTCTTTCCCCACCTTTTCCTGGAGCTTCTCATTCAGCATCATAGCAGATAACTCAGACAACATGTTCCGTTTCTTCTCCTGCCTGCTGTGGCGGAGCAGAGGGGCTGGTGATGCACAGCACCGCAGCTCTGAATCATCTGAGTGCCTTCGCTATAAAAGCACTAAGCGCTTTATGCTGCTCTTATAAAAAGCGTGCATATCTGAAAGCCACCTCACCAAGATTTCAGCAACATGCTATTAGAGTTTGACCTATATGGGGGTTTTGAGGACCAGTGCTGATGTGGACGCATTAGGATGGTAGCTGACAATACTTTGAGCCGGTACTTTGTGCTGATATTCAGCATTTTAAAATCTGAGGAGTCAAGTATTCAGTGTTAACACATCTGGGGGCATTCAACCAATGTCAAGTATTTTGTTTATTTTGAGTCATGTTAAGTAGTTAGAACTCCACACATAAGGTAATGTGAGCTAGCTTTGTTCCCCGTACATTTATACATTATGCAATTTCAAGGCATTGGCATATCCATTGTTTATTTTATGCTTATTGCTAACTCTCAATAGCTTCACCATTCTTTTCTGTGGGATTTCCCACTGTATTGATTTTTTTTTAAATTAGAAGTACACATATAAAAGCTGTAGTCAACACAGTGGTTCGGCTGCACCAGCCATATTTGGCTTGGCAGTAGCTTATGGTGGCTAATGTTGGCAAACCTGATGCCATGTAACTGACTCTACTCTACTTACGCTACTGTTACACTACGGTGTAGCATGTCACACACAAATATTTCAGTGGTTTCATTACAAAATTAAAACAATTTAAAGAAGTAAGCACACGTCATCGTGCTACAGTATATGCTACTACCTGTTCTCTCTAACTTTTCTCCAGCAACTTCCCCAAAGCCTTTTAATCTTAAAGTGGCTGCATTATTCTTTCATTCTCTCTCTCTTCTTTCTCTGTCCATCTGTGTGCCTCCATCTTTATTTTTGTTCCCCATCTACAGGACAGAACATGTCAGAGCTATCTTTGACTTCACTTCCTATGCAGGGTTCATGTTTCTTTCTGAAATGCCACTTTCCATTCCAAGTGCCTTCTTCCTCCCTGCCCCCCTTTTTTTTTCTTTACTCCTGTCTTTTTTCCCTCTCTTGGCACCTCCCACACTCCTTTTCTCACATTGTCATCTACCTCTCACACTCTTTGTTCTTTCTCTCTCTCTCTCTCCCTCTGCCCTCTCACTAAAATGTCTTGCTTTCTCTCCGTTTGTTTTTTTTTTTTTGCTACTCTGCTTTCATCTCTCACTCTCCGGGGTGCAGTCCTCCCTATATGCTAATAATGTTCCTGTGCTAAGAAAGGAGCCTGCTTAACCATTCACATCAGGACTCAGCACATGCACACACGCATAAACAAACACACACACACACCTTATTATTGTGCTTGTGGAAGCACACCTCCTCTTCATCCTGTAGTAAAGTGGCACATAAACCTCTTCTCATCCTGCCGAGGTTTGACTCTTTTGTCTCTCTACTATATGATTTCTTTTTTATTTACTAAAAGCCATTATTACAGACAGAAAAACTTACCAGCAGTGATTTGATTTTCCTGTAATTTTATTCAAACTGCAACGTTATACTTTCATTGTCCTCTCAAAAGCCTCAAATTTTTAAATGTGCTACACTGCCATTCAACAATCCTGTATTATTCTGACTGTATTTTTGAAGCATTACATGATTGTTGTACAATTGCTATGTTTTTGTTAATGTGCCAAATAGTGCACGGTGGTCATAGTCAGTACTTTTAGACAATAATGCATCCTGCTTATATTCACCTAATGCATATATATCGTTGAAAGTTTATCTTTTTCTAAATACTTCCACACATATATAATCACAATGTTTTTGCATGTTTCTAATTATGATTTTTTAAAAAGTGTTCTCACAAGTAGCCATTGGTTTCTATTCATTACAGCACAATATGAAAACCAACTTGTAGAAGTTTTATTTTTTTTAACAAAGTTACACTATTGTATCGTGATAATGCACTGTGAGCGGTTTCACTTCAACCGGCAATTACAACTCCATTAGCCATATTTGACACCTGCCATGTTTTCAGGGCCATATGCCATTTTACCCCAATTTTACTGTGCCTCCAGGGGGGGCTTTTGTAATTTCCCCAACCCTCAAAGTAATTATACAAAAAAAAAATCAACAATAAAGGATCAGTCCTTTCCTGCTTTGACAGATTAGACAATTAACCGTTTTTTCAGATCCTACATTTCATCTTTTCAATGCAACCTGGCAACCCAAAAGTCGTTCACATCAAGGAGATAAACAAGTGGACTCTTTTACACCTAAATTTATTCTGCAACGTACAAATGAGGCACAGTCCAAGCCACAGTAGATCAAGGAGAGGCCTTTCAGATTATTTTACATCTTGAAATACTCAAGTAAGAAAGGGAAGGTGACTGACGGATAAAGCATAATGTACATATATGTTTTAATACCTGTCCAGCTGGGAAGTAGACTTTTTTATTGCATACTTGTTTTTGTTAAATCATTCACTTGCATTCCATAAATACATCTGTCATAATTTGAAATATGTGATATTCAGTGATAACATAACTTTGACAACAGTAAAAAAAGACATGATGTTCATTGTAATGGGTCATTTATCTCAAGCAAGATTTAACTATATTTAATGAATGAAGGAAGGTTGGAAATATGGAAAGGTATGTGTGTGCATTACAAACTGGGAGAGCAGAATTTTGATGTGGCCCTTTGAAAGGCAGGGAGAGTCTAAGAAAAGATGCTTTTTGTTGCATTATGGGAAGTTTAGGATCCATTGTTTTTAGAGTCTTGCTCATATTGGAACTAAAAATCAGGATATCTGGGCCTCTGCTGCATCAATTTAGGGTTAGGGTTATTCTTTTTTTTTAAATCTGGGTCCTGTCCTGCAACTTCATGGAAGTGCAATAGATTTAAATAAGATGGTCACACCGTTAAGAAACTTGCCTCAAAAAGAAGAGCCTGCTGGTTAGTTATTTTCACATGTGTGCAGTGATTTTATACTCTTATCCATCATTCATTCATGGGTAACTCAAATCTCCTCTAGTTAGAGCTGTAACTGATCAACTGGTCCCTACCTAATTTCTGAGTCGCAGCTGTTCAATTATCTCACCTTTTATCTTATCAGCTTACATAATAAGCCATTTTAAACACAGCACGTAATTCTGTCTTGCTTCATCATTTGCTCATTTGTCAGGTAGCTTGATCTTTCTGTTGTTTCCTATTTACTGACATTTCAGTGTCCTTTTCTCTGCATTCTGGAGTAATACACTTGATAATCTTGCGGCATAATGATTTTTTTTTTACATTTTCTTAATTATCGGCTATTATGTATTCACTCCACAAGGCTGGAATAGCTTGAGTAACGGTTCAACCACATCCACACCCACGCAGAGAAATCCTCCCCACTCCCTCACCGCCTTCAACCCGGCAGAAGGAGGTAATCTATACCGGCTCGCCCTAGCAGGCAAATCTGTTAGGATAGTGACACAAATTAACACATGTTTGTGTTTGTGCGGAACAAGAAATATGAATGGCGGCTCATTTCATTTTTGAAGTTGACAGCTTAATTTGATTTGTACCGGGAGGAGGTAGGGAGGGAGGGAGGGAGGGAGGGAGGAAGTAGAGAGGAAGAGGAGAGGAGATTTGATGGACAAGGAAGGGGAGATGGATGTAGAGCAGGACAGAGAGTGATGGATGGATGAATGAATGGACGGATGAATACACGGAGGAAGAGATAGCTGAGGTGTTGCTACATGTTGGTGTTTGAAATATTAGCTTGTGTCTGGCAGAAAGCGGGGGGGGTTGGACATACAGCATTTACCATACAATATTTACAGTAATAGACACCTCTGACTTACAGCCTGTCACATGCTACGCTAACCAGAACCTGCTGCGTGGGTTGTAACAGCCAGTATGTAGAGCATTGATTGGAGCTTGATATTTTCTGTCTTTATATATTCTGTATTATTCAGTTATTCCTGATGAGTTCCTCATCAGCACGCTGCCACCAGTTTACTTCTTTGCCCACTGTCAGCTGTAAAGATTATAATGACATGAGTTTGAATGATGAGGATCTGAGGTTTAGTATGCCCTCAACACACACTGGTACACACTCACACACACACACACACACACACACACACACACACATTTACCACTCTCTGTGGGTGTGTACTGGGGGCTTTATCTCTCTGTCTCTCTCTTTCTCTGGTTGTATTATTTAAACGGACATTTGACTTATGTGGTGTCGGTTTACTTACTGAAGATAAGTAGTGCCTTTCAAATGCTAATGTAGACACTCACACAAACACGCACGCACACACACACATATGCACAGCAGCTATCTTTGCGACTGAATTAGTTAGTGGATTACAAAGGTAAAATGACTCAGACATTTCATCTTTTCAGTTTTGTGTTTGTGTGTCTGTAACAGTCCTCTAGACGCACCTTTATAGGGAAGTCTCTGGGAATTGTCCCTTGTCTTTTGCCCATAACCAGTTACAGAGTTTATCTGTCTTGGGTCAAAGGTGAATGGTGATATTTTTATTCTCTCCTGTGGTTGTATTTCGGATCATTTAAACCTGCAATAACGGACCACTTTTGTTCACTTGGGGATAGCAAAACTAGCTGTAAACACTGACATATACCACGTCATAAGTTGATGTGGCAAACTTTTTATCGAACTGTTGGCCATTTACGCATCTATCAAATACAGAGTGACATTAGCATTCACTTGGAATTGTGTTTCTGGCATTAGTGAGTCCAACATTCACTCTCCTTTAACTGTGTTTCGGTGTCCACCAACTGGGGAATATCTGGCTTTGAAAGCTGCAATAATAATACAATTATAAATAAATAAATGAACAATGAGTATGCATAATTTAAAGTTGGCCTCCACTCTATTGAGTGTTTGAGCATCTTTCAACGTATTGTCTGTCAAACCCAGCTCTTGTCGACCTGCAGCAGTAGGCAGCTGTTTACGACAAAAAAGCTCCTATAAACCCACTGTACACTTTTGTCCCAGCATCACACAGCAGACAGACAAAACTGGGAACTGGCTGAATAAAGGGAAGCGTTTAGCAGCTAAAGTGCCATTTTTTTTCTTAAGTTGGTGAAGAGCAAAAAAAAAGAAAGAAGAGAATTAATACTGGACTTAATTTGTCAAGTGGCCAGAAACCAAACAAGTTAAGCCTTTTTCTCTGTGAATAGGCAACTGAGTGCTAACACATTAGCCGTAACAGGTTTATAAAGTGATAATATGTCAATGTTGTGTTTTCACCTTGCTCTGTCTCCCCCACGTGTACAGAAAAATCAATCAACTTTACGATGGTCTAACTTGACAATAAGTCGCAGCCTAGTTACTTTCTTTATCCCTTTCTCCTTAAAACTATATTTTACAGTGTAATGTGAATCTACCTGGCATATAGTATATTGTGTCTTTGTAGCCTACAAAATGTCATATTTTAATGGTATTAGTGGAGAAATCTTTATCACGTTGATGTTGATGACGATGTTTCAGAACACCTGCTGTGACATGATTGATTGGGGGTGTGGCCAAAAGTACAATGCAACTATTCGCACAGTAACGCATAAAAGCACTGCTGTTTCTTCTCAGTTTGGAGACAGTGAAGAAATAAAAGGCTTTCATTTATGTGTTGCAAAGTTCAATTCAATTTTATTTATATAGAGCCAAATCATAACAGAAGTTGTCTCAGGGCACTTTTCATATAGGTCTAGACAGTACTCTTTATAATATCATTCACAGATACCCAACACGGAAGAACTTCTGTTTAAACGTGCACAAACCTCGAGCAGAACCAGACTCTGGGTAGGCGGTCATGCCTTGACCCGGGGGGGGGGGGGGGGGGGGGGCAGTAGGTGGCCACAGTCATAGATCCAGACTCTGCATCTCCGGAGGCAGAAATACCTGCAGAAAGCAACAGAAGGAGAGAGGAGAGAGACAAGAAAGCACACAGCTACCGGAGAGAGAAGATGTCCAGTTATTAACATGCATTAATGGGATGAGAATGAGTACAGATGGAGAGGGAGAGGAGGAGAGTGGAGCTCAGTGCATCATGGGAATAATATGTCACTGTAACTGTATCTTTTCTTGTAAAGTAAACATTACTTTACATCCCTTAAACATCATACTTTCTCATTTTTTGCTCACATATTTCATTTATTCACATGATGTGAATACGCTCGCTGAAGTCGAATCCCCCTCACTCTTTAACCATGCAAACGGGGCACACCTGAAAATGAGAACTTGCTCTGTGTTCGTCCCCAGTGCTGTCTAAATAAAGGTTGAATGAGTGAATATCCTGTAGCTCCGCATTCATTATTTCCAGTGAGAAATGCTTTGTGCCTCATCAGCATATTCCCCAGCTGGTTGCCCTCGGCGTGCCGTTGTCTTCGGGGGTTGTTGTGTGGAGGGAGCGGATATAGATGGAGCGCTGCTGAGACACTGTAAATATTTGGAGCTGCTCTTGCACCATTTGTTTTAAGCAGACAACCACAGACTGTAGGGCAGCGAAGAGTGGGGGGAGTGTATTGTGGATAGTGAGGTTGTGGCATAATGGTCTTTTCTTATTAAACATCACATATGAACCAGTCATTGTGTTACTGCAAAGTCCTTGTAGCTGATCAATACTTTTGACATTTTTAACAAAAAATCCTACATTACAGACTAGGAGCATGGAGTTTTTGGAGCTAGATGCATATTAGGGACTAAAGGTTAGGACATCTCAGCCTCTGTAGCATAAACTTTGACAATTCTTGTTTTAAGCCGTTTCCCCAACTTCAGGACAAATTAAAGCTGCTCTAATCAATATTCTTATAATACCAATGTATCAAGTCGCAATGGAACAAAATGTGACATGTGAAAAGGGTCACTAATATTGATGAAACTACGCAGAATTATCACCTGAAGCTCGCCCTCTGCATTACTGAGCTTCACAGCAGCTTGTTTAGCTGTCCGGCCTGGAACCCCCCCCCTGTACACTCCCCGCTCAGCACAAATTCATCAGGTGACACATGACTCCAAATGAATGATGATGTTGCTCCGGAACGGCTCGATGTGTAAATAAGCACATTTAAGTCGCCATATTGTCTTAAAAACAGATGATATCTCAATGTTGTGCGGGTTTAAGTAATTTGAGATTATGAACTACTTATCACAAATGACCCATTGTGTGCAAGCCTGAAAAAAATGTAATACTTCTGACACCTGCCAGGTTCTGTATGTATATATGATGTGTTTGTTCCAACATTTCATCCATTAGTTTAATGATTTTGTTTATTATTTAAATGCAGTAAGGAACATCCATGATGTGTCACCCTGCCTTGTGGAACTACTCTTCCAGAATTCAATATTCTCATTTGTGCTCTTTCAGACAATATTCCAGTGGATACATTAAAGGAATTAGACTTTACAAATTCCCATTGTCCATTGGGGGAATATTTAGGCGTGAAATAGTCATATTTAACATACTGAATTGGAATTAAAATCTATAATATACCATTGTCAACAGGGACTGAAGTAGGACAAAATATCCATAAATCATTCATCATTTGGAACACAATGGCAGGTTCTGCCAATTTCTTTCAGTCTTTAAGCCTCATTCTTATTCCCTCTACTTCTCCATTGCTTTGTCTCTTGTTTATCAAACTATATTGTCGAACTCTTTCTCTTTCGCATTCTCACTCATTCTCCTTCTATTCACTGACTGTAACAGGCCACATCTGCCGCCCACATTTACCTGCTCCCTTTTCCCTCCGCTGCTCTTTCTCATTCTGTCTTTCTTGACATCAAGACTCAAAAGGACAGATAGTGAAAGAGAGAGAGAGAACAGAGAGAGGATTATGGTATACAGACCATGACTGTGAAAAATAGATGTGCGCAGAGAAAGAAGTATTAAAAAAATCCCCATCTTTCTCTTCGTCTGGCGTTCTCTCTCTGGTTCAACAGAGATAGTGGGGATAAAAGCTGGATTCCTGGATCAGGATTCACCTTAATATTGTCATCCCAGGGAGCTTAGAGGCCGGGTGGCCGAATCGCAGTCTCAGTGATCACGGACGGTGGCTTTTAGCCCAACCTTAGACATAGACACATATGATCTATCCTACACAGGGGAGGAAAATGGAGCATGTCTAGCCTCATAGGAGCTGAAAGACTGATAAAACTCATCATTTACAAGCACGGCGTCAAAGACTGAGGAACCTGAAGTGGCACGTTGAGATACTTTCATTGTTTGTAGTTCCATGCTGTGAAAGTTGATAGTCAAGTATTTTACTTTATACTTGATTTCCTTAAGTTTTGTTCTATTATTGGATTTTGCTGAATTTAATTTGTTCCTGTTTAGTATCTTTTATTCACTTGTTTTGTTTTTATTTATGTTAATTTGTTGTTGAAGGTGAAAGTGGGTTTGCAAGATAAATCTTTTTTTCTTGAGGCATGTTGAAGACTTTGAAGGCTATAGCAAATGAGAGAGAGTGCCTTCTGTTATGCACTTTGTAAATTCAAATACAAATTAATTCTTTTTTCAGACTTTGCTGCGCTTTCCGAATCACATAATCTTTTCATTCCAATGTATCATGAAATCTGACTCATTTTTTTACTTAAATTGCGACAAAAGAAAGACAGAAAATGTGGTGTGTGTCTACATACATTTCTTCCCATAAATCAACCATAGCATGGTAACAGTGCACTTTATCATTAACACTGATGTGCATGTTCATGTGCATGTGCATGCACATGCGGCTGGTCTCTGTGGGGGACTCAGTCACAACGAAAACAGTAGAACATATGATAGAGGACAGTTATTGAAGCAAAGTGATGGGGAGGGTAGTTTGTGGCCCTAACTGGCTATTGCCTCCTTTTCAAACAACGAATCCATTTCAAAACTTGACACAAAACAAACACAACAGATGATTCAACAGTGATTCAGCAGTTTACTTGTATACATATCAGTAACTTCTACCTGTTTTTCTTTTTCCCCCTTCTCCCAATCATCTGTTTTTCTCCTCTGTACAGCAGCTCCAGCCACTATGCTTGTAGTATCACAAAAGTTATTAAGCCCACGCTTTCTTTGCTTTTATTAGCCTGTTTTGTCTCATGTACTCCTGGATACCTTCCTAGGATGACACCCGATATGATAATGACAACTATGAAAAGATGGAAGTATAGAATGTCTGCGTCCCTACTGTACCTTTATGAGATGGCCTTCGTTGCGGTGCCAACAAAAACATGAAGGTATTTGAAATGACATATTCAAGGGATGTTTGCCTGAGTGCCAGCAGTAGCTGGATGACTCCATGCATGTAGGCAGTATCTTATCATCCAGAGCAGCTTTGCGACCACATCCGCACACTGTTAAGAACCAAGCATCGGTAAATCTGTAAATGATCTATTCCAGCCATGAACTGTAAGTGAGCGCAAATCAGTTCAAAACTGCAGCTTTTGTTTTGGCAATTCCAACATGCAGCCACTGCTCCTGGGCTTTTGTGTGTATGTGTGTCCATCCATTTGCTTCCTGATGAAGACTGAACTTCTCTCCAAACTGCGGCCATTTTGTTCCTACAGTATCTCATTAATTTGTTGGGTTAAGGTTTAGTGGTTTTACTGTTAAGGTGTTAAAGATTCCACATCAAACAGGCTTGTTCTTTGTTTGCATCTGCGTCTGTGTTCGCACATTTGTGACTCTTGTATCTCAACATGTCTGCATTAGAGGACCCTTGTGTGTGTGTGTGTGTGTGTGACAGAGAGGGAGGGAGAGCCCTGCCTTGCTGCCCCACCACTGTTGGCGTACTAATCATTCTTCCTGCCTCGCGCTTTGTGATTGCCAGCCCATCCCTGCACTGCAGCTAAATTGAATCAATTAAAAATCTTCTTGTAGATGGCTGCTGTTGCTTCCACGAGATCAGCCTTTGATCAAGAAACGCGCAAATAAATAAGCCAGTGGAAAGGGAATAGAAAAGGACTGAACTCAATTAAACAGTCAGCCGAGGAACGTGTCTTGCTGTGGGTGTCAGTGAGAGTGCGTGGATGCAGATGCACTGTGCTTGTGAGGGAGTCGACAATCTGTATGAAGCAGTGCATGTTTGCGAGCTTTCAGTGGTGCGTATAGTGTGAAGCAAATGTGTGTGGGAGAGAGCACTTATGTACAGTGGAATGCCACTTGTGAACTGATGACATCATGACAGAATACATTAACAAATCTTTTTGCTTTTTCGTGTGTGTGTGTATCCTCTGTATAGCTCTGCATTACTCTATATTACCCATAAAATAAAATAGATATTATAAATATTATATTATACTTAATATTAAGTACAATTTAGAGGACTTTGTATTACATTTTCAAGCCATTATAAACCTAATTTATACATTATGGGTACTATAATCACATAAATACATCTTATCTTAACAGTCACAAGATTTCCTGATGCCATTGTAATGAAGAGTGTGTGGAGAATGGGTTTAGCATACACTCATTATGGCTCACCATATATTGCAAGTTTATATGAATCTTGCACACGCAGTCGCTTAAACCTTTATGTGGGAATGAAATTGGCTTTTTGTTTGGAACACTAAGAGTCTGCAGCCATGCTAGCAGCTCTATGAGGCCACATTTAGACACGACAGCGCCTTCAGCTAGCACTAGCATGCAAATATGCTTACAATGCCGACTCTAACGTGCTTGTGTTAGAGCAGGTGCAGCATTCAGTCATAAATCAATGTTTTGGACAAATTTACCAGATGATGACGCTAGATGAAAAGCGATTACAATTCATGCTGAAGGGAACATTGACATCTGTACCAAATTCCATAGCAATCCATCCAGTAGTTGTGGAGATATTTCAGCGTAGAAGTGGCAGACTGAGCGACTGACTGGTTCACTCTGTGTTGTCTGCCTCTGATATGATGGATATTATGCAGCTTGATCAATCACATATTCATTTTATAATTGGTTGATACATCTGGTTGAACAATGAGAGTCCTTAAATTGAACTGATTCAAATGACACATTCTGAATAATAATGTATAATACTGTAGTTTCTCTTTATTTACCTCAACTGTAGAGAGAACCAGGCCTTTACTTGAAACTGGCTTTTATTTAAGACATTTATTTTATCTGCTCCCGATCTGAGAGAATGACATGACTGTTGTTGTACTGATGGAATTAGTGCTGTGGAAATGAAATGGCAATGCTTCTTAATATTTTTCAACTGGCATTTATTTACAGTATATAAGCTTTTCACCTTAAAGACATCGACTAAAACATACAGTATGTATGCACAGAGCAGTGATGACATTGTTCCTTTCTGCAGTCTATTACAGAAGCACCTCCTCGGAGGCATTACCCCAGATGTCTCTATACATGAGGCCTGAATGCATCCCTGTGGAAATGAACTGTAGTGTTGACTGACACTGGGTAATGAGCACTCCATTTAGCCACAGAGTGGGACGATGGTGAGAATAAAAACATAAAAGAGGACGGGAAGAAATGTGTGTGCGGTGTTGAACATGAAATTGCTCTAAAAGACCAGAGCTCTCCTGTGGGTATACTTGAGGTGCCTTGTCTGGTCAGAACATTCATACCTCACTAGCACTGGCTCTTTATGCAGCTGCATGGACCAGGAGTACCTGAGAGGTATAATTGAACAGGAAAAAATATCTAAATGGAAATGTAGATTGAGGTGGGGCTGAAATTGATGCTGGGAATGCAGGTTGGTATACCGTGATCATATGGGCCCTACATGTATTATATCAGCCCTCATAAAAGACCAGAAATTTAAAGCATGCATTCATATTTGTTATACGTTGCAGTTCATTCCTGTTTACTACAACTTGGGTCTTATTTTGTGGTTTTGGCCAATGGTCTCATTGGTGATAATAGAATTGGACTCAGCAAGTTAATTGCTCAGATCTGGGAACACAAACGGGACTCTAAACTGACTTCTCGTGTTTCTTCCCCAATCTGACTTTGTTGTCGCAATGTCACTGTGTTCCCAGATCTCCCCAGTTACTTTAGTGAGTACAGTGTTATCACAGCCAATACCAATTTTGGCCAAAACTACAAAAATAAGGTTGTAATAAACCAGAATTATCCTTTAAAACCACTAAATAGTAATACTACCTGAAAAAGACATGTAAATAGGAATTAGTCATGCAATTTCATTTATTTAAAACACTCTCTACAGTTTTTCAGAAAAGCATACATTTTTTTTATATTCACACCCCTGATTGGCCCATCACTGATGATGTGTGTTGCACTTTCAGTGACTTGTTGAGACATCAGTTATTATTATACATGTCCACCTTTATTACAACATAAAAGACCTTAAGTCTAAACTGAGTTTCAGTTGCACAGTATGCATAATGGGTATATGTGGATGTGCAGTCATAAAATAAGCATTATGTCATAGTATAAGCATATCCATCAGGCATTCCAGATGGATTGTCAGTATAAATGGCATTTAAGTAATTTAAAGATGCAGAGAGATGCAGAGTTAAGAAAAGGCTGAAACTGATTATTGTAGAATCATTCATGTTTTTGGCTCCGAAAACAAAGCTGGAACACCTGATTTGTTCAGCCAACTGAAAGGAGTTTAAATGTTATTCCTTTTCTACAGTGCATTCAAGATTTTTTTTTATTTATTTGCTTTGAGAAAACAAATCCATGTTACTCTGAACAAACAAACAGAGCTGTTTTCATGACTCACATGACTATCTCATCATCATAAGTTCTATTTGGGGCTGGACCATATGTTTAGATATGTCTCTCCAAAATGAGTCCGTCTGTGTTATATTTAGCGTATCCATTCTTTAAGTGGCTCTGCAGGGTAATAACTATTGTTTTAGTGCAGCAAATTATTAAACAGCCAGGCTTGTTGGTTTTCCTTGTACAACGGAGAAATATGCCTCGTTATCTACTGGCAGTTGTGCTCGGATGGTCCAAAAGTAGATTTCTGTTTATTTTATTTTAATCAAGGAGATCAAAAAGAAAAGAAGCTAGTTGTGTCCCTGGTGGTCTTCACTTTTCATTTTATGAGGGGTAATTAACTGCAAACCTATGAATGTAAAAGATTTTTTCCCGTACGAGAAAAACAAAATTTCTTCAAAATATGTCACACACTGAAAGCATCTTTTTTTTATCCATTTCCAGTCGTGTTGGTGGTAATTTTGCTTCTCTATCTGATTGCCCCTTGTCTATCCAAGTTGACCATGCGATGAGAACTTTGATGGCTGCATTAATAACTGGTGGCGTACTGCTTCTGATAATTACGTAGTTACAGAGCACTTCCCTAGCAACAAAATTGCAGAGAGAAAATGTCACATGACTGCATACACTAACTCTGTCCTGTCCTCCTTTCACTCCTCATCTCTCGTCTTTTTCACTAAGGTTAAATTCTAACAACTGATCATTTATTTCATTTATTTATACTTTGCTTGTAATAGCTATTCTTTTGTGCTTTCTTGCAGATTTTGTCTCGGATCAACAATTAATTTGCTTTGAACTTGCATATTTCTATGTTAACTCATGTAAGGCTTCTGACTGAACAAAGACATTCATTTCTTATTTCTCAAAAGGAATTCCTGTAGCAATAATTAATTTGAGCAGTTTTTGGTTAGACCATTATAACCTCTCTTGCTTTCACTGATGAAAAATCAGTGCCCTCTCTTATCAGGAAACCAAATAGCATCCATGATATTTAATGGATACGATTTTTAAAATGAGATAATACCTCTTGCCATTAAAAATCATTTTTTATTTATGTATTTTTTTTATATGTCCGTTGTTAGTGGGTGAAGTAATATTATTGTTATTGAACCCTTCTGCTCACAACACTGATAATAATAAAAAGAAGGATAATACTAATGTCCCCTCTGTCCTTTGTCCTCTGGTGCAGGGTTCTTGAGTACAGGTGACCAGGCAGCCAAAGGGAATTACGGCTTGTTGGACCAGATCCAGGCTCTGCGCTGGACCAGTGAGAACATTGCAGCCTTTGGCGGCGACCCGTTACGTATCACTGTGTTTGGCTCCGGCGCCGGAGCTTCCTGTGTCAACCTGCTCACACTGTCTCACTACTCTGAGGGCAACCGCTGGAGCAACTCCACCAAAGGTAAAAATCACGAGTCACTGGGGAATTCACGTGGGATCTTCATGTATATTTAAGCGTGCATGCAGTACTTTATGTGCACGTCAGTGGTGTGTGACTGTGTGAGTGCTTGCTACAGAGGAAACTCACACAGTTCAGTTTAGCAGATGCTGTTTTTATTATGGATTTGTTTTGGCTTCATGTGTGTTAAAGTATGATTTTGGGTCTCGAATGGAGCCTTTTGTTCTCATGTGGGAGCTGCTTTTCCTGCATTTAACTATAATTACAACATTCAACTGCGATAATGAGATGCTATCTGAGTTCAAATGGTGTTGTTTCCACCTGGCCAAACAAACTATTATTGAAGAGAAAACACTACAGAGGTGAAATAAACTGCTCCGAGCATGCTTGGTGTGAATGCACCCTGACTGATTAGAAGGAGTTGGGATCTAACACACTGTAGAGACGTTGTTCAGTCTCTTGCTGTATTTTCCACCCAGAAATAGCAGTATGTACATTAAAGTTAAGTAAGAGTAAGAGTAAGCAATGAATTGTCATCCTAACGTGTTTGGTCTGACAGTATAGTGGGATATGGTCAGATTCCTTGGGAGCAACAAAAGGCTGCTGTCTAAATTTAGTTCTTCAATTTAAATTTGAAAGTCAGAACGGAAAAAAAGATTTTGCAAAAACATGAACTGCTTTCACTGTGTTTCATCTGATCAGAGCAAAGGGAGGGAAAAAATAAAAATAAGCTACCAATTATTAATTCTGTTTCATGTTCAAATTCAGTAAAGGAATGAAAGAGATTTAGATTTTTGTGTGACAGAACACATAAGAAGAACTTTTAAGCTCCTGTGGACTCCTGAAGTCTGGTGTTAATCTTTATTTTTCAACTAAAGACCGAAATCAACAATGTGTTCCCTCTCTCAGAACTTTCTGACTTCCCTCCCCTGTCCATGGCACTAAGTCCCAACCTCACTGGTTGAAAACTGCAGATGTAAATCTTCAAAAATGGGACACAAAACAAGTTTTATTGTTAAAAAAGGTTCAATAATTTCCTAAAACAGCTGGGCACTGTAGTTTTTTGCAAACATCAGTCAAACAGAAGGAAATAGTGCATTTGTTGGGCACTATTTTCAGTCACAGCTTAATACAAATTTTGTGCTCTAGTGAGTATTTAGGGAAGACTCTGAAGGGGCCGCAGGGATAATGTAGTCAGCACTACCGCTAGCAACCTAACGTGCAAGCATGTTTTCTGCCGGCTGACCAGTACCGGTTATGTGACCTATTACTATGTTTTCTCGTAGACCATACTGGCTTATAATTGCCTGCATGAATATTCATGAAGAGTATAATATCATATTTTGGAGGGATATTGGCTTGCCAAAGGTTTTTTTAGTAATTACCTTTCGACAGTTGAAAATGTGCTGTTTTCGTCTCCAGGCCTGTTCCAGAGGGCCATCGCTCAGAGTGGCACTGCTCTGTCCAGCTGGGCCGTCAGTTTTCAGCCAGCCAAGTATGCCCGGATGCTGGCCAGTAAGGTGGGCTGTAACCTGGAGGACACTGTAGAGCTCGTGGTATGCCTTCAGAAAAAACACTACAAGGAGCTGGTGGATCAAGACATCCAGCCAGCCCGCTACCACATCGCCTTTGGACCTGTTATTGATGGAGATGTTATACCTGATGACCCTCAGATACTCATGGAGCAAGGTATCAATTCACTTTGTTTTGCAATTTGCAACAACGTTTCTACCCTAATTGTGTACTTTTTAACATCCATCTCTACCATCTCTTTCAAGGTGAGTTCCTCAACTACGATATTATGCTGGGAGTTAACCAGGGCGAGGGCCTTAAGTTTGTCGAGCTTATCGTGGACAATGAAAACGGCGTTCAGGCTAACGACTTTGACTACGCCGTGTCCAGCTTTGTGGATGACCTCTATGGTTATCCAGAGGGCAAAGACATCCTTCGAGAGACCATCAAGTTCATGTACACAGACTGGGCCGACAGGCACAACCCGGAGACCCGCCGGAAGACACTGCTGGCCCTCTTCACCGATCACCAGTGGGTAGCACCAGCTGTCGCCACAGCTGACCTGCACTCCAGCTTTGGGTCACCGACATACTTTTATGCCTTCTACCACCACTGTCAGACGGAACAGGTGGGTATCTGGCTGTCTGGGTGGTGCATCGAGTTTATGGATCATCAATGATATGATAAAAGTTACAAAATACTGCTGGCTTGTTGTATGTCTCCCTGGGTAAAGCTTTCAGTGACAAAACCAAACGAAGTCATAATCTGAGATCAAATAGAGAGATTATGAAGAGTAAGTTTTATGTTTAAAGGTGCTACTTGTAATTGTATATCAGTTACTGATAATGTATCAACTCTAAAGGTGCTTTCAAGTAGTCTGGTTCCAGATCTCAGAATCCCCACCCACATCTCTGAATTGGGCTATTCGAATAGGTCTGGTTCTGTGGTCATTGATGGCTGTGTTTTGTAGGATTAAGAATGGTACATTCGCCTTCCTACATAGCTAGCTATCTACCTAGCTACATCAATGAATATTCGCTGCAAAAATGGCGCCAAGTGTGGATGAGGTCGTTGCAGCTGTACAGCTGAACAACGCAGAAGTCAACTTTTTATACTATCATCATGAAAAATATTCAGTTAACTGCTTCTACCAACTGCCACTGGAGCTTTCTTGTCAACCAAAATAGATGTCAGTGGAATATGTCACTTGCTACTGATTGGTTAGGGCAAAACAAAATAACTCCCCCTCCCAAACAGAAATTGGCTAACATGAATACAATATGAGACTGAATGAATGAACTGAAAGGGCAATTTCGTTTGATGAACAAGTAGGCATTTAAATTGAACACAAAGCAATTTTCACCTTCTTTCATGTTCACTTTATTTATGCAAATTTTAACTATTACCCGCCACACACAGCCATAGTACTACTGTGCAAATGTTATGTAATGTATGTCTCTGTACATTCCCAAAGTGGAGTAAGAAGTTAAAATATTGTCAGCCCATGCAGACACATCTTGCTTCAGTTTGAGTGTTTGCATCCATTCATGTCTTTCTATTTCTTAAGCTTGAACACACCTTGAGGCTTTAAATGTACAAACGCATTGCGAACAAATCAATTTTCTATAATTACTGTAATCCAACAAGACCAGCACTAAAAAGCAGGCAGCATGTTGTGGCCTTCACACAAAGTTTTAGAAAAGGTTTTTATGTGTCAGATTTGTGTCAGAGAAATCTGCTTCTGATTCTTTTGGAGCATAAAAATGAATCGCTTTGTGACAGGAAGGCAGATTGCTGTACAATACAAAGAGACAGTACTTCATGGCACAAAACACTGTTTGATTTTATTCCAATTACATTATTGTAACAGACTAGTTTGCAGCCTATGAAGTGACACTTTTCTAGTTTTGGATTCCTAACTTCTTACTCTTTCTTTTAGTTGTATAACTACTTTCTGCAACATGTACTTTCAACATCTTAGTTTGGAATTCAGTTCAAAGCCACCCTCTTCTGTCTGCGCCATCCCTTTATTTTTCATCTTGTCACTGTAATACACCGAATACTGGGCCAGATGTGGTAGGAAAAAATAATATGAAAAACGCATCTCATTTCCCCTTTTCTCTGTTAAGAAATATTTTCCCAGCTTCTTTGATCTGTCTGTGTCTGTGTGTATCATCACAATATCCATTATGTGCCAGCAGCAAAAGTAATGCCTTGCAATGTCCTGTATCTGTCACATAAATGTAATAATACTGATCTGATTTGGTTCATCTGCTGCTCATTAGGTACCGCCGTGGGCAGACGCAGCACATGGAGATGAGATCCCGTATGTGTTTGGCCTACCGATGATTGGACCAACAGAGCTGTTTCCCTGCAACTTCTCCAAGAACGACGTGATGCTCAGTGCTGTGGTCATGACCTACTGGACAAACTTCGCCAAGACAGGGTATGGTGACACTGTAAACTTGGCTCCCAAGGGCCAATACAACTCATCATATATTATCCCCATGGACTGGGACAGTACCATCATAACTCTGAGCAAGCCTGTTAACTGAGTTCAAATGCAGTTTATGCATTAAGTGCACCAAATGAGGTAGCTCCAACTCAAACTTATTGTACACCCATGCTCTAGCTAGTAGCTATTACATTTGAGTACTTTTATTGAGTTGTAAATAATGGCTAAACCCTTTCATGTCAGAATTGATGTATGCCTTTGTACTTGTTAATGTTTGATGATTTGCATTAGCTAGCTTTGTCCTCTTTTTCTCATTCTATTGTAACTAACATCAACTTTTATCAATCACTGCACTTACATGCTCTTAAGTAACTGAGTTACAGTCAGCTTTCTCCAGTAAACCCAGCAAATATGGCCTTTTGAGCCCCATGCGGGCAGCCCACTAGTAATGAGGCCCACCCTGCCTGAAATGTGGGGCACGTGTGGGCACCACACTTTGGGGCCCAGGTGGGGCCCTAGTGGGACACACCCAGCCCAAAGTGTGGGCTGGCCACACTAAGCACTGCTCACTAGTGAGTATACTGTGGGCCTACGTGAGTGTACTGCTCCAGTGTCCCTGTGGCTCCTTAACAAATAACACAATTAGTTTGGGTTCGCTTTGTACCTGCAGTATAAACCAAAACTGGACCCACAGCATAACTACGCTTCCGCATGTGCAGAATAATTGCATGAAAGTAGCAGTAATAAACTCATCTGTTGTCATATGTAATATGTTTCGATTATTGCAAGCAAGAAACATGTATTCGAAGAAAAAATGTTTAGGATATTCAATATCGAATGCAATATTAAAATGCTGAGAACCAGTTTCTTTGTATAAAACAGAATAATGACCACATAGGTCATTAGAACACAATAATCACTCATCAATAATCATCAACAATCCCCTTCAGGGTGCCAGTGGATGTAGCTTTAGAAAACATTTCTTGTTTGCTCCTTCTGGTCCTTCCACCATCTCTGAAAGAAAACAACTGAAATGTTAAAAACAAAACAAAGTTGGGCATGTGCAGTATAGTTACCATAATGGCTCAAGCCACCATCGGACCATAATTAGTCCGAGTATGTTGATGCCGCTGCTTCTGCTTTCCATCTTAAAGGATTGCCAAGCTTCTGTTGTTCTAGATTTATTTTGTACTTTCACTCCTAAATTGGCACTTAAGAGCATTCTTAATTGTAATTCTTGATGCTCATTCAGCTTATTACTCTCTGCTGTTCCCCGAAAGACACACAAATAGTCTTTGATTATTGTAACTTTACATTGTCACATTTTTTGATGAAAGTACAAGTTTAATAGTTTAATAGTTTCAATAGATGTCAGGTGAATGAATTCAGATGATACTTCATTTCTTTAGTCTCACTGGAGTAAATAAGGAGCCTCAATAAGGAGCAAGTTTTGTTTGAAATCATTTTGTAAACAAAAAAATAAACGTACTCAATAATTTATTATGGAAGATATGCTAAGTTGCACCACCAAAGGGGACTTCACAATTTAAAATCACAATTTAAGGTGTGATTCTGATAAAAGGTATTCCATTTTCATATTCAATTCTCCAAATCATCGGACCAGTCATTGTTTATGGATCACCCTGGTTTCAAGCTTCAGCATGTTCATATATAAAAAAAAATCAGCCAAAGGGTTATTTAAACATTTTTTGTAGGCATTTGTTCTGCAATCACTCTTACAGAACTTGATCAGTATGCAATTACCATTAGTAGACCATGAGCTAATTTGTAATTTCATTGTAATTGTGTTTCCTCAATATTAACCCCCATTTGATGAGCAGGAGTAGTGAATTTAGCTATCGTGTTTTATGGACTGTGCAGTGTAATTGGTATTCTATGCAGATACCCTATACATATCTTTAAATACATTCTTAATTAATGGTCGTAGCCTGAAGAGTGACATTCTCGATGGGACAAAATTAAAATCCTTTTTTTACCCCCCTTCTGTCTCACGTTGCCTTTCAGCATATAGTAATGGTCGTAATTGTTTTCTGA
The DNA here is from genome assembly GCF_043641665.1 of Enoplosus armatus. Lineage (NCBI taxonomy): Eukaryota > Metazoa > Chordata > Actinopteri > Centrarchiformes > Enoplosidae > Enoplosus > Enoplosus armatus. Next base: position 4,004,874 of record NC_092186.1, read on the forward strand.
GAGCATAATGGGGGGACATTGGCTTCTTCCGTGCTCTGCCCAGTAGCCCTGAGGGGAACAGAAAGGCACTAATGATCTTCATATATAACCTCAAATTGACATGGAATGCTGGGTACCTGTGGGATTTATGCCACCAATTTGAATGGTTAAGCGTGTTCCTGATGCGGTCTGGCTGGCTCCATATGCCGCTCTCAGACAATGGGGCGCTCAGTAGGTCTGAATGGGCCACCATAGCTCACATGGCTGGCTCTGTTCTGCTCAGATTAAGTGTAAGTGGGTCCATTTAGCACAGGATCCCACGTGGAATGTGCTCTGTAAACTCCTCTGTATATACTGAATATAAGGGGCGAGTTCATGTGGGGTTGCTGACTGGCTTTTACAGAGTAGTTCATTCTTGTGTTATTTTGTTTATCATTTGTTTATTTATTATCATGGATTAATTCTGTTGTTTACCAAAAGTAAATGGTACATAAGATTAAAATAGTTGCTAGTTCTTAGTTTGGTTTATAGGAACTATTGAAGCATATGCTTTATGGAAATTATCAGCATGGTTTAACTGCATCTTTACCCAAACATATTCCTTGGCTGGAAGCTTCTTGTTATGTATAAAATATGTTCACTGCCAACGAGACAGTAATTAACCATAATTTAAAAACTGTGACATGCTAATTTTTTTAGCATTTGAATAACACCTCAAATTATGGAAACGTCTGAGGTTATTAGCTATCTTAAGACCTTTTCATTCAATCGGAATCTTTTGAAAACCAATCATCTGTGTACAAGAATACCCCATGTGACCTTTTGACCTGGGGGCTGCATCTCACCACAGCATTCCATTATTTTCATAATTACACTGATTAGCCTGAGGGAGATGCTATACTTAGGTCAAAATTTAAATTTTAATAAACAGACAGACGTGTCTCAAAAGGCCCACTCAACCTTTAGTTTAGCTTTTGTTCTTCCTGTCCCCGAAAGTAAACGACCACAAGGTGACATAACTATTACTGATTGGCCAGGAGAGTGCTGTATCATCTATGGGAGGCAGCGTGCCTACTTCTGCATTGTTTCAAATGAGCTCGTGTTGTGTTCTGCCAAAACAACCATCAACAGATCTCACCTTTCTGTGAATTCTTTCATCTTTTACTTTCCTTTGTCAGGGACCCAAACCAGCCTGTCCCCCAGGACACCAAGTTTATCCACACAAAGCCCAATCGCTTTGAGGAAGTGGCATGGACACGCTATAACCAGAAAGACCAGCTTTACCTGCACATTGGCCTGAAGCCCCGTGTCAAAGAGCACTACCGTGCCAACAAGGTACAGCCAGATATTACTGAATGTATTTTCTGTTTTCATGTTGTTCTGCCCTTTTTAACACTTTCTGTATGCATAAAGTAGTAGAAGAATACAAAAGAAATGATGTTTAGGATATTCAATATTGAGTACAACTCTGAGAATATGGATTGAATACTGAATAAAATGCTGAGAACCAATTTATTTATTTAAAACAGAACAATGACCACTGAATACTGATGATAGCCATCCTGGAATGAAATACATTTTGTAAAGGAACCATGGCTGAGCCAGCTATCTTTGGATTTCATAACATTTTCTGGTATCATGATGATGGTTCACTTTCAAACAAGATAGATTACAGTGGTAACCTACACTGCACAGCTAACCTGCTCTGGAGCAGGAAAAAATCAAAGGATCAGACGTATTCAAAACGCATCAACAGCCCAACTACTGACCAATTAGACCACATTGCCCCTGTCAGTATCCACTGTAGATCAGAATTCACTTTGCTCTCCATTATAATAATGTAACTACACTAATGAACAATGATTATAGTTGCATATTGATTGTGTACAATTTATTTTATTCCTGACAGTTGCAGTGTAGCCCTCACACACTTCATTCCATACAGCTGAGGACAACAACATTGTGAATGGTTTTTAGACTCAAATACATGATGATTGTAATTTTCTTTTTTACGTATTCCAACTTTAGTTATCTCCCAGTGAATTATAAATGCGACATTTTAGCATCAATTGTTTTTCTTCAAGCTGTTTTTCAAGCACTGTAGTTTTCTTCATTAGTTTTGGCAGCCGAAAGAGCCTTATTTACTAGATTTCTGCAGCAGCTCCTGATCTGATCTGACAAGTATGCCACTTTCATTTGAAAAGGCTCATAGCCGGATAGGAAAACCCAGAGTTAACTGAGCCAGATAGCAGTTCTCAAGGATCCTTGTAACCCAAAGAGAGCCAGACTATGTTGAATTTGGCAGTTATCATCATATTGTTTGCATTATCCTTTCAGTCATACTACGGTCTCGCCCTTTTGTTGACCTGAAAAAGATTTGTGAGGTTTGGTTAATTCTTTTGTAGCTTAATTTTACTTCATACAAAACTTCAGAATTAGTTTGAGATATTAGCATCCAGGTTATCAAAATGACAACGTTCTCATCCTAATTTTCTCTCCCTCATCACATTTTCTCTCCTCTCCTCAGGTCAACTTGTGGTTGGAGCTGGTCCCTCATCTGCACAGCCTCAATGAGGTCACCCAGCTCATCCCTACCACCACCAAGGTTGGTACTAAATCGTCTATGCTGCTTCTAAAAAATTAACTGCCTGAGTTGTTCCCTCCACAGCAATGGTTTTGGAGTAGACCCAAGCAACTTAAAAGAAGGAACTTTAAATTGCAATATTCAGATTGTTTGTTGACCCAACTTTGTCTAATCCTGCCCTCAAGTGTGAGTTTCTACTTCTGTGGTTGACATGAAATGACTTGTTGCATATAAATGTGCTATAAGAACAAATGCTTCTTTGAAGTCACACAGAGCTGTAGTTTCAGTATGAGGAGAAGGAAATTCACATCTGCTCACGCCATGAGCCAAAAGGTGTGATATACATCATCTTTTCTATCAGTTGTCACAGAGATTCCATACGTTCTAATCCCATGTACTGCATATCAGGTGTTATGTTTAAAAAAAATGGTTTTATGTTTAGCTGAGCTTTGGGTGGCTCAAACTATTGCTAAATCTTGTGTATTGATTGCTGGATAAAAACAAAGCATGTATTCCAGAAGAATGGTCTAAAGCCACACCTGCGCCTACTCTCTGTCTGAATGATAGAATCATTTTTCACAACTGAAAACAGAATAAATAAACCTTTCCCATGTGCAGTATAAGAGACAAAAGACAGCGAACTAGACAGTATTACTGTTAAACCACTAAATCACTAAATCCACAAAGCGGATTTCGCTTTCTCAGACACAATATCTTTCAACATTTAAACTCTTCAAATCAATTACACACTGACAATTGTTCTTACTGTTTTCAGATCCCTCCACCAGAGGCTACCAACCGCACCCCAAAGACCAAGGTTCTGGTGACCAAGCGCCCTAACCCGACTCCGTTCCCCACCGAGACCCAGGGCAGCCACAACCAGCCACACCTGGTGGACCAGCGTGACTACTCCACTGAGCTGTCGGTGACCATCGCTGTAGGAGCCTCCCTGCTCTTCCTCAACATTCTGGCCTTTGCCGCACTTTACTACAAGAAGGACAAGCGCCGGCATGATGTCCACAGGCGCTGCAGCCCCCAGCGTAGCGCCGCCAATGACCTGGCTCACACTCAGGAGGAGGAGATCATGTCCCTGCAGATGAAGCAGCACTCAGACCTCGACCGGGACTGCAGGGGGGTGGGCGACTCCCTGCACCCGCATGACATGGTGCTGAGGACTGCCTGCCCGCCGGACTACACTCTGGCCATGAGGCGCTCGCCGGACGACATCCCACTCATGACGCCAAACACCATAACCATGATCCCCAGCACCATGGGGGGGCTCACCTCACTCCACTCTTTCAACACCTTCCCCAGCAGTGGTCAGAATAACACCTTGCCCCATCCACATTCACACTCCACCACCCGGGTATAGCCCTGTGGATGCACCCACGTAGGCAGGACTCTGATGGCTGAGGCAAAATCTAACGCCACTGCTGCAGCAGAGACTTAAGGCCGACATGCTGACAAACACAGATATGTCAGGAGCTGAAACGCCAGCCTGGAGTTGCCAGACACCCATGGAATTACACTGGGAACGTCGACACCCTGTTAATACCTGAGGGAATATAGTCATGGGTTTTCTGGGGGTTTGGACCTGAGGAAAAAAAAAAAAAGAATAATTATGTTTTTGTAGAAAAAGAAAAGAAAAGAAGAAAAAAGTACAAATAATGAGTTGAAGAAAAAACAACCTCACAAGCTAAAACAAAGAGGAGGATGTTTTTTTAATCATTATTTTTGTTCTAATATTGCAGCAAAACAAAGTACAGTAAACTACTTTTTCTTTCTAGCGACAGATATGGCCTTCGGGATCTTTTGACAAATGACTACTTGACAGCATTATCTGGAAGCAGAACAGAGCATCAGACACGCCTCGGAGGTGAGAAGAGGGGAGCACTTTGTAAAAGAAAGAAAACATATTGTTTTCCTTTGGCATCGCGCTGCAGATTACTGTGGGGCACACAGAGTAGATGCGGCGCAAACCAATTTAGGCATGTGTTAACTTCATAAATGGAGGCTATGTAAGATAAAGCAAAACAATTGTTGAATAGAGCAAAGGAAGGACTGAAGACTTAAAGGAAAAGAAGAAACCCTGAATGCACAATGGAACCATTTTGAGGGGAAAAAATATCACAGATACTTTTCATCCATTTATTTTTGAGGATCGGGAACAATTTTATTGTATAGAACCTATTTACATATCTAGATCTGTACACTAAGCACCAAGGCTGTTTAAGCCCTCTTCTCTTGGGGGGCATCTATACTGCAAACCTGCCAGCAAGACTGAACCAGTGGGAAGTGCGGATCCACCTACTGGCTTTCCGGCAGTTCCAACGTCAACACAGAGAGCTGGGGGACAAAGGATAATTGGATATTTTAGCACGATGCGCATGACAATTTATCTGCTTGATGGCTGCTCTGCTGATTATGTCATTATTAAGAATAATTTTCACCCTCTCCCTTGCATTGGAGCAATTTCAAACGGATTTCCTGATTGGATTGCAGGAAAACACACACCCTTGCAGGACCATGGGAATTGCAGTTCCAGGTTGTGGACATTGTGGGCTGGAGTTGGGGACAGAAAAAGGGAGGGGCTGGGGATATGATAAAACTTTCTTGCATAACATAATATAGCTTGAGTGGAGCAGGGCATATAAGGACTAGTTTTGTACTCTGTGTGTTGGTACTACTTTTTGATAGTGGTTAAATCACATTACACTGTATCAATCAAACTCATTGTACCCTCAGTTGAGATCAATGTTCTTTGTTAATCTACCTATTGGACCACTTTACCGTATAGAAGTAATTACCTGCACTGTTCATTCCATTGCCCATGTTTCTTTTCTTTAACTGGGAGGTGTGTTGATTGACTGACACAGTAGATGTCCATTGGTATGAAAAAATGAAAGCAGAGGAAGACATGGTGGAAGAGTGGAATCTCTGGGCTATGTAGCTTTTATTTTCCTTTATCCAGCAAGGTTCTGTAGAGCTGTTTAAACAGGAATGCCTATACATGACTAATACAAGTCAAAGGCCAAGCACAGACAGATCACATTGGGTGGAACTCTCTGGAAATGCACAGCAGATGGACAAGAGGAAGAGCTAGGGTCAGGGTAGGTCAATTCCCATGATGCACTTTTCATCTAGTTTTCAACATTAGGCCAAGGTTGATCATTTTTGGAGGCACATTGCGTTATGGGAAGGAAGAATAAAGGCCTCCCATAGCAGCTGAGACCCACAGTCTACCCTCTTTACCTCACTTTAAAGAGCTACTACTTTTCTTCTTTTGGCCCCACTCTTTTTCTACTAAAGATTCTCTACAGTCTCATTTTTATACTGAGCTGACAGGTTGGGCTGTTTAGCAAAACGGTTTCCCCTCGCATCCACACCGCCTTCAGTTTACCGTCTCCTGCAAGGCTGTCTGCCATCGCTAACATCTTTAGGTCAGCGAAGCCTCGGCAGCCAACGATGTTAGCCACCGGAGTAGGAATGTGTCATACAGTAAAGCAGACTGCAGTCGGATCCAGTCGCTTAAGAGTCATGCGGGGGTAAAGTGGTGATCTTCAAAACAGACAGAGAGAGGAATACCCTGGATGGCAAGCCTATTGTGCTCAGATAAGATCTGTATGCTGGCGCAGAGATGCTACTTGGTAAGCTGAAACGCTTGTCTCCCTGTTTTCCCTTCACTAAAGTGTAGATGTGTGGAGGCCTCTGTTGTGAGAATACATCCTGCCCCTTTTGGCTCGCTCACAGGCACTGTGCAGTCATTCAAAATAATGAGTGCAGACTACTGTTACCCCATATAACACTGCGGCAGACAAGCTGGATGGGGGGATAAAATCTAGTCTGTCATAGGGAGTATTGCTTTTTGGGATAAGATTTAAATTGAATAAACTAATTACATCTGTTTGCTCCAGATTGTTTCTCTGAATGAAATGAACTGCCAGAGCTTATTCTGGGGTTTAAACAAAAGAAAGATTCCAAGGCTATTATCACACACCAACCTCATGGGCCAGGGACTTTTTTTTTTATATCCTTCTCTGTAAAAACAAGCCAACAACATAAAAAAGTGTGAATTTCAGAATCTGGGGACAATCCACCCTGTAGGTCTGTTGGCATTGTGTCGACAGGCCGCTACCTAGCGCTCAGTTTGCTCGTTTCTGATCGCAGACACACATACAAACAGATGCAAATGAGGACATGTGTGTGCAAACACCCACACACACAGCCATGTGCTAAGTAATTAGGCCTGGGCTTTCCAAGTGTTTTGGCATCTACTCAAGATATTGTGTATTGTATATAACACCCTGATTGCCTGCACTTGGACTCAAGATTTATAAGACCCACATAAAAAAACTACATGACCTTGTTTTTGTAAACCCAAGCCAGTGGCTGAAATGCATTTCACAAGATGTGGAGGTGAACCTTGGCAAATGAAACGCTGATGTTGGCTGGATAGCCTACTGACAGTGAGTGTTGAGGACATTGTGATAACAGCAAAAATCTCTTCCATGCAAGACCAAATAATGAGCAAGAAGTTCTTAATACATAGATTGTCTTTTTAAAATGTACAACAAGGGTTACTAACTCTCAGCCATGCTGGTATCAGACCGCACAACATCAGCCCAATTATGGCCCAACCAAAACTCAGACTTGAAGACTAATGCAACATCTGGGGCACCTCGACATCACGACATAAAGACTACCATGTCATTTCACCTAGTTTGACAGCTTCAATGATGTGTTCCAAGATGTTAACAAGGTAAAGCAAAAGAGAAATTATATTGTGAACCTGTAACCATTTGAATATCACCCTCAGGTCAGGAGAATTACACCAAATGAATGGCATATGTTGGTGAGACGTCACCCTTTGCACACATATGTATGTGCACCCAAACACGCTCCATCTTTCTACCAACTGGAAATAAAAAGACGGACAACAGAGTCGTAACGAATGGTTCCAATCTGCATTTAAATATGTAAACATTCTCTGCTGGCCTATGTATGTCATGGAAGACCGCAAGCTATGATTGACCGGGGTCCAACGTGTAATCTGCCATATCTCTCATCTGTAATCGGACACATTGGCCATCCCAAAAGGCAAAAACAGTGCGTAGTTTGATCCGAGCATGAGCCACAACCTACCTGCTTACCATCACGTTTGGGGGTGGCATTTCACTTAGATTCATTCTGGATCACAACATACCTGCATTTTTGTCATATTACATTATAAGGCACCATTTCACTTTGAACTCTTGGATTGCTACACTGCAGCCTACACAATGTAGGTATACAGTGATTATTGTATTGTAGTGACAAATACAATAGGCTCTACACTCCTAAATTAGAAACATGCTGCTGGTAAACAGTGAAATATCACAGGGCTTGGGGTTGTACATGAGTGAGCACCTGCCCAATTCAGGCACTGCTCTCCAGAGAAATGACATAGGGGCAAAGCAAGGGCAACCCATTGAATTAAACATGTAATTGCACTGATAGGTAAATAGTCAAGCAATTGCAGGGCCATGCTAAGTAGCTGTCAGCTGAGGATGAATGCTAATTAATAACTTGCCATGACGATGATAGGTGATGAATGCAAGCCAACTGTAGCGTGAGGAAAGTGAGAGAAGCGCTGGTCAGCACTGGACATATTTGAAATTAAAAATGGAAATGACTAGGAGCTTTTTTGAACTTAATATGTGGTGGCAATTGCAAACACGATTTAGCGTGCGTGGTAACTACATAAAAATAGAGCAGTCCTGGTTTTCTCACACAGAGCAAGCAGTGCTGCTGGATTGCTCGAGGATGTAAAACTAGACAGACGGACTAAAAAGTTGTTGGAGAGGAGGTGCTGCAATGACTCATGAATCAGGGGTTATATAAGTGAGGAAATGCATTAAATAGCTTTATCATGCCTAACAACTGACAGAGGAGGAGCATGGCTACCGAAGCAAATTGAAATTGGTATCCTTAGTGAGAAAATGTGCAACTTTTGAAAAAGCACAGGATGACCTTCACACCCCTGGCTATACTGTTTGACAAAGCTAATGGCAGCGTCACTTGTATCACAGAAAACTTACATAAGCAGGCCAGAAAAAAAAACAAAAAAACAGAAAGAATGTTGAGGAGATTGATAACATCTTGAGCTAGCAGCACAAATTGCTGAGAGTCAGCTACAGTAGACCTTAGCATGACTGATTGAAGCACTAGCAAGCCGCTCTGTCCCTGGTGATTGAGAAAGATTTCAAATACACAGTACCAGAAAAAGGGAAGGACTGGGAAGAACCACGCACTGACAGCAGAGAGAGGACCCAGCACCTTTAATGAGACATCTTGTTGGCCATTACAAGTGGCTGACTGAAGAAATAGATAGATAGCATCTCTGATGAATAATTGCATAACAAGCTACCAGAGTCATAGCGCAGTGCCCCACTTAACAAGCTCACATAAATATATACTACATACGACAGTATGTATATATACAGAGACATAATTTGCCCTCTGGCAGCCATATTGGAAGGCTTATTTCGACTTTTTCAGTTATAGGCTACATGTTAGCTGTATTAGTGTCTGGTCAGCTGTTTCTGTCTTCTTGTTGGCACATACTTCCGTGTGTGGCTATCAGTTGGATATTGAAGGTGCTCTGTGAAGTCATTGTTTGTTTTATTCAGTTTTTCCTACAAAATACCAAGTTACTTCACTAACAAACATATCAAATGCATTTCCTACCTCATAAAACATTTGCAAAGCTTTTTTTTTTTTTTTTACATTGTTTTCTTCAGCTTTGCCTCTTTTTTTTCTTCTCCTCTCCATAATTACATACATTGCTAGTTTTTAATGTGCATTACCATCCCCAACTGTCAATATGCATTCATGGCCCCTGCAATTGTCAGAAATGTATGACGTGCATGTGCGTTTGTATGCAGGTGCTGGTAGAGCACAGGATGCCAACAATACTGGGACGTTCTCATCAAACCATTGCTCAACAGCACCACTAGTGGTCACAAACTCCACAGGGTACCTTTAATGTTGATGTCGCTTGCAATGTAAAAAACCTCAGCTCATAAATTACAACATATGCTTTCGAGTAAGGGCTAGGACTTACAGTTTGACAAACCGTGTATGATGAGTGAACTAAAATTGAAAGACATTTTCCTTATCAGATAATAGATTTTAACCCATCTTGAAAAATAAGAGCAGATGAGAAATATTGTCATTCACGTTAACAAACATGTCTTTGATTTCAAGAGACTGTATTATTGTTATTCAAGGCAGTAGCAACTATCACTCATTTTTACACTCTACATATATAACCCCAGTGCCACTCATGCATAGTGGATGACATAAATATGCATCTCATATTTGTTAGCCACCATAAACAGAGGTCTTAGATATGACATATGACATGGCATTGTTTAGATTAGTTTGGAACCTGTCCAGCTGACGTCTTCATGAAAATTGACCTCATTGTTGTTCTGTAATCTGAATGAAAGTAATCCTGTTTGCCCATGAAAGAATGAACTGTGAAAGATGTTTACCAGGTATTCACTGTTTCCCCAGGACCTTATTCTTGTCAAAATGGAAAGCTTGGAATAGCATTTACACCATCATGAGACACTAAAACTCTCCACTGAAACCCAGCTTGCTGAAATTCTTCTAAAAGCAATTTTCAAAGGCAGGGCTACTCATCCACCTACCCTCTGGTAGAAGAAACATTAGGCCTTTAAACTAAGGACTAATAACAATAAACCATGACTGGATAGTTAAACGAGCAAATAAAATATGAAAAGAAGCTCAAATTTAATTGCAGCTTTCATATTGTTTATATGCTGCGGCAATTTTAACAGGGAACATTATGACTTTTTATCCGAGGAGAAGGGTATATATACCTTTTGTTTAAGTTCACTGGACCATAAAAACAAAAACATACACTTTTATTTATTATTTTTTACACCTTTTTTTTTATTTAATCTCTGGTTCATGACTGCATTCATGTTTGTTTGACCAATTAAATTTTAATATTTCCTCAAGACTTTGCAGTCATGTTGAGGACACTAAATGGGTGCAGCATGCAGCAGGAGTGTGTTTCTTAAAACACATGCCCTTCAGAAATATATGTCGGCCTTTATTTAGTGCATTTACATGGAAATTCATGTGCCGATATTGTTCATTTTTCAGTTAAAACTATACTCAATTGTCAATAACTGAGGCTTGTACACATCTTATCCATCAGTGTTTATTTCTGCAATGTGTGCCTAATTTCTGTTTCTGTGTTGAGATTTTTAATATTCTGTTTATTCTATGTGTCATATGACATCTGGCTTGTCCTGAATAAGACTTGAATTTGGATTAATTGGCTGTGTGTTTGTAAGAGCGCTCATTTTGAAACAACAGTGTGCACATCCAAATGGCAGATGTAAGACAAAAGTCTGAGAATGCCGAAGAGTTGACAATGACCCCCATCCAGTGTCACCTTCCTTGAAAACTGTGTGTCCATCATTCAAAGAGGGGAACTCTGAACCAATCCAGGTAGCATTTCTTCAGTTATTTCTGTTGAATCCCAACTGCAGTATGTTTTGATGAGCCAGTCTAGCAGGGTGAGTATGAATCCACACAGTTTGAGACTGAAGACACTTAAGAAACCCTGTTCTAGGGGGACGCTTCACTTTTGTTCCAGTGTAAATCTGCCCTGAGTGTGGTCGACAGTCAGCCTGTGCTGCAGTGTACGGGACAGATAGGGAGGGGAGGAGCGAGCACTGCGAATGAATGTAACGCAACGTGCCATTTTCTAACCTCAAATCGCAGCAGAAACGACAACAACCAAACCCTCAGTTTCATCCTGAGAGGTTTTTGCTAGCAGTCTGAAAACTAAAGGTGGATTTGTTCTTTGAATGCCATGTGAAACGGGGCACTTTGTGGGCTGGTCTGGCATTTGTAATGTAGATTATTTGTCACTTGTCTTTCTTTCTGGTTAAATAGTAATTACTCTTCTGGAGCACAATAAATGATTTTAATATGCTGATATGTTTTTTTTTTTTCTCTTGAGTCTTCATTTATCATTTTCTGTGGCCGTTCTTGCTAAGTTGACTAATTTAATTGGTGAAGCATACATCAACTCTCACTCACAAGTAATTACTCTGGCAATTTATTTGGTGGTAGATTAAATTAGTTTTATACAAGTGAAAACAGAACAAGCTTTGTCGTCAGTGGCGAGCACATTAAGACGAAAAGCTGATGCCTGACGACGTAGGCGCCTGAGCAATGGAGCAAGTGGAGCAAATTCATCCCCATTATTCAATAAGGGGGAGCGAAGTTATGGTTTTGCTACCCCACTTTTTGTCTTACATTAAACGTTTCACTATACTGTCCCCGCAGGAGCCGAATGAAAGAGTTGGTGCTTTTAAGTGTAACGTGGCTTAAAACTTCCTACACACCATATTCTAACAGGGAAGCACACAGCTAGCAGGTAAACATCTGAACAAAAAAACACTTTCTCTCTTTCTCTCATCTATTTCATCAGACGGACACGTAGGCGATCAAAAGTTGCAAACAAACGTTTCGCCGCTAGACCTTCATCAAGGAGAGGCTGTAAGTCTGCAACCAGTCCCATGTACTACGTGACAATCTCCAATATGGCATATGGAGCTAGAAAAGTAAAACACTCTGCTGACATTAAATGAGTAGATTATTATAAAATGAATGCAAAGCCCAAAAGGCTGAACCGCTTTCTCAGAAAGATACATTCCCAAATATTAATTTGTATGTAAATGTATTTTTGCAAGTTAGATAGCGTGCGGGAGTTTGTTTGCAGGAGGTAAACATCTGTCACATAGTCTTATTGTAACGGGCTGAATGTGCTGATGAGAATGATGTTGAACTGTTTCAGCTCTTCAAAGCTTCCTCCGTGAATTTTCCTTGTTTCTGCTTTTTCCTCTTTTCTTTTTTTTTTCTAGGACTACATTTTGATGTATGGTACACTTTGTGTTGTTTACTCCATCCGTCTAATAGCATGTTGGGCCCATGGCTTCTTTGAATCGTGTAACGTGAATGTTAAGCAATATGAGAAATGTTGCTTTTAGCTTTTACATTATTGCTTATTGATTTCTACACCCACATACAGTAAAGCTCCTGGCACCACTGTACTGTACAGCCTTCATCTGAACTTCCAGTAGCCTTCAGATTGTACAGTGGTCATGAGAGCTCAACACACTGCAACTTGTGAAAGTAACTAAACACCAATTCACTTGCCAAGAATGCGCCACAACAGTGTGATTTTAAAGGTTTAATGAAATAAGTATTACGGGATGTTGAGGATGGGTGAATGGATGTGAAGAAAGGGATGAATGTGGGGGAGGAAGTTGTCTGTTTAGGCCGGTCTGGGATGGATGTATTGGAGGCCATCGATGAGGAGACTCAGTGTGGGAGATCCGTGTCTGACCGATTACTGGCTCCTGACAGTACCTGGAGAAAAAGAGATGAGTGAAGTCTGCACAGAATCAAACAAGAGCTATTCCAAAGGCTCAGAGCCCCCTCATTTTGCTTCGCCCTTTAAGGCTATCACGAGAGGGATAAGGGCTAAGCAGGATATGGTCCATGCCCCACTGGGTCTGTCCGACCCACAAGCACAAACACTTCAAGAGAAACCAGTCCATACGTCGCCAGTGCGTCACGCCGTAATGGTGCATCTCAGTACATCATATGCGCACAAATTGCACTGCGACAGTACATAGAAAACTGGAATGAAACTGGAAAACGACATAAAACCTACCGCTGTGGAGAAGTGGAGATGGTGGTTTCGCACTGTAACAGTCCAGCAGACGGAGAGCTGTATTCTCTCCGAGGCACGAGGGAGAGCGCACATTTAAAGCACCCCAAATAACAATCATTCCAACAAAACACTCAAAACAGAGTGAGGCATAAAAAAATGAGAGACATCCCACAGATAGAAAGGAATGAAAGAGCAGGGGGAGCTAATAGCTAATTAGATAAGTTCCCTTTCAAATCAAACACCTTAAGTTGTGAGTGGAAAGTTTTGTTCTTGCAACTGCATTTCTAACATTTTTTGACTCAAATGTAGCTTAACCATGTCGTATGATATGCTATGTCAGTACTAAGAACAAATAATACCGGGACAGGAAATTGCAGACACTACCACTGACTATCCATGTAACAATTTGGCCACAGTACAGCACATTGACTATACACGGTCCAGCCATATACTACGTTTCTACCTAGTCTTGTTTATACACTCTATAAATGAAAAAGAGAGAAAACTCCCTCTCTCTTTCTTGCTGTAGCTTCTGTGTAAATACTCATTATACAAAGCTGAAATTGAATTAGTAAGCTGAAATTTAAAGTGTCATTTGCAAGATTTAAAGAGGTTTTGTGAATTATCCTTCATTCATTCTAACTCATTTCTCTGCCTTTAATAACTTTAGCTGAATAGAATATTATAAACTTTTTGTCTTTATTTTAGATGTTCTCTTGGTTTGTTTACACATGTTGCATCCTGTAGCACCAATTAGAATTTTGTTTTCCAGCATGTGATGGTTTTAGTTGTGTATTTCCGGGCCACAAATGCTTGATAAGAGCTGTAAAAATTCAGAGCAGTGTGCTTTGTGGTGCTCCGCCTACAGACTTCAGGGTCTGTTTTTGTGCCTTTGGGGGTTCAATGGTGCATTATGTCTCCTCTGATCTTAACCACCACACCGATACAAGCAATCTATCGCACACACTCAGACAAAAAATACAAGCTTGCATTTTGTTTTCGTGCTAATTGTAAATCAATCGGAACTCATCCTCCTTGGAAAACGGTGGCATTTGCTCACTCTTTGCCAATGATTAGAAACAAATTATGCCACAGACTGACTGACATTTGGAGTGTAAAGGATCAACAGAGATGTATTTATGCTCTCTGCTGCTGCTGTCGCTGTGTGTGTGTGTGTGTGTGTGTGTGTGTGTGTGTGTGTAAATGCATGTATTTGTCTGACCAAGGGCACACACTACTGTGGGCTGCTCAGCCAGAGGGCCCTGTAGGAATAGCTTGATAAGGGAGGCTTATTTACCATAATAATGCATCTCATCTCTGCACATCAAACACTCCTGCCTGGTCTGATAACCCGCTCTTTAATTTAGCACAACTGTTTGATCTAGCTGTGCTGCCGCTGTCCCAGGGCCATTGTCGTGAGCAGTACAACAGTTGGGTAATTGCTGTGTACTTTAGCAGTGTTTCACAAATAGAACAGTTACGTAATGTCGGTGCACCTATAGCGCGGAGCTCCGCTGAGTTGTTGTAAGCTGAAGAAGATGTGTGAAAGGGAAATTTCCAATTACACAATTTTACTATTGACAGACCTATCTCCACCATTATACCTTTTTATTTAGAAGTCAGAGGACTCATAACAGGCTTGTTCATTGGACAGAGTTGGGGGCTTCTACAGTTTTTTGTCGTCTGCCGGGCTATATCTACCACTTAGAATAAATCACACCCTCAAAACAGCCTGACTGTGTACGTGAGAGAGCTAACCTACAAGCACAGTCAAACTGCAACATGCCACGTGTGTAAAATGTCCCATTGGGCCGAAAGCCCATTTTCCAACAGCCCGTTATGCCGAATAATACACACTCTCCCTGCAGTTGTTAGCGCAGTCACTACCGGCCAGTGCTTCATTTGCAAATCAGGAGGTCCCGGACCTTAGAGAGATTGCTGGTCCGGCGGGTCAGGGGGACAGAAACAGTCCCGGATCGCATCAAAAATCCACAGTGCCTGGAGCACATTGGACAGGCTGTTGAAACTAAACAAAACTGTCATCACAAACAAAACACAATTCATTTACATTTATTAATCAGAGCATTCACATTAATCACTCAAAATCAGCAGGGCCAAAATTTCTATTTGCACAAAAATCAAGCAGGCTAAGAAACCAAACTAAGCGACGTGTTCTGTCTGTTTATTGGTCTCCCTCCGACTTGTGCTCAGGGCTTGGAGGTCAGGTCTGGGACCCAAAGGTCAGCTGGGGTCATGGGACGGGGCTGTAGTGCATGGCGGAGCTCCACCAGCACCTTTTTTTCTTTCTGTTGGTTGTAAAACAGCAGGATCAACCTTTTGTGCAAATTGTGTTTTCCTGCAAATTTTGATCTTTGGGTTTAGAGGAAAGATGCAGGTACGGGTTTTTGATTCCCTTCACATTTATTTACATATAAAGTATTAAACAGAACTCAGAAATGTAGTATTGCATTTCCATAAATAAATCCATAAATTTATTTATTTTATTGGGACAATGCAATTTAACATCCAATACAGGGCATGAATTATAGCTATTGCTTATTTTCACTCTTGTCCTCAGAGGTTTTACAAGTACAGTGTAATTGAAATATACAGCTTTCGGTATCATATGGAAATACTTTGATTTCAGTTGGTAATGTGTTCCAGCGTTGACGGCTGATTGTCCAAATTTAGATCTACGATGTGGTATTTTGCTGATGCCATTCGCCATGCTCCTTGCTACCCTGTTACTGTTTTGTTTTTGGAAATATTTACATAGTAAACAGTCTCAAAAGCTTTGTAAAAATGGTCAGCAGAGGCTAAGGATTTTTGTTCCTAGTATGGGGCAAGCTCCAAAAAGTCTTGCAGGGCCATATAAGACTGGACAAGGAGAAAAGTTACATTGAGGATGCATAAACACATCTGAAAATATCAGACACATGCTTTTTCCTGTTTCAGGGCCTTGATGCAAATCTGCTCTGTGCCACATGTGGTCAAAAAAATCAGATTTTAATGGCCATATAGCCTACAGTGACATAAAGGCTTGTTTTGGCTGTTTTGAAGACCCTTTCTGGGCCTGCTGCCACTCATACAGGCACTTGTTTTGCGCTGAACTACATTACAGCAAATTCATTTAGGGGTTGTGTTTTTAAGACATTAAAACAATGAAATTATTAACTGAAATTCCCCAGCCACTTATTAGATATCCAAAATTTGCTCTGCTTTGAGGCAGATGAGTCACACGTTCCCCCCCTTAACAAGAAGTTTTAATCACTCTTTTGTTCTGTTCCTGACAACACACACAGCAAAAGCTTTGTTCATCATCTGTGTTGAATTTAATTGGGATTTGCTGAGCTTCTGCATCGTTTGAGTCGGTCCACTGGATGCTACCCTCAGGTAAGGCAATTATAATCAGCGCACTGTCTCTCTCTTGTTCAAGGCCCGGCTTCTTCTCAAAGAGTTTCTTGTGCAGAAAAACACACAATGGACTTGATCGGAGCTCTGTTTACAAGTTTAATGATCAAACACTTCTGGATTACAAATAACATCTGTTCAGTATGTTTGAGGTACTGTAAATCTGAGATTTTTAGTCCCAAGTCAGCCAACATCATTGAACCTATTTTGGGTTTACACAAAAGCAGGTAAAAGATAAAATGTGACTGATGCCATTTCAGCTGTTAACAGACTTAAAAAAGAAACGATTGCAGAAGATACTTTTGTTGCAGTTAACATATGTAAATGCAGGTTTACTGAGAGCTATTATCTCATTTCCTTTCATTTATTTTATTTGATCACAATGGAGAGCAAACACAGACCCATATTGTCTGAGTTAGGAACGGGTTATTGTCAACACAAGTGAGTGAGGCATTTCTCTCGTGTTTCATCCTATGTCTACAAGCGATCAGCCTGCCGTGATTGAACCAAACAAATTAAATCTGAGAGGATCTGATGCTTCTCCCAGCCTGTCCGTCTGAATATCTTTGAGCTTAATGAGATCTGGCAGTCGGCCTGTTTCCCGTTGTCTCTCTGGAAGTGAAGAAAAGTTGGAACTGTCCATAGTAAAGCTAATTCAACAAATCTGATAGCCAGGCTGTCCGCACCAACAACAGTAGACTCTTAGAAGCTGCATGGCATGTATCGATGCATGCATCACCTTGAATAATGCAGGGAGGCAGCCGTTTTGTATACCTTTGTTCCATTTCATGAGGAATTATAAAGATTTCTTCAGATCGTTAAGGAAATGGCCACCACAGTGTACTATCATCTTGGGTTTCAGGAACAAACCTGTAAAGTTGTCTGAAAGTACAATAGGGAGTTAACCATGGCTGGATTAATTCCCCATGGGGCCCTTGGATGCACAAAATTAAGCAGTTAGGCTCCAATTGACTCCTTGTTCCTCATTCATTGCGCATGAACACTGTTACCTCCAAATACCCATTACCTTTATGTGCACATTTCAGACTACACATGACAACATTATATTTCACCTCGTAGACAACAAGCACTATCTGTCAAGGGTTTGATGTGCAGTATATCCATTAGTTCCTGGTTTTTTAAATCAAAAACAAAGCATTTCTTTTGTCTGCTGCAGCACACACATCTGCTCTGTAAATCGCAGACGGTCACACGGAGCCGGACAGCAGCCTGCAGCACAACATAAGCCACAGAAAGAGTTTAAGACTGTTAGGAGGACTACACACCCAAAGGTTGCAGAAGTGACATTAGCTAGCTGACACTCACCGAATCCTTGTAGAGTCAGTTTGTGAAAGTTGGTGGGACTGACCTCTCATTCAGGAAATATTGTTTGTACTCTTGTTTTATAACTGCACAGCGAAATGATAGAAGCAGCAGAGAACGAGGGATGTTGTTTGGCGGTGGTGAGTGCAAGGACAGTGACAGTGGTTAATGACAGCAAGAATGTTTGACAACCTCTGTAACGTTTTGGACTTCTGTTCTCCAGAAGGAGAACATTACATGCCTGCTTTTGGGCAAACCACGCAAGTTAATTCTGCCATTATGAATGCGCCATTACCCGTTCTGCCTGTGTTACTGAGCAGTTACTCATCCGCTCAGCCAGTAATTTAATTGGTAAGACAATATCGAAATTGTAGTAATGGTAAGTGACCCCAAGAGAGCTAGACTAAGTTGAACTTCCTTCATGATACAGGTCCCAGGTCACCTAGTGGTTTAAGACTCCATGTGCTTGCAATGTCCCCAGTCCAGCATGGACCTTCGCATGTTGTCCGCCACCTCTTTCTCTCTCTCTTCTCATTTCCCAACAGTTTGTTTACTGTCACTTTTTAATGAAGGCAAAACTATTCCAAATAATATTAATAACAATAATTATGCTATATAACATAACCCCTTTATGTCAATATTCATGAACTTATCAGTCAAACTGTGTGCTTTAGAAAGTATCATACTTTTATAAAGTATTGCCATTTCGGTTTTTGGGCCACCAGTGGCAGCATCGAGCATACTGCCAGGAAGCACATTGCTGGGACATGTGTGTCAGCCATCTTTGATTTCATTACACTGGGCATTTTGAGGTAGCGTGTGTCAGCCAGTCAGACAGACAGGTATGTGAAATACATCTTGTTTATCAGACACAATAGTTACAATGAGAAAATCAAGAGTAATTGTGGTGTTCAGCAACTTTAGCATTCTTGTTGTGTCAAACACTTCAACCTTGTATCAAATCCTAGCTGCGTTTGACCCAAAGCAAAGATCAATAGTTCACTGGTACATTTAATGTTGCTCAGTGGATTTCTCATATTGAGAGTGTGATTAAGCAAAATCAATACTTCTTTATCAGAGGTTCAAATGAAAACATTAATCCTGAGGCTGACCTGCATGATAAACTGTACCCTGTGGTGCAGCAAAAGACACACACACACACACACACACACTGAAACCTTAATTCCACTGCAGTTGGTCTGACCTATTCTTCTCTTGTAAAACACCTAACGTCACCGTCTCTCTCACTCAAGACAGGGAAATTAGTTTGAATGTAGTAATTTCAGGAAAGATGACAAGTGTTATGTTTATCTACAGGCTTCTGACACAATATGCAGTGAAGTTCTACCTTCTAGAAACTGCCTTTCTCCTAATTATCAAGTCTACTTCTGAAGTTCAAACAAGACTAAAAGTCTATAAAAGCCTGTTATGCTCATTGCATTCAAGGAAACAAAATGGATTCAGTGAAAAATGGAGAGAGAGGACCTCTCTGTGTGGCAGCCATTTTAAAACTTATCAAGCCATAGACTTGCTCAACTTCCATCAGCTCTAAGTTGTTGACTGGGATAACTATATGGGTGAAACCAAATATTTCAGTTACTCAGGAATTCATAAAAATTGTAGGGAGAAGAATGAAAATGCAAACTCACAGTCTTTGGCAACTTATCATAAAGGACTGTTATACATACTGTAATTTGTGACATAGATCTATAGAGCAAGACTCGGCTGCTTTGAGCTAAATGCTAATATTAACGTGCTTCAGGAGACACAATGGACATATTCAGTCCAGTGCAGCTCAAACAAGGCAGGCACCTCATCTCCCCGATACCACTGATGCTCATTAAATGGGTATAAGTGATGTTCTGGGTGGTTTAAAAAAATATTAATATAAACATAAGCAAACATTTAAGCTAGATTTTATTATCATATTTTAATTTTGTATCTTTATATGAACCTCAGATTTCTGTAACTTGTTCTGACGACAACCCACAAAAATACATTGTGAACAGTGATGTGGGAAAAAGGAAAGACATAAGCCATATAATAGAAATACATTACAGTTAAAACGAACATGACATCCAAAAACAGCAACATTATTACATGATAAAAGCTTGCATTTAAATAAAGTGCACACTAATTGGATGTGACTTCAAGTTATATAGAGATACATATGTTAAAGGATGAAGGCAGCAGCATCATCAATACAGTCAACATGCTTCCTGTCTTCCCCCAACAGGGCAGCCTCCTTCTCTCCTCAGGTGTTGGATTTCCAGGTATCGCCGTCCGTCATCCCGGGTCAACATCACACACCACTTCTCCCACGGGACCAGGTAGGACAGGTACAGAATATATCTGTCAGCCCTGACACACAAGTCACCCGAGAGGGAAAGGCAAGGAAGACGAAGGGAGAAGATGGTAACGATGGATGGGACGCAAACAGACATAGAGGGAGGGAAAGTCCCCGGAGAGGAAGCTAAAGAAAGCATGTGCATCGTGCAAGTAAGGTATGATAAGAAAAGTGTGGAGACAGGAGCTGATGAGAGCGTCAGGGAGAGATGGAAGATGTTGTCGAGGTTTAAAGAAGACAAGGATCTTCACTGGGGCACCAAGGCTGATATATGGGGCCAATAGTGGCATTTCATTTTCAGACATTTAAGCCCAATAAGTGTTGTCATCTTGTGGTTTGATTGATTTTACATTTCTGGTACAATTGGTCAATGCTCCGGTGCTTTACTGTGGGCTAATCCAGTTTGTATATGAAAATAAACACTTTTGTGCAGCTTTTGCCCAGAAATGTGTCCATGGAAACCAACATCTTTTCCCTGGTGTGTTTTAGTTGCCTTAATCTAAACTTTCCACAACCACAACCATAACATAGTTGCCATGCTCAGATAATCTAGAAGAAGCTTGTTATAAAAACATTGACCATTAACAAATACTTTGTCATTTAACATCATCCACTTCTTTGCACAATCAAAATTAAATATCAACAGTTTGTCTTGAAATGCAGCGTTGACGCCTGCACATTGTTTCACCTCCAAATCACCAAAACAAGCTGACAGGGCTGCCACAGTGGTAAACTCCACACAATTCATAAGCCTCTACTCCATGAAGTCATTGTTATTTGAATTCATCTCCATGAAATCCTGATTCTCTGTAGACTCTCTGCATATTTATGCTTCCTGGATAGAAAGAAGATTACAGTGTATTTATTTCATTTATTTGTAAGGGACCGTGTACAATATCAAGCATAAACATAACAATTTGATTTAGCTTAAGTAAGTACACTCAGCTAAAACACCTAGCTCCTAGCCAAAATGAATGCAGTCTAACACAACAGTCCTGCAATAAATCCTCCCATCATGAAGGTAATTATGTTCCTGTGTACCTAATAAACTGGTTGATATTCTGTATTCTTTGAATTAAACAAAATCCCATGAAAACCAACAATGAATGTATCCTACTATAACAAGTACTGTGTGAATATCCAACGCCTGATATACCGTATTACCCCGGCCTGTATCCAAGTGGCTTTCTACTGACCCCACTGGTCACCCCTTTTCAGCCAGGGCCATCTACACTCTTTCTCTGCCACCTCCATATTGTGTTTGATGGTTCTACTCCTGCTTGGTCCCCTAATGCCCAGGGTTCTGTAGGCCTTTCTGTTGGCATGCACCTGGTCCTCCACCCTTTCCTGCGGTCTGGAGTCTCATGATTTAACAATTAATGGAAATATCAAACTTTGAGAAGTGAAAACGAACATAAATTTCAGATCATAATGACAGTGTCATCTGAAAAAAATAACATTTTGCACTGCTGCTTGTAAAAAACATAGAAAGAGCCATACTTGTGTTTTAATGCTCCAATAATTGATACATTTGAAAAGATCTAAGATGCTTCAAGACACTTGGCCACTCAATTGTGTGTGTTTGAAAATCTGATGTTTCCAGTGCATTTCTGTCTCAAGACAGAGGTCACAAGGTGCGGTGGCTTATGAAAAGTTGGCATAATAGGCTCTGGAGCCGTCAGTCAGTAGGGGGCTTAAGCAGTGTGTCTCTGATGCCTTTGCAGCAAACCTGAAGGAGGCGGAAGAATAAAGAGAAAACAGAAATGATATATATATATTTTCCCATTCAGCTCGCTTTTTATTGCATGCACTCCTTTATTTTCCAAGGGCTAGGGGATAGAGAAGTCCCTGGGGAGGTTAAGGAGAGGCATACATGTATGCTAGAAAGACAAAGAGCATCAAAGGGAAAGGGAGAGAAGACAGAGAAAGAGACGAAACATGACAGAGGCAGAGGAGTCATCGCGAGGTGTCTCAGAGCTGTCAATCACGGCAGAAAACTGGATGGCTTGCTCTGAAGCGACCTGCAGAGTGAGAAGTGGAATGGAAATGAGGAGCTACTGTTTCCTGCGGCAAACAAATGCACTCTAAATCTTTCAAATGAAATTATTGGATTGAAACAGACTTGTGACAGACGTGAGGTTAGCGCAGGTCAGATGAAACACAGGTAAATGTGATAATGATGTTAGCATGGCGGCTGAAAGATGAGGTCTGAGAGTGCAGGACACGACATGTAGCAGTAGTTTAGTTTGGCTATAAATAGGTACACAGCTTCAAATTTTAGTACAATTAGAATTGTGTGTGTATACTCTGCATACTCTGTAGTATTCTATCACTTAGTTTAAAGCTGCACTGTCATATATATGTAATGCAAAAGGGGTCACTCACAGTGACAAACCCACAGAAAAATATTACACAACTCTGCAGTTTTTCTCAGCTCTGCCGAACTTTTTAATCACATTTAGTACAATGTTTATCTTTCTGGCCCAAAATCACAAAATGACTGTTTGTTTGAGTCTCACTGTTTTCAACAACTTCAATTTCAGCCACCGCAGGAAACTGCTTTCAGTGAAAAAACTGGTTCCTGAGGAGCCCAAGTGCTGGAGGATGAAGAGTAGGGCAATGTTTACTGCATTGTCTACAGACCTGTTGGCTCTGTAGGCTAACTGCAGGGGGTCCAGGAGTGGGTCAGTGATGGTTTTGAGGTGGGAAAGCACAAGCAGCACCTCCTTCAGGGTGTTAGGAGGGACAGAATCTGGTCCAGTTGCATTGTGGGGGTTCTGTCTTTTGAAAAGTCTGTT
Source organism: Enoplosus armatus (assembly GCF_043641665.1). Classification (NCBI taxonomy): domain Eukaryota; kingdom Metazoa; phylum Chordata; class Actinopteri; order Centrarchiformes; family Enoplosidae; genus Enoplosus; species Enoplosus armatus. The sequence continues at coordinate 4,028,081 of NC_092186.1, forward strand.
AGCATCCTTCCCCAGGATGGCAGAGTCATCATCAGCACCCCCCCACCCCCACGCTAACCCTGAGTGGGCGAGAATATTTCATTTGAAACGTACAACAAATTTACAACAGCCCACTTTAGAACACTGGACACAGATTATGGAGTTAATTGTATTGAGTAAGTTTTAAACTGTTGGAGCTTTTTAACATTACAAACTATAAAGTGTCACAACCGCTGTCAAGGTGCTGATCCTGCAACGGCCCTGATTGCAGGATCCAGGGTATCTGACTCTTCCTCATTACTCACTGTAGAGTGCAGGATTTCATCATCAAAGTTACTGTAAAAAGCCCACCTGCCCACTCAGATTGTCGGGGGCACACCGGGCTCTCCCTCGCCTGACGCCAAAGCTGTGGGGGCTGCGGGGGTATACTTTACAGCAGTGGTCATCATTTTGGTAGGGGAAGTAGGGGCCTCTGAGGTGGGCAGTTGTGGAGAGGCCCTGGCCCCTGCTGTGGTGGGAGAGGTGGAGCTGGTGGATGGAGTCGGGGGGGGGGCATTCAGGTCGTTAGCCAGACGCAAGTCGTTAGTGGAGGGGCTGAGAACTGCTGGTGGAGTTTCTCAGAGTAGGTCGTTCACCGCCTTGCTATACCTGGATAACCCGTCCCTGTCCCGGGAGGCTGGGAAGGTCACTTAACTGCAAGGCAAGAGGGAGTGGCTGGATGTGAGAGTTAGGTCACTGGGACAGGTGGAAAAGTCTGAGGGCACCTGGTGGATGGAAGGAGGATAGCAATGATGGCATGAAATGCATGGGCAAGGGGGAAGACAGGTCACTGAAGGGGACAGAGAGGCAACAATAGGACAGGGCAGATGTTGTGACAGGGTATGGGGTATATATTCCTGTGCCATTAAATATGGGCTATTGTATTGGGTCAGTGCTCTATACTGGTGATGTAAATCATCAGAATCAGAAATACTTTATTGATTCCCAGGGGGAAATTAGACAAGTTACAGATGCTCCCATTCAAGAATAGAAGAAGTAGCATAGAGCTAGAAATGAGAAGTATGTAAAAATATAAGATATAAAAAATATTAAAAAAATATATACATTTGCCGTATTTAAGTGAAAATAAAATATATACAAACTGTAGCTACTGTCCTTCGCTACTCTTCGTTATAACGTTATAGTCCCCTCAAACAATGTAAGCAAATTAAGTGTTAAGCGTACACTCCTAATAAAATACGAAGGTGCTGAGGTGACATTTACCCACCTGAAAAAATAAAGGAAAACTGACATTGATTTGGCTGGTCTTCAGTAGCTGTTGGTTAGCTATGAACAATATGTTTTTATAGCTAACACTAACAGCAGATTAGCGCCGATGGCTAGAAATGTAGTTTAGCCAAAAGAAAGACATTTACATAACTTACAATAACCATAACACACAATAAACAGTATCCACCTTTATTTAGACACACCTGAATTGTTACTGGATTTTGAGGTTCTATCTTGTAGAGGGGCGCGTGTGTGAAAATGTGTGTTTCATTTATTATTTCAGTTAATCTTATACTTATATACTGAATGTTTCTAGATATATTTATGTTTTAATGAAATGACCACAAACTAACACTGACACAGCAAACCTGGAACAGGGTAGTATTCCAGAAGAGGTTGTTCTAGTTGGTTTCTGGGACTTAGTGTAATGAAGCTGGCTCATGTAGACTGCCATGTGCTCTGTTCCTGAATGGCACCTACAGGCGACAGGATAGACAATGGGTAGAGAGTGGGAGGGATAGAGGATCAAAAGGACCCACACTTTATTTTTGCCCCTGGGCCCCCTATAAGGATAATCTGGCCGTGGTTCAAACTTTTCTTTCGTTTGTATAGCAGTGGATCATTGCTTGCAGTTTTCCCTCTAATGGAAACACAATAACAAGGCTTCAGTATGTGCATGGGTCTCATTACGGTAGATTCTCCCCCAGTTATGATCATTAATTTTTTACTCCAGATCATTAAATTGTTTTGCCATTTAAAGCAGTACATAGTCGCTATTGATGTCCATTAGTGTAAAAAGAAAAAAAAAAGTAAATGGCAATTGTTACATCCTGACCTTTATTCAGTTTATGGGCCAATGTACTCTATCAATAACACAAAGAGAACAGCAGGCAGTAATTATTGGCTTATCGGATGTAGTATACACAAGTGATTCAGTTTCTCTGTTTGCTGCTTGCTTAACTAATGATTTGAGGGGCATGAAACATGGTCACATCAACATGATTGCTGTCTTAAACACGTCGATTTCGGAACATTGTTGGCTGGACTGCTGTTCTGCATCTAATTGGTAGTTAGAGCATTAATATTCAGAGGACCAATTAATGAGAAGTGTTTGGGTGACATTGATAGTGTCCTGATAATTACAAGGACTTATCTGTTGCATTTTGAAGCACAAACTCATTAGGTGAGATGGCCACTTTCCTGATTACTTTAGGCTTTGGAAACACAGGGAATACAACTGTAAAACATGTTATATATATATATATATACCCTCCAGGCATGTTTTAAGATATATAAAAATACTCTGCTTTGAATAATAATTGGTTTCTAATATGTTTTTTACACAAAAAACCTTAAAATTCTTCAACTCGTTCTACCTCATTGAAAAAGCCAAAATATTTCAAAAGTCTAACTGCTGGGTGCAAGATGTCTTTTACTTCACTTAAAAGTCCATTCTCAGTGTTTGTGACCTTGGGATTCCAAGTTTCCACATCATCATAGTTGAGTAAGTCTCATACTGGACCCTGATCTAGGTATACTGGTGATACTAGTTGTGATGTCACAAATAACGCTTGTAAAGCATAACTAAGCAAAACTATTTGTAGGCTATTTGGGGCTTTAGGCTTAAATGTGTGTATATTGGCTTTTAAAAATCTGCAGAATTAACTCAAAAATCAAAACTTGTTAACTTAACACACAAAAAAATATGTCAAGCTCACAAGAGCCAACTGCATTACCCCATGCCCCCATAACACCCATATATGTGCTACCTTTTCAGTTAAAAGTAAGGATTCATTTTAACGAACTATCACGTAGCCCTCGTGTAATATACATACTATATGTGAACTAACATCTGTGTTAAGCTGGGCAGACACTGTATGTTTTTAACATTGTTGTATTTGCAGTATATAAATAAGTCTGAAGACATAATAAAGACATTGGTAAATCCAACAACAGCCTTTGGAACGCACCTTACTAAGAATTTGCTTGTTTTGTACTGCAGCCACCTTTTTACATATTTTTCAGTCCCTCCATCAGATGCACTTGCAGTAGTTGCATTTTGTCGCACAGATTCTAAAAAAAAAAAATAGCAATGGATGAAGCAGGTTAAGGCCATCCACAACAGCAACAAATTAGACATTTTAAACATGCTTTCACAGAACATTCATCCCTTTTATGTAGGTGTTTCATAAGAGAGGTGGCTGCATAGAATCAGTCAGAGTGATGGAGGGCACCAGAGAGTTAACTTCAGCTCAGAGCTAAAATAAACATTTCAAAGACCATATATCCAATTGAATGTTGGTTGTTGTTTTCAAATATGAGCCATACCAGCTTATCAGAAATATAATTTCAACACTAGAGACCCTGAGGGTTATTGAGAACATTTAAGCCTTCCCAGTAAATTACTCAGAGTGCATTAACTGGGTTACACATACAAAGACACACCCACGCAAATACACAAACAGGCCTCTATTCATAACAAAGCTTAGCCCATCAACTTTCCAATTTCAGAGCCTACTCTACTTGAGAAATGTTTTGACATTTTGTTTATTTGCTTCCTTGCAGAGACTTAGTTTAGAATATTGATTCCACTGTCCACTGCTTTTTTCATCTTTTAGTGCTGTTTGCATGTACACAGATGGTCATATGTTACTTATTAACACATATGATCAATTGTACTATATCTTAAACAAATATGAAATAATTTATTTATAAATGGAATTTTTGATATAAAGAAACAATATGCTCTAATAAAACGTATTTCTAGGAGTTTACTTTGAATGAAATTTCTCAAAATACTGCTTTACGCTTAAATTGATCATCTAAATTGATCATTGCTAAAAGCAAAGTATTAGCTATCTAGGGTTAAGTACCCTGAATGTAAATAAGTAATATTACAGGCTTTCCGGCAGTGTTTTATAGAGGTAGCACCCAGCCTTGTAAATAAAGAGCACCTTCACTAATGTCAGTAAAAATGATTACAATTTTAGTAAAATGTAGTTTTGCACTGATTTTCAATTTTCACACATTTTTCTGACATTTTATGAACAAAACAAACAAATAAAATAATTGGCAGATGAATCAATGATGAATATAATTGTTAGTTTCAGCCCTAAAACAAGCAGTGGGGCTAAATAAAATAAAATAAACTATTTCTCGTAGTATTGTTTGTGGCTTTATGTTGTGTCTTATAGAGCAGTGAACCCCTCGAGAAGTATACCCAGACAATCCTGACTCAAACACTGTAACTACTTTAATGATGAGATGAGATGGTCCATCTGATTGGCAAAAAAATTTAATTCAAATTACTTATATGGCACAGAAGAACACTTTCCAAATGCTGACAGGATCTGGACAAATCTAAATGTGACAGAATATGGAGGGGGGGGAGTAAAAATCAAAAGATGACAGAAGTTAACACAGTATGAGCGGAGGTTAATTTTTTTTTTCCCACAGGTAAATACAATATGATTAGTTCACTCGCCAACTAAACAAAATTAACTTTCAGAGTCTATATTTAAATAAGTTTCACCAAAGATGATGTAATTTTTGTATGTACTGGGCAGTGGCAGAATAACTATTCATGCCTTTTACTTTAATAAAACCTTTAGGTACAATTACTCCATGACAAGTTAATGCCATTCATTCAAAATCCTACTTAGATTAAAGTACAAAAGTATTAGCAGCTAAATATACTTAAAGTATCAAGTATAATCAAAAGGAAAAGTTCTCAACTAGCAGCTGAATGACCCCTGTCAGTGTGACATTATATTATTTATTCTATTTGTATTTATTTCATTTTATTTATTTATATTTTTGTAGCAAACGCAAGCTTTATTGTGTATGCAACATTTTATGTTGTAGCTAACAATCCATTTTTTAACTACTTTATATACGGTTGGGTAGTTTAAACTTTACATTGCATCATATTCTATAAACTGAACGTATAATTTTGTATGTAAAACCTTGATCTCTTAAGTAACTAGTAACTATAGCTGTCAGATTAATGTAGCAGAGTAAAAAGTACAATATTTAAATTATTCACATTACTCAAATATTAGCATTGGAATGTAATACTATTACACTAAATCCTAGTATATAATAATAATAATAATAATAAACAAATAAATAAACAAATAAATAGATAAATAAATAAATAATAATGAGATATTTTTAAAAAAACAAAATCCACGCAATTCAGAGGTGCAGACAACCATGGAAAAAAAATTCTGAATGAGCTGTGAATGTGTGTACCAAACACTGATCCACACTGTTTGTCCAGGGTAACTCCTTCTCCTTTTGTTTTGCAGTTTACAGAAAACACAGTTTATAACAGTGAGTTATTTTTGCGACTCTATACAACAGTTTTTATAAAAAGTAAAAAAATGTGGCGTACATTTAGATGCATATTTAGAGCTGTTTGAAAAATAATAATAGCGTTATCAAGCTAGTTAGAGACAGTTAAGCTTAGCTTGACTTCATTTTTTTTATCTTGTATGTATGTAAATACTTGCATTATGATATGTGTGACGTAGATCTGTGACGTAATACTTTCCATTGAAAATGTATATAAATGGCTATATTTATTGGCAATTGAGATGACGTACATACGTATAGAAAAAAATCTTTTTTATTTTATTTTAAATAATGAAATTATTACAGGAAATGCAGACCCAAAATGGAGATGGCATGCTGCTTTTAGTAATTTAAAACAGATAAAGTACAGCCACAAAGTATGTGTTACCATGTTGTTCATAAATGAGCTTCAACTGTATATTCAGTATGCTGTGATGTGAAAAGATGTCTGCAAAACAACTTCTGAAAGTCTTCAAGCAAAGATGAAGCTCAATGTGACTGGAACAGAAAGGGGGATAATGCATTAACATGGTTAACCCTAATAATAATCTCTTAACCCAATAATTAAGTCTATGCTGCAATCATGATGCTGACCAGCTGACCTTGTCCGCATTTACAGGAGACACGGTACATTCTAGACCTTTGTGCTGACTTGAGAACAGTTAGAGCTATATATTAGCTTGCAACAAAAATGATGGCCTTAAGTCCAGGCCCTGTGAGCGGAAAGACTGTTCTTCCAGTAACAGTGAAGCAGTAATGATCTGACCTTGCCTCGAGGAGGCCAGTGGAAGCCAAGGCTTTGTCAGTTGGAGAGATCCTCATCCAAAGAGACAAGGAGATGATTCAAACCCTCTGCTTCATTTAATGCAGGGGTGACCACCGACACGCTCCCTCAGTTTGACCCTCCTCCCTCTGCCACTCAAGTGGAGCAGGTCACTGTCACTAACATCCCCCCATCTCCAGCAAATTAAACTAATCTGAGTCACTTCTACTGATTAACTGATTTTGGAGCTTTAATTAAAGCTCTGTTCCCCATTGATGACAGTTGTGCATGCCAATAATCTGTTAACGCTGGCAAATCTTACATAGCCTTTGCACATGAACAACAAAATATTATTGACAGAATGAATAGTGAAATTGACACTGACAGGGAAATTAGAAAATTAATGTTCTACCCAAGATTTTCAATCCTGGCTCTCCTAGAGCCATTAGTAAAACAGGCTTTCCATTGACATGTAGATTGACATTGACTAGAGGAAGTGTTCACTCAATGACGACAGTAATAAATGTGAGCTCACTGAAGCACAATGTTATTCAGGTCCACTGCCCAGTTGTTTTATAAAAGGCATCTGTTTTTATTTATGCTCAGACATTATAGAGATTTAAAACGGGATGAAGAGGGTGCTTAAAAATCCAAACCGTCATCTCCATAATCTCCAGCTCAGTAGGCTCCGCTGGAGTGAGAGAATGAAAATTACAGCCTGTCAGGCATCAATGACATAGAGAAATGGGAAAATGGTTGACTTTTAACAGCCAGCCTTTCCTTTTATACCCACAAAAAAACATTCTTGCTGGTCCATTTAACACTGTGTCAGGCAAGGTCACTCCCCGTTAGTTAAATCGGGTGGGATATTGAACCTACATTTTCTGAACTGATGATAAAACAGCGCAATAATTGAGGTGAAAGCTTAATTGAGCTGAGATTCCATAATGTAAGCATAGTAAAGGCAGGTATGCATGCTTCAAAGCAATATGGAGAATAAGATCCTTTGTATTGAAGCATGGTTTGAGTTGGTAATTCAGGCAGCTTCTGAAAAAGTTATTTTCTGTTGCAATGTTGTTGTACCACAGAAGTGAGGAGACTGCACGCTGTCTAAGTATGCAAATACGACAGGCTTCAATAACAAAATGCAGGCAGTACAAATGCAAAGAGTCATTGTAGTTTGACTGATTTTAATTACTTCACCAACTTCTGTACTACTGCAGTGAGGACACTTCACAGTTTTAGCATGCAGATTTTACAGATCTCATTAAAACCAGCATAGCAGGCTCTACAGGCATTTAATTACTTTGCAAAATAATAAAAAAAAAGTTAGTATTGTGTCTTTATTCCCAACACCTGAGTTGGACTTAGCCGTGGGAAGGAAAAATCAGTGCTTGAACAACTAACACATGACCAACTTACAGCATTGACAGTACCATATGAGATTATGTCAGTCAAACAACACGACCTTGTTAGGAAGTGTAATTATTTCTTTAATAATCAGAAAGAGCACAGGGACATAGCAGTGCCACAAGTTGTTTAAGTTAAGTTGTTTTAGGATTTAAGGTTGTCTAAATCCTGTCCAAACTTTTCAGACCGGTGCATGAGACAACTGAACACTTTTGCAGATCTATAGGCTCTATTTTATCTTTTATAATTCTATGCGTGCATATATAACTGAAAAACAAGATAATCTTACCCAATAATGTGCAGGTCAAATGTTCTTATCAGTCAAATCTGATTTCAAGTGAAATTGACTTCAGTGGACTTTTTCCACTCTTATGACAGATTTGAAGAAATAATACAAAAAAAACAAAAAAAAAACAGGATAAGAAGAAAGACAAAGTTAAATATGTAAGTTAAAAATAGTTTGTTGGAGCCAGAATTGCATTCAAGAGAAACAATAAACAATAGTGTGAAAATGCTACACATATTCAGAGCTTCAAAATAATAATATGATATGAGAACTGAAAGTAGATATATTAAACCTACACCTATTGTTATTTTGGATTACACTGAAGAAATCAGGATTATTCAATGAAAATGTATATCAAAAACAGGGTCTTTAAGAAAAAGGTTTCTTTCACCAGGACTGTACCACTGACAAATATTTTAATATTAAGCTTTATTTTATTAGGAACCTCAAAGTTCATCTCTATGTAGAAAACTAGAACAATTAACTGGTGTTTACATTCTTGGTAATAGCGGTGATAGTATACTAAAAATGACACAGTTATTTCTCAAAAGTCATTAAATTCAAAAGCGGCATTATATTTACTGATGACTGCTGTGTAATGTGGTAATAATGACTATCAGGACTGCTGGCAAGTCACATCTGGCAATTAAAGCTCAAGATATCAGAATGATAAAGATCTTGCTAGCAGCTGTTTAGCATCTTAGCTAATGTTATAAGCTGCTTTCACAGACTGATAGGACAAGCTGCTGCTCAGCTGTAAGTGCTACGGAGATCCCGATTAAGGTGATGAGCATGAAATATCGAAGTGATCTGCTTGAAAGGCTATTTGAGGGATTTCGACTTTTGCTACTATCTGTTGGCATTAGCTGTTGGGACTCGACTGCTACCTAGCTAGAGCATATGGGGCTGGAAAACAACATGCAGGTAGCTAACACTAGACACTAGACTTGTGATGCACATTTCAAACTGCAAACAGTTGAAGTTTCTAGTTTGGCTAACGTGACATAAGTGACGAAATTAAAGTTAACTGAGTTCGCTACTATCTGCTAGCATTAGCTGTTCGGACTCGACTTACTCGACTGCTAGCTAGCTAGAGCATATGGGCCTGGAAAACAACGTGCAGCTAGCTAACACTAGACCATTTATCGACCAACAGACGCACTATTCTGTTAATGTAATACCAAACTTCACTAGCAGACACCACTTTATGATGCACATTTCAAACTGCAAACCATTGACTTTTCTAGCTTGGCTAACGTGACATAAGTGACGAAAATTAAAGTTAACTGAGTTTGCTACTATCTGCCAGCATTAGCTGTTCGGACTCGACTTACTGGACTGCTAGCTAGCTAGAGCATATGGGCCTCGAAAACAACGTGCAGCTAGCTAACACTAGACCATTTATTGACCAACAGACTAATTCTGTAAGCAGACACCACTTTGTGACGCACATTCATAACAGTAAACAGTTTTGTAGCGATGAAATTTACGTTAAGTGATGACAGCTGATCAAAACAAAACATTCTAACCCTGGTGTCAGCATTTATGTCCTTAATTTTATGGGGACAATTGGATGTAGAAGGGTAACGGTCATCACAATGACACCCTCTGTCGCAATAGCACCTTCTAGATCAAACCTTGCCATAATATGTTACCACCTTGCACACATGTAAGTCCACACTAAGAATTATCCCCTGGGATAAATAAAGTCTATCTACCTATCTATACCAAAGCACAGGAATATCCTGGATAGAAGAGCATGTCTGGTCAAGTAATCAAAGAATGCATGCAAGTCTATTGTATACTATAAACTAGTTTCAGGGATAATACCAAACTCTATCTTGGAAGCATGACAAACTCAATGAACGTGCAGCTAGTGTTTTGTCTATGAGCCCTGGTTGGGGCTTGATTCAAATTAGGTTGTGTGAACTTTAACAATCCACATTAAAAACAAAACAAATGCACAAAAAAAACCCAATTGGAACAAATACCACTAATTACCCCAGAAGGCCCAAACATGTCCAATTTTATCGAACAAAATGCAGTTTTGACCTCTCCTCAGTTTTAAATATGAAAATGTGGACTGAAGCAAATTGACATGCCCTCGGGTGCATATGTGACCAAGCCATAGGCAGTATTTTGGAAAGCATCCTTTCCTAATAGTTTTTGTTCATTACCTGATGTCAAGCTCCACTAATGCCCATGTTACAGATATAACTTACAAATATGTATTTAAATTGTAATGGAAATGGCAAATTGTGAGCATGTCTCCTCATTCCCCCACTTACTCAAGCTGTCAAAGCATTAAATTGAAAGTCAGGATGTCAAAATGCTCATAAAAAATAACCACTTAGTATCACCCACTGTGGGGAACTTAATGCATGGTTACAGGCTATTTCAAGGCTATTTTTATTCAATTGCTGTGACTGAAACATCTGTGAGTGTCGCTGTTAGTCACCACATCTGCCAGGCTTTTATTAAGGCTTCCTATGGATGTTGACATAGGTGTAATTTCAGTAGCGGATAATATGTTAATGTCGCAACTGGCATGTTGCCTGGAAGTGCTCAGATCCTGATGGACAGGACGGCACTTTACAGGGATGTAATGTACATTTTACAGTCATCTAGTGGTTCTGACACTTCACACATCTGCACACTGTGACTGGTTCGCTTAGTTTCCTAAGAGCTGAGTGAAACAATTTATGCCTTCAAAGTTGAGAAGTTCATATATCATCCCTTTTAATGGAAGTTATGAGTAGGACATACTGGAAGATTTAGGGCATATACATGGCACTCAGTGAAAGTTAGTGTCAACTTTCAGATGAGTGAAGTCGATGTTATCTGTTGGTATTTTATTGGAAACTTTTACTGCTTTTTTTTAATATTGATTTTGCACGTAGCTTCTGTCTCAAGAGGAGACAAGGAGCACTTAACTGACCACAGCTTTGAATTTTAGAACAGAAATATCTAAAAACACGCCTAATAACTTTCCCTACAACCAGTTAATAAAAAATGAAAAGCCATTTTGTTCTTCTTAGCTCTTTAAATAAAACAATTTCAGTCTTTAATGTGACATCAACTCTGATACCATATGCCTTACTTGATGCAATACATTATCTTAAAAAAGACACCATGTGAAGAATTGGGCAATGTTTGACTTTGGCACACCCTGTGGTTGTATCATAAACACTGACAGACAGCAGCTCATGACACTGAGAATGAATGGGCTGAAAGCAACCCATCAATTGCACCAATTCTCACCGGGACTGTCTCATTTTCTTTTTACAAACAAAAGTGTATGCCACCAGAATAATTTGTGCTATTGTCACACTGAAATGTGTACACATAGTGGCTTAATCAAATTATGTTATATTCAAATAAAAGTATGTACATACAGGTAAGTGAAGTGTACATTTATAAAAACCAACAATGACATTTATAAGTATTAAGGTAATGGTGCAGAGCAAAGAGTGCTGGAATAAATTATTAATGTAACAGGTCACTTTATATACAGTAGTAGGTTGATATACAGTATGTGCTTTGATTTATATTTGGCAATGATGATATGAACATGTTACTTCTATAAAACTAGGATTTGTAGGTACAGTGGCTGTTTAGTGTTACAGGGATTGTGTCTGACACTATGTGACTGATGTTAACTGTTCATCAGAGTGATGCTGTGTGGGACGAAACTGTTCCTGAGTCTGGCTGTTTTGGTGTACAGTGCTCTGTAGGGGGAGGGGGGAAGTTGGAACAGGTTGTGTCCAAGGTGTGATGGGTCTGCTGTGATGTTTCCTGACTCTGGAGATGTGTAAGTCCTGAACAGACGGCAGGTTGGCACCAATGACTGTCCACTGTAGTCTGTTCCTGTCCTGTTTGCTGGCTGACCCAAACTAGACACTGATGGATGTGCAGAGAACAGACTTGATGATTGGGGGGTTTTGTTGGATCAGCAGCTCCTGGGGCAGGTTCAACTTCCTAAGCTGGGCACAGGAAGTACATCCTCTGCTGGGCCTTTTTGATTATTGTGTTGGGGGGGGGGGGGGGGGGGTCCATATTCCATATCCACAGTTTTGAACGTATTCAGCTCCAGGTTGTTATTGAACATTGAGCTAAAATATGCTAACAGGCTCATTAGAGCTTATGGGAACTGCAGAATTGTGTGATAATTATCTGTGGGTTTGTTAGTATGCGTTTCACATTACACATAGTCATTTGAACAATTGTTAATGTAAAAATACTGATTAGAGGCTTGGAGATTTCAGTCCTGGTTGACTTGGCAGAACCTATGGTTGCTGATGGCAACACGGAGTGTGTTATGTAATGCCTTACACATGCTTTGCCTTATCAACTGTGTACTGCTATGTCCCTGTGTCTCATCAACTTATAAAATATTGAATTTTGCAGCTTTAAGGACTTATTGTATATCCGTGCTCTAAAACAACTTATACTCATACTGCAGTCCTGCTGAAAGAAATATTACTTGGTGATTTTGTTTTACAAAACTATTATAGGGAGCATAGCAACACACCACTGTTGCGTTGTTGTGCACTGTTGCATGCAGTACAAAGTAGAATTCATGTTGTGGCTGCATTATCCCTGTCTGTTGGTTTCACACGAACAGCGCTGGTGCACTAGAACAGCTACTCTCAAAGTATCTTTACAGAATCAAATAGATGATGTTAAATGAACCGTTTACGGTTCAGTGAAGGCCTAATATAATTTACATTTAAATACAGTATCTTGGAAACTTGAACTCATGCTGATGATGAATCTAATTACAGCGGTAGAATTATTAAGGAATACGTTAAATAAGTAAGGATGATGAATTAGTTGCCACTGAAAAACTACAGATTATTATATATATATATATATATTATTATATTAGATTACATTTTTTTTTAAATATAGGCCAGAATCTAACTAATTTAATGTACAACTTGGCCTCAACCAACCTTTACCTACATTGTTATGATGAGCTGTGGCATTGTGGCCTGGAGAGCTAAATATAGCCCATGGCTGCGAGGATGGATTGAAGGCGACGTGATATCTGGAAGGGAAATTACTTGAGCTTAATGAAGTACATAACTCATTGCTCACATGCTGCCCACTATATTGCACACTCTCTCAATCTGCGAGGACAGCTTAGAGGGCACCACACACACTTGTAGAGGGTAATAGTTCATTTTCCTTGCGAGCTCCTCCACTGAGACCTCGTTCCAGCTTGACCCAGTTGTGGCGGAAAATTATGACTCAATCATCACTTTTAATGGTTGCTCAATCATTTTAAATAATGTGTTTTGTATTTCCTGTTTGTCAAATGTTAAGGACCTCTTGGTAGGGCTAATGTAACTTTTAGTTGTTGAGTGTCACTTATATGCTGCTTAGTATTTAACATATGTTATGATGTGGTATATTGCATAATATACAGTTCCCCAGTGGTGGAAGAAGTACTCACTGATCCTTTACTGAAGTATCAATATTGTGACGTAAAAATACTAAATTACAAGCAAAATCCCTGCATTTATTCAAATGTTCTGAAGTACTATCAGCTAGATGGTGTGTCATGTAATGTGAAGTATCAAAAGTAAAAGTAAAATGTGCCCCTGTGACTGACATATTATCATGTATTACATTATTAGATTGTTAATACTGATGCATCAATATGTAAGCAGCATCTTACTGTTGTAGCTGGGGTTGGAGCTAGTTTTAACTACTTTATAAACAGTAAGGTTAAGTCCAGTAGTCCCCGACCTATGGGTTAGACCCCCTCCACAGACTCAGAAGATAAATCTTAGGGATCATGAGATGATTAAAACAAAACTTTGCTACACAAAACTACATTCAGTTTTTGTTTGCTTTTGATAGAATATTGAAGAGTTTTGCGGCCTCAAACAATTACTTAAATTAAACCATTTGAGAAGTTTAGAGGGGGAATCACTCTTCGGTAGAACTGCTTGCAACTCATTGACATCTGAAGTGTAACAGACAATATTTTTTACAAGGAGTTATAAGCCAAGAAATGATGGGAACCGCTGGTTAGATTAGAAATGTAACAAGCAACCATTGTAGAAAATTTCCCTCTGAAATGTAAGTAAGATAAAATGGAAATACTTAAGCAAAGTAAAAGTACCTCATAATTGTAGAGAGGTACGTTATTTGAGTAAATGTATTTAATTACTTTCCATAACTGCAATTCAGTGCTTTACAGCCTCAGACAATGCTCCTATTCCTAATTTTTGGACAGGTATTGTGAATCATTTTCAAACCTTCCCATGGCTCCAAACGCTCCAAAATCCTATCGACAAAGGCATTTGTAGCATCAAAGGCATCTCTGACAAAATAAACCCACAAAGAATGTTTTATCAGAGCACCAAAGAGGGTTAGTGTAGTTTTTCATAGGGTTAACCGTTTCCAAATGGTTGGGGTAGTAGATTGGAAGTGAAGGGCGTGCTCCTGGGCGAGAGAGGGGAGAGTGGATGAGAGAGCGGCCCTAATGCGGCATCTCATTACAACCTCTGTCAGGATCCCTCTATTCTACCATCAGCTCCCCTTAACTTGGTAAGAGCCCAACTGTCGTTTCGAGTGAGTGTGCCGCCAAGGAGGCATTTACAAATAAATGAAAAATGTCACATTTGATTTCACTCCTCTCGGACTGCGGCGCCTCAGCTTTGTCACAAACTGTCTTTGTTGTTCTGGTCTCTCGCAGGTCCCGCTCCCGGTCGCCGTGGATAGGTTCTGGCAGGTTCAGGCCCTCTGCGTCTCTCCCAGGGTAAGCCCGCAGACAATGACCTTCCCTTAATGTTGTTGAAACACTGATTCCTCCTCCCCCCCCCCCCCCCGTTCTGCTTCTCGCATCCTTGTCCTTGAATGGCATGCAAGCGAGCAGGAAGTTGGAGCTGGTTTGCGATGACGGGGAAATAAAGAGCTGGTAAAATGGCGTGGCATGTCGTTTAGAGAGAGTCAGCATGGTATCGTCTTTAACCCTTGGCTTTGTGGTTCGCCTGGGATGCCCTCGCTATTGCTGCCGCCGCCACAAAGGCAGGGAATTAAAGACACACTACACCTTTTTGATCTCGTGTGTTTGCTGAGATTATTTTATTCTGTAATTTTGGTAAGAAATGTCGCTTTGCTTTTTAGTGTTTTGGGAATGAAATCTTTGGATATTTCTGTATTTTCTTTGTGGCGCTGTATGAAGGCTTTTTTAGTAAACATTGTAAGATGTTATTCCTACGCAGGAGAATGTCTATTATTATACGCCCGTACTGGCAGTAATATGTTTTTCCTGTCACTTTCCCTGTGAAAGCATTAATGAAATTAAAGCTTTAAGGTTTAATTTCGAAACATGGAACGCTAAAATGCTTCGCTGAATACTACGAAAAATTGCAGAATATTCCGTTAAAATGTTTGTACCGATAGATTCATCGGACAAATATTATGATTTCAGATTTGTACACAATGCACAATGTTTGCATTGTGTAGGTCTTTCAAACTGCTAAAAATATAATGTCAGTTTCCTTTCATCACAGTCATTCATTTTAGTGTGCAATCCATTGCTGTGAATTGTGAAGCCATTTTAGATTGCGCCTCTAGGAGGACTGTCCAGTTTATACCTACCAAACAGCTTTCTAATCGCTTTAAGGCATGTTTAATCTCACAAGGATTTCACTTCAGCTCCATGACACTAACAGGAAAATGTGTGTGCTTCACTATATATACAAACCTATATATATATATATATATCCCAAAATACCTACTACAGCCTTCATTCTCTACCATAACAACACAATCTCACCATGCTGTTGCTAAATGCACCCGCACCATATCGACATCCAAAAACTGGCACATATGAAAGCTCTTTTGTCGGATTTAAGGCAGTCCTTACGTTATTGTGTGATGTTTTAATGGCATGTTACAAGGATCCATCAGCTGCTGAAGCGGCCAAATGCTGAAAACCACGAGAAACGTCTTTTTCATTAAGGATTACCTTCCGTCAGCCTGCTAGTGCAGTCGCTTCAAAGAAAAGACTTGCACACTATCCTGTCATCCTGTCCTGACATATTCATATCCTGAACAGATGTCTAAACGCTTGAAAGTATGTATATATGCATGCTATCATAAGTTGCTACAAGACTCTGTGCTTTTACCCACTTCTAACAATTCTCACACCTCTTTGAACAATTATTGGAAAACAAGTGTGTTGTAGAGAAAACACTCACCTGCTGCTGCCCTCAACCATCTCAGCACATCAACTGGTGTATGCTCCATAAGGGCACTCAGTGAGGTACCATTTGTAGCTTGTAGCGGGTTTTTTTATAGAGTACAAATGCCCCATGCAAGCTTTTTGGAATGGGCTGTTAAGCCTATTTAGTAACACTTTAAAGAGTGTGTGTAGTGGGTGGGATGTTGTAAGGAGGGGGAGACGGACGGCCTGTTAGAAGATCCTGAAGGCAGTACGCCTCTGCAGTTTAAAAGCTGTTAATGATGCATGTCGCTCACCGAGGAATCAGTGGACCGCAGCCAGCAGGTTTCTTAGACTAAGCGTGTGTGTCTGAGTGGGACACCTGTTGTGCTCTCTGTAGCCGACCTTCCATTAGGCAATGAGGATGAATAACAAGAAGTAAAGCCTTGTATTGAATAGAAGCGGCACCAGTGTCTGTTGCTGCAGCTGTTGACGGGGAAGGTTGTTAGAGCTTCTAAGTGATCTTATGGAGGTTATTCACAAATTAGCAGCACGCTAGGTAGATGCTGTTGGTTTGAAGTGGCGTTTTTTGGCTTTGGTTGTCTCAAAAGCAAGGCTGCAACAAGTGCAAATGTGCTGTCAGCCTGACTTTATGGTTCTACATTATCAGAGAAATACACCAGGGATATTACAGCAACAGCCTGAGAGAGGTGTTCCAGGGCGGCTCTTGGTTACACATTTACACACATCATTCACCTACACACTTCGGGAGCTTCCCACACAAACCCAGTCTTTCACTGGAGCCTGTTGAATAGCTCTATCGAAGCAGTTAGGGGTTAAATGCAAGCCTGAATGGCACTTCATCAGTTGCTGTGGAGGCCGGGGGTTATATAGGCGTAGGGTCGATGTTCAGATTATGAGTGTAAAGGTGAAGCTTGAAAGCATGCAGGGACAAGGCACTGAGATTTCACTGCAATCACACACATCCATGACCTCCTGTAGCTAATTGTTTTCCAGAGTAAGAAAAATATTAACCTTGAAATGCAGGGAGAAAAAGCATGACTAATAGAGCACAGTGGGAATGTGGTATGAACCCATGGCCTCTAGCAGAGCAGGCATCTGTGCTATTATAGCTCAAAACATATAAACATGATGGGTTATAGGTTAGAGGAGAACAGTACATAAAAAGATACCTGACAGCTGACATGAGGTCTCAGAGTCCCATCACCTGATTGCCACATTATTGGTACAACCTATGTAACCTTTTTCCATGTATAGCCCATTTGTCAGGACTGATTCCATCAATGCCTGCCCTGCAACAGATTTCAGTAGTTAGCAAGTAGAAGACCTCACATGCTAATGCAAAAAGGAAGACATGTTTAGGGGGCCAGGTGATTAAAAAATTGACTGAAGTGCATCTTCATGAGATGCACAAGCAAGAATGCTGCTACCTAACTGTCAGGAGTTGTCATAGGGACTATTTCAGCAGAAAGTACTTTCACTAAAAACTGCTCACAGTGAGGTCTGTGGATTATCCAGTAACAGATATTGTTTGTGGAAAGACATGTTTCTGTTGAATTTGTAAAATTTAGTTGACTAAAGAATTCTTAACACAAGAATCACTTTCTCTGTGTTTCCGAAGCTTTCAACAAGGCAACCATGTACCATGTAAGCCCACTGTCTATTATATAAGATCACCTAATATCATGTGCATAGGCGTAGTAAAGTTTGGAATGGACATGGTATGGATGGATGTTAGAGCGCAAGTGAAATGTCCATACCAATATTTTTAACATGTCATTTTTACTCCTTAAAGTATTACCGGTAGGGTCCAAGCAGAGATGCCAGGTCTGTGCGTTTCCTGTAAAAAGTGGGTTATATTAATGAAGTGTTAGATATGTTGGGTACCTGACAAAATGATCTGGCAAGCTCAGGCTTAACCACGCTGTTGGCTACGTTTTAAAATGACTTGGAGCAGACAATTGGGTAAAACAGACTAGCAAAAAGTGAATCGTATCTATCAATCATATTTCTATCATAAGTCCCAGATTTACATGAACAAAATAAAGTGTTAAATATCACTTTAAATACAAACCACATAATACAAGACCAAGGATTTGTGGCAAGTTATATAAGCAAATACATATTACAAAAAGCAACTCTTTTTCAGAATTCTGCCATTTTGTGTTTGTGTATTTGTGTACGAGTTAAAACCAAACTTACACCCTTGGTCAGGTAACCAAAATTCTATACTTCAATGTCAAAGCTTCAGAAACACCAAGTTAGTGGGCCTTGTGTTGAATTATTTGCCAAACAGCTATTTCAAGTAAAAAACAAACAAACAAACAAACATATTTTGATATATTTTAAACATTTCTTTTTCACTGGACACTTTTACAGAAGCCACAGCATGCTATTCAAAGCAACTGAACTTTTGAAAGAACAAATGACATAATGTTCCCCTTACAAATGAAAAGCTGAATTCATAAACAGTATAAGGAATCCTTGCTCAATTCAAAATTCATGGCGTTAATTTGGTCTGGTATGACTGGTAGTCTATGTTTGCTAAATTTTGGTCACTTCGCTGACTTTATGACTCTTCTCTACTTGTGCCACTGTTGCAATTAGTGTTCATTTTGTCAGGTATTTTTAGATTCAAAAGTCCTTTTAGTCACATTCAATCAACTTCATCCCTCTTATTTGTAGTCACTTTTTAGTTGTCTACAGTTAAACCCCGTCTAAGTCAAAGAAAAACGTTAACATTTTAATATTAGTTTTAATCTAGACCAAGTATGAGAATTTAAGTCAAACTTTAGTTTGCTGATTCCAAAAATGACAACAAAATTACAGGTTGTGTGATTTAAGAATGCTGCTTTTACAACATGTATGTCAAAGACACACAGGTCAGACTACATTTACGCAGCCTCAGATTGTGTACTGCTGCATTTAACAGCGTTTAAGTCTAAGAGGTTAAAGAGGTCACACCTTTTTCAAACCGTAAATGGCCTGAAAATGTGAGGAACAAATATAAATCATATTAAACATGGAACTGAGACTGTAGCACAAGGAAGCAGTGGAGCCACACTGTACGTCATTGTCGGCATTGTCATCTTTAGCGATGATGAAGGCAGATTTGGTGGAAGACATGGCTGATGAATATCACCACGTACAGTACAACATGCTTGGTGTCCTTAATGTTGACAAAGACCTTGGTCAGTTGTGGAGAGGCTGCAAGTGTGTGTGTGTGTGTGTGTGTGTGTGTGTGTTTGGCATATGAATGATGAGTTCTATTCACTCAAGGTGACTTTTGAGGAGTCATCCATTTCTCCAGTCATTGTCTCCCATTACTTGCTCCAATGCACCACTTATGCTACACACACACACACACACACACACACACACACACAAGCAATCATGGCCTGTTATTTGACTTTAAAATATACTTCAACCTATATTGTGGACAGACTACATAAAAGGTTAAAATCTTCAAAGGCTTTTAGACTGACAATGACGCACACCCAGATAAAGGATCACTTGTTTCATATTATCTGTGTAAAAAATGCATTTGCACACTTATCAGTAATCTGAGCATAGAAAAAATAGAATAAATGTTGATGTTTCTTAAGCTGATTGAGACAGAATGCTAGCAGCTACAAAAGAGACATTTCCATTTATATTCAGCATCTGGATTGATCTAATTATAGGCTTGTTTTACAAAGTGCTACATGATCTCATGTGTCTGCTCCCAAAGGGCATGTTATGAATGACCCTGCTATGCACTCTGCTCTACTTTATGCGTCCTTTCACTACAGCTGTGAGCTTCGATTGCTGATGTGTTTCAAAGACACTCACTGCATCTACATACAGTAACTGATTCCTTGTCAGATTGATGGTGGTCTGTGCTGCAGTCAGGAGTATAAATACTTTTTTCTCTGATATCTGCAGGGATATTAGCTTGCCTTTGTACTCTGAATTGCTTCACTGCAGCTGGATGAAGTAGGGGATAAAGTAGGGGTTAAGAACACCACTTGGCAACTCGGTGAACTCGGAGTTCAAGTCCCAGTCGGAGCACCTCCTCAGATAAATGAGGCGGTGGATAAGTGAAGCACAGTGATGAGTGGGATAGGTTCAGTGGAAGTGAAGTTGATAAAATGGGCTGGGTGCATGGTTAGAGTAAAGTAGGATAGTTAGGTAAGGAACAATGGTGATGGTTAGAGCAGTTGATTAGTTGGGTAGCTGTATACAGCAGAGTAGGGGTAAAGGACACCTCTTAGGACAGTGCTCACTCCAATCGTGGTCACTGAGTGGCATAGGTTCAGTGGAATAATGGGCTGCACGGAGCGCAGGTGAACCAGTTGATTAGTTAGTCCTCAGCACTAGGGTAGAAAGGTTTAAAGAGGATCTATTATGCTTTTCCTTATTTTCTATCATAGTCATAGTGTTACAATATTGGAAATTCCTACTAAATGTTACCAAAGTTGCCAAATAATGAGGAAAACATATGTAAAAGTAATCCATGTGACACAAAAGCTCAGCCTTCAGACTGCTGTTCGTGTCATACTTCCATGAGATGTATTGCGAAATACATCCCGGATTTCTTCAGATGGTCAGTTTCATCAATTAAATCTTGTTGTAGTCCTCTTAGCCATAGATATATATCTATATCTATGTTCTTAGTTAGCTGACTCTAACCATCTAACTCTCAGAGCCCGGGACTGAAAACCTCCTCCTCCCTGCGGTCCAAAGCTCCTGTGCTGGCGGTGTAAACATCAACACTCCCCTGGTGCTCAGAGCGAACTCAGCTAAAGGCAGTTGCAGTTAGCAGCAGTTAGAAGTTACTTTATAAAGCTTTCTGTCCATCAGGAAACTCCGTAAATCACAGAGAGTTGAGGCAGAGCAGCCGGAGGACATCAGAGGGAAAACCAGAAAACATTTTCTCCATAAAATGATAGAGTTTCATCAAATTAAAGATCTTGAGCTGGACATGAGCATAATACCTCCTCTAAGGTCGCAGAGATGCACAGTCCTTTGCCTATATCCTGATCGGGTATCCTCTGAAACAACTTTAGTTTAGGGGTCCAAGTTGTTAAAGTACACGGTCGGGTCCTTTCCCCTTTTAGCTTGGATGTGAATTTCTCCTTAGCACTGGAGTGAGGGAAATTTCTAACCTGCACTCTTTTGTTTGGGTTTGAAACCAACAGTATGCTGGTTCAGTTTTCTTTGTCTTGATTGTCTTATATTTTCCTCAACATCTGCTTTCCTGCAACTCCCCAGGCTTCTCCTATTCCCCTGCCTCAGGTTAATGTACATTACCCCTCCTTGGTCTTTAGAGCAACCCCAAACAAACACTCAATCATAATTTAAGACATTTAATTAAGGGACATTTGATTTTCATATCCAGACTCCAGAATTTGAATTTGGTTTCTGTTGATTTAATGGCATTTTGTGAGTGAGATACTCCATAAACATTTGAGTTGATTTCATATTCGGTTTAAATACAACAAGATTTAATTGTTGAAACTGAATTGATGCTTCGTATTTTTCTTTTATCTTGTGTACTTTTGTAGCAAAGGTAACAAGCTATCTGGGCTATCTATCCAATTTGTTTGTAACAATATTAAAGTGAAAGGTAGGGATCATTGTTATCTCCTGTCTGGTGCCCAGTTTTTATTTGGGGATAACCCTACGCTACAAGTTAAGTGTATCCAAGTGTGGTGTAGGAGAGTTAGGTAAGGGACAATGGTTATGGTGACAAGACATTGGTTGTTGATAAGTTAGTGAGGTTAGGTGAAGCAGCTGGATAGAGGTTGAGAAATGAGTTTGATGGTCTGTGATTTTCATAGTTGATAAGTTGGTTCAGTTGGTGATAACATTTCTAAGCTTCACGAGCTGCACTAATAAGATCTTCAATGACAACACTGTGATTGTTACACTATAGCACTGAAATGAACCGAGTGACCATTCAAATATGATTTCTCAACTTCTCAACCTGTTACACAAACTGCCATTTCCCTTAAAGTACAGATCCCACAGCTTAATTTGCATATTACATTGTCCATGTTCTTACTTTAAATTAACATTTAAAGTAACATTTAAAGTAAGAACATGGACACAAATACTAGTCAAGTTCCCTCTATAAGACCATCTAACCTACATAATATGGAGAAAATGAAAAGAGGCTTGTTTTGAAAGCAAGAAGTAACATCACTGCCCAGAAGAACGTGTAAACAAATTTTAAGATGCCGTTTAAACATTCTGACTTATTTGGCTGAAATAATGCGTTGAGGAGTTCTGGCTGCAGCCACTGCAACAACCCTGTCACCTATCGAACGTAACCTGGGCCTTTAAAACCCCCAGTGTCGCCTGATTAATGGACCTGAAGGACCTAATAGTTCTGCACAGAGACAGATTTACTACAAACCTATGTAGTGTTGTTTTTTTGCACCTGGATGTGAGATGATATTTTCTTTGCTCGAGGCAACCGTTTCACCGTGTTGCACAGCACTGCTTTGACACAAAGGGGCACATAGATTGTTTTTGGTGTCAGCCTGAAGCTGCAGCTTCCATCTCTACAATCACCAGACTTATCAAATGTATAGTTACCGCAGTGTCGTTCATAACAACAGCTCAGAAATATATGAAAGCTGTCGGCATTACTGTTGAATCATTCTGAGAAGCAGGTCATGGATACAGAATGTGTATCGCTCACACATTCATTCATTTAGTATTGCTTGTGCTCTGATCTGCAATAGTTTGAAAATTGCTGCATTTTGTAATCCCATAAAATAGGTCTTGTGTGTGGTTTTTAAATCAAACACTACTGCTCAATTGCAAACTTATTTCTGAGAAAAGAAAGTGAATTTGAAATCTTATAGGGTTAGGGTTAGAAATCCAAAGCCTAACCTGCTGTAGATGTGTGTTTTCCTCTTCCTCTGTATGCACACCTACAAATGGCATTGTTGGTTGGTTGATCTGTCCATCCAGCACTTCCATAGCTGATGATATTTCAACAACTACTGGCCAGACTGGTGCTGAAAGTGTTGGTATGGATATTAATCGTCCCCAGATGATGATTCCTATTCATTTTCTGTGTATTTGATGCATGTTTTTTCATTTAGAATCCAGTAACTGTGGAGAATGAAGCAAGATATTTTATCTTCAGACTTTCAACCCAGTTACTGTCTTTCCATTAGAGTAGCTCCCATCAGTTTTGGGTACTTTGGGCAACCGAAATGCTGCGCTCACCAGAATCACAATTGTCTAGAAAGCCTTCTTTGTGACCATGTATGACCAACTACAACATATCAATGCAGTAATCTCCCTCACAAAAGGTTAGCTTTGCATTATAATTGCCACTGACATTTTCCACTTGCACACAAGGGCGAGTCATGCAGGTGGGATCAGCAGTGTGCCGTCTGGCAGAGTCCCTTGTCTTTTTTACTACGTTGTCATGGTCCCGTCAGGCCATGAATTTCGTGTTTGAATATCTTCGTGATTAGTTCAAAACGAATAGTTTAAAGCTGTTTATGAAGATTTTCGCCGTGATATATCATATCATTTTGTGCCAGTTTGTGTTGAACCTTTTGGTTGGATGTGTCCACCTCCTGCATGTCACCCATGTCAAGCCAAATGCTTGCAGGGCTCTCTCAACACTCTTTCCTCTCTCTGCTCTGTTTCTCTCTATCTTTTTCTATCAATTTCTCCCTCTCCTACACAGTCCCTTCTCGACCTTATCGCATCCTACAATGGCACATAACTCAGCAGCACACCTGCGATTCGTGACAGCTGAGCCCCTGGTGGGGCAGTGCTGTCACTCAGCTAGCTAACTGCCATTAAACAGCATGACCCCACCGCCCCATTAGGCTTGAGTCAGATGGGAGTGTCAAACCATTCCCCCATGAACCTCACTGCTTGGCGCTGCTGTGCAGATGTGGTCTTGGTAGAATTATTCTGTAAGCCCAAGAGGCTTTGTAGTTTAGGGTGATATTAGAGAGGCCAAGAGCCATTACTAAGACAAGGCAAGTTTGTTTAGGTTGCTCCTTAAATTCTTAAAATGCTTCAGGAGGTTAAATGAAAAAAAAAACGATGTCAAAAACTGTTCAGTGTTGCTGTGCTATTCCTGCTCATTGGCGTGCACCCTAATGGCATACCATTGTGGTGTAGAGTCTTTCAGACCTTCATAGAGTTTGCAATGGTGACTTATCAGTTTTAAAGTTGCAGTTGCTGTTTATTCTATTAATTAAAATACAATACAATTTGACATGAATAAAAACTACAATTGTATTTCAGTGGCGTAATTCTAAAATAATATTACCGTTAGTCTCATGGAGCTGAAGTGGAATCCTCGTAACTGCTCTGGAATTCAGTCTACATGCCTTAAAGCGATTACTGTGGGGCACAAGCTAGAATGGCTTCACAATTCACAGCAAAGGATTGCACCGTAAAATGAATGACTACCAGTAAATGAATGGTACAACGGCTACTGCATTTATTTTAGCAAAGTATGTATATAAATATTTTTAACAATATATTGATATATATTTCATGGATCAAAATTAAACCTTTAAGCTTTCATTTCATGCTTTCACAGAGAAAGTGATAATGGCGGTAATCCACATTACTGCCAGGATGGGCATATAATAATAGAAATTCTCCAGCGTAGGAAAAACATCTTACAATAATTACAGGAAGTTCAGTTTTGCTCAAATGAGACAGCTGGAGTGTTTTTGTTGTCTGTGTTACTTGCCCCAAACAGCCAATTTAGTGACTGTAAACTCCAGTTCTTTCTGTTGTTTTCATCTCCTTTTTCCTCTTAACTCTGTACATTTATGAATTACTGTAGAGTCAAACAGTCTCAGGATGAGTGACATTTTTAACATACATTCTTACAGACACGAGTATTGGCGTCCACTCGTGTCTTTACATTGACCTCACATACAGTTACTAGGCTGAACACATCATTTAGATGTAGACATCACATCATTAAACGTGCACCAGCATTTCATTCCTGCCGCCCACATAAAATGTATTTGAATTTTCTTTTGTCATAATGAATGACTATTACTCTCCTGGTCCATGTTTCCTTTCTATCAACTGCTACGTGATAGAGAGGGTGGATGCAACCACCGTCATCCACCCTCTGATGGATGAGAGGGTGGATGAGGACTTCCATTATGGTTTGCTACACATATGGGAAAATGCACATAAGTGAGAGGATGAGAGGTGATGCTATATATATAAACTAAAATGTGTGTAATATATAGTATAGTAGTATAGTGAGTATAACCTCACCATATAGCTCTATGGCCGTCCTGTACACAGCCATTTTTAATTCTTTGATAAGCGATACAATCCATAGCAGCACCTTTGCTAAACATAGTGGTTGCTCAGTTCACTCCTATTTGTTCACAGCTGTGTTTATGTAGTGTAGCATTTATTATGAATATGTAAATTAGCTGTTCCGCATTCATTTCCACCAATTACCTTCTCATTGGGTGGTAATTAGTATTGATGATGAGATGTCACCCTTTGCAGTCACCTTCTGTTTTCATAGACAGAGATTTGAACCAGGTTGATGGAAGTATGTGAAGCTGGCTATGATAAAATACTGCTACATTGGTTTACATGGAATGTGCAAAATAATACAGGAAACCTGGCTTACATAGAGTTTCAACCCCTCCTGCTCTCTGAACCACCACAATTTGTCAGGCCATTGACTTTTCAAGGTGTCAGAGGTATTCCACAGAGTAGCTGGCCAACAGGTCAGATGCTTCCGACAGCGGTGTCATATTGCCTGGTGGTGGATCTCTACTCTGAAAACCCTTGTTCCAATATATCGCACAAATGCTCACTTGGACTGAGATCCGATGACTTGGCAGTCCAGTTCAGCGAGCTGAGATCACATCACGATATGTCCACAGGACAATCCTCGAGGTGTGGGCAGAGATGCAGTGGTGCAAATAAACAGTGAATACCTTGAGATAATAATATTTATTAAGTCAAACAACCACCAGAAAAAACATTTTCCTACCCTCACATAAAGTAAACTCTGAACTTCTCAGTTGACTGGATTTCATAACATACAGGTCTATTTTTAAAACAAATCAATAATATTGATCATTTGAACAGCCCACCTGCACAGTTTATAAACTACCATTGGTTCTTCAGTTTAGCTTTGTTATTTTGTCATTGTAGAACAGTTGTTACATGGTTAATTTAATAAAATGATTAAGAATCGCATTTTTTCTTCATCACCATAAATACACACATACAAAGATAATACCCATACTCATTTTAAAACAAATAATAACATAGTGTCATTGCCTTTGCTGTGAAAATAATTCCTTGTTTTCAAATTTTAAGGCTTGCTTTGTTCAATAATTTTATCTGTAAAGGTTTACAGCTAGCTAGACTTCCAAAAATTGTCCTACTGATACTTTCAAATTCCACACATGGTACGATGTAGACCTAATTTGTCACAGAGTGTGTATGAGACAGAAAGGAAAAGGACCCAAATGCAGACAACCAGGCAGATGGGAACAGTTCAGTGACATAATGGTGAAATGATAATACATAATGAAGATCCACAGGTTAACAGGAATGGATGTAGGTGAAAGGTAAAGACAGGTACAGATTCAGGTTCAGGTTCCCAGTTTCAGGGTTACAAAGCATACCTGGCCAGGAGCACGGGGAGATGGGCTGGTATAATACTGTGTAAGGTAACTGAGGAATTAGGAACAGGTGAGTAGGTGGATGTAGGAGTCAGATGATAATAATCATATAGTCCATAGGGTGTATAGAGCCCAAGAGAATTGCGTACCAAACCTAACCTCTTGTACCTAACGTGTTGATGAGTACACACACCATTACTGATACTCTTTGGTTACCTCTATTGGTCACATGACCTTTGTCATGCACATCGTTGCAGTTCCTCAAGGATCTCCTCCATACACTAAGATGAAGAGATATACTTTATGGCTGCGTATGCCTGATGTTACATACTAGGTACCTGTTGCTGCCACGTTACCAAATGTAAACTTGTCTTGTGCTGCTATAAAGCTGCAGGTAGAACCTTTAAGTTTGGCCACAAGTTTGAGTTATTTTTCTGAAAACAGTACCCTTGAATTACACGGACTTCAGATCAATATAACTTCAGGATCCCATTCTATTGAGGATCACTTGATCATGACCACTTGTCGTAGAGACAAAAACTTCTGACTAGGCAGAGATCTGTTAAATTCACCTCACTTTGCTGGACTAAATGTATTCCCTTTTAATATTGCTGCTTTAAAACCACTAAAGTTGTAAGAGATAGCTGAAAGTCTGGAGCTGCCTGCACTCTGCAGCACTCTAATGCTTCACAATCCCTGAGGACAGAAAGGGAGTTCAGCTTTGGAAAGAGAGAAATGTGAATAATTAGACATGGGAAGTAGAGAAAGGAGGGTGATAGAAGGGCCATTAGATTTAGTTAGGAAAGTACAAGATGAAAAGGTAGAAATGGCATTACTTCATTGTTTTGTCTCTAAAATATCTACAGCATGAGTAAATGTGCTGTACCTATGCTGGAGAATCAGCATGGTATGAAAGAGGCTTTGCATTTGTCCCCTAAAGTCTCCTAGCAACCACATCTGGCACATCATGGAGGTTGACTTAATGGCTCTTTTAACAAATACATTGTTCTTGGAAATGATCGACAGGACTAAATGGTTTACATCCACAACTGAAAAGAAATGCCAAATTTGTAATTGCTGTGTTTTAACCAAGTATAATTTTTACAGATATGAATCAAATGAACTTGACCTGAAAGACCTATGATTGAAGAGACCAATGGACCAATGGATTTGCAATCCTAAACTAAACAAATCTAAAAAACTGTTACATCTGAAAAAGTATTTTGTTGTGACTGTTCAGTAAAAGTGAATAGTATGATAATATACAACATAGAGTAGCTAGTGTTCAAAGCAAATGTTTACATAGCCCACAACCCGAACTATTTTCCCGCCACTGTAAATTTCCATTTGAAAGTTTTCTTTTAACTATTTCCTCAATCTTCTTTCACATAGAAACACAGGAGTCTCCTGGATAATTTAATGATGATATAGGTTCAAATTAAGGCCCCAAAAAGCAACATTACCCAAGAGCCTCAGCAACCGTTGCTATGGAGAAGCTGGTTAGAGGTATAAATTGGTTCTGTAGCAAATTCAAATCGCTCTGTCCTTGCAATTGGGATCAAAACATTGTGCCATAGTTGCTGAAGTGACCCAGAATCTGTAACTTAACAGATATAAACTTGCTTTGTTTCTGAGCTTGGTGATTGGAAGTTTCCAACTGAAATTCTTGACTTGAAGCTCTGTGGTGTGAAATTGCTCTTTTTACTTTTGGTAACATTTTTGTGAATGAAACCCACAAACTGAGCAGAATGGGCACTTTTATGGGCATTGACTATGCTAATTATCAAATTTCCCATATGCTCACCTCCTCATGAACAGGTGCCACTCATCAGGTTTGGTCAATCCAAGTTGGAACACTTGTACGAGCAAGTCTTACAGAAAAAAAGTAAGAGAGACTTAGGGCGTGTTTCAGTTGTTCCCAATGAGGAGAGCGGCCACCTTGAGGAAAAAGTGCTGCACCCGGCGTCTTTTTTTCAGAGCACTCTGCATTTTTTGTGCGGCTGCTCCGAGCACTTCTAGTTGGAAAATCTCTGAACTTTTCAGAAAGGCGCTGGAGAGACAGCGACAGAAAAGTCCATTTGTAGGTGTAGATCGGCCAGAAACTGAATGTTGTTGGTGAGTATGAGCGATTTTATCACCCGACGTGTTGTTAGCTTGATGTTAGCTGTGTGGTAACCCCCCTAACTTGAGTCAAGATATTGTTGTCATAGAAACAAAACCGACACGCAGCGTTTTTTCTCTCACCGCACAAGCGCTTCACCCCAGCGCTTTTCAGCCAGCTTGAAATAACTCCTCTCCCTTTTGTAATGGTATAACCCAACATATTTTAAACAGTCATTGTGAATTTATATAGTACACACCAAGCTGACAAAACACAAACCCATCAGCACTGCCCAGTTGATAACGACACTTCTTCTTGGCTTCTAGAGTTGAGAACCTCCAATATGTGATCCAAAGGCATCCTTTACCTGAAGACCATAGCCATTACTGTCTGTCATCGCTTTCCACACCGTTGGAATGTGGATGTACTGCATTGTATGTCTACTTAATTTCAGGGTTATAATGGATGGCACATACACACAAGGAATTTATTTGCAGTCTGAATCAACTTTCTTTTGAGAGAAACTAAAATGAAGATCCTTGATTGTTGCATAAGGAGACCATTGTCCCTTAAGCAGTTTAATATTTATTTTAAATCCTGTGAAGTGATAAACGTTGCTCCTTCTTCGAGACCACAATTTGCCTCCACGTCTTAATAAGATTTATTTCCACTTTGCAATAATGTATGTCTCAACTGAGTTACACTTGATGAATACAGTACACTGTATATTTCCTTTTAATGCACCATATCGCCCTCTGGATCATATCCACAGTCGGATTAAGCCAGTTTAGACCTACAGACCGTGGCTGAGGGGGCTGCTAGGTACCAGGATGCTAACTGTGGATACCTATTTGGAATAAAGGAGATTATTAGGCACTAAGAGGATTGACTGGTGAGAGGCATAATGTGGCACAAGCCTTTCTCTCTCAGGGGACCAGATAGCACACAGGGAGATGATCAATGGTAGAGGTAGAGATAGCAGTGTTGTTTAGAGTGAGATTAAACAGATTAACACCAGTTAGGCATTTTAAAACCCTTAACACTTCTTAAATATCTCCAGGTTCATTGAAGGGTTTTGCTTTAGATATGAGATCCCAATTCTCTTAAGGCTTTCATTTCCTATTTTAAAGAGTCTGAAATTGTTCACCTGAGGCAGCTGTTCAGCTTTTTTAGTTACCTGAACCCTTTAGGCCCACATATAGCCAAGCTTACCGTCCTCTGTGGAGCAACAAATCCTGTGGAGTATGTCTAAATTGGGGTGGGGAGGGGGGTAGGCTGTTGGAACACTGTCTAAAAATAATGTTTGCTGGGTGGAACATCCCATTTAACAACACTTTTAAAAGTCCTCCAGAGAAAATCGAAAGTGGGAGGGGGTGGCTCTCGCCCCACAGAATTGTTGCGGTTATCACTTGGACATTCTTTGATAGAAAAGGAGTGCGGATTATTATTGTAGAAGCATCAAGGCTGTCCCTGCCTGAGCCCACCGATAGCCATCGGTACCCTCTCTAGCCTGTCGATGCTTCTACCTCTGCTAGCTATCTGACACACACACACACACACTAATGCAACCCTTGGCATACACATTCACATTGAAGTAGCAGATGGGAAAGGTTGCTGAGTGAAATAAAGGGCCAGAGCAGGGCATAGTATATATTCAACATTTCAGATATCATCTAAGACTTAGAGACTTATTGGTAATATACTTGTTCCCTCATTAATCCCCAGTGAATATTTTCCTGCCACTTTCTCATTTCCACTTAAATGGTTTATGTTGTCTCACTGCCATTGTAGTCCTGTGATCCTTCCTGTGTTCCTTGTCACCATCCGTGTTCCCATTCTTGTTCCGGTACCTGCCTGCCTGATAACTTACCCTATCACCCATATTGGTCATCACAGCCACATGTCTACCTGTATTGTAATTAAACATACAAAGCAGTGGGGAACACTTAGGCCAGGCCAGAAAAGTACGATGGCTAATGCTGTTGTTGACAGGTTAAGCAGTGTGTTCAAATGGAGACACCGGTAGAGGATCGGTAGGAATGGACGCTCCTGTGGGAGTTTTTATTGACCTAATGATTTTTCATAGGACAGTGTGAACTGTTTTCAATGTGTTGAATGGCATAAGAAACTGTGTAGATTAATGAAACATAACCAGCAAGTGTGATGTGCACATACGCACGGAGGTAAGGTATTAAGACTTATACTGTACAATGGCATGCATTGTCGAGATATATAAAGAATGGGGTATTGATCCCTGGATGTGAATCATTGCCAAACAGTTGGAGGCCTTTCGTCACTTAAAGGGAGATTGGGTTTATGCATCCTCTTGACTGCAAACAATCTCAAGTACTATGATTGATAAAGACATCTTTCCATATAGAAGATCAGCTCAAATAATTTAGTTTTAGAGGACAGCACTTCAAAAGCCATTACCATGGAGTGGTTGTATTTATTCTGACATGAAATAGCAGCTACTCTATCAACTCTTACATTTTTACGATGGGGCTCCCTTTCATAATCCCAGCTCTGCCTTAATGTGTTGCCCTAATCAGCCTTAAATTGTCATCTTGGTTTGATTTAACTCGGCCATAATGAGAAATCTGCCTTTAGAATGACAGTAGCCATCCATTTATCCTTTCCATCTCTCTTTACGTGGCCTCTCAGCACCTCCCCCAGACCATCCAAATTGAAGTTGGAAGAGACAGCAGGGCTGGATTGTGTGATGACAAAAATATATATATATATTTTCCTGGACAGAATATTGGGTTTTTCATCATTCATATTGTAGGCTTATGAAAGAGTGGGGGGATTATTTGAAAAGTTTAATTCAAAGGGTTCTTTGGAATGGACCACTAATGGGCTTTGGTAAAAAAATATATATTTATGAGTTTTGTGACCGTGTTGACTTGATGGAAGCACAGAGTGAGGACAAAGTCTAAATGGATCATTTGCACAAGGAAAATGTCCTTTGTGCTCACCAAGCATCACTCAAACTCCATTTCCCTCATGTCTGCAAGCGATTATCGAAGAATGAAAGTAAAATTAAAGTAGACCTATTTCCATTTAGGCTGTGTTTTGTTGGTGACATGTTTGTTTGGTCTTTGTTGTGCTTTAATGGGAATGTGCCACAGAGTCTTGGTAGAATAGCGCCTCGAATCTCGACTGTTTTTCTCATGTCAAAATGCATTACCTTTACTTTGCCTTTTATGCGGTTCTGACACTTGTTTCAACCTACTTGAATGTCAATCAAGTAACAGTGTAGTGATTTCCACTTGGATTGCTTCTCTCTGGGTGTGTATGCATTTATTTCTTTCATTCTAAATTTATTTGAGAGTGCAATTTTTATGATTATTTTCTTTTATGCTTGCATGTTCAGGCGCACAAATCTGCATGAATGACTGCTGCAAATGCTTAAATCTGTTTTTTTTATGCCCATGCGGCTGCTTGCATTGCATACAAAAAGGGATCTAAAAGCTGACAACCAACTGATTCATTCGAGTTCTGTTTTTGGATCTTTCAGCCTGCTCTCCATATAAGAAAAAGATACCAAAACAAAACCAAAAAAACATCCCAAATAGGAAAGAAACCTTCCTTTTACCTCAAACATCCATTGCTATGTTATGCATAAAAACAGGTGAAAACACACACATTTTTCATACAGATTATTGAAATGTTAGAATACTCTTTTTAAACATGTTCTCAAACATTTTACACATTTGTTACTGTTACTAAGAATTAGCAATGAACTAGAGTTCAATATTGAGCCCTAGTGCCCTAAGCCCTAAGTCTTTGTGTCTTATCATGGTAATACATCTGGGTAGGAAATCACTATATTGTGAGTTTTCTTTTATTGCCTTCCATTAAATATCAAGCTGACATAGTTTTAAAGTACTTTCTCAGTTGACAGTGATTGTACTTTACTAAACAGCTGATCATTTTCAAACAATTAGAAAAATATTTGAAGGTAATCAGTGTGTATATGTGTATATATGTCATGTTTTATTATAATGTCAAATAATTCCTTTTAAAACGAACATCATGGGTTTAATAAAGCTTTTTTAAATTACCGTACTTGGGTAAGGTAGGTAATAGGTAATGGCAAATTCAGCAACTGTACATTTTCACAGCACTGATTCCATCAGTACAACGTCAGAGTCATGTCATACTCACCTCCCTGTTGCTTTGAGTTTCTCTTTTTAACAGAAGCAGTTTTTTCATTCACTAATTAATACCAAACACTTCCTGCACATGCTTTAAAGTAAAAGACTAACAGGAAGACAAGACAAGGTTTTGCCATTTGAGCAGCAAGAAGACATTTAATGTAAAACATAGTATGTGGAAGTGTTGAGTTTCATTTACAGTAGCTTAGATTTGGGTCACTTAGCTGCTCGCCAGGTGTTGCATGAAATCACTGCTAATTGAGGTAGAGGCAACCTTTTTTTAACCTATGCTGAGGTACAATAATGCTATCCTTAACCCATAATGACATAATTCTTTATTCTATTACATAGTTGTACTTTTCACCAACTGCTAAGCCCAGCCTGGTTGCGACTGCACCTCTCACCCCCCCCACACTCGGCCACTAACACGTGTCTGTTACAGAGTGTCAGCTCTCTGGACAAGGAGCTCTGCCCTCCTGCGGCCTGCAGACACACCAGCAGCTTCTACGATTTGGTCCACTCCCACACGATTTATCATGACTTTTTCATTTGAGTTTTGTTCTTGTAACAGATGTGACTTGACGCAACGTACAATACTAAAATAATTAAGTAAAATTACAGATTTTTAAAAGTATTCAAACAAGTACAAGTACTTTGTTATAGTAAGGAGAGTATATGTAATTTGTTACTTACATCCCTGATTACAGGTCTGTGACTGGTCTCAAACTCTGGTCTCCAGCATGAAAGTCACATTTGCTACACTGTACAACTCATCCACCAGCCCGACCTCCACACCCTTATTTTCCACCTCATACATGGCCACACCACCTCCTGCATTAGCCCTGAGCCATAGGCCTTGGACATAAATTGTGAGTCGCAGAATCGTCCAATATGGACTTCTTCTGGGTATACTAGGCTACTATATAATTCAGGTTCGATAGAGGTAGCAGACTAATGCTTTTGTATGGAAAATGCTGAATTTTCCCTTGATTTATCACC
This sequence comes from Enoplosus armatus, assembly GCF_043641665.1. Lineage (NCBI taxonomy): Eukaryota > Metazoa > Chordata > Actinopteri > Centrarchiformes > Enoplosidae > Enoplosus > Enoplosus armatus. The sequence continues at coordinate 4,062,256 of NC_092186.1, forward strand.
TGCTTTAACACAAACAGATGTATGGTACAACGTGATTTACTGGTTATTCATTGGTGCGCATAGAGAGAATGTTGTTGAGTTACCTTTACTGTCTGCTGCAGCTGATAAATAATTGTTCTGAGTAAATCCTATATTGACACAGTGTGAAATTATGCCTATATAACCCGCAGCCGTATAATACAATGTGTGTACTAGATGTCTGGCATGTGTGTTTGTGTGTAGGCAAACAGGATTAATAAATTGCATGTAGTGGTATCAGGGAGGGAGTGCCTGCAATGTCTGGCAGCCCTCCATGGTTTAAATCTGTGCTTAGGGTGCTACCATAGCAACCTAAATTCAAAGCCGTCTGAACAAAGTAATTGGTCTTTAGTGGACGTTTTGCTAATCATTTTGTGTAAGTCAAGTAGGCATGGAAGCCTTTGGTATGGGTAGACCTTATGGGATACGGGGGAGTGGCATGTCTTGCTGTGCCTAGTTTTCCCCTAGCCTGGGCCATCTACATGAAACTAGGAAATCACGGACAAGTCAACATATGGAGAATATCCTACACATCAATTTGTTGTTTTGAAGGCGTGATTACTAGGAGAGTTCATGCTCATCAGGTTGTCTCTCAGCCATGTACCTCTGAAGCAATTTAAAAAACTGCAGCCTCTGATTGATGTATTCTTTATACGCCTCAGGGAGTGGTGCTCTGATTGATAACGTGCGTTTCCTTGATTCCTCTCGCCGAGATGACGAGGATGCTTGTGTGGATGGAGGATGAGGTGCTATGGCCCACTCACTTTTGACAGCTGTGACTGCTGCTGTGCTGGAGGAGGAGATCAGTGTCGTTGCATTTCCTTTTAACTGTTGATAGAGATCGGTTAAGGGGAGGCAGATTACTCATTGTACATAAAACAAATTATCCACTTGTGAGAGGTGTAATTGAGGTTGTCCCAAACTATTGGACTATTCAGATATTTGTCAAATTAATGTTTTCATTTCAAACCATCATTCAAAGCTTTTCTGTGTGTTTTGATTTGCAAAATTAGCCTAACGAGTCTGCATTCCACAACTCGATTGAAATCATGATATGCTGATAATTTAACCTTTTCTTATCTTACACTCACCACTCTGTAGCAAAATTAGAAAGAGAGAGTTAGAGTTTTGACTTTTTTTAGCCATGCTTGTGCCGAGGCTCTATGGATGGCAATATTGGTATGTCTGTTGGTCGGCCCACCCCTGTTAATCCAGACGGAAAGGTCTCAAAAACTATTGGACGGATTGCCTTTAAATTATGTACAGACATTCATGGTCCCCAGAGGATGAATCCTAATAACTTTCTTTTCATTTTTACAAGCACATTTCATTCTAAAGTTCAGAAAAGAGACTACAATGCAATTTGGTGCAGAAATTCATGGTCTTCATCTAGTGCCGTCATCAGATCAAAATGTATATTTCGCCAGTACTTTGGTTTATCTACCTAACAGCTTGGTTTACAATGAGCATTGGAGCCTCACTGCTAGCTGCTAGCGTGGTTGTGGACTTGATCTTAATGTTAGCTGTGTGGCCTCAGGGAAGAAAATACTGCCAGAGCAGTAAGAGATTGAGGCAAATTTCAGCAAGAAGTTCATATATGCATATGTTAGTAACTGTAAAAAAGCGGCAATAGCTACTATCAGTATGCATCAGCTACATGTAAATATGGTGCTATTTCACTTTTCAAACATTTTCAATCATTTTCATTGCACACCTGGCACGACTTGCATCATTAATCATGAAATGTTAACATTGTTGAATCAAGAGAACAAATATTTGAGCTGAAACAATTTGTCGCTTAGTTGACTGACAGAAAATCAACAGACATTGGCTTAATCATTTCATTCTATCAGTCAAAAAATGCCACATATTTGCTTCTTCTAGCATCTCAAATTTGAGGATTTACTGCTTTTCTGTGACGTATATGATTTTTAAATGGAATATCTTTGATTTTTGGACTATTTGTCAAACAAGACATTTGAAGAACCCACCTTGGGCTCTCAGGACTTTAGTGAGCCACCCATTGACATTTAAAAAAAATACATGTACTTGTAAGTTGCAGCCCTATTTATATGAATATTTGCTCACAAACACAGACACATATTCAAGACCTGTAAATGGCATTGGGGGAACCCCCATTGTCCTATTTCAATGGCCACCTTTGACGAGAAATAATCCCAAGCGTTAGGGTGACAATTTGTAAGCCACCTTTTCCACTATCAGTGTTATCTTTACATCCATCTCTTTTGCTCCTTGTCCACAATAGACCTCCATTTGCCTGCCTTTGAACTACTGTATGTACCATTAGCGTTGCTCTATTACAAAGCTGTTCCTCTCAGGCTTTTCTTGCAGGTAGCTGTGTCTCCATATGCTACCAGCCTTTGCTTTGATGCCTCATTCCTGATTATTCTCCTTTCACCTAAACACATTTTCCTTTTTAATGCATTTTTCCTTACCTTAATACATTTATTTTCTCCGGGCAGGCTGAGGCATGGGCTGTTTGAGCTCCACGTATTGATTGTTGTGGGGAATTTGATGCCTGGAGACTTGCTGTTCTCCTCTCCTCTGCTCTCCTCTCTCCTCCACCCCAGGGGAGTTTTAAATGAAAACGCATTACTATGAATCACACAGCAGGGAGCTCCATGATTGATAGCATTGCTTACCATTTACTAGTCACTGTCTGGAGATAAGCCCTGAATTTATGGAGTATTGGAAATCCTTGCCGCTGCTACATGCGGATTAGAGTGAGAAACGGCTCCCCCCGTACTGCCACTGGAGTCAACCGGTTAACTGCTTAAGTGGAAAGCAAGGAGCCCATTTTATTGTTTATTAAGAATAATATTTAGTGGGGGGTTTTTTCACTGTGAATGTAATGGGGAAACACCTGGAGAATGGTGTCTGTGTGTGGGTGTGTGTGTTTTATGGCGTGTGGTCATTTGCTTTTACCTCTCCCTCCAACTCATTCTAAGTGCATCTCAGTAAAGCATTTGCTGACAAGCCACCGTGATTTCACTCACCTTAAAAATCGCTGTTGCAAATCAGTTAAGGTAAATGGACTGAGGTGTGTGTGTGTGTGTGCGGGGGGGGGGGGGGGGGTGAAACCCAAATGAATCATCAAAGAAGCAAATTACAGACCTGTTATGTGCTTCAAGAGCAGCCATCCGACTTCAAGTATTTAAAACCCAGGTCTGGCTTTTGGATTCAGGTTTTGTACCTCGCAACAGCTTGCAGACATTTTTCTACCTCAGAGCCAAATTACAGATCTCAGTGTTTCAGTTTTCTGTGTCACATGTGTCTGACATAACAGATATGCTTCTATTTTAATGGATCCAGCTATCTACACAGGCAGCGTAACTGCGCAACTTAACTCAACAGTGATTGTGTGTTGGGCTGCTAAAACGCTGGTGACCTACACTCGACACTGTGCCTAAACGTGAAGACATGGACGGGGGACTGAAGCTGCTGCTGCTTTGCTAACGTGCTGTTTTCGCTATGCAGGCATTGTGGACACGGTATTAGAAGCAGTTTACAGAAGACAATTTTTGCTCTCCAGAACCAGCTTACAGACCCCAGTTCTTGTGCTTCATAAGCAGTTTACAGACCTCAGCTTTTATACTTTTAAGGCAGCTTACAGATCAGGTTTTGTACTACTGAAGCAGTTTATAGACCTCAGTTGTTGTATCACAGAAGCAGCTTACAGACCTTAGATTGTATACCTCAGATAGACTCCTTGTAGCCGACCACAGAGCCAAATTACAAACCTGTTCTTCTACCTCAGATGCAGTTTACAGATCTCAGTTTTCAGTTTTCGTACTTCTTAAGCAGCTCACAGACCTCAGCTCTTACACCATAAAGGCATTTTAGAGATCTTGGATTTTACAACTCAGAAACAGCTTGCAGACATTAAATTTTAGACTCCAGACCAACTTTCCTGACCACAGTTTTTGTAACAACCATCAGACCTCGAGGTTTATATCTCTGAAGTTGTTTACAAAATGAACAAAAGTGGAGGACTTTTGTTCCTCCAGAATGACATTTTAGACCTGTGTTTTTATACCTTAGAAACAGTTTAGAGACCCAGTTTTGTATATGTCAGACCCCATAAAGAGACCTCAGATTTTACAAATCAGAAGCAGTTCAGAGGCTGCAGATTTTGTACTGTATAAGCAGCTGAATGACCTGCTTTTATTCTTCAGAAGCTGTTCACAGACTTTGGCATTATACCTCAGACCCACAACCACCATGCAGACTTGAGGTTGTTTTTATGTCTGAGCGTTTTTAAGAGGACTTGAGTTTTTACACTTATGAAGAAGAAACTTCTGTTTATTGACCTCACTGTACCTCAGAAGCAACTTGCACTTCTGCTTTTTTGTAGCTCACAGCCCTCTGTTTTTGCACATCAGAAGCATCTGAGAGTTTTTATACTTTAGAAGCATTTCAGACATCTCAGCTTTTATCATTCAACAGCAGCTTTTTTTTCATCAGTAGCAGTTGACAGACCCCAGCCTCCAGACTTTAGTTCTCATAATTGAGATCACACTAACAGGCTGCAGGTTCTCCTCCTCACGACCAGCTAGAAGTGCAGAAAAAGCAAAGCCCAACATCCTCGGAATTAAGTATATTAGACACCTCACGATTTATGTGCAATACCAAGATTCAGCGCCAATGCAGGAAGTATTGTGTCCTCCATGTAGCAAGATGAAAAGTCTTTACTACTAGACTTTAATATGGGACACCGATGTTCATTTAATTCATTTTCTACCAACAGTCAGTCACTGTAATCCAAAGCACAATCTTTCCCCTTGCCTAGCCAACTTGTTTGTGTGCCTAAACGTAGCCAAACCTTAACCACATATCATAAAACGGATCCTAACCATACTTTAACCATGGTTTATTTGCCATGAGCGCGTATTGTAAAAAGTGAGAATTGTAAAAACTTGATGCAAAAACATTTGCAGCATAAACCCAAAATTGACCTTCTTGTCTGGCGAGAGGATTAATAGACCACTTGTAAATCTCAAAAGCAGACCTTGCAGAGGTGTAATTTCCAAACCTCAGTTCCTGTACAATATAGGCAGCCTGAAATAGAAAATTCTTATACCTCAAACAGTTTAAAAACTTTAATTATACCTAAGCATGGATGTTTTTGTAACTTAAGATGTTTTTTTTTTTTTTACCTCAAAAGCAGACTTAATGTTGGTTTATATACATCTGAAGCAGATTACAGACCTCTGTTTTTATCTCAGAACCAAACTAACAGAACACACCTCACAACCATCTTGCAGATCTCTGTTTTTTTGAGAAACAGCTTACAGACTTCAGATTTCATACCCCAGCAGCTTGCAGAGCGAGTCTCACTGTGCCTCCGTTTTGGTAAATTGCCGGCAGATTTATGCGTCGCTCTGGAGAGAGTCCAAACATTTGTTACTAAGCTTGGTTTACCTAGCTCCACTGCCATTTATGTAATGGTGTGTTGTTCAGATTGACAGTCATGTTGGGCAGGTGGGCAGGTAGCCAGAAAGGACGACTGATCAAAGTCTCACCACGCACCCCGAGCCACCTGCGCTGTTTCATCATATTGATATCCCGCTACACTTGACAACATTTGATTCGCGCACGCTGATATTCAACAAGTTGTATTACATCTACATTATGCCAGTGCATCACACACACACACGAGGGGCTATTTCTGTAGCGCGGGCCCCATTATGGAGCATGACTTAATTCTTCTTGACACAAAGCCAATTCAGGGAGTGATTGTTTCACAGGTTCATCCTCCCTCCCCACGCAACATGAGGGCGACAGGGTGGTGGTGGTGGTGGGGGGGTATTAGGTGTTGAAAGACCTTGGCTGAGGGGGAAATAGCTGTCAGCCCTGTGTGGAGGGAGGGGGGGGGGAGGACACAGTACAGCCCATCCCTTCTGCTCCCTGAGAGACTTATTACAGAGGCAGACCAGGGCGAGAGCTGGTAATTAATTTGGAGAGAGCTGATATTGGTTTTGATTCACCAGAGACTGGCAATACTGTCTGTCTGGTGCTTGTGCCTTAACGCGTTGGCTCTGTATGTGTGTACGAAAACAGGAAAAGCGTTGAAGAGGAAGAGCAGGGAGAGGAAGATGAGGGAGGGAGCTGAAGGAAGGGGAATGACAGAAGCGCCTTAGCTCTAGCTTGCAGCTAACGTCAAAGCTCCTCTACAAAGATAGCCCATGGCGATGCATATTTATGCCTCCCCTCTCGTCCCGAGCCTGCCTGCTCCCCTGCAGCTCATACACTCATCTCTCTCTCCCCTCTCTTTCTCTTTCACGCCTATCCATCTCTGCAGCCATCTCTCTCTCTCTCGCCGGTTCCTCTCTTCCTCTGTCATGAGTGTGTCATTCAAGGCAGTCCCCCCCCCCCCCTTTTTTTTAATAATGACACTCTCCTCTGCGTAGCAAATTTTTAATGTCGCAGGATGGAAATAGGCTTGTTTTTCCCATCAGTTCATCCATTTAGACAGCTCCCGGACTGCATCGCAGCGGCACAATTACAGTGCCAAGCAATCGCAGAGATTGAAGGGGGAGCAAAGAATTTGTGCTCTTACTCATGCAAATCCACTGTTAGGTCACAACTGAGGACAAATTCAAGATTGTTTTCTAATGACTGAAGAGGAATGAGAAAATAAATTGGAAAAGACAAGACGACAAATGGATTTATCATATTAGCTGGTGTTACTTAAGGCTTTTTATGATGTCCTAAACATAGGTATTTCAGCCTCATCTCTAATGACTTTCTGATTATGCTTTACCGCTGTTCGCTGAGGTCGTAAAAAGCTTACGATGATATCTTTGGAGTGGCATTGCTTTGTTGCCAGTGTTCAGTAGATGGTAGATTTCATTATTAGCAGGAAATGATCGGTCTGATCATCCTACAAATCAATATCCTGGGTCTCATCCTCATCCTCATTAGCACTGCAGTCAAGTCAGCCTCGTATCGCTACACTAACACTACTGGATCAGTCTACACTAAGAGAAGCAGTGGGAAAGATTAAGAGTCTCTCAAATCCCTAATCACTAGCAATGAATATTAAATATGTGTGTATTGTATTGTGTATTTTTTTTCATTTCATGTTAGAAGGTTAAGAGAACATCATATAATGACTTTGGTTTAGACTTATAATGAGTTATCACAAAACAATTCTCCAAGAAAGTGATTCTTGCCTCTGTAGGACAGAAACCCCTTTCAGCAATGCACTAAATTACATAAACATGGAAATTTAACATGTCTGTTTGCCCAAATATCCATCAAAACGCTTTACATACAGCAAGTGGGAACTCTCAAGCTAATGTCTTAACTATGTTATAATGGTCATCAATTAAGGCTTCAACCCTCTGTGTACGAGATGCCAAATATCACACAAGCATTGTATCTGTACTGGCCCTGTCGTGCTTTAAATGGAGCCATGACGGAACATTTACATAATGGGGACCAGTGTTTGAAAGCACAGGAACCATTCCTTTAACCGTTAGATGAAGCCAGCCACAAATATTTTACAGATTTCATCCATTCATTCATTCAATCTCTCCCTCCCTTTCAGGGTAACATGGGACTGGCGTTTCCCATCATGCATTGGGAACAAAGGCAGACACCCAGGACAGGTCACCAACTCTTCACATGGCTGACCTTTTTCTTTTTTTTTTTCTTGAAAAACAGAAAGGTGACAGAGGCCTTCCTGTCTGATACGATTGACCTGATTTCAGTTTATTCGATGTGGACCATTCCAGCGGGACACTTCCTCAAACTGTACTTTTCACAATTTAATTTCAGTCACAAAATTCCCCTCTGTGTCTGCCTCCTTCTCCCCCCATCTCATTCTTTTCTTTTATAAATTGTGCATCTACGAGCTAACCCATGGTAGTGGTGAAACTAGGTCCTGGGCTTCAAATAGCAGCCTGTTGTATCCCAGGGGTCCACAGCTGAGGAAAGGCCAAGAGAAACAGAGACACACACACACACACAGAGCAGGACAGAGTGAGAGATAGAGGGCGAATTGTTTGATGAAAATTAATATTTGTCATTTGGTGCGGCAGACAATACCCTGCGGACACATACAGCGCTACGGCATTGTTTGAATCCATTTTCTTTTGAAGATTTCCCAGCCTACCTGTGTTTCCAGCATAGTCGGGAGAATTTGCGTACTGAGGGGTGTGTGTGTACCTGTGTGTGTGTGTGTGTGTGTGTGTGTGTGTGTGCGTGGTTCCTGTACGTTTTCTTTGATGTGCCCTGGGACTGCTGGCTATTTCCCACTTTGTTTCAATCCTTTTCCGGGACATTATTGTTCACCATGCTGTGTGATGTAAAGTGTCAGAGCTTTTGTGAGTGTGTGTGATTTAATGACCTTGACGAAGCAAACGCAGAAGAAAGTGCCTCATCCTCCCTTTCGTCCTTTCTCATTTTGCCACAAAACGAAAGCAATCTTCTTTTGTCGCAAAATCTCTGGTACAAAGACGCTGGGAAGGACTGTAAGCACTGTTGATGTCAGCATGCGACGTAAGGGTCACTCGGACAAACTCTGTAAGAAAAAAAAGATGTAGGAATTGCAACAAGTACAATGAAACGCAATAACAAAATACTTTTATAAAAAGAAAAAGTTCATAAAACCTTACTTGTGCTTACCAGGTGGTTACCAAGCAAATTTGCAATCAATCTAATTACCACATACTGATTGCCACAGAGAACCTAAGAACAAGGACCCTTAGGTGCCCAAGAGCAGTTGCCCACTTTGCCTGGTTAGTAAACCAGCCTTTGGCAGAATCACAACTACTGCTGAAACAATTCATTTAATTTAAAGTTGATGGACAGAAGTTTCATCAACAATCATTTTGATGTTTTTGCTGCTTTTTCTGTTTTATATCATTGTAATGTGAATGTTTTTGTGTTTTGGACCAAGCAAGCAATTTGAAGACATTACCTTGGGATCTGGGAAAGTGTTAATTTTTCACTATTTTGGACTTTTTAAAGACTAAATGGTGAATGGATTAACAAGAGAAAACAATGTTATAATATGTTGGATTAATCAATAATTAAAATAACTGCCCTCGTCACAGCTAACATTGCTAACCAAAATTTGTATTTTTTCTATAAGTCAACACTCCTTTACGTTTATTGTTTTCGTGGACGCTTTTGATTGGGCAGGAAAGAACACAAATTGCAACTTGTGACTTTCTATACAGTATTGGGTGTAATTTTCAAATGCCTTCCTATTATACTACTTACTGTACTTCAAAAATGTTTCTCAGTTTCAAGAAGATGGATAAACACTGCATCTGCAAAATGCATGTTAAATGGATTCATAGAAATTTACCTGTAACATTAATGATGGCGCTATTCCCTATTTAGGTGTCCCCGTAAGGCCATGTCAGTAAGTCAGCATGCACAATGCTGGAGCTCTGGAGCTTGAGCACCTAAAGTGAATGCAGCCGTCGTTAATGTTATTAATTACACCTGTGAGAAAGGCCTTTTAAAATGTTTTACAGCAGCTTTCCTGTTCAGCAGGACCAATAAGACAAATCACATTAGGCACCTGAAAAGGAAATAACAAAACAACAAGGCAGCTGCCAATATAGAAGGAGGGAACTCAATGCACAAAAAGAGAGACTAATGTGAGATGTGTGTGTGTGTGTGTGTGTGTTGGCTCTGATCAGATGCAGATGTTCTAATACTGCACCTATTTCCCATCTCCCCTCTGCTGCATGTGATGCATTTGTGCAGCTCAACATCCCATAATGCCTCAGCGTCTCAGTGTAGAGTAGCATAGCAGCCTTTAAACTGGGGTTACCGTGGAGACCACAGCGGTGTCACTGGCAGCAGCAGCAGCCACTCACCCCTTCCGGCTGACATTCAGACAAGCCCCTCTGGTGCACACACACACACACACACACACACACACACACAGACTAGATAACTGACTCACATGAGTACACAATCACACAGTAGCTCCCACATGTGCTGTATATGCATGCTTCCTTGAATATACACAGCCTGAGACACACGCACATGCAGCTGGATCGATGACACTGTCTGATGAGGTCTTGCATTATTAATGATGTGGCTGCAGCTCTTTAACACAGCAGACTCAGCAGGAGGCTAAACACTGGTGCCCAACAGACCGATTTCAGCACATTCATGCATATTATCCAGTAAGAATACCCTCTTTTTACATAACAAAAATCTCATTTCCATAGCAATATTCATTGTGTCACATGTCATCTAGTTGTCACTTCAATGTTAGATCCATTTTTTCATTTAGAAAGATGACAAGTGTGGGCTGTTCATAATGAAGCTTTGGAGGAAGTGTGACAGCACTGTCAACAGCACCGTAATGTGGACGCATATCCAATTTGATACAATTTTTTTTGTCTTCTTACGCTGCTCTGTGTCATGTTCAATGCATCTTATTGTTGGATCATGGAATAATATTAATCTATACAGCGGCATTGAGGAAATACAACAAGATGCTTCGCAAGTAAGCATGAATTGGAAATGAATTTTGAAAAAAATAAGGACAGATACAGATTAGCATTAGCTGGGAGATGGAAACCAGTGGTAAATAAAGGCAACAACTGCCGTAACACTCTGTAGCCTTCATTTAGAGAATGATGCGGCTCCCAGCGATCTGACACTAAGGCACCACTGCATTTGTCTGGATTCAGTGCCAAATTCTTATGGAGGTATTTTTCAATTAAAGCTAGTAGGCTAGACTTCCACTGACATGCACCTTGTTAGTCTAAAGCACAACTTGTTTATTATCACAGAGGGAGTGAGTTGATGAATTCAAATTTGTGTCCTACACAGCATTGAGCTCATTTTCTCTACGCCAACATTGCAAAAGGAAGGCATTTAGATTGGAGGAATGTGCATTTTAACAGAAAGTCCTTTAAAGTAACCATAGAGTGTGTGAAATAACTGATGGCATTGGTCTTTGAAGAAAATGTTAATTTTTTTTGAAAATAGGTGCATTTCGGAAGGAATGGAGGTCAGTCTTGATATCAGTTGGAGGCTAAGCTAGCAAACACAGATTGCTCAAATAGTCGAGTCGTCAAATTCACTTGAATAATGCAAGGTGAACATTTGCTTCACATTTAGTCCAAAGGCACCTTAAGTGTTGTGTATACAGGGTATTGCTAATAGGTTGTAGGTTTACCACCAGGAAGTTGTATTCAAATTGCTAGTAAAGAAGTAAATACCAGTGGCAAACATGGGCATCTTAAATGGTTTTTCTTCAACATAATGGACAACTGCAACAAACCATGTTGTGATCGTGCAAAGTAACAACTTGCAATGGCCTTTTCATTGGTCCAGTTCTGTTCTCCTCGAATATATTTCAGTGACTAACAAAAGACGACGTTTAAAGATTAGGTTACTGTCAATTTTAATACACTCACATCCAATATGTATGTTGAAAGAGTGATTGGTCACTGTAATCATTCCTCCTCTCCACACCGTCCGTAAAATGATCCCTTCCTTCCATTGCATTCAAAGTCACTCCATGCAAACTCATTCCATGCAAAAAGGCTTCAGCCATAGCTAACATGAGGCTTCACCAGTTACATATTTCTCTTTTCATGTTTCCTTGCCTTCCATGTAGAGTTGTTGCCAGGACACAATCTAGTAACGACTCACATTACCAGGACAATACCCACTTGATTTTGCTAACTGCTGAAGTCTTAAGTCCGCTTCAGCTGATCCTTAGAATGCTTGTTTGCATGGAATCAGGACTGTGGGTTTTGTACCACATCCAGAGGTGTAGGACTGGGGGGATAAAAGGGACTGAGTATGCAGCACCCTCATGAGGAGGGCCACAAAGATACTAGAATTAATATCCATGGATGTGGGGAGGGGCCCATAGAGAATGCCTGTGGAGATGATCCAGAATTGTGTGCTACGCCGCTGACTTCATTTGAGTTGGGTAGGAAGGGGAACGAATGAGCATTTGTTAATGGACAGTTCAGCCTCTGAATGATGAGGCTTGCTGGATGTTTGAATCGTTATGTTCACAGCCGCATCACTGAATTTAAGTAGAAGTGAATGAAAAACAACTGAATGACCTTTGGCTTTGGATACAGGGACATTTTAAGATAAAGGATGTTGTTTGGAATCCTTTGATAGCCTTTGAAAGTTATTTAATTTCTGTAACTCCGGTATAATAGATTGCTGGCGAAAAGAGAAGTGCCTTAATTAAAATTTAGCTACCATGTATTGAAAATAATTCTGAAATGACAGAGAAGGGATTTGGTCGTTCAACTGCATCATGCCCGGGGGCTTACCAGCTGTAATGGCTTAGTTGTGATTTTGATCACACCCAGAGATTGGAGACATAAGAGAAAGTCAAGGACTGCTGTACATTCATATGTGTTTAATCTCATGTGAGTCAACTGTTGCACTGTGCCGTGTTAATTTTTGAAGACCATGTCAGCCATATGATATCATTGTGTTAATTGGACATGCAAGGGCTCAGTAATATCCCGCCAGAGTGCTGTGAGGCTGCACACTGAGCCATGTTTCACAGTGCTGAGATCATGATGACAGGCGACTGACGCCTCCGACCAAGACCTGTCTGACAGCCAGTGTAAATTATCATCATTCTGCTATAACTGTAAGGTGATTTTATGCATGTTTGTGTGCCTGCATTTGTATATATGTGTAAAAGCATGATTGGGGGAGTTGGGTGGGTGGTCAAGGAGGCTGACCAGGGTCACTGCTGTAGGTCAAGTCCTGATTGGATGAATTGTTAAATAATTGGATTTCAATAACATCACATTACAGTTGAAGTCACCGCGCTAGTAAGTGTGCTTTAAAGTTGCTTTAACTTATATTTTACTTTAACAGTGGATTAAGTGACTATGTTTATGTGAAAAAGATCACTCACACCTACAGAACATTATCTGCCCAGCACCAAGCAGCAGACAGACAAAGCTAGCCACTAGCTAGTGAAAACAGTCGAACATAGCAGGAGTTGGTGGAGTCCAAAAAACAGAGCTGAAAGGAGACTTAATATTGGACTCGCTTTCGTCAGGTTGCCAGAAACACGATAATATTGCACCATGTCTGCTGGACATGCAAATAGGCAACTGTTTGCAAACATGTTCACCTTAACAACTTTGCAAGATAATCACTGTTGTGTTTTACTCATTCTGCTGCCCCAAGTGGTCAAAAACATAAATTAATGCAAGGTGTAATACAAACTTGAAAGCTAATCAATATCTTCCCTAGTAACAATGAAAGTGGACGCCCACATTGAAGAACTGACAGATAATTATCACCCCAAATCTGAAGCTCTCCAGAGCTCCATTTAGCTTCTTTTTCTCCATGTTTTGGCTTTATGTCACATTTACTATATGGGTCAGTCTTGTTTCCAGCAGCAGGCAGCATTTTCTGGCAAACAAGCTCAGCTTTTTATCTTTTATGTGGAAGTATAAACATAGTTGAGAGGCAGGAAACGTGGGCAAACAAAGAGAGACGACATACAACACAGGCTCAGATTCAGTGTTAGGACATTGCGGTTATGCAGTATGTGTCACAGACCACACAGTTTTAAACAATGACAATAGGACTCTGGTGTGACCATATTTTAGCAGGACATCTGGTCTTCCTTGTCTTGCTTGATAAGACAGTTTGGGGAAAGTTTCTCATCTGGAGTTTTTGTGAGCACATTAGCTGGACCCAACAACAAAATCGGTCAGGGGTACATTTCACCTCTCATACTGACGGTGACAAAGGAACCACGGGAAGACTGATGAGCCAGTAATGCACTCGCAACTAATCACCTTTTAGCAGGATGGCAGTGAGTCAGCCTGAGTCATATCTATAATGTAATGACTCATACAGTATATAGTGAGTTCATTAACAACTCAGTGCTTTACCTCACTGGATCGTCATCAGGACTCCAGAAGGTCTTGTTCTGACCTAGCGGGTTTGAACTGGTGTCAAAGCTGATAAATTCATGATTGGGTGTTGGGTGTTGATGTATTTTTTGTCATTCATGCTACCAAAGTGTGCTTTCATTACAATTGTCCTGGATGGTTTCAGGTAGACGTCATTTCTGCCCATCGGACCTACCAACTATCCATCTCACTGTTTCACGTTTTGTGAAATGACCGTAATTTCTTTAAATTCAAATACCTGCTCCATGTACTAAAGTTAGACATTCCCTGCCAGGAGATTAGGTGGAGCGGACTCAGCTGGAAACAGGCAGTAGTCTGAAATTAAGATTGGGCTGTGAACAGTAAGGTGTGGAGGTTACAGGAGGGGGGTGGAATCAAGCCTGACAACCCAGATTTAGTTCTCGTTTCATTCAAAGAACTTTTCTTATTGAGTGAGGTTTTCAATTTCAGTGAAGGGTCTTCTATTTTTAACAATTGCAATCGCTTGAGTCTTGCCTTATTTCACCAGAAATGAAAATTTGCCACTTCAAACAGGGCGTTTAAGCTGTCAGCTCCTTATTCATCCTGCCACTTGCCACTGTTGACTCATTGTATTGTGCATGCTTTGTCTTTTACACTCTAAATTTATACGTGGATCAATATTTAATTGTGACGAGAATGTAACGCTCTTTTTGAAGCTTTGCTTTTGGTCCAATGCTTAAGATGTCTCGCTTTCAGCCAGTTGAAGAAGGGGTTATTTTCAGAATATTGTGTATCTGAATACATGCCGTTTCTTGGAACAACACTATGTTATAACATCTCTGTACAAATCTAGTTTCTTTGCTGTTGTTCTCTTGTTCTCATTGAGAAAGGTCATGTCAAAGAAGACGAATTGTGCCGCTGCTGCTGACGTTCTGCTGCCATTGCCGTGCTGGAAAAAGAAACAAACAACAAAAGGAACAGAAGTTGGAACAGTTGGCTACATTTGGCTTCAGTGGCTTGTCATCATGTCCTGACCCCACTCACTTAAACATATATTCATCGGCAGTGAAGCCAGAGGGGCTTTCTCCTTCTTTTACTGTGTGGTATTGGCTCAGCCCAGTGCCCCCAGGAATTCAGTTCATTTTGGATTCGATTTACATCCCAACCTAATGTTCAGTGTCAATGCGGGAAGTAGTGTGCCCTTTACGTAGCGAGGCGGAAAGTAAGGGTTTTGAGAGTTGGGCTGGTGGTGGATGCGTGCGTACAGAGTCTGATTTTCATGCAGGAGATCGGCAACTAAGTTATGATTTAAAGTACATTTTTATGATTGAGGCAACTCAAAGCACTCAAAATGTGGCTATGGTTAAATATTGTAGTGGGTCAAGGATAATTTAAGAATAATATTTCGGCAGGTTCACAGAAGAGCTCAATATCTTTAGAAAAATCGTCATCAACATCTCATACTGCCTGCTCAACTTGCTCTGCTACTTTAACGTACCATAATTATGCTTTCCATTGTGGCTCAATGGGGCACTAGTGCACTACTGTCCTTCATTCACCCTCCATTGGAAAGAATTTCTTCTGGCAGAGTGTGAAGTTGTGCAAGTCTTCATCTGTCGTGTAATAGCTTGTATAACGATGTTACGCTTCCTGAATTGGGGGAAAATGTTGCCAGTGAACGTAATCCATGTAGCAATATTTCCTCCTAAATGTATTTGTCAAAGCAAATAAGTGTTATTTTACACAGAAGATAAGGTTGTAATTTTGAACATCTGTGGATATGGACAACTGTGGATATTATCGCAACTATTTTGTCACTATATTTACACAGGTTTCAACATTGCTGCAGGCTGTATCAACATCTATTCCATGTCAAATCATTTGCTAAGCTGTTGTTTAGTCTCTCATATGTGCATTTTTGCCATCTAATCCATATCTGAGTTACTCCAAAAGCTGCAGGCACACAAAGGCTCGTGAGCTGCACTGGGGAAGATTGTCGACATTTGAGAGAGCTGGTTGTAATATTTTGTCATTTCACATTAAATGCTGTGCTCGGGGATCATGGTTGCAGTCAAGTCAAATTAATGGCAGGCAGCTCAAGAGGCAATATGATCTCTCCACATCATACGACTGATATTTTCTGTTCAGATTCCACACAATGGATGCTGTTATTCCGGGACAGCTTTTGAATATTGAATTTCAAAGCGCCACCGTCTCCCACTGAGGCTGAGCTGTTAGAATTAAATCAACGGTGTTTCAGTGTTCACATTCCTTTCTGTGCCCTCTGATAACGCTCCTAATTTAGCACCAGTTAAAGTGTTTTTATCTTTAGTGACCAATCAAGCGTCGTCTGTTTTAATTTTCAGCCCCATTGTGATGTTGTAAGATCCATTTCACAGAGCTTAACTCAGACATTTTGGGATGGAGGCAGAAAGAGAGAGGATGATACGGAGAAGCACATAAATACCTTCTGTTTTAGAAGGAGCAACCCAGCTCCTGAGCATCATCAACTTCCTATCGTAAATGGTTGTGTGTGTGTGGTCTGCACTATAGTATGTCATTGTTTGTGCCCAGAATGTATTGTTATGCATGTATTGTTGTGTAAAATGAAATGGATATGAAGGAAGATGTTATTGTACTATATTGAAGCTGCCCATTATTGAGCAATATTGGCTATTGCACACTGCACACAACTGTACTATACTATACTCTAGCCTCACTTAATAATCCCATGCAACAACTTTGCTTTACTAGAACTATAAGTAACCATTCTGCGTCATGCATTCCTGTGATGGCAAGTAAACGTTGCTTAATTTCAAAGCCCAGAAGTTTAAGAACTACTGATTTAGAGCATGGAAATCCTGCCTGGACAGACAAAGAAAAAAACAGTTACAGTGCCTACTCGATGTTCTGTTTAATTGACAGGAGGCATGCCATGCAAAAACACCTACTTTGTATTGGGGTAGAGCTACTTGACCTTTGTGCAAGTTTAATTTATAACAGAATTACTGGACTTTCTTTGGAAAAACGTTATGTTGCAATACGCTATAAAAACGGACCAGGATCAATAGATAGTAATAAAGTGACATGTACATGTAATTTACTAACTCCAAAGAAAGTGGATTTAGTGTTAAATTACCCTTTTAACAAGCCAGACAGAAACATAGAGAGGAAAAGTAGGCCTATTGAGCCCCCCCCCCCCCAACACATTTTGTAAGTGAGGTCACCTTGGGATCCCGACACTGCCACAGAACAGGTGGCGTTGTCATTAGATATCTGGTTGGTTTTCAATTCCAGTGTCAGTTTTTTCATGTGAATTATGTGTCGGATGTATAAAAATCCAGACAGTCCATCCAGTCCACAAAAAGGAAGGAAAAGAGGTCGCGCTACCTATCATAGCTGAGCTTTTTTTAAAGATATTTCACTGCAGCATTTGTTATGCAACGCACAGTTGTGTGTGTTGGAGTTGTAGATGGGATGTCAAATCTAGGACCATTTGAGACTGTAAGCTGGAGCAAACCGGCAAAATTCACAAGGCTCCTTCCTCACTCCAAACCTCTAACATTAATCGTGACCGTAAAACAGAGCCCAGGTCTGCCATGCTTCAAACCAAAAAAGGGATGAGAGGAGCAAAAGACGTCATGTTCATATAGAGTGTGTGGTTGATTATTGTTGTTGGCAAAGAAAGTCAAGCTTAAAGATTACTTTAAAAGTAAATGACATTATTGGTCGTCACTGGACTGAAGTGAAAAAGCAAAGTAGTAAGAGAGAATTTAGCTCACGTTCTGTGAATCTTTACTCTTGCTGCAAACTAAAGATATGTAGTTTAGGCAAGCCATGCTTTTCCCATCAGCTATAGCCTGTCCTTGGTGCCCATTCACTTTTTGTTTTTTGTTAAAAACAACTTAACCAATCAGAGCTTTATAGGCAGGATTAATTGTATTTGGAATATTATGTGAGGGACAGAAAAAGTGTGTGCGTGGCTGAGATGGAAACATTTGTTGTTGTAAGTTGACTTATAGAAATAACAACTCTCAGATCTCCATATTATATCAACATGACAAACTTCATAACTGCTTCTGGCTAACATGAACACAAGTTAAATACAGTTACCTCTTTACCATTAGACATTGACGGACGCTGTATCTCATTTGCACTCCTAACTGTGATCAGTTAGCTCCCCATTTAGATGCTCGACACTTTCATATTTTGATTTTTGTCGTTTTTTGCAGGCAAAGAAGCTTTGTTACCAGTAACCCAACAGGAGGTAAGTCACTCTGTTTTAATGCATCTTGCATGAAAGTAGAGGTGGATTTTCATAAGAAAATCTCGCCCAGTGTTGCTTTAAAAGTGCCCATCAACATGTCTGCCTGCTGTAGTCGCAGCTCTTTCTTGCTGTCCGACACTGGAACAGATGCCCTATTGTAACTTTCCTCCTATTGTCGGCCTCTTTCCTTTTTCTCCCTCTGTCTTTCTTTCCCACCCTCCCTCTCCTTCTCTTCGTCCTGTTCCTCTCCTTCTCTCTTGTAAGCCTTTAATGGTGATTAGCTGTGCTGTGCTGAATGTGTCCCTGTGTCTCTTCTCTCTCACTGGGAGCACAAGTGCTGTCACTGAACTCTGTCCTGCACTGTTAACTGAGCTATTGATTCACCTCAGATGAATGGTTGGGATACAGTATGGGAATGTGGTTTAGGGATACAATGTGTGTGTGTGTGTGTGTGTGTGTGTGTGTGTGCAGTACGAATGCCTGAGTGGACTCCTGTTACAGATGACAGAGCTGTATGTGGGGCTCTGGCTCCAACACACTGGATGTTTTTTAATGTGGAGATACGTTTGATAATGCATTCACACACACACACACACACACACACACACACACAGTGCATTCACCCTCTTAAATCCCCATCAAGGAGCCAGAACAAAGGTTTCCAGCACAATAGGGGCTGGAGCTCCTTGAGCCCTCTTTAATACACCAGGACTTTACCACTGGTTCAGTGCTTTGACTGCATTGTGCAGCTATGCACAGTGGGCCAAGGGTACAGTTGTTTTTGCATCTGACATTACCTTGTCGTTGTCGTCCATTACTTTCCTCTTGCAGGCACTTTTTTTTACAAACGCTTTACAAAAAGCAACAAAGCACAAACAAGTATCTGCTACAAAGTGAGCTGAAAGCGGTTTGTTAGTGTAGCTAACATGTTTAGAGAAGGCAAAAGAAGACATTTCATACCAACAAGAGAATATGTGTTGTGCTGTACCTGCAAGGGTAGAATGTTGCCAAGTACATTTACTCTAGTGTGAGGTACTTGTATTTGACTGGAGTCTTCGCTTTTTATTTTATGATACACTTTTAGACCGATGCATTTAGAGGAAAAATATTTTACTTTTTATTTGACAGGTATAGTTACTAATTATTTAGCAGATTAAGATTTGAGATACAAAACTTTGGAGGATAATTTTACACAGAATTAAAATTGAAAATGTAAAATTCTAAGAGGAAATGGAGAAAACAACTTAATACTTCATTTTCACTTTCAAACTTTCCATTAAATGTTTTCACTTTTCTTTTTCAGTTACACGTTTCAATGTAAGCTTTTGCATGAAAGTTTTTCAATTTTTCATTTCAGGATTCGAAATTTCTCATTTTGAAATTGCTGTTTAACAGTTTTTCAACAATTTTTCATTCAATATTAAATTTCCCTTTTCGTTTTCTTTGTTTTTAAACATTTAATTATGGTCTGATAAACCTGACTACTAAAATATAATAATTATTTATTAGCCATTTTTCATTTTAATTTCACTTGGGTAAAACTGTGATGAGCTTATAAAATATGAAATATAAAATACTTAGAATGGGCTCCACTTTCACCACCTACAACCATTCTGCTGCTAAACAAGTAATTTAACTTTTGAAAATCAGTAAAGTCTCTAAAACACTACTTTCAGCCTGGTATTAAGTTACTTTTTCAGTAAAAAAAAATCAGAAGAGTTCTTCCACCGCTCTGTATCTGTTTATTTTCAAAGAAGACAGTTAATAAAACTCA
This sequence comes from Enoplosus armatus, assembly GCF_043641665.1. Classification (NCBI taxonomy): domain Eukaryota; kingdom Metazoa; phylum Chordata; class Actinopteri; order Centrarchiformes; family Enoplosidae; genus Enoplosus; species Enoplosus armatus. Next base: position 4,082,195 of record NC_092186.1, read on the forward strand.
GAATAGATTTGAATCAGATGCACCAGCTGCACTTGACATTACTGATGACCAAGCTTGATGTAGTGTTTAAGATTTCTTTCATGTGTTTACTTTTTAATAAGGAACCCTTTCATAAAATGTTTATAAGTTGTAACTAATGGTTTATTAGTTGCTAATAAATAATTTACTAATGCTTTATAGATCGGTAAAATGCTTTTTGGGTAGCGACATTGGAGAAGATTCTGTCTAGCTTGCTTTAGAAATCTATTTAACAACTTTCAGAATCAGAATCAGAAATACTTTATTGATCCCCGGGGGGACATTGTACAGTACCGGTGCTCCCATTCAAGAGTAGAAAGTAGCATCAATTTAGAAATAAAAGTATGTACAAAATAGAAAAATAAGAAATAGAAAATAAAAATATACACATTTATATATATATATATATATATATATATATATATATTGCACTAACTTTATAACATTTACAATTACAGACGTGATGTAAGAACCCTCTAATAATGACTTGCCAACATTTGTATTTGCAAATGACACTCTAGATGTTCCTAATGGCCTAACAGACAAAGCGCTTTACAATTTGCCACTCATTCACCCATTTTAACACACACCGACGATGACAGATCTGCCACTTCAAAATGTGGACAGGAAGCGCCGGGGATCGAACCACCAACCCAGAGATTGGTGGATGACCATGCAACGAGAAATAAACATAAATGTAAAGGGAAATGACATAAAAAAGGGAAAAAATAACTTGGAGTAGAGCTACAGAAGCTGAAGGAGGGATGATGTGCTGTGCTCAGGCTGCCAAGCAGGCTGTGGACTGCCAGCACTGGAGGAGTCTGGCCTCTCATTTATACGCCACTAGGCATGAGTACAGGGATATACTCACACTTTGAATTAAACTGGGGGGCACATTCAACAGATCTACCTCAATCTTCAACCTGCAGTGTCTCAAGATGTCAACATATCAAATGAAATGTCAGTGTTGAGTCCAAAAATCATCACAAATTAAAAACAAGACATGGGATGCTATGCCCATGAAAAGCGAAGCTGAAAGGGAGTGATGATGATGAGTTGTGGTCACGCTGCCAAGTCAGCCACAGATCGCCAACAGTGGAGGAGGCTTGTCTGTCCTTACACGCCATTAGGCATGAAGATGATAATTTTCTAAGTATAAGACTACATAGCGGGCCAAAAGTGGAGGAGGCTGCCTTTTCTCTGCCTCATCCATCCATAGGCATGAAGGACAAGTCACCAAATTGGTCTGTAAGCTCCGGTTTCACTGTCATTTAAAATAGTTTAACACCATACCCCAGTCAGAAGTTATTGGACACCCTGTCTTTTGGAGTTTTTTGTTAAATCTTGAGCAATGTAGTTGTAATGCCATTTTAAATATCCTGACATGACCAAATAGTGACTGTAGCTGTCAGTAAATAGAACACTATTTGTGACTTTCCATTGTATTTGAAATGACTTAGATCTATTTAACTGTGAATCTCCACTGTGAGCAGCTTTCCGTCAACAAATCTGTGTTGTGACAAAGCCTAACATACCTAAGCATACGGACTCATTAGATCAAACCAGCTGATGAAACGTATTACATTCCTGGTACAAGCATTTCAAAGCTGTTGACGATGATGGAGGTGATGAAGGTTGATTTGAAAATTCCGTAATGCGCTACCACATACCGGCACTCTCGTAATGTCAACAAAAATGTGTACCTGATGTTCACTGTGAGCGATTACCTGACTGAAGCAAGTCTCGAGTTTCTGTAAGTTGATTTTTCCTAATCTATTTAAACGAATGTGAACCTCGAAACCAAGAAACCATAAATTGGTACCACTTTCTAAAACGGTGCCCATTGTAAATGGTGTATGAACCGCATTATTAATGGTTCATTTATCATAAATGTTGCTTATCCATTAATAAATAGTCATGATCTATTAAGGTAGAAAAGCATTATAAGTACAGGGTTTATTGTTATCCTTTCGTATGACAAAAACGTGAGTTTAAACAGCCTAAATTCATTGATTTCTTGATTATGCAAAAAGGCAAAAAAGATCTACATAATTTTACTCCCTAGCTCGTGTCTGTGCTGCTACTCTATATTCCAGTCAGCAGGAAATGGTACTTTGCCATCAGTACCTTCTTGCTTGTTAGGGCCGTAGGAATCTCTGCAAGGTGATCATTGAAAAATATGGCCAGAGCCCTCGTTAAAAGGAATACATTGACATTCACACCTTTAAGAGTGCAATATCTCATCACCGGGCCCATGACATCATGTGGCAAATTGGCTTCGATGTTACAGCACAAAAAAATAAAATGTCATGTTGACATTGTTGCATTTGTCATTGAAATCTTCAGGCACCGCCTAACCGCATGCTTGCTCATTATCTTACAGTTTCAGCACCAATCGGTTGAAATGAGGAATGCTGACTGGAATTTCCAGGAAGCTGAAGGACAAATAATGAAACTTTTCACCCAATAATGTGACAAGTACTTGGCAAAGGGAGATGACGGGCTAAAATTCAAAATGTCAAAATGTCCCTTAAAATATATTTTAGTCAGTATGATAAGGAGGCTGCTGGATGATGAGAAATCCTAATCATGCACAGCGTTCAGACTTCCAAGCCTTCACCCTGGACTCCCATTTCTTTCTCTCTGTACATATTCAATGGCTTCTGCTGCACCAAAGCTCAAAACCAAGCTTAACAGTTAGGCAAAGTATTACCATCCTTTCATGTAAAATCTCATTAAATTAGTTATGCAGCTTCTGTGTTTCTTACAATCCATTTGCCAGACGTTTTTAATGCATTACCGTCACCTCTCTTCAACCCTCTAAACTTTTTTTTCTGCCAAAACATTGTGGGAGCCGGGCATCGAGTGGCTGTCCTTCGCTGGGAGGTTATTGATGAGTTCCTAATGAAAGGCCTATTAAAGGCGAGCATATTGATCTGCTGAGGGCCTGATGACAGTATCATTGCAACAGGGACACAATTGAAAAAGACATGCACTGCCAAGAGGCTGAAGAGTGAGCATGGAATAATCATCTTATATACTGCTCCCTTGGTCTCACTGTTTTGTTTTTTTTTAGTTCATATTTCTGATACATTTCTCTCCGTCTTTCTTCTTAATCTCATATTCGAATGCAGATGGCTGTTTACAATGATTTATGCTAACTTGATTACTGTCTGTCCCATAATTTGTCATGGCCGTTGGTGCTGTGGAGGACCTCCTGCTTCTGAACAGATAAAATGACTGCGTATGCATGAACTAATCAGCAATGAGGGAGGTATCTTTGTCCTAGCTGAGTGAAATCACTACGAGGAATTCAAACATGAGCTGATCTCATCGTGATTTATTCCAATTCAATTAGGTTAGTGTTCCAGAGTCTAAGATGAGTAATTTGATCCATCAGTAATCTGGTGTCCAGTCTTTTCTTACAATATCTCTAGAGTTGAATTTATTATTTCATTCATAGGCTTTAACTTGAAGTACTTCTCATTTTTACAATTTAAACTATTCCTCAGGAGGATACGTGGCCCTTCCAGGCTGCTGAGGGGCAGAGTGTTCACTGAGTTTGTTGAGCTACAAAAAACTGTAAACCCTACTTCCTTGCATTTAACGAAAACATACAAACTGAAAAAGTACATAAAAGAACGTTTTGTCTTAGCCTTGGAAACAGTAGTGTGTCCAAAAAAAAAAAAGTTTACATGGTTTTTGAACAGAATAAACAAACATAAGTAGTTAGCTTTAGATGTGGACAGAGCCAGGCTAGTTGCTTTTCCCTTCTTCCAGCCTTTAGGCTAAGCTAAGCTAAAGGCCTGCTGGCTCGAGCTTCATATTTACTGCTCAGACTGTACTGAAGTGGAATTAATCTTCTCATTGAACTCTCGTCAAGAATGTGGAAGTGAGGGTGTTTTCCAAAATGTTGAACTAAACTAAACTTACTTTTTTTCCCCAGACCTTTCAACTGCACCTCAAAGTCTTCCTCAGCAGATGCAGTTTCTCAGCTTCAGAAAAAGACAGTAATTTGACTTTTTAAGTGCAGTCAAGTTATTTTTTGCCAAACTACTGTTTCCAGGATCAAGAATGAACTTTCACACTCACCTCGTCTCTCTGAGGTTTTATTTATTCACCACATTGAAACAGTCAATTTTATTAGATTCCATTACTCAGATGAATTGTGGTTATGAGTAAACAACAATGTTTTCTTGAGGTCTGCTCTTGGCCACATAATACATCAGATTTGGTTTTATTTTTAATAGAGTATTTTATTATCAATGTACCAATAAAACAGTTTTCAATCTTTTTCTTTTCTTGTTTTTGGCCAAATGTAAACATACAGCGAGGCTCTGTTTTGTGTTGTGCAACATTATGTTAACATCCTCACAACATAATTCTACCACCAGTCTTCATGCTGTACAAATGGCAGCTCAGCAGTACAGAACCTCTTACCCCATGTATGTTTTTATTGCTAGATTCAGTAAATCATGCACATTGATGTTTTATGGGTTGTGAAAATATAGTTTAATGTAATAAAATGTACCTGTGGTACATACTGTAAAAGTAACTATGTTATACAGTCTTAATATACCACATCTCATACAGCTGTATGAGCAGCACCTGTTTCAATGAATGTGTTATCAAGCGTGGGACTGCATCTCAATGTCTACCCTTGCTTTGCATGTGAACAGATTACTGAGAAATGACTGAGTGCAGTGAGTGCGGTCTAAGACTTGATCTCCCTTCCTTTCTCCTTTCAGAAATAATGACACCGCCTTGTCGCTGCACTCAGAAACATAAAATGAAATGAATGACAATGTCTTGTAGTTTTTCTCAGAAGCGGCACGGTGGATTCAGTGGATCAGGTTTTCTCCAGTGTAGTCAAAGAGAAACCTCAACACCTGCAGGCTGCTGTTGATTGAAGAGCAACGCTAAGCAATCATAGCATAAAGCATAAACCTGGAAATACATGTATAGGGTATATGTTTTAATATAAGAATAAATGTATACATGCATAGAAGGGATAGCTATAACATTATTATTCTCACTGTGAGATGTAAAAGTCACATTAGAGCGTGTCTGGAAAGGTGCACACCTTTAGACTCCCCTTGGACCGCCTCCCTGTACAGTTTCCATTGTTACTGGACAACTACAACCAGTTTTATTCAGACCTTGCCCATATCCAGTGTCCAACCCTGAGGGAGGAGCCGTGAGCTCACTGGATGACTCACTCTTCGCACCTCCAAAATGAATGCTATTTCAGAGCCAGATTGCTGTGATGTTGTTACATGTAGTCAGGTTTTGCTCGAGACATGAGCAGGTTAGACAAAAAACTAAATTGAATTTCTTTCAAGAAATAGAAAGTTTTATTTATATTTATATATTTATTTATATATTTATTTAGAGTATTGATAACTATTATTACGCTTAATTTATGTAGAAAGAACTAAACATAAAAATGTGGGTTAATACCATTCTGAGACTAAACAGATTGCCCCTTTATTACCCCCATACATTTCCGAATAGCTAGTGTGATATTTGTAACAATGCAAGAGCAGGACATACAGTACACTATACGCATATCATGAGCCTCTAACAGAAGGAAGGATTTTCTAATAATCAGAATGATTGACTTGCAAACAAAAACATAAACAAGTAACAATCCAAAAGGATACACTTTCACAATGTTTCACAATGGCATACCCAGTCACACACAAACTGAGAGCACAATGGCATTCACTTCGTCTCCACGATGAATAAACATGTGCTTACAATACCGTGGCAACAGGCAGCCATGTATTCCCTGTGTGTGTGTGTGTGTGTGTGTGTGTGTCTGGTTACAGTGTGTAAAACCTAACCACTGTGAATTACAGCACAGAAAAAGAGACCAGTGCCAATCACACACACACACACACACACACACACACACACACGCAGGTGACACACTGCCAAACAGGTTAGATGAGTGCAGGTAAGAGAGGAGGAAGGTCCATGCTAATGTCAGTATACACACACACAGAGAAAGAGAAGCTAGCATTCAGGCAAGAAAGTTCAACTAAAACACAGCCAGGGCAGACTAACAGGTGTAAAGGTGAGCAGTAAACAGTCAGAAAGGTGGAGGCAAGCAGTCGTACAAGTAGCCAAGCAGTGTGTTTAGTAGGCAGGCAGGAGTGTCAGGTAAACAGCTCTGCCTGTCGTCTGTAGTGTTGTAGTTGGAGAAACACGGGCAGCAGCAGCAGCAGCATAGAAAATAAGGCATTATAGAGGCCTTTATCCTCTGCTGCCCCCTCTTTGAGACACACACACACACACCGACTGAGGCAACTACCGGGACCTGCAGCCTGCTCAGCTTTGCAAGGTAAATGTTTGGATTCAGTTTGCTTACAGCTCAATTACTTGAACGGCACATGTCGATGTGTACGTATGCTCTTGACTGATTTCCTAAATTGAGATAATTCGTGTCTTTCTTTCATCCGTCACCGGCTGTGTTTACGTGCTGTTGGTCATACTCCGGTTAAAGAGTCATTCAGGTTAATCAGTGTTCATGAAACGTTGCTGCTTTGAGATTGAGTGATATTTTCCTCCTTGTTATAATTGGCAGTAGTAGTTTAATTCAAATACATGGGAGGGAAATGAAGCGATCGCATGCTGTCATGTTTGACATCAAAATGTACCCATAATGCAGTGTGAGTTTCATGGTGAAAGTAGCCACAGAAACCCAAGTTCCTCGCAGTTAGCAGGTTGTTGTGGTTCAGTGTCATTTGTTTCCTGAGTAACCAAGTGATGGGAGTTGATAATGAGTGTGTAGGTGCACCGGTTACCATGCAACACACCGCACCAGGCCAGCCCCATCAATGTGTGCTGCTGTGTGTATTATTTGTATGTCATCCTCTAGAGGACCCCCCCCTTCAGTAACATTCATTAACAGAGGGCCAGAGGGAGAGCAAGAGGACCTGCAGTACAATGTTGCCGACCTGCTGCGGTTTTGTCTTACCGTCTTTTGCATGTGTCAGGGGTAGTATGTACACACATGTACACACATGTACACACACAGAGCCGGGGGTTGGTATTTAACAGGTGTTGTGGCTGCAGGCATCAGGTAGCAGTGTATCCCTGTGTGTGTGTGTGTGTGTGTGTGTGTGTGTGTGAAAGAGAGAGAGAGAGAGAGAGAGAGAGAGAGAGAGAGAGAGAGAGAGAGACTGCTGTTCAAATCTAAAACATTACTCATTCATCTGAGTAAAAGGAGCACACAGGATAGCAACTCAATAGAAATGAGCACCAAAAGCAATCATTCTGAGAATGGTGAGGGTGATGCTCAGCAGTGGAGTGTAACTAAGTACATTTTTCTCAAGAATTGTACTTCAGTCATGTTTTAAGGTACTTGGACTATTTAATGCTACGTTATACTGAGGGCTGTGTGCAGGGTTTTAGAAATACATTGGAATAAAAATAAAACTATATCAGGGTACCTCATTGTAACATGAATTTCAACCCTTTACACAAACTGAATTGACAGAAAAGCGTTTCAACTTTCATTGAAAGTTCATCAATCTACCATTGGATGGATGGAATTGACGTTAGCTGGCTAGCTAACTCAAGTGAAACGAACTACATCATGATGGATGGCCACTGTTTAACGTAGCACGACTTCACAGGAGCTACTCGTCATGACGTCTGGGGATGAATGGCATTGAACGACAAGCAGTCCACTAGTCAAACTCTAGTTACCTGTATCACGCGTCGCACGCATTCAGCTACCTGTCTGGTTTCAGTTTTTTTTATCTTTATTTCTTTTACTCTTTTTTGAACACAAGGCAGACGGTATCATGAAGTCTGCTTCAGATGCCATTGTTACATTCTTGTTCCTGGAAGTCGGTCCCCAGAAATATTGTGTTGTCTGAACCCCACAAAAGAAATAAACTACATTATACAGCTCAAAAGTACGGACGCCGGGAACGGCCGTGCTTGCAGTTATTAATAATGCCGTTATCTGGAGATCAGGAGTTAATTATTTCGTTATCTCGTGAAAGTGAGCTTTGTTATCTCAAAATAACAAGATAAACAACCTGTTATCACGAGAAAACAAAAGGTCATTTCCTCTTATCAGCACACTTATAATGTTTATCAGAGATCAGGAGTGCCGTGCCAGCACGCATAGATGGCATCATGACAACAGTAGCAACTGATTTAAGCTGAAAATGTCAAATCAAGGAGCACCCATTATTGATCAACACATCAGACTGTACTTCAATCCAGGTCTAACACAGGAAGAAATGGTATTGTGTCTCTCTGTTGGAGATGACATTCAGATCGGTCCTTGTCATTTAAGGAGAAGAAAACGAGATAAATTAATTCTTTATCACGAGAAAATGGAATAATGAACTCATGATCTCGAGATAACGGCATTGAAAAAATCATTGCAAGCATGCTTTCTTCATCAGACTATCTATATATACATGTATATATATATATATATATATATATATGGTAAACGGTATATATTTTCCTCATCTTTCAAACTCCACACCCCGTTTGTAACGCAGGTTTCCCAAAAACTAAAAGTTGAAAATATAACCAAGCCGAGATAACTCTGATGATCTCCGATACTTTATTCAGAGGCTGAGTAGTACTCCACGTAGTAAACTGAGCTTTAGTATTGTATGTGTAACATGAGTAGGGGTTCTTTATAAAAAGAAAAAAAAATCTATCTATATATATGTATTTTTCTTTCATGCAAGAGTGCTGCATTCACATGCTTTATACTGCATTATTGCTATCTTAGCTTAAGTTAAGAATCTGATTACTTCCTCCTTGTACTATGTATCTCACCGTGAAGCAAAGGATCCTCTTTTTTGTACCATACATCTTTACAACTGCAATCTTCATCAATCTCCTTTTTTAAGGCATCTATTCTTTTGTTCCTAGCCTGGGTGTTACATTTATATCATTATTTGCCCACAGCCAGAATTCTCCAGGGAGCCACCGTGTCAGCAGCTGAGGTTGCTGGGAGATTTTGTGATGTGATGTGTGAAACTTCAATAAGTGCAAGAACAAGATGAAGTAGATGAAGATGATGTAGAGACAAGGAGAGGCAACGAAGTGGTGTGGGCAGTCTGAAGGGAGAAACACAGAGAGAAAGTCCCTCCACAGTGGATTACTAACAGAGCCTCAGCTCACCTCACATACGCTTGCAAGAACTGAACACACTCTCCCCGAGGTCAAAGACCTCAGCTCTGTTTATTCCTGACCACAAGTTCACTTTCCACAATCATGAGAGAAACTTCCTGAGAATCAGTTTGAATTCTGTGCATTTGTGTGTAGCAGGAAGTATTTCAGTCTGTTGTGGGTTGACGTCGAGATATGTTTGACATATACACAAATGCATCTGTGTTGACATGTGTAGTTGAATTTCTATGTACTGTTTGTGTGTTTGCCTGCGTTCAGAATTGAATTGAATCCAGCCACTCCTCCGAGTTGTCTGCTTCTGGTCTGACATCGTGACTTAAAACAGCAGTTTCTCGGTTGAAAAGTGATTGATCCAATGAGCGCCGCGGGGGGGACTAATGTTGTTGTCAAGCATTGTGAAGTTTCAGGCAGATACTTTGGTCTCTAGGGATTGGTTAGGGAAATACGAATCCCCCTTCCCCATGGAAATTGGTAAGAGGGGAGGCAATGTCAGACTGAGGACTGAAACGAGTTGACAATTCTGTCTGATATCAGGCTACTCGTCTGTAAATGTTGTGTTTATTTCGCCAAATGTCAGTCTTTTCTTTTTTCTTTTATTTTCTTTTTTTATTGTGGCCCTTGTCTGGTGGTAGGGGGCACTGGTCTTGTTGTATTGTCTCTGTGTTGTCTCCTGTAGACTGCTCTGTTTTTGAGAAAAAAAAAGCAATTTAATCCCGTTTGCACAAAGCCTGTTGGAAGGCTGAATGAAGAAAAAACACATTTTTGACAGTTAGAAAGTAAAAGAAGTTGTGTCAGTTGTGTCAAAGAAATCTCCACAGCAACCACAGAAATCCACAGATGAACTGGCAGTGGGCAAATAATCTTTTAGACTACTACTTGGTTATTATCATTTCAGTCGTAATGAACAGTTTATTATGGTAGATTTTTGGAGTGCTTTTGGCAGGACTCGTGGTATTGCACTGTAAGTCGGTTCACCACTTTGGTGCAGAGTGAAACCTCATTTATTCAACTGTCATGACATTTATGTGCAGACTTCATGAGTCATTTTCTAATCAAGGCAAACCTGCCTTAAAAAACAGCAGGTGTGGTAAAATTTTCAGTGATTCAGTATAATGATTGGAGTTTAGTGTGCGGTCATCCTCTTTTTACGTTGTGTACAGACATTCATGGTCCCCAATGGATGAGGCTGTGCATTGTTATGCACCTGCTGTTCTCTGATTTTCCCCCAACCTCCTTTTCTCTCTCAGCTTTTTTTCTCCTCCTAATACCATCTGACATTCCTTACCTGCAAGCAGACGCGGTATCACCTGTCGTCTATTGCCTTTTTTCTTCTGCAACACGATCTGATGTGTCTCTCAAACAACAAAAGGGAACAGCGGAAAAGAAGGGGAAGGCGGCGGGAGAGAGGGAGGGAGGGGAGGATGGAGAGGATGGTAGGCTGGTATCTCAGACAGTCCAGCACTTTCTTTGTTATCTCCTCTCCATGTGGGAGAAAAGCATCCCACCTTCTTTATTATCATCAAGCAATGATAAGGCCGGCCCTGACTACTCATCTCTGCACAAAGGCAAGCTGATACCTCAAGGCCATGTGTGTGTGTGTGTGTGTGTGTGTGTGTGTGGGTGTGTGGGTGCGCATGTCTGAGGCCATGTCTTGAAGCCCAAAATCGCCAGGGGATATCTTTTCCTTTTATTCTCTTACAAGATAATAATGTTGTGTGATTTTGTTGAGGTTTTGAGATCAGCTGTGACTCACCTCAGTACACTGGAGCTCAAAGGCATTAGGATGGTGGCATTCAAAGCACCAAAAAAAAAACAGAATTAAAAAGTCGCTACAGCAACTGTTCTTTTCAAATATAATGGCATGGTTTCTCAAGATAAACCGCAGACCTTGCTGTTCAGTGTCATCCTGCGTGTGGAGAGAAACAGTGTGTAGGCGTGTGTCCAAAGAAAGTAGATCACATTAAATGTTTCACCATGAGGTTTGTATGTTTGGGTCTCCGTTGGCTGTGCTTTCATGAGGCAGTTACAATATGTAACGTAATGACAGATAAATGAACAAATTAATAAAGAGACAAGAGATTGAAAACGGTCATGGTCATGTCTAATCTCATCTATTTAGCTGGAAAGGTGCTCAATCAGGTATTTATGAAGTTCTTAATTGGTAGAGAAAGATCCGTGGAATATTGTGAGTAACCATGTCACTATATTTTGACAACTGTGACTAACTTTAGTCTTTTAGCTTTAGGTAACAAAAACATAATGAAAAACAACATTAGGTTAAGTTTAGGGCAAGGTTTATGTTGTGGTTAAATAAGGGCGTGTGTGTGTGTGTGCATGTGCATGAAGCCTGGACTCATGGTGACTCAGACAGATCAACCAATTAGTCGGTGTGTGGGATCCGGGGGAGTTCGCATTGTTATCGGTTGATAGTAAGCGGGGGGGTTGACTCCATGTGTATCAAAAAAGATATATGCTAGTTTAGGCCAGACCAATAATAAGAACTCTCTCAATGTTTTGGAAAATTCACCCTTTCGCTTTCTTGCTGAGAGTAAAATGAGAAGACTGATAATGATCTCATATATAGCTGCCATGCAAGGTGCTGGTCTCCATTGGGAGAAACTTAAGGTGGAAACAGCTAGCCAAGTTCTCTCCAAAGTTCAAAAATAATACCTACCAACAACTCTTGTTTAATTTGTACACAAACAGAAAGTGGCAAGTTAATCAAGGTCAAGATATTTCTTAAGATAACATGAATGAATCTTCATAACTAACGAGGGTTAGGCTTGGGTAAATCACTCTGTTGTGTAAGCACTTGCATTGTACAACTTCCATTTCAAATTTTGAGAAAGGCCAACAAATAAAAGAAATTACAAAAAATACAAAGTTCACTATAAACATGGCAAATGGTAAATTATAATATTTAGTCAGATTTGATAGAAATGTGTGTTAAAGTATAGATGAAATGCACAAGTCCTCCAAAATATTTCTTAGTGTGACAGATGATGTACATGAAGCATCTTTCACATATCACAAAACTGCAGAAACTGTAAGAATTCATTTGCTTTCGAGAGCTGCTGGGAGCGTCTGAGTTTGTCCCTGGAGTGATGTCAGTGGAGGACAGTTGATCCTTTGTTGTGCTAATTAAAACTCAATGTAACGCTGTAGATTGGTAGGAAAAAAAAACAAACAAAAACAACAAATGTGTGGCCAAAATCCTCGGTGAGGGATACCTCTGGGAATATAGGGTTTTCAAGTGGTTTGTTTTATGAACACAGAGGAGTGAGTTTTAAAGCACAAGCAAATATCCAATTAAGGGAAAGTTGAAATTTCTGAGGCTGCTGCACTCATTTTAATGTGTAGTGTGTGTGTGTGTGTGTCGGTGGAAGAGGGGTTATTGCATTACCATACTACTGCATGAGTACTGTGATGATGGTGACCAGGCTGCTATCAAACCGCAACTCCATTCTACTGTGTTGTCAAGCCCTGACCTTTACCCTCCTCATTAATTCATAATGCTGCTTGATGTCCCCTGCATGTTAATTTAGAGAAAGGGCATCATCGAAAGGATAGAACACAGAAGAACATACTGTAAGTAAGCGAACAGAGGAAACTGCAAGATGATCGACTGCTCTCGCGTTCCCCAATGTGACGAGGGAAAACCAAACAATCGAGAATTCAAGAATGTCAACTTTCTTTTCACTCCGGTGACATTTGTTTTTTGAATATGTGATTGTGTGATAGCTGACGTTGAGGTTATCTCTCTCTCTCCTCTTTTTCACAATTTCCAGGTCACAGAAGTGCTACCCTGTACTCCCTCTTTACTGCCTTCACATTCCTTACATTTCATGTATATGGCAGCCGCAGTGTGATTCTCATGGAAGGCAGAACAATTCTATAGGAAGACAGAAGATTTTAATGACATGTCTTGCAAATGTAGATGGATTGTCGCCTGGTATTTTAAGATATAGTCATCCTGTCCTATAGGCCCCATTTACACTTGTCAGTTAAAATGTCTCCTATCCAGATAAAATCCAGATGCATTTGAGAACAAAACTGTTAAACTGGCCAACAGCTACACAAACACATGGGTGACTTGCATGGAGTCAGGAAGAAAGATGGCTAATTGCAGTGTCACTTAAGCTGCCATTATCGCAGGGAACATGCCTGGGGCTTGATAAAAGGGTTGAGGTGGCAGTGCAAGCACATTTCATATAAAAAAAGGCAATTCAACATGCTTTACATAATGTCTAAAAGACACACAATCAAAGATACCACATAAACCATTTAAAACACAAGTTAAAAGTATAGAAAAAACACATTTTAGACACATTTAAAAGGTATTATCAGTGACATAGTAGCCTTGTACGATTCACAGTTCATAAAAATCCGTAGTCATCTTCTACTGGCCCTTCAAGCAGCCCCTCAGTTCACCGTCTGTCTGACACTTAGCAGTAGTCCTGAGCAGAGCGCTCCAATAACTAAGACAGACTGAGCGGGTGGATGAACGTCCCTGTACTTGGTGGGTGTGCTGTACCTGGAGCAGATGACCTGCTGGGGGGGCGTGGCTGATTGCGGAGACTGTGTAGTTGTGACATCACAACCTTACGGAAGTCCTGACGGCTCGTTTAAAGGCACAGTTTCTGATTACAGGCTGTGTGCATTTCTACGGTGAGCGTTTTGATACTTTCACAGTATTTATATAGCACCTTCTACTTTGTAATAAAAAAAGACATGGAAATCTCACTTTCTACATTATGGGGCCTTTCAGATTCAGTCTAAGGTAGTGGAGAGTGTGTCTTATATCCTCTGGAAGTATTCCACTAGCTCTATGGAGAAAAAAAACACGAAATCCTGCCTGTCTGTGTCTAGCTTGGGAACTCTGGGAACATAGCAGACCACCACCAGATGACCTTAGAGGCCAAGAGGGTTCACATCGGGCTAGTTTATGAACATGAAGGATGTCAGTTGGCTGGTTAAGTACATACACAGAGTGACAGAGGTGTTTAATGTCATGCATAAATCAAAGCAGGACTCTTTCTTCAGTTGTGAAGTTCATAAATAAAGGTTATGTACCTGCTGGGTACAGATTAGTCTCACAAAGGTACATTTAGACTCTGGTTTAGATCTAACAAATAGTCTGACTTCAGATAGATGTATACTGTACTGTTTATTGTCTGCATAAAGCAATGTGCCTCACTTCCAGTTTAGCTTCAGTATGACTCATTTGCTCAGTATTCTTGCTAAAACAAGATATATTTCCTGCCACATGAGACTCAGTGTTGGTCGTCAACAACAACAACAACAACAATCACCTGTACCAAATGTTAAAAGAAACTTTACATTTTCTGGAAGGGGTCTGATTTTGATGTCACTTCAACCCGTGCTGTCTGAAGGATTTACCTTTTTTCCCCCTTGCTATTTCTATAGTTTGTATGAAATTGGTTTGACAGTCAGACGGAAACATAACTCATGTCTTTCTTGCTGCTTTTGTCTGTCTGTAAATTGCCTCCTCCAACTGTGAGCTGTAGGCTGCAAATAAGCTCTGAAATACCGACTCCTTGGTAAAACACACTCGGCATGACCTTTAGTTAACGGACAAATTGAGCTGCGGCCAGAGCACACTTCCGACTCCTGAGTGAACACTGTTGGGCACTGTGGGGTAGAGTGTGTGTGTGTGTGTGTGTGTAAATGTTAGGGTGGGCCAGTTTATGGGATGGAGGTGGGAAATGGGACAAGTTTACTAAATTTATTTTGTTCATTTCAGTTTATTTTTTAAATGTGATGCATTTTTGGTGTGTGAGAGAGTCCTCTGTGTTTGTGTCATTATTGTTTGAGCGACTTGCAGATGTTTGCAGTCAACCTTTACTTCTGGTTCAGTTAATTTGTGTGTGTGTGTGTGTGTGTGTGTGTGTGTGTGTGTGTGTGTGTGTGTGTGTGTGTGTTTGCGAGAGAGAGAAAGAGAGAGAGATTACATGAGCAGGAATAAGTCTGTTTCATATTCACATCTCCAGGTATATACTAGTAAATAATAAGCTGAGTGTCATGTCTGATGTTTGTGTGAGTGTATGTGTGCAAGTGTGTTCGTAAGAAGGATTGCTTTCACCAATCATCAGTCAGACACATTTTAGCCCTAAATGATTACATTTAATACATACATATATTTCCATTAAGGAGCTGGGCCTTAGTGAGTTCAGGAGTGCTCAAGAGAGTGTTTCTCCCTAATTGGCGATGATTGCAGAAATAGAACAAAAACAAAATGAATTACTGCACGTGACATGCCTTCATGGTGGATTACATTTAAGATTGCTGTAATATTTTCATTAAAACACATAATGAGCAAACAGAAATGTGTGTCCTCTTCCTCAGGTGCACCAAATGTAGCGGTATATCTAGCATTTCCATAGAATATAACCACTTTAAGCGTTATAAACCAATCTCTGGTAGGCTACAGTGTAAAAAAAACCCATTTTCATGAAATATCTAAACAGATTCAGGCAGCTACTCAGAATACCATTTGTGGTGATGTAAGGAAAGAGTCAGAAGCATTACTGGCTTTGTCCTATTTCCCTAGAAAGATTTCCTTTCTTTTTCTTTCTACTAGCTTCCCCTTTCCTTTAAAGTCCCTAAAAACTGAGTTTCATTCTCAAAATCATTGTCTGTTGGAGGGGGTTGATTGATTGGTGGTGCAGGGAATACGTTTCCGTCCACTACAGCAAACACATAGTGTACGTTCAGATACACACATTCACATGCAGACTAGAGGCTGCTACAGGCTGCCATTCATTATGAAACTCCGTATCCTTACTTACCCCCTCGTTACGTAAAAAACACACTACTTCCTGCTTTGGTAAACGATCAGCATTAGATGTAAATCGTGAGATCAGAAATCTTCAATACTCATAAAGATTTATAATTTGTTTCCTGGTACAGCAATTTAAAAACATGTTTAGGACATTATTCATCGTGGAACGTGGCTTCAGTACTGGCAGCATGTGGAATAGTGATATAAAAGCTCCTCACTTCAGACAAGATTGGGAATGAACTCTCACATGAAACCATTTAAAAAGTGAACTTGTTAATGTTTAGAAATGTACCCCTCATAGAGAAATCAACAAATCCGAGTCGAGGGTTCACACAAGAAGTCAGTTCCTGTCACAACGGGTCTTTCAGGTGATTTGACGAGACTGTTATGAATGTGTCATGAGAGGAAGAAGACTGGAATAGAATAAACATCAACCCTTTGATATTCATATTGGTGTTCAGAAGAGTTGCAGGTCAGCTGTTTCATAGCTGCAGCAAAATGATCTTTGTTCTGCATGACAACCAAACCTCCTTTATTATATTTTAGGATGAGACTGTAATGCTTTGATAGTTTTCTTCTCCAACACACCGATGTCCCTCCACTACTTTACAAAAGGGAGCTACTGTGGAGTGAGGAGCATAGGGGGTATGAAATTGTACCCCCTAGGCTCTTTTGTTTAAGGCGTAAATGACAGGTTATGATTCAACATGTTTTCCTTAGACATGTAATTACTGTTGGCGCCCATTGTTGGTTGTCAACATAACAGAGTGATGGCCACCTTTTACAACTGTGTATTCTCTTATTGTGCTTTGAGCTGGTCAATTATACAAGCCATTAACAACTGGCGACTTGGTGATGTGACCAGAATCCTTCTGACTACCCAGGTGGAATTTATAGCATTTTTCTACCACTACACAAGCAGCTATTTGTAGTCTCCTCTTTATTGTCTCATTCATTCATTTTCAATTTTTTTTCTCTTTACATTTCAGGTCTGACACTGATTTTAAGTTGATTTGTCAAACTTGTTAGCAAACAGTTGCATGTTTACACATCCAGCAGACACAGCCACCAGGCAGATCGAAGTCTCTCCATCAACTCCTGATAAAAAAAAAAAAATCCGGCTCTATAGTAACTAAATGCTCCTATGTTCAACTATTTCAGTTTGGTGCTGGGCCAAATGGAAGCATGTCAACCTTAAACAGTGTTAAAAACTCAAGTTTAGCTTGCTTTTAACAGTCTGTGTGGTGACACATTTTCCCTTCGAGGCTTATGTAACTATATTTGCTCGATCATCAAGAGTGCAAAAATAGACACATCAGTACTCACATTAAGTAAGGGTGGATAATCAGATCATCTTTAGGTAAATCTACACTTGGATGTGCCACATACTGGTTACACTGTACCCTGCCATAAACTTTGAAATGAGGAAGCATTCACCCATTTGAGATGCTACTGAGAGATGAGACCAAATTGCCTGTGTTTTTGTATCTCTTAATTGGCTCTCTGTTTTTACAATTGATTTTAAGATTTTACTGATTACCTTTGAGGCTTTGCATGAGCAGGACCGAGTTATCTTTCCCATCTTTTAAATCCTAATTCAAGCTTGGACCTCCCAGACTTTGTAACAACCTACCTGAAAAAGTCGGGCTGATTCACTCACTCATCCTCTAAATCCCTTCTTCAGATACACTATATTAACTAAAAATAATAATAAAAGTGCTAAGACCATTTTCAGGAATGCCTTTCGGGGCATACTGTCACGTTCATGTCAGATGTCATAGCTCCCCTAATGCTTTACTCAGAAGTTTGACATGATATTTGGTGTGTGCTTGGTGTCAGTCCCTGGGATGAAGCATGTAATTATACTTCAAAGGAAGTGGAACTGAGTCTGCAAATGCAGCACACTTGTTTATGTGACAGCACACACTGTCATGTGTGACAACATGCCGTGACACTGAGCAGGTTGCCACAAGATGTGAAGCAGTCTTTCATCTGTAATAACGTCTACTTCTAGTAAATTATTAAGACTTTAAAACTGCCATTTTTAGAGAATCCCTAATCTCTCTCTTTTTTTTTAAATGTATGTCAGAATTAAGGCACTGCTAAATACAACACAGAGCAAATTGTTTCAGTCTCCCTGGTGTTACCATGCATTCTTGTAGAAAACTGCTCAAGATGGCTGCTGACAAATTAAGACATAGCATGCATGAAGACCGAGTAAAACAAACCAGGGCCTGGTGAACATACAAACAAACGTTACAAACCCATGGACACGTGTACTGTTACACATGAACACTGATAAAAGATCCCTTTGTGTCCATTTCCTTCCCTCCAAGCTGCTCCTCTCCTCCCCAGTCAATTTGAAAAACCCATTAAGCATCCATTACAGAGACTTTATGAAAAGCAGCTACAATATTTTCCTCCCAGCGCTGAGAGGAGCATCATAAATAAACCCAGTGATGGTAATGATAATCCTGAAGGGGGTTTAAGCACATACAGTATATTTATGTGTGAGTGCGGGTGGGGTGATAGGGTACCACACAAACCAGCTTTGTGTCACTTTAGACACCTTCAGATGGCATCAAAAAACAACAGCAAAACAAACACGGGACAGTGGACCGTGTTTTCAACGTATCTTCCCTGTTGCCTGCTTAACTTGCGCACTGCTTTTCTTCATTGTGGTAGTTGCTGTGACCTTGATGCTCTATGGCAACTCGCCTTACCGTGATAGCTGCAGCACAGCTGGACAGATTCATTGCTGTTTGTACACAGACAGGTGACATTCACTCTTCTTTTTCTAGCCTCACTCGCAGCAAGGCCTGTTGCAGTGTTATGTCTCTTCGCCCATTCATCCAGCACTTTGGTTCAGAGAAAGGTATGATGACACAGGTTCAGATTGAGGTGAAATTTGGAATGAATACTCATGATACTGAGAGGATCATTACAAATTATTTTGATGACCCCATGGCCATTGTTTTATCGCCACTGTCGGGTCAAAATTCCCCCTTAACCAAGACTTTGGTCCTTGACAAGGTGTCTTTCATTATATCTCAATGGATCCCATAGAAAGGGTCAAACGCTTTGGCTACATTGAACATGTAACGTATGCCGACCGTTCGCAGGGCAGATGTGCCGCGGAATCTATCTTTTTACCAGCTACACCTGCAGCGCACGTACAGCGTAGGGTGGTGTGAATCACAGGTAAAACAAGATGGTGAGCTTTCATTTTGGGATTGTGTCTTCGGTTTTTGCACCCAGCACAGTGCTGTGAAACTTCAACTTTTTCACAGAGTTTTTGTAATATGGGTAAGTTAACATCTAGGGTGCAGAATACAGTACGCTATGTAAGGGGTAAAGTTACTAAGCATCCGCCAGTTGGTACTGGCAAAATAAATGCCAGCCCAGTGATCAAGACCCCAAAGTGGATGCCCTGTTTGATACAAAGCAGCAGATATACAGTAAGGCTACTTTATGACCCATTTCTTTGTGAAAGGGCTGCGTGCACCTCACGTAAAACAACAGGAAAAGGTTGTGTGTGTGTAAGAGAGTGGAAGACCCTTGTTGATTATCTACAATGTGCATCCAAAGTCGTACTGGACAGAAATTGTGTCCTGCAGATGTGTTCAGTAGGACCGTAATTCATAGGAGATTGGGCTGAAAGGAACAATGAAGGACCTTGATCATCTGATGGGAAGGAGGGCAAGACTATTCTAAAAAAAATGTCCCTTCAAAGGAATTAAAATAAACTACAAAAAGATGGGTAATCATCGACAGTCACTATGAAAGAACTGAATGCATGAAGTGGTAAAGT
Source organism: Enoplosus armatus (assembly GCF_043641665.1). Taxonomy (NCBI): domain Eukaryota; kingdom Metazoa; phylum Chordata; class Actinopteri; order Centrarchiformes; family Enoplosidae; genus Enoplosus; species Enoplosus armatus. The sequence continues at coordinate 4,102,000 of NC_092186.1, forward strand.
ACAGTACACATTTGAATACCTCCAAAGAGAAGTAGAGCTTTCTTGTGAAAGTAGATCTTTACCGAGTGGCTTCACCATCGCTGTTGTTCAGTGTAGTGTGAACTCGGAGTTCAGTATATCTCTGTTCAATTTGATCCTTGGCAACATGAGAGGAAATGCTGTGACAAACTGGGAATTGAGTCTGGGTGGTTCATACACACACAAACACACAGGCACCTGCCTGAGCTACGTGCTGGGAAAAAAAACGGGATCCCAGACGATAAGTGGCGTTCTGCAGGGTACCAGACCTGCACTGCCAAGTTGGCTCACACACACATAAACACAGATGCACTGAAACCCACACAAGTAGAGACAGACAGACATACACACAAACTACCTCCGTGCATGAAAACGTGAAAAAAAATTACACGTCAGAAGTGAATGGATAAATAATAGTCTGGCAGGCGGAAAATTGAGATTTCTCTAAAAACTGAGAAGTGGTGCTCTAAAACCAGGCAATCTCACTTCGCTGGTGTTAAAAAGACCTGCCACAAACAGGAAGTGGGTATTAGGTAAGCTGACAAGCTGTCACAAAACGCTGAGCTGCACTTAATGTACAGAGAGGAAAGGCCTAAAGGTGCGTCTTCTTGCCACATTACTTAAAGAAGGGTTTTCATCTTTATGAGGCTACTCCCAACTGGATCCCTCACAATCTACCCAGCAGACGTCCAGATGTTTTATCAATTTTTTTCTCTCCTCCGTGTCTTGCCCCTGAGCTCCATCAAAGTCACTGCCTTCCGCTCATATGCCACATACTATTACAGTCCCTCCAAAATAATGTCAAATGTACACATCCCTGGGGACTTTCTTGCTGCTTTTACTTAACTTGACAAATAGCTTGAGTCAGATGTTGCGCTACAGTGGGTAAACAGTGATAGAGCACCAATCAAATGTGTCCAAAGTAGAAAAGTAGAACTTCACGTTGGTGCATACATGGTTTTAGCAGCTCTTCAGGTTTCGTTTTCATAATAAAAATTTGACACAGGGATTCAGTGAGAGCCACATTTAAGATCTTTGCAACACTATTAACCAAGACATTTCAATGCCAGAAGAAAATTTCTCCTCAGCTCTATTGAGCATTTTAGCTTCTCTCAGCTTGTTGTTTTAGTATTACGGCCTGCAACTTTCAAGCCACATTTCAGCAGTTTCAAATGAAAAAGCTCTCATTAAGCCACTTTACACTACCTTCCCAACACCAAATCAAAGAGAGACAAAATCAGTGTCTCGCTGGTTATGCAGCCAGGACAGTGACTAGATTTTGGCATTGAAAGTAAAATTTGGCATCTTTTTCAATTCCACATTTTAGCAGCTTGAAATACTACCACGGAGATCGCCACAGTAAAAAGAAAAAAAACACATCATGGCTTTTAAGTACATTGTATTTTAATTTAGTTGAAAACACGACACTAGCAGGAACACCAACAGAGGGCATTTCAAGAACTGAAATTAACAATATGGCAGAATCACAAACTGTGGGCATGTGGACAACACTCACATATTATAAGTACCGGTGAAAGTACATGGTGGCCCACATTCTAATACATCATTCTGTAATTTGCAACTGCAAATTCGATTACGAGGAATGTGAACCTTTTGTTACAGTGCAATCATCGCACACACATGCAAAAACTGACATCAAATTTAATATCATGCCACTAATTATACAGTTGCATTCAGCTTCCTATTCCTGTCTGTTTATCTCATCTTGCTGATTATAATAATTACCATACAATCACAATGTTTGTGTGAAGCAGTCCTAATGAGCACCACTTCAATTTTATTTATATTGTTCCAAATCATAACAGAAGTCATCTCAGGGCACTTTTCATATAGAGCAGATCTAGACCCTTTATAATATTATTTACAGAGACCCAACAACAACAACTTATATAACTAAAATGTAATATGATTATGGTTAAATGCATTCCTACTGTGTCATCATGATGCCTTGTTGCTCTAGAAAATACAAGCCAATAATCAATGTGGTTATTCTATGGGAAAACAGCCAGCTGAGGTTGAGGTTGGCGTTTATACCACATTGTAGTTTGAAACATGTATAACATTAGCATAGGTATACAGTTTATTCTGCTAAAGACAGTGTGTTCTTTCCTGCTGAGGGCTTAAAGAACTTTGCTCTATTCTTTCCCTTTGCTCATTCTTAGTATTCTTCCAGCTTCTCTTTGTCCTGCTGCAGAGTTCAGGCCCTCTGACATCAGATTTATTAGACTGTCAGTGGACTCAGCAGTACCTGCTTTGATACCTAGAGCTCATGTTGTGTGTGTGTGTGTGTGTGTGTGTGTGCGTGCATGTGTGTGTGTTTATTGCACTGTGCATAAGTGCAATTGTGTGTGTGTGTGTTTGGAAAGGGTACAGAATAATTGCATGCGTGTGTGCTGCCCACAGCAGGCCACATGGTGTGTAATCAGCACCTGTACCTCAGTGTGGGAGTCACAGGTCAGGGATTGGAGCTTTAAGCTGCTCTGCGCTCCCACCGACACCACAAACACAACTCACACAACCAGTGGATTAAGCCATAGTCCTCCCAAGGAGACTCTTACCTAAACCACATCTGTGTTGGTCTCATCACTAGATCTGCACTGTGTATTCCATGTACACAGAGGGAGTGTGTGCAGTATTTTTTACCCCTTGTTTACCAGTGGCTCTAGGCGCTTTGGAGTTTTAGGTCTACAAACACTTCTTAGTGGCAGAGCTGTTCTGGGAGCAGAAATAATCTCATTGGTTGATTTAATCCTCAAAGAGCTGCACTTGTCAGTTGAAGTAATGTTACAGTGTGTGTCTGTAATGTACTATAGACGCCACAGCATTGTTCACACTGTTGGCATTAAGTCATGTTCAGTTTGGGCGCTTGGCTCAGCCAGAGGTAGTTGTTAAAAAAAACTAGTAGTCTAGTTGGTATATACACAAATTTAGCCACTTTTGCCTTTGAGAAACATCTAGTATCCATCCAGCTCCCTGGATAGTTCTGTGCTCATTCAAAAAGGAGGTAGACTAAATTTTTCATGTTGCAAGTATTAATTCATTCATTTTTACACCCCACCTCTCCTGCCACCCACAATATCAGTCAGTCTGCCGAGTCTTAGTATTATCAGTTACACGGTAATATCTATGTAACGTCTGCTAACATTAGCCTCCATAAGCTACAGGTCATACCAGACCAAGTAAAGCTATAGCAGCAAAAACCCTGTAGGAGTGAAGTATTTTTTGTTTGTTTGTTTATCCAGCAAGTTGCAACATTTTTATATACAGCAGGCTTATTAGTAATCAAGAGACTGTCCAGATGTGTCTTCTTTCCCCTGGCAGCTTCTACACCCACCCTTGTTTTCAAATGGGAAACCCACCTACATCACATTATGAGTAAGCTCCCTTTCTAGCCTGCTACACACACACACACACACACAAACACACACACACACACACACACACACACACACACTGGGGTTTAACTCAACCAATGAGATTATTTCTGCTTGAAGAACAGCACTGCCTCTGATAAATGTTTGTAGAAATAAAACTCAAAATCTGCTGGTTCCCAGCCTTTTGCCTTACATACCCCCTGGAGCATTTAAAGAATTTCAAAAGGAAAATACTAATACTGCTTAAGCCATTCACTTCGCCCCAGCATGCTGCAATTTCAGCTCACAGTGATATTCGATGGCTGCTGGTGTTAGTTTAGCTGCAGCCAAATACAACAGGTTTTTTATTTTTTCAACAAGTTGGTTTTGAGTTCTCTCGTCTGAAGTGTCAAATACCCACTTCAGCTCTCTAGAGCCTCAGTTAGTGGACAAACCCTGCGGGAGAGAAGCGCTGGCTTAAGTTGGAGAAACTCTTTCAGCCATGCTAGTCATGGCTTTAGGGAAGGTAATGGTGGCTGGTCCAGACTGAAATATCTCAACGACTATTAGATGGATTGCTATGAAAAGTGGTACATATATCCACAGTGCCCAGATTATTAATCTTACTGACTGGTAATCTGTAACATTTCCTCCAGCACCACTTACAGATTGACAATTGTTGTTCTGAGTAAAATGCCTTTGACAATTGGTGCAGACAGTCATGGTAATGTAACAGCATTTGCTGTAAGAATTGGAACACTTATTATAATATATAATAATATTTCCAGTGGAGAATCCTGAAAGAGGTGGTTGTAGTGGGAGATGGCAGTGAAGGCCCTCAATGTAAAGTGTAAACAAATTGGACGACCAGCTGTGCAGTAAAATGTAGTTTAATGTGATAGGACGGGCTTAAAGGTGGGATCGTTAAAAACAACAACAGCACGTGTGCAGCATGAAGTGACGGCTGAAGTTGTCCTGTTGTCCAACCAGCCAAATGTACAGATATTCATTGTCTCCACAGGTGATCCCCCTGACCCAGCACCACCAGCAGATTGACATTTGTGAGGAAGAGAGGCACAGATTGGAGGGGGGGGTAACAGAAACAAAGCAAATACACAGTGAGGGGCCCAGGGGCAGGTGGAAGAAAAATTGAAAAACCACCTTCTCTAGACCCCTTATTATGCTATAAATAGAAGTGTAACTTTGACTAATGAAATGCAGACAGAATGCTGTTTAATCTGATAGGACGGACATAAAGGTGAAAGTGAAAGCTGAAGATTCACCTTCTTCCTGCTGTGCTTGCTCCCCCCTCCGTCTCTCGCTCTCCCCTTCGCTCTCCAGGCCTGTAGTGAGCTGTCCCTGGTGCTGAAAGAGCGCAAAGTGCAATTCATTGTGAACTACCAATTCATTCAACTTTGTTTAAATTTAAGCTGTTTTTATGTCACCTGATACATAACACATAGTGCTATTAATATGCAGACTAGTAGGTCCCCTCAAGGGCCGCCACTGTTTATTGTTCCCAAGCAATGAATCCTGATGACTCTGGTGATCTCCTGACTTTTCCTCTAGCGCCACCAGCACGTTGACATTTTTGTCTTGAGTAAAATCTCGACAAGCCATCCAGAAGAATTGCCATGAACTTTGGTGCAGACTGTAATCACTCTTAACTTGATCATCAGGTAAAAAATGCGTTTGTCCAATATTTTGGTTTATGGTTTTTACCAAATACCTTTTTTGCGTTTAATGCTAATTAGCAACATTTTATCAGCATGTTAGCATGCTGACACTAGTATGTAGCTCAAAGCACACATTTTTAAAAATGTCCTTTGCCTTTCTCTGGAGTAGACAAAAGGAGTGAACTGTGTTGAGCAAGGTTATGTAGTAGGGCGGATTTAAAGGAATTTGTGTTGCTAAAAATTGTGAATTAGGTGGAACATACCCCAGGAGTTCTGGTTTCACTCTGTTTCCTTTGAAATGTTCTCTGGCAACAACACATTCCAGTTTGAACACGGTGAAGCAGCCAGGTGCCCCTCTGCTCATAATACAGGTGCCGGTACCGCTGCTATTACAATAACAGCAGTGTGACTATATTTGGTGCCAGCACTGTGGTCTTTTTCCCCTTCAGACCACAATAATAGATAATAGATGATTAATTCACAATTAGCTCTGGTGAAAGTCCATCCTTGTCTGCTTCTAGGAGTGAGGTACATGTGTTTAATACACAAACACATTACATAGACACACACTGATGCTCAAACGCATGCACATAAACAAATCGAGACACACACACACACCAATCCTTTTGTTAGGGGGTGAGACATCTGCTGTTTGTTGTTCACAAATTATTGATAGCAGTAAACAGAAAGTTGAGGGGAAAACAGGCATTTCTCATGCTGATGAAATTTTCACGACCTGTCAGCCCATTCAAACCAACGCTTTGTTACAGAGCAGGACGGCACGACAACAAGAGACATCTCCAGCACATATTTTCCACAGCTAGGAGAGAGGCACAGGGAGGAGGGGAGTGACAGAAACAAAGAAAACACACAATGAGGAGACACTTTTTTCCATCCCTATTTTTTCCAGAGCCCTTTGTAACAGGAAAAAAAAACACCTTTATTGGATCCCTTTTCATGCTTTTTAAACTACAAATCTCTTTGAATAAATAAAAACATGAGTACAGACATATACGGAATTTGATTTAAGAGGCGTTTATTATGGATATAAGGAGAAAACCTTTCCAATCCATAATAAAGACATGCTTGACATGTTGTGCTATAATCTAATTGGCAGCATGTAAATGACAAGTCTCTCTGCATGTCTCTCACCAGCTGTGCCCATCTTACTCTCATAACATGTCATGAAGCCAGATAAGTGGCACTAATCTAGGCTAGATCAACAGCCCAATATCCCAGGAATTACATGCATTGTATGATTCTGCACCTCATGATTTAGGGTTGGTGGTGGATGGTCATGTAGGGCAACAGACTTTCGAGCAGGAGACCAGAGATTGTACCCCGCGTTAACCGTGATCACAGTCTTTCCCTAACCTTAAAGAGTTACTTAACGCTGGGCTCAAAAGGTAGTGTTTGAAGGTTTCTGTTGCACCTGTAACCACACCCACAGTGATGTCATGGTGTACTGATGCTCTGGAATACATGCTGACTTCACTGCAGCAAGGTGAGAAGTCACTGGAGGTTTTCAGTGTTGCAGGAGCCGTAATCCCTAAGCATAACTTAAATATACTTTATTTGCTATAACCACAATCTTCTCCCAACTTTATCCAAGTACAAATATTGTAAAAAGCGATCATTTTAAAGACATTGGCATTGGAGGTAATCCAGGGTTTTAGCATACAGGTCGCAGTTTGAGCTCAGCCGATCAGATTAAATGTGTTACGCCTACAAGGCAACTAAGTAACAGAAAAGTAGAGTCATCATTTCTATGGGATTCCAACACGGACAACAGTATTGGATTTACAGCAGGGGTAAAAAAAAAAAAAAAAAGAGCACAAAGAGACGTGTACACATGAGCACAATCACTTTGTTTGCCATGATAATGACATCACACTTGGCGGTCCTCTGTGACTCGACAGCAGTGCTTCTGACTGCCTACAAGAGGATAACTGACCAAACACATTATGAATGATGTTTACACTCTCTTCTTCCTGAGAGGGATTGTTCAGTGCAGTTTCTTATTCCATCTCTGCAGCTCTGGATCTTTTTGGACCCATTGAGAAGATGATTGTGAATGCAGGTTCAACAAGGACACAAAGAAACATTGACGATACACATAGATACACTCACTCCTTGCCGACAATCTGGCAAGGAGTGAGTGGAAACGGGCCGGTTAAATACTGCAGGGCTGACGATTGAAAGTGTAAACAGGTGAGCAGGTGGGTGGGGAAGCACAGGTGACTGAGGGAAGAGGCATTTCTGCAGGGTAGGAGGGGGTGGCTGGAGTCAGAGGGTTCATCCCAAGTCTTGTTTCCACGTTTCCCTCACTTGCGTCTGTGTGTGAAATGTGTTTTAAGGGTAAAGAGACGTCCTTTCCTCTGAAGCGTCGTGTGAAGCGACATGTGAAGCGACATGTGAAGCGACGTCTGTTTAAGTTAAAATTTCAATTATGGTGGCTTTCCTAATAACCTTTGTTCTATATAATATGTGGACGTATTTGGTCAGCTGGATCGGCCAGCGTCTGTCGTTCCCGTTAAGATACGAAAAACTTCCGGTTCAAGCGAAGAAATATCAGATAAGAGACTTGGGATGTATCCAGAGTCAGTGAGATGACTGGGACAGGTGGCAAAGTCAGAGGGCATCTGGTGGACATGCATCAACAAGGCTGGGAGGGGGGTTCACTTTGGAAGCTCTACCTTCAGTGAGGTGTGTGATGCCTTTCTGCTGTTTTTGATAATAATCCCTGTCACAGTTGTGACTGCAGAGCGCTCTTTCAGCTCAAAGTGTTAAAACTTTGAGGAGTGCAGTGGGACAGAGAGGCTGAGTGGGCTGCTTATATTATGCTTTGAGAATGAACGAGCTGAGACGTTGAACCGAGAGCAGATTGTGAAGGACTCACAAAACTCACAGAATGACGTTCAGTACAACAACAAACTCACAGTGATGGTTCCAACTCTCTCTCCAGAGGAGCTCGTCAACGTTGCTTGGCATAAACTGTGTTTACTCAGAGTACATTTTAACTGACCTACTTTTTACTTTTATCTGAGTGCATTTGTACACAAGTAATTGTACATGTACTTGAGTACAATTTCTTCAATATAACAGTGCTTTCACTTTCACAGTCAAATGTTCTAGTAGCTTTTCCATCCCTGGTTAATAAAATTAAAATACTGCAAGTTTAACAAAGGTGTCACTCAAAATCACACAAAATCTTGTGAGAGAAATTGTTCCGACATTTTATGTAATAATTAAAATGTTCTTACCTGTCACTTACAAATAAGTTTGATTTAAATTGGGGTTTCCTTAAATAGCATGACTGTTGTTGCCATGTAGAACTCTCTAAAGTGCACAAAATAATAAATTATAATTCATATGACTTATGGCCAAATTAACTGACAACAAAAATTCCAGTGTCTTTAAAGAATAAAAAATCCCTTCGGAGAAGTAGAGAAGTAAATGTATCATTGAGCATACATATGTAAAAAAAAACCCCAGGGCCGATGTTTAGGGACGGTGCAGGGATAAGAGTGTTTAGAATATGCTGTATACAAAGAGCTTTGTAAAGCACTGTTGAGAATTTGAATTAACCCACAAACTGAACAAAACCTTTAGAAGTCATGCCAGACAAGAACTGAAAAAGAAAGAAAAAAAATCCCCTTTTCTTCAAATATTTCTCTTCAGGGTTGTTTACCTCTCTCAGCGATATCCTCCTGCTATTCCTGGCCTCTTTATTGACTCCTGCAGCCGCCTTTTGTTATCTCCCCACTGTGCTGTCTGGAAAAGTGGCCACCTTAAGTGTTCTTCAGTGCCACTCCTGTTGTGGAGCGTATTTCTGAAACAACACAGGATAGGCAGGATGTTCATGGCGTGAGGCGATGTGGCGAGGAAATACCCCTCTGTTGTTTTTTTTTTACAGAAGAAGTCACTTAAGTGCACATGTGTTTACGTGCGTGAGTTCCTATTGTTTACAGTCAACAAAAGCAGGAAACGCTCAGGGCATGAAGAGGAGAGTTGCAGTGGGTCATTTTACTTTTATTGAACAGATGTTTGAACTGGAGTGAGGATCGGGATAAATAAGAGATAAAGTAATAGTAGTTTCCAAGTAAATGTTAAACTTTTGCTACCTTATTTAGAACAAGAACCACATGGCATCTTATCACCACGTCATAGTAGTTTAGCCATCAGTGCCATCATGTTCACTTTCCTACTGCCATGCCTGTTTCAGGAAAGAGGAAAGGAGAGGAGGAAGCATTGAAGGGGTCATGAGATTCACCTCTGGCAGATGCAGAATGAGTCAGAGTAGCGCTTTTATATGGTAAGTCGTTATACGGTCAGTCGAGAAAAGAATCAGCTTATCCTGATTGGCTGATCGCGTATACGGTATATGCAAATTCCATTAAGCAGCTCAGCTGAGATGTGAGGTCAAGTCTATAGAACCCATATGAGGGCTCCACATATTATATAGAACAAAAGTTATTAGGAAAGCCACCGTAATTGAAATTTTAACTTAAAATACTACCACACAGTGAAGCATTATAGCAGACAGAGAAGACTTTGGTGCAAATCCTTCCATCACATAATCACATAATGGATTCAACTCCAATTTAGACTCAAAACAAGCTTGAATAATTAACTTTTTTTTCTCCAGAGCACTATGTTCAATTAGTTTATCATTTTAATCCCTTTATAATACTCCTATATTATATTAAGGAATTGCTGTAGGAAGTATCTTGTGCAGCTTAGTGGCTTTACAGGGAATTTATTGTATTTTAAATCATATTATTAAGAAGGAGCACAGTTGTATAATATATTTTGTGGCTCTGTAATCACTGACAAGCATTGGCGCTGACTTTGGTCAACCCGAGTTTGGCCTGTTTTTGGTTTGACATGTTAATGTCAACACTCCGGTGCACCTTTTTTTCTTTTGATAGCTAAGCCTACCGAGGAAACATAATTATTACACAATCAGGTCGGTGAGAAAGCCCCCGGATGAAATCTACCAGAAGAAATTGCTAACTGTAATGTTGTCTAATTTATTATAAAGAAACTTGGAGTATTCAAATTATATTCATCGCTAACTCACAAACTTGTGAGACACGCGTTACAGCAAGCATGGCGTCTGTCTTCTTCTTCTTCTGAGGGTAATCTTTACAACAGTCTATCACTGTAGCTTGTAGACTATGTGAGTGTGTAGAGTGTCACTGTGTTAGTATAAGAAATGGATTTAAAAGTTATCTGGTCAAGTTTGGAGTTTTTAAAAGGCCAATGGAATTTAAGATATGATGCAGGTGCATACCATGGACACTGCTTTTTTCTATCCATTGTGAAAGTCTTTAGGGCGTTATATAGTGAATTATTTTTACATAGCCTTTGGACACTCAAATAAAATGGACAGTAAATATAGCACACCATGTTGTAAATAGGGAGTGATTCCTAACACCGCCCTTTACTTGGGGCTAAAAGTCGGGCTATCTCGGCCTTTGCTTCTTTGACTTTGACCTATTTCAAGTTCTCCAACTTTGGAGAAGTGCAACTCTAACTTGTTGGAGCATGTCACTCAGAATTGTTTTTCTTCTTTGCAAATTTGCAAATGTGCATAGAGATGTGTTTGCCAGTGGGCTGTCACTGGTGGTAATGTATTATTGAGTGTCGGCTGGTTATTAATAATACACCCACATCAGGGACAATATGCCCAACAATAATAATCAGCACTAGCTACTGCAATCTGATCCAGTTGTCATACAGTCTCAATATGTGTCAGGTTGAGGTTAGTATGTCAACCGCACATCTGTATTCAGCTGTTATAGCAGTTGTCCTCGCCAGAAGAGCGACAGCAACAAGCATTGTTTAAATGCTTAAAATGACCTCTGTTTTCCTGACAAATAATGCCTTTCATCTCTCAGAAACATAGATGGAAGGAGTGTGAGGTTGTTATACTACCACAAAACCTCGAAGCTGGAGTGAATGGTTGACCACAATCTGTCCCTAATCATAACCACATAGTTTTAGGTGGCAGATCAGAAAAAGCTCACATGGATCTGTTTTTGTAATGGTCAATCGGGACATTTTGAAAGACAGCATATTTTGTAATGTAGGTATGAGGACTTGTTTAATATTGCAGTTGCTGGTTGGATTTTCTAGTAAGCGTGGGGCCCTAGATGCTCCTCTAAATATGCGGAAAAAGGAATTTAACCAACCAACCTCACACTATCTTTACCCATTTTCTCCTTTAACCTTCATTTCCTCTCCTCGCCTTTCAGTCTCATCCTCTCTCTTGTGGACCCTGGGATTCTTAGGCATGTGTGTTGTTAATAATTCAGCCTGGAGGATGGATTTTGGTCTTCATTTGCAGCAGGAAATGCCTTGCTCCACTGAACAACACTCTCATGCCCAGGCCCCTGACGTGTCTTCAGAGGCAGGAAGAGGTAAAGCCTTTTTCCCCTTAGATGGCTGCTTCCAAATGCAGGGAGAAGAAAATGAATAGCAAAGACAGTAGCAGTGATTTTATGTTTATGTTTCTTTTCTTTGCACGCACAGAAAACAGTCGACAAAGAAGTAATACTCTCAGTAGAGGACGTATTCACTGTACAAGTACAAGGCACCAGAAGAATATGGACATTTTTAGAAACATCCCTTTTTTCTCACTTTGAAGCGTCTCTGATAGATTTGTGGGTCATTTGTGCTCCTCTTGCCATCTTTCTGTATATTGGTGTTTCCATTTTTTTTCTGTTTCATGACACATTTTCATGTGGTGACACATTAGTATCCATCAGTTTTGAAGGGCAGGGCGATCGGGGAGGCCTGTCGACTGCTGTGTGTCATACATTATACCACAGAACTAATTTCCTGCCTGAGTTTAACAATGTCTGTGTCCTCTGAGAGGTGAGACTATATGAGGGACACATCATGAGGTTCTACGTGTTAGATATTGTGTGTGTGTGTGTGTGTGTGAAAGCTGGAAAGAAACGAGACCAAATAAGGCCAGAAGGAAGCAGGGAAGTGGGGAAAATCCATGTGTCCTTTAACGTGACATTCAATGTCATTTTGGCATCATACTGTGTGATTCATGAAAGACATGTTGGACTGAATTTAACATATATTGTCAACTGTGTTTGATTATAAACACCAATACTTTATTAATCAAATGCCCATCTTCTTTCTGTACAATATGGCTGTTAAAAAGTTACATTTAACAATTTTCTTTCAAACTAAATGACAGAATAAGTCATTTTTCATTGTTACAGCTATGGTCAATGTTTGGGCAGCTGAAAGTAAAACTTGTGGTTGTGGTCAGGGAACGACTTGGTTAAGGTAAGGGAAAGATTGTGGCCACGGTTAAAATACACCAGTGTTGACAGTCAGTAGGAAACTGGATGTGAGCTGCAGTCCCTGTGTCTACCGAAGACAACAACACGCTACTTCCACATTTGCTCCCGTGACACCACACACATAATTCACTTGTTAAGTAAATCTAAACAAACATTGTTTCAGGCATTTAAACGGACAACAAATTCTTTCATTTCCCTCATGAGGACAGTCTCAGCAGTTTGGCCTCTCCCATCAGTCTCAGCAGAACGCTGGCGTTCTGCCCACTGTTTGATTAATGTGAACATGTAGATGATGAATGGACCTCGCTGTCAATCAGCATCTCAATACTCCTTAACTTGAGTCTTTGGTTGTAACCTCCTCTTGTGTTGCTATGGCAAGCATGATGCACATCTACGTAAAGAAGGACTATTTTAAACATTTGCTCGTGTTGTTTACTGGTGTTGACCCAGATTAAGTCAGAAAGGTAACACACATAGTTTGGCTTGAGTTGTTGAACTCTATCTATGTTATTATTATTACTGGTACTGTACATGGTGCTGTTGTGAGTCCACAGTTGCTACTTTCCCCAAAGTTGGATCACTTTTCTGTAATGAATCATGCTTTCTGTTACAGAGTTTTGTTTATCATCCAAATGTGTTTTCCATTGACTATAAATCCTACAATGTACAAATTTGCTGCACAGTTCTGATACAAGTGAAATTACTTTTCACTTACACAACACACAAACAAACAAACAAAATGTTTTGCTTTTTAAGGAATGACGTGGTTAGAGACCAGCGGGGCCGTGTTTTGGCTTTGTGCTCTCTGATGATTCCCTTTATCATAGATAAATTATTTATTCTGTCAGAAGTAGAATAAACAATCGCAGCATTTCCAGGCCATTTTGCCCCCCTCTGGCTATTAAATACAGCCTCTAACAAAGAGCAGATATCTTACATCAGATGAATGAAGTCATCAATTATGAATGAAATGTGTTGTTGCATATTAGGGTGAGATTCGTTCATAAGATTCATGAAGAGTGAGTGATGCAACAGATTTTCCTACAGTGAACCATCACTGTAGCCCTGGGAAATATGAGGCTGATTTGTGAATATAAAATCTACATAGGCACAGTGTGATGACACAGTTTCGTCAATGAACAGTCTGCCCACTATGTCTTAATGAGGTGACAGCTATGAGCCTATTCACTGTCTCATTTACAGTACATTGTGCAATTTAACTACAGTAATAGCCTCAGGAGCAAGCAACAGTTTTACGCTTTACTGTCTCACTCATGTTAATTAAAGGTTGTGAAATTGTTGTGTTTCTATCATTTCTTACAGCTTATTTAGCTGTGTACATTTTATTTCCCTTTTTTCAGCGTTAATTTTCCTTATTATTTAACTTCGACAACGTCATTAATAGTTTAGTTTTTCAATCAAACCAGCATTGCTTCCTATTTTTAAAATTAACGTTGAATAAAATGACTCCATAATGTGAAAATGGTTCTTTATAATGCATTCGTTCATTTTATATTTCCTGTACGGAGTCTGAGCTCATCAAGCAGCATCAAACAGTGGACAGTAAAAGTTGGCAACGAGCTGGTGAAGAAAGTTCATCGTATGGACAGAAACATGACTCCAGTGGGATGATGATGTTGATCTGTGTCAGCTGGATGTGTGAGCGGGCAATCACTCACTAACACATTAGATTATTAAGACATCGAACGACTCGGGTGACAAGGGCGCGCACCAACTGAGGTAAAACTCTCATGATTTTATTCCAACATTGGACATTTGTCTGCAACAGTAAAATCTCTTGAAATGTTGTTTGGTGTAAGGCCAGAAAGCCTATTCAGGGCAAAACCCCCCGTCGATCAGCACCATGGACAGGGCCGGCAGTCACTGAGCTAACAACTGCAGGAGAGTGTGTATTTTCAGAGCAATGGGCCGTTCGGACCAATGGCCATTTGTTTTTGGGATAACGGGCTGTTATGTCCCATTGGACTGAAAGCCCATTTAAGTGACTTTTGGGGTTTTCAAATAATGGGCTGTCGGAGCAGTCCCCTATATTAAACCATGGGTAACGAAGGACTTAAAAGTACTCAAAATAAAAAGAAAAGGTATAAAGAGGTCAAGTAGGCAGAGAGAGAGGAAAGACTAAGATGTACCTTTAGATTCTAGATAAATGTAACCATGGTGACCTGCGTTCAGCCTGGAGAGGAATCAAAACTGTCAGGTACAAACACCAACATAGTTCCTAAATCCATCAATACGTTCGTCTACTGTTTTGACACAACTTAGGGATCTGTCAGAGCCACTGCAAGTTTCTAAGTAGCCATAAATATGTTGGCTGGAAACATTTAAAGATCTGTAAACTTTTCCACAAAGATCGGTCATTTCCTCTGAGTAACTTTCCTACATCAAAAACTGCTTTTATTATCTGTTTCATCTGTCACACAGGCAACAACTTTTCCAAATTTTGTTTTATGAAACAAAGTGTAGTTTCATTTTCTCTCTTTAAATAAATAACATCCAGTGCCTTCTGAACTTCTGTGAATGTCTTCTCTGAAGTATTTGTAGCATAACATTTATTCTTCAGCTAATGTGTCGCAAGACTTGTCATACTTTACCAAAAATAAATATATAACTTTAACACTTAATAAACACTTCAGAGTGGCATTACATGTGCCAGGTGGATCGATAGCTCCCCACGTCCTCTATTTTCCTGTCTAATGTGTGTTACTCGCTCTATATCACTCTCTATTTTTGACTTATTAATTCTACCTCAATCCTCTCCTCTCTCTCTCTCTCTCTCTCTCTCTTCATCTCCACTCTCAGATGACAAGTCCTCCCTCCTCCCCTCCCTCCATCATTCTTCCTCTCAAACACACATCTGTGTCTGTATATGAAATGGAGGATGACTGACAGGCCGGCGACTGGAAATACCTATCACCTTCTTTTTTCCAAGCGGCTAAAGCCCTTTAAAAGTGTCAGGGTGGGGGGTGCTGGTAGGCAGGCGGGGGTCTTATCTCCCCCAAACACCTGTACCTGCTCCATAGTGCTATTTAAGGCCTCATCGCTGCATAAATAGGTGACAATGCTGATTTTTGTGTCCCTTTAAGAGTTGCTGCAGGCTAACCGAGTAGAGAGCTCTGGGGAATGTGGACACCCTTTCTCTCCAACCACATCTTTATTCCTGAGTCTGGGATACTTTGGTTTTTTATTCTTGGCTCCGCCATATTTGCAGGGTTTTATGAGCTTGTTCGCACTTTTAAATGTCTAAGTTACTGTGCGCAAGGTCAACTTAGTACATGAACGTGATCTTCATGCTGAGGTGAGAGAGAGAAGGTTGGACTTGTTGTAAAGGAGCATTTTATATTCTTTATTGTATGTTACTGTATTGGGTGCACTAACATGTTACATCGCAATCTACTTTTGGTCATTTGTATGTGCTGTTGGATGATATATTTTCATTTATTTCGTAACAAAAGAGAAACTGTTCTTTACTCTTAACACGAGTGTCTAAGTAAATGTGTCATGTTGGAAAAGCTAACTCTTACCAAGGCCAAATCTGTGGCATTTGCATTATTGTTTTGGAAGGTTTTTATTAATATGAATTTATTATAGGTCAAATTCTGGGTAAAATTGAAAGAAAAACGTGAGAAAATCACATCCTTTGCGCAGCAGTATAATTCATTTTGGTGCAGTTCAAAAGCAGGCAATGGACAATAAACAGAAATGAGTAAGGGGCTCGGTTAAAAGTGAGCATTGCCTGCTTCTCCAGTTGTTGAAAATGTTTAGCTAAGATCCGCAGAAGCTTCCAGAACAGTTTCAGAGCTCCTTGTCTCACGTTTGTGGAAGTCTGCTGGGGGGACGAGCAGCATTGTACTAAAAGATATTCCCCTATCTGGTGTTTGGATGGCGATGGTGGTGAGTGCTGTCCAACAGTCACTACAAAATCGCATAGGTGTTCAGTTGGGTTGAGGTCTGATGACCATAACATGTGATTCATTAACATATGATCATTTTCATACTCGACACTGTACAGAGTCATCTTCACATCTAAACATTTATACACTCATTTATTCAGGTTTTTCCTTTAATTATATGTTTGGAGGCCATATGCATATGTATGTATATGTATGTCACATTAGAAGAGTAGTGGTGGGTTGTCCTGCAAAGCTGAAAGCTAAAGTTTTTTAAAATCCTGTGAGCTGTGAATCATTTCTCCAATTAATGCAGATGCATTTATTCCATCTTTAAAAGCAAACTTTAGAGTTTGGTTAATAGACATCTCAGGGACTCAGCACATAGGTTACTTTTATTCCTCGCTTTTTCTCCTCGCAGCTCGACATTGTGTACCACCGCATCAACTCTTAAGTAGCAGCAGCAGCTGTTGTTGCTTATCGTGTCGCGCACATCCAAGTGGCCGGCCCACGCAGACCTACAGTATAAGACAACAAAAGTACTGTTCCAGTGGTGAAACTGATAAAATTAAAATAGAACATAGCATATAACGTTTTATTACAAACAAAGGATTTTGTCTCTACAAATGAAATCTGTTGTAAAACAAAGGTTCCCTGAACACAGCTTACATTTTTTCACATAAGGTTCTACAAATTATTGTTCATTTTTATGAGACAATATGTTTGTAATTCTTTAAAATTGTTCTGTGGACCTTTTTATTTCTTGCTTTTTCTGTCCTCAATTGTTTAGTATCCACTTCAATATACTTCTGGTAAAACCACTAAGAGTATAAAGTAGGTTATGTCATATACACTTGGTGCAGGATATGCTGAGAAAGCTGAAACAGAATGGAAACATTATAATTAAAAAATGCGGTCTGGGTTAATATTTGAATCCAATTTTTGTTATTTTATTAAATGTTAATGTTGTTTCCCCTCCAGTATCAGAAACATGTATTTGAATGTAATGGGGATTACCTCCAGTCAGACAGTAGCTCTCTGTTGCAGCTCGACTGCGCTGACTCAGGCTGGACACCCAGAGAGCCTGTTAAATCTCTAACACTTAATTAATATGCTGATTTTAATTAGCTGTCCCTGGGCTGAGAGTAAGGCAGTGGTAATGGTGGTTTGTTCATGGCAATCAAGGCACGACCCTGGTAAATATTAACAACACTATTTTATAATTATGGCTCATGTGGAGTAAACTAAACCAAAAAAAGGTAAATGAACACTAAATGGGGAAATTGAACATAAAATGCAAGTTTTTATTGGTTTATGTAGCATTGATGCTACAACGGAAGCATCAAGCTGCCATCATTAACTGGATAGTGTGTTTGAGCTCATAAAACTGCTTTTTATAGTAAGCCTGCTCTATATAGTGTGCATGCACCAACCGTGCATGCAGCCTGTTACAGTCGCTCCTGTTTGTTTTCTTATTTTTTCTTACTTTTCTCCCTTATTCCTTTATCATTACTCTGTATTTTTTTTGTATAATTTCCCCCCGGGGATCAATAAAGTATTTCTGATTCTGATTTTTGATGCTGTTCTACACAACGTAGCAGAAGAGTCTGAATAGACTCTAACACTTAAAAAAGAGTCATATTTATGTCTTATCATATTCAGCTTGAAACAAAAAGAAACCAAGTCAGACAAAGCTAATTGTTTTGCACCCAGCGGGCCTTTCAGACAGCTCTGATGACTCCTTTTTTAATGCAGTCGTCAAAGTCAGAGACAAGAAAATTAGAGAGAATCCAATAAACTATTTCTTTTTGTCCAATGTCAGAGAGGCGCCATTTCCCTGCTTAGAAGCTCAACAGTTTCTTTCAGAGCAACATCCCAGTTAAATTTTTGTGGTGGGTTGAAATCTCCCTTTAAAAGGGACATAAATGCCCATCACTTCTTCTTCAGTGCTCTTATTTCATTAAAGATTAAAGTGAAAGTGAAACTGCTTTGAAGCAATGTCATCAAAGTCGGGGAGTCTGTAGGGAGAGAGCGGATTTAGAGGATGGCAGGGATAAGAGGCTCTTAATGGAGAGCAGTGCTTTCTGTTTTGTTAGATGCAGTTAGACGCTGCAGCCTGGTGAATGACTGCTAATGAATGACCAGACAGGTCATACACACACACACACACACACACACACACACACACACAGAGGCACACACTCAGATGTAAATCCCAATGTAGAGTTTCAGTCTCTTCTGTTGTATTTGCTGTTATTTATATATTATTATTTCTTATTTCCCCCATGACTGTGTGTGTGTGTGTGTGTGTGTGTGTGTTAGACGTCTCCATGTGCTGATGCGTGAGAAGACAAAGCAAAAGTGTAATGAGCCCTAAAAGAGGTCAACAAATAAGAACAGAATGGGAGATGCAGCAAAACTGAACTGCAAGAGAACTGAACAACGTACTTAAACAAACTAGAGGACACACACACATACGATCAAATAATGCAATCCAATTCAACTTTTATGATACATGTTTATTATCTGTTCTAGCACTGAGGACGTCTTCTGTGTATGTAAATGGGAAGGACAAACAATTAACACAGCTCAATAACATTTTGTCCACTACAGCACCCCCTTTAATTATGACCTCAATAATAAACTTATCATAGAATTTGCACAAAACTGAACATTATAACACTTGTATAAATGTATAATTTATGGCAGAGCTGCTGTATTGAATTGCATTCGATTGTACAGTGCTAATAAAATGACTACTGAACATTAGGACAAAACTCAACTAAAAGAATTAGAAATAAACACTAGACTCTTGACACTAACAACTGAATATTGTAGTAAGTACTTACTTGCAAAATTAACTTCAATGCACATTCTAAAATATATGTGGAGGGTGTTATGTCAACATGGTAGGCTTTACAAAGGGATTTGTAGCACTTGTTCACCTGTAGTAGTAGGATTTTATTGTTGATTATATTCTGTGACGTTTTTGTATATGCATTTGCAGGTTGCAGGTTAAGGCTCTGACATACTCATATTCAGTGACACTGAAGTGGACAACAGGGTGGACAGCAATTGCAGCCACGGTTTTGATTCTACTACGTTGCACGTCTCTGTACGGTTCACAAGTGCAGTCAGCACAGCCATAAATTTTAGGCTCCATTCAGAAGCCTCATGGGCAAATGACTGAATTTACATCACGCGGACCCTTGCAGACCTTCATGGTAATGCTGACATGTAGAGCATAATTTAAGCTTTACTTTTCAGCTCTTTATGTGTGACCATCAGTCAAGCCGTGTCAATTTTAGTTATATAAGAGGGCTTTACAAACCAGTACATAATAATATGCATCCATTGAGAGTATGCATGTGATGTCACGGTACGCTCTTCTCCACACCCACTCCTTCCTGGCAAACACACATCTGTCAACATATTGGATCATTCACACACATTAGAAAAAAAAACTGTAACATGTGAAATAAATCACAAGATTTTTACAAATATGTTAACAGACAGGAGCTGACACAAGAAACCTTGACATTTAAAATCTGACCAGGCGTCTGTATGCTTTCAGGATTTCTTAAAGTTACATTATAGCTGGTGCTTTTTGTATCAATGCACCTAATGAGAAATACTATATCAATCCTTGCCTCTGCCCGGTGCCCCCTGCAGAGCAGCAGTAAAACTCATTAAGTCCCAGCCTGCGTGTCAACTCTCACATTTTACATCTAAGACTAAATGCCTTTGATCGTCATCAACTTTAATGGAAGTATTTTTTTTATACTGTCTGTAATTCGAGAATATCACAGGACAACTCAATCTGTGAGATTCAACATCTCTAGAACGCAAAGCCTCATTCTCTACAGGTCTGTCTCTCCGCTGTCTCCACCCTGTGTGTCTACCTGTCTTCATTTCTGTCTGGCCATCTGCATGTCAGTCTTACAATTCACATTGTCATCCATAAAGTCTATGTGTGAAACAAAAGGGATTAAATCAGGTTTGTCCTGCTGTTCCCTGCTTGGTGCTCATCCTTCATTCATCTGCTCTCTCTCTCTCTCTCTGATGATGTGAGAGTTTTGGGCCCTTTGCCAACAGTTAGATCTCAGTGGGGCCCATCCATATGGCCAACATGTTCAGCAGTCATTACAGGGCCATTTAACACGTCTAATTGTTCAACATTTGACACCTTGTCAAGACAATTAGTTCAGATTATTCCTGCGTAAGACATTGTGATGTTGATCTTGTCACAAACTGTCAGAGATTTTTTATTTTTTTGTTGGTGCCACACCGGTGCTGTGTATGGCTGTTCACGTGAGTGCGTACAGTAATGTGTGCCTGTCAGTTAGTTTTATGCAGACTGTATATGCAAGTAGCTTAATACGAAACATATTTACACTTATTTTTAGGCAGCGACCTCTAGTGGCTGTAGTAATTATGATGGGAGCAAAGGAGGAAGTCAGGTGAGGTGGTATAAAGAGCGATGCCGTGGATGGATGGGTCTCATGGGTTGAATTCTGAGGTGTAGTGACACATGCTCACTGCAAGTTGCCAGAGCCCTGAGATATTACATTTGCAAAGGTATAACACAAAGCAAATCAAAGCCCGAGTGTGTTTGGCATTTTTGCTTGATATATGACTTTAACAGTTAATTGGTTTAAAATGTGTGGTTTGATTTTCTTTCCAGCAACTACTGTACATCCAATAGTTTCTGTTATACATTTGAACTTCCTCAGATAAATAAAGGTAATACATGAGTCTTGTTTATGTTATATTTATGGCATAATGGCAGTGAGACAGTGTAAAGATGGACTTCTGATTCTTACCAGCATCCTATCCTATTGTATCCTCTGAACTAGTCCTGCAACTCCGTTACTATAGAGATGATTCGAGTTTCAGACATATTCTGAGTGTGACTATGTGTGTGCGTGAATGTCTGCACAGCTTCGTGGGATGCTGTGTGCTGTCAGGTCATGTAAACAGAGAATAAATGATAACGCGTCCTCCATGTTTGACGTCACTGTGTGTGTGTGTGTGTGTGTGTGTGTGTGCATGTGACACGGTGAAAGAACATTCCTCCCAGGAGAGAGAAAGAGAGTCGAGGGAAGTTACCTCCTGGCATCTGTCTCTCTCTCTACCTCATCCACATATTTAATCCCATCAGCACTCCCATCATCCCTTTTTCCTAATCTCCTTTCCAGTCTGTTTATCTCTCCCTCCCTCTCACTCTCTCTTCATCTTATCTACATCCTTCATATTCCCTCTCTTTTCCCCTCCTCCCTCTGCCTTTCTACCTGCACCCTCCCCCCTCCTCTTGTCTCGCAGCTACAATCTGTTTCTATGTCATTGGGAGTTAACAGGTCAAGCGTAAAGGCTAATCTAAATTTCATTCACTCCGTCATCGGGGAGTTTATAATAAAGAGGGGAGGGAGAGATTGCCTCTTTCTTTAACAGTCTCTCTCTCTCTCTTTCTTTCATTGTCTGTTCTTGTCAAGGTCTCTTGCCCTTTTCCTTTCTCTCTGTCTATATATTGCTCTCGTGTGTGAACCCTATACTATTGTTATCATGCTGCTGAAGGGCACCGAGTCAAAATGCAGGTCAGCGCGACTGAAAACGTGCTTAGTGGGTTATGTTTTAAACATGGTGCAGGAAAATAAAGAGACAGAAGAACTTCACCTTACGACTAAGATTTGTGACATAATCAAATCATAATTTATAGTCTCTGTCAGTGTAATTTTAACTGGAAGCAATCTAAGAATGAAATATTTCCTTATGTTTAAAGCTCATAGACATATGCAACCTGTGATGATGGCTCGTGGGAAGTCATAACTTACCTTTAAATTGTCAAATGCCAAAAAGGTTGATCAGGTTAATCTCCTTTGAAAAATACTTCTTATTGCTTGTGTCTGTATCCTTGTGTTGTATAACTGCATTTTTTTAACAATGAGTGCACCTCCTTATTGTTCGAAATATTGACAATTGTTGTAAACCAAACGGCTGTGAAACCTTGACACTATAATCTAGAGTGACGCATCCGTTAGTTGTCAGTGAATCTTTGTATTTAGCGCAACCTTGTTTACAGCAAAATAATCCTAAATAAAGGAAGATTTGACGAAGTCTGAAGTCTGTACACCGAAGAACAGCTGTGCATCAGAACCTTGCACCTTCAGTATAGAACTGAAATTCCCTTTCTATGAATCTTCCATTGATTATCTGTGGAGCAGCTAGACTTGTGTCCTGGTGATGCCTTTAAAGACATTTGTCACGTTCACAAAACGACACACACGGCACAGTCTCAGTAACAAGAAGATTCAGAGTTAATTGTGATTTAGTGCTCTGTTTTTGGTAATCAGCTCAGGAACTGTTTAAGTGTGTGTTCATGTGTAAAGGGCATGTTGAGTACATCCTGCACCTCCACCACAGAATCGCACCCTGAGGAGCATACTTAATCACACGCACTTAAGAGAGCACATGGAGGGAGACTTTACATTATGGCTGCCACTGCAGGTCACAAAACAGTCACGTCTTAAGAACGTGTCTCTTCTCCAGGACAGGAGTGTGAACAGTATGCATTCATTCACAGCGGTGACCTCCGTGTGCCATGTCACCGGTGTTTAAGATGGTCCAGATGGGGCACTTGGACAAGCTTATTAATAGGCCGCTGAGATGCTGCTTCCTGTTCCCAGCTGCTTTTGGAAAGGAAAAGTTTGTACTCTAAGCAGAAAAAATAAACTACAATGTTTTTCTTTGACGGTTAAATAATTAAAATCCTTTCCAATTTCAGCAACCAGGAAATGATTTCCCGGTCAAAAGTAGATTTCCCAAATCAATTTTTACAGAATGATTGACTGCAACTAATTCTTTCCTGTTTCCTGTGTTTTGAGCAGTGTTGTTCCCATCAATGGACCTACTTCAGCTGTTTCACCAATATGTATTATTAACGATTGATGTATACTTCTGTGGTGCATCCGCCACATTAAGTAAGAGTTGATTAATAGTTGTCGCACACCAGGGATTATTATATGCTTAAATGTTTACCTCACAGTAATCGTGATTACATTCTTTCATTCACTTGGTGGTAGAGACAGATGGCTATGAGGAGCAGGTTAGCAGCGATGAGGGCTTTGCTAGATCATAAAACGTGTTGAGTGTTACTGAATAAGGAGAAGATAACTGAGCATTTCTCCAGCTTGGTATGTTGTCCTCACTATCACCAATCTCCACCAGCATCAGAATGCAAAGGAAGCCACCCAAGCTGATGAGCTGAGTCAAAATGTATTTAAACAAGGGGAAGCTGCTTTCCAAGAAGAACGTCTGTGGTTATTGTTGGTTTATTGTAAATCACTGGGCTGACAAGGTGAGCATTAACATGACAGGACCCAGTCACTCCCTTGATGTATTCAATATCTAATTAAATGGTATGAGAGCTTTTATTCAACATACACAACATGTTAATTATGCTAACACCACTAAATGTATCTACTTCATTATCTTCCTCCCCTAGTCCATGACCTGTGTGACCTTCTCAGTGATTATGTGTCATGATGGATGTGGCCAGGTACCTGTATTTAATCATACTGACAGTCATGATGGAGAATTTACTACCTAGAACTGGCATGATGGCAGTGACATATGTTCACACACCCACACACACACACCCACACGTCGCACACACACCCACATGCGTGCTCTGCCAATAAGTCCCCTTGGAAACATAGCTAGTAGTGGTACAGAGAGCTAACCATCTGTAATGACAGAGGGGTGTGTGGGGGTTTGGACAAGTCTGCACTGGTTTTACAGGCCTAACTGTCGGCTAAAAGAAGGTGACAACAAGAAGAGGACCATATCTATATCTATCTATCTATCTATCTATCTACATATATATATACATACATATATATATATATATATATATATATATATATATATATATATATATACTGCAAAAGCAACTGAATAGTAAAAGAATGGATTTCAGAGGAGGAGACATTGACTTATGCAGGCAACTGTGATCCAAGCATGAACATGGCTAATGTAAATCATCAAGTGCAACGCTTATAGGCAATGCTTCTAAAGTGGCAGTGGCACACACACACACACACACACACACACACACACACAAGCCCAAAAGTCAGGACACAGCCTCTTCCCAAGGGCAAAAAGGTAGAATATCTAAAGCCAAAAAAAACATCAAAGCGCCTTTCAGATATGCTTTTCCCACCATAAACATGCTGGGAAATTTTCATGCCATTGTCTAATTTGAAAAGAACCTTGAGTCATTGTTCTGTAAAAGTCACAACTGCAGAATATGCATGCTTACAGAATGAAAATCCAGCTAAATGCTTACACAGCATGAGGGCAAATGTAGGACTTAAATTACTTGATTGTAAAATATTTCCAATAAAAGATCAAACTGATGGCAGAATGTATTCAGGGATCCACAGGGATTTATAGACTTGTGGGAAGTCCCTCTGCCCAAGGTGTTCCAATGTTGTTAAACACGAAACCACAAAACTCCAGCAGATTTTACGTTTGAAAAGAGTTGTCTTGCCTTGTTTTAATTTTCACTTCATTTTATTTGCCTGGCCAAGATACTTTAAAACATCACCGTGACAAAGCGCTACATTACAAAAACAGCTGCAAAGTAATGTTGTGTTGCAGTGACACTACATCACAGCAGGATGTGGTCACAAGTACAACAAACTACACATGGCCAGACCCAGCTGTGATCATGGGAGAGGATACCAGGTTACATTTCCCCGGGAGAGGAAACTCAAAGAGACTTCCCCCCATAATGCATATCTAGGGACGCAACAGGAGCTGAGCCAAGGTTGGAATGGGCTGTAAGAGTGGAGGGCAGCCTACTTTGAATGATGGAGGAGGCCCAGTTCTTTCAGAGTGAAGAACAACACATAACCCTGAGAGAAAAGAAGACCCTACCCAAGTCTGAGAGGGAGAAGAAAGCAGGGCACATGGCAGACTCTCAGCAGACTTCAGGACACAGACATAATTAAAAAAAAAAACATGGCACAAGGAAGACTGGGTCTAGCAAATCTCAGAAGGTAGTGAAAACAGACTTAGTATGATCCATAAGTAATTGCCTTGGTAGCAAACCATGTTGTGCTAAGAGGACCCTAAATTATAGATGTTGTGCCTCCTCAGCTAAACTGAACTAACGTTAAGCTATAACATAACATACAATTGAGCTGGGGACCGAGACTCAATCAACACTTGCTTTGCCTGCAACAACGCAGCAGCTGGGCCTACATGTTCCACATCCATGTGGCATTTAAACACTGGCTGACCACCACTACTGGAGACTTACAGAAGCTGTTTTACTAGCTAACCATACCCAGAAAGCAGAATAAATGTCTTGGCAGTATGTGGCAGACACTGATTGACAGTCACAATCTCAACTCCTACTTCACCTTGACCTACCATTTTGATAAATTGCTATATGGCCTTAGAAAACTCACACTTGGCCAGAAGAACAAAATGTCAAACCCACCCATGCTAAGCTATTCAACAGGTCACTCACCTGCTGGACATACTAGGACCATGCATCGCTATACATTACCTTGTGTAAAGGTCAGCTGCTCAGCTGTCCAAACTACTTACAACACGCTTCGTAAGTCCCCGAAACACTGCAGGCATGTTACACATGTCACGGTGCATGACAATACGGGCAAAGCCTACATTCCTCTGGTGAGCTTATATACAGACCTGCCACTCTCACTTCAGAAGGTCAGTTTTTTTGGTTCAAAAGTTTTGCAGATTGTAATTGATCAATGTAGACCTGGGTAAGGGTGAAACCAGGTAGAACAAGAAGGTTCAGCAGTACTGTGACTCAAAAGTCTGATTCTAAGTGCTTGCGTTTATGGGTTGCGAATCTTCAACATCAGTACTATGCTCAATGAGATTTACCAGATCAGAAAACAGCGACGGATAACTCTCACTGAGATTAAAGAGCTCAGAAACAATTAGTCGTCTAAATGTCATAAGAATACATTCCCCAGTCTGATTTTTTTTCCCCGAGCTCATCGGAAAAATCACCTGCTGAGGTGTTTGATTGGCGTGGCGCATGGTTGGCCTCCCCTGGTCTAATGCCGCATTAACATCATATGAGATAAATAGTAGAGATGGGAAAGATTTCCATGTTTACTACTTGCAAACACTCATGTCAGCAGGCTAGTCAAAATAGTGGAATAATAACAGTGTTGGTTGTGTGAGGCTGTGTATCCATTAAATTCGAGTTTAAATGCCTTTAACAATGGACTTTGGTTAATGTGAGGCATCCATATTTGGTTTTCAGGCAACAAGCAGAAGTCGGAAAATATCTTTTCACGAAACACTGAACGCTACGAGACGCGAACGCTGTTTACAATAACTGATGTGACATGAGTGCGGCACCAAGAGCCGATGCATTGCCTGTATGTGGTGAATAAACCTTGACCAAAACCTCTGTGCCGGCAGGCGAATGCTCCACAGCAGAAAAACAAAAGCAAAACTTTTATACAGCACATTTCACTCCAGAGACAAATGTGCAACACAGATAAGCAAATAGCAGTGTATATGTATAAGTAAAATCAACCACCCAAACAAAAAAAAAAAAAGCTTATCAGATGTGCAAGAGGATGAACACAGTGGATTACATTTCTTTATTGAGATTCAAAACTATGGACTGTAGATATGTCCAGCTGATCAGCTGCTATAAATGCACATTAGTTTCCCTTAATTCCTATTCCTAAGAGTCTATGAATGTGTCTCTGAAATATGAGGACTGAAGACGAGGCGAAAGGATGGTAAGGGAAAGGGAAGTTCAGAGGTGAGGAACGAACAAATAGGTAAGCGAGGCATAGATTGTGGTGAGTGGAGAGGGGGGGTACAGGAGGGTGGACCCTGCAGATGGAAAGTTCAGACCATGCTTGTTTTCCCAGAAATGTCACAACTGTAAAAAAGGTTTTATAAAGCATCAATCACAGTGGAGCTGCACCTCCAGGAATAGTCATGGGGCTTTCAGAAACTGCGGAGGCAATCACCACTGCACGGTTCAGGTCACCGCGCTGCTCACAGAGAGGGGGGAAATGGAGAGGATAGGACCTGAGAAAGAAATTTGTGGGGGAGAGATGGAAGGGAAAAGAGAAATGTGAGAAGGGGACAGGTGGACATTTTGCCCTCAAAGCTGCTAGTAGCCCTTATTTTGCTCCGATAGTATCTTTCAATTTGACTACCTTCTGAGACAGCTTTTAGGAGATCATGCAGGTTGTAGAGACTGACAGTAGACTAAAGTAAAACTCTTCTACACCACACTGAAATTATCAACCTGGTCAGACCATCAGACCACCGGGTGAGCCATAGGACATAAACCACTGATATGAACATTTTCTGATCTGCCGGTTGAGGTATGGTTAAGTTGTTGCACCCACTTCTTGGAGGATTCATAGTTGCCTGTTAAGGTTTTACAGTGTATTAATGGCACCCACATACATAGCCACCATAGCTGAAGCTGAAGCTACTGTGACTAAGGAGATACTACATGGAAACGTCAAGAACTGTGATTGGTTAGCTTTGTAGCCTGTGTTTTCTTCTTTAAATTTCAGATGCCAGCGCAGATTGTTGACAGTAAAGACAATGTGTCACAAGTTGAAGAAAGGCACAGGTCTCGTATTCTTGTCTTCAGTAAGACATATTTAGCAAAACCATTTCCCCTGGAAACAAAGTGCTTCCCGCAATTGTCGCTCATAGTGAATGACGGAAGTTAAACATGTTTGCTTCAGCTATTGACTGCATGGCAGTAGTCTCATGTCTAGCGTTCACACAAAACACACACAATAACTGTGGAGGGTAGTGTATAATTAAAGTAGAATTTAAAGCAGCATTAATTGATTTTTTGGCCACTTGGGGGACATTTACATATTATCACCTAATAAAATGTATATGAGCAAGCAGTTGCCTATTTAAACATGTAGTCTACGTGTTTCTATCTACCTGGTGAATGTAAGTCCAATTCTATTACCAGAAATTCTATTAAACAGAACTTCCTGTTTCCTAAATTCTCCTTCTGTTCTGATCTCCACCAACTCCTGAGAAAAATATCTGGCTCTTTAGGAGCTAAATGCTCCACTGTGTTCACCAGCTTGTCGTTTCCTTCGTCTGCTGTTTGCTGCTGGGCATTATACAGTGGGTTTATCAGAGATTTTTATTTCATTTGTCTGCTGCTTGAAACAAGGCTGACGACAGCAGTGCAATCAATGGTTGAAATCCAACGGGGAACTGGAAATCAAAGCCAATGACGTACTGTAGGTATCTACAGTGGTACATCTGTTAGCACCATCGTAACCTCTTGCGTCAACTATAGAACCAGTTTAAGGTTAGTGAATTATTCCTGTGATCGTTAAGAAAACATTGTGATTTAAAGATATGAATGTTGGTTTTTACATGGAATGCTGTCTCCCTTAGATAAGCCATAAGATATTTTGTGATGGTATAGCAACTTAATGCTTCCTTGCCTACGTACTCTCACAACCACAAAAGGGCACTAGTAAGGAAAACGTGCACTGTCGGTTTAGTGTGGGCCAATGCTGTGATTTTTTTTTTGTGAGGATTATTATAATTAATAATAATAAAAAAGTTAATCATCGACCTTGGAAGAAACAGCAGCCTTACTTACTATCTTTTCCCACAGCTTTCAATAACAACTGACCTCAGCCATGTGTATGATTTTCAATTTATATTTTTTTCATTTATCCACGTCACCTTATTTTCTTCCCCAACTACTTACTGTTGTACTGCATATTGAAGTGTGGAATCTGTGGAATCTTTTTGTGAACAAACAAAAGTTATGATTACATTCAGTGTTACTCACCAAAACGCATTGTGTGTATACTTGAGCTCCAACAAATGTGTTGAAGGCATTTCCTTCCTCATTTGCAAAGCCAAGAGCCAGAGCAGTACGGCCTAGACCTCCTCTACATGAAAAGTGCCCTGAGGTAACTATATACGCTATATAAATAACATTGAATTGAACTGAATATTTAAATCCTGCGTTGTTTACATCCATGTTTACTTGCAAGCAGTCTTCTTCTTCCCTGTGTTTGTCGGTGCATTGCTGCAAGTCTTTGTGTGTTACCACCACCTGTAGATCAGTGGAATAGTGTGAAACCACTGGCAGGACCGTGTGTCGGGTCACCCACCTGCGCTGGGTCAAAAACTCTTCAGAATAACTTTAAGATCTTTAGACACTGAATACACTGTCAAATATACATGTATTTGTAGAGTTATCAAATTCCACATTTTTTAAAATATTTCATTCAGTCACTACTACATATCAAAAAAACTGCTTACCTCACGATATATTTTTCCTGCATCAATCAATGTGAGCTGTTGTGGAACACAGTGTTCCTTTGTGATTGAATGAGGCTTTTTATAGCCTCTGTTACACTGATTTTAGGCAGCGTATTAAATTTTATATGACATGCAAAGTGCTTCAGGTCCCCAGGCGTTTATGGACAAAATATTAGTCTGACTTTGCAGAAGTGTGAGAAGGAAAGTCTTTTATTGGAGGTGTGTGTGTGTGTGTGTGTGTGTGTGTTTGTGTGGGTGCGTGCCACCTATGTGCACAATCTGTGTCTGTGTGTTCTCAGCTTGTGAACAAGGAGATGCTCGGAGGTAAATTATGTTGGGTAAACAAGACAACAAGATTGTCTTGCTGATTTTACATTCACTTGCGGTAGTGACGGCTGATAAAATGTAAGGAGAGTGTTATTTGTTGTCCTTTTATCGGTGCATCTTAAAAGGAGAGGTTTAGGGTCGTGTTTCAAAAGCCAGATATTAACTACTTTGTTTTCTAGGCATAAAAGGGGAAGTTTGGGATTTTTTTTTAAGTCATAGCGCTTTAATTTATTGCCAACACTTGTTTTTTAATATATTTGTGAAATTAGGTGTAACCTCCTGTCAGTCAGTTGACAGGCATCGTTTTAAGTTTCTACACTGTTTCAAGGTCAAGTCTTAACTTATAATTCTTAACCTCTGCTTAAGCAACAATGTTAATCTACTGTAGTCTTTCTATTACAACTTTTTTACAGCTCTGATAAAACAAATTGAGTCTTTAAAGCGGCACTAATCAATATATTAATATCAATGGATGGTATAACTTGCCTGTACTGATGAGCACACAATGAACAACACAGAATTATCACCCACCTCCTTCAGTTCCCTTCAGGGCTTTAGCATCTTTCAGCTCATTGTTTTGGTTTTACAGCCGACAGCTTTTGTTTTAGCTCCACTGCTCTCGTCGCTGTTGTGAATGTGGTGGAGTATTTAGAGCTAAAAGGAGAGTGAATATGGGAAATGCATTCAACACATGTATGCTGTAGTGGTGTCTTCTGGATGTATAAAATAGTGTTTACTATTTTAATTTATAAGCTTTATCAGGTGAGAATATGCCTGTTTGGTCGGCAGCGTGTTGAGCTGCCCCCCAAGGGGCCAAAAAATCAATTAGAGCATGTTTTAGAACTGTCCTCTCAAGAAAGACACCAGCGTCTGTTTATTCAAATGCCTAAAACAAACTATATTTACTTCATAGCATGCCGCTGACAAGAACCTCTAGGCATGTGAATTATAACTGCTGTTTGTCTGGCATAAGAGGCAGAAGTAACTTATAGTACAGCAAAACCTTTTACAACCTTTCATGATGGATGGATGGATGGTACAACATAGACACTGCAGAGCACAGTCCCGTTCCTGTTTCCTACCAACACGCAACTTCTTTTAACTCTAAGCCCAATCTTTTCCAAACTTTTATCAAGTCGTTTTGACCCTAATCACTTTGTAAAGGTTATCATATAAAAAAAAATTGATGTCATATGTTTCGGTCGAAGCACTTTTAGCTTTTGTGCAATCAGGGTGAATGGTAAAAATTGGCATGATTCTCACCAAAACTCTATTGTAAACATCCATCACAATTTACAGTCTGACAATTTGGAACAACTTTGGCCGACCGTAGATTGTCATAGTCTTGTGCAGTTTTGGGATTATTAGCAACATTTCAGGTGCGCTCACTTGTAGTCCCTCATATTTGTGCTTTAGATCGTCGGACTAAACTCTTGGCTTGTTTGATCCCTTGGGGTTTTTGTCCCGTTTGACTGATTTTAGCGATGTTGCTGTGTTCCCAGATTTCAGAAATTACTTAGCGAGTGCAGTGTTATAATAACTGATAGAAGTGATCACCAAAACTACTAAAATAAGACCCAGGTTGTAATAAACCCTAAGTTATTAAGTTAAAGTTAAAACGCTTCAACTGTTAAATGCTTGCTTTTCAGTGGCTTCGAGTGACCTGAATGAAATATATCACAGCATGCTGTGAACTGTTTCAGATGGTGAGTAATTAGAAGCAATTCCTGAAGAGCAGTCGTCATTGGCGAGTGGATGAAGCCGCAGATTGTCTTTGTTTGAACGTTCGTTCACAAAGCACATGAGCTAAGCAATTTAATCAATTCATTCAGTGAAAGCAGCGCTGATAGAGATTGCCCGCATGAGACAATATCTGATCTAGGTCCTCGACTGACTTATTAAGATATTGTCTCATTGACAGAATTGTTCGGACAGTCAGGTTTTCTATGGAAGTTCAAACATGAACTTTTTCAATAACTTATGTGTGTGTGATTTGGTTGTCTAATCACTCACTGTGACATTTATTTAATGTACTGACATTTCAGCTATGAGCTTTCATGAAGGTGAACCTACTTCTCAAGGAGGCACATGCACGATTATCCAATGCTACTGTGTCACATTTGAAATTACTTTTTTCCCCCCATTAGAGTCACAGTTTGGCCATCAGGTGAGCTCAGACCTCACCTGCCTGCTTACCACCTGTCATCAAGCGTGTATTTGTTTCACTTTTTTTTGTATTAGTTTCAGAATTATTTCTTGAAACCTCTTCTGAATGCAATCTAATACATATTTGACTGAAAATGTAAATTGTAATATATACCCACTGAATGGAAGCAAAGATTAATCATTAATGTTGGAAAAATAGAATACTATAACACGTGTCTAACGCAGTACAAGGGGTACCAGGATGAATTTGAGGGTTTACCAGATGATTAAATGAATCTCATATTTACAGCACACCATAGAGTGACAATAAGCCTCCTGTAGTTGTGTATAAATTACAAACTGTGAAAGTCTTATTTAATTGTTAATGCATGATATATATGTGAGAATAAAGTACAGGTCAGAGGATGTATTTCAACACATCCTTTTACATTCAAAGAGGAATTGTACAATGGCTTACAAGCTGTGACTTGCTTTTTTCATTCTTTCTGTTAAGTACAGTACATATAGGTTATAAAAGTCTTTTCAATAAATAAAACACCAGTTATCAATTTGTCCTTTTATATAGCAGGTATGCCAACTAAATGCTGCCTTACAATTCTTATTTTTGAAGAATAATTCCCTGCTTTCATTCTGAATGCCAAAGATGTTGATGATAATGTTTGCTGTTGTTTGCCAGGCGTGTTGAGGCAAGCTAATCACTCACTTTTGTGTATTTGAGGCCAACGTGCGAATTTACGTTGTAGTTATGTTAATTCAATTCAAAATTCAAAATACTTTATTTTTCCATCCAGGGGCAATTTGAGTCTCAACACATACACAGTTAATTTACACACAGAAAAAATAATCTAAAAATACAAACATGACAATGTTTGAAAGAGTTGAAATACAGCAGGATTAATGGCTCTATGGCTGTAACAATATCTATATAAGGCATATATTAAGTCAAAAAAATTTCATGTTCATTTTTAATTTTTGCCTTCTTTCCAATGAATCACTGAATTATTTCAACCAAAAAAATACTGTGGTGAAATTGTGGGTTCAAAAACATCACAGTGCCCATTTGAGTGTATGGTTTCCAGGTGTTTCATAGTCTCCTGTGTACGTCTTCAGTATTAAAGCACTGCAGTAAACCATTCATTCAAGCTGTGGCAGGATGAAGAATGAGTAAAGCTTTTTGAAGGAACTTCATGCTGTTAACATTAATTCATTTAGTTCAAGTGCTCGTACCTTATGAACCATATGTAATAATAAGGTAATGGAGGACTAGCAAGAGTCAATAGCTCAGGGTCACATGGACTGTAATGTGAATCAGATCTAGTTTGCAGTTCAGCAGTGGGAATGACAGGACTTGGAGCTACCGCAGGTCTTTTTAGACAGATTGTGTGTGTGATTTTGTCTTATCAGTACAGTTTTGGGTCAACATGGTTGCATTGGCTAGGCTGACTGGTTGTTGATTCCACATGAGGTGGGTGTGTGTTTATGCTTGTGGGTACTGGGCGGACCCAGTGGGGCATGCACCACATCCTGCTTCGCCCTCATCCCGCTAGCGATAGCTTTAGAGGGCGAAGCCTATATGACATACAACGTTAGAAACGGCCCTTGGCCTTTAAATACATTCCTCTCATTTTGTTATGCCTCTTTAGTTTTGCTGTCCTTACCTGTGTAGTCTTCTTTTTTTGTTTTAAAAAAGAGAAGAGGTTTAAAAATCTGCTGTGTGCCCGCTCAGACTCAGTCTTGCCTTCTAATCGCAGTCCTTAAAGACTGAAGAGGGAAATATCAATTACAAACCTTCAGTGTGCTGCCAGGCGCATTAAAAGGTGAAACGTGGCAGCTTTGAAATAAAGTTATTACTGAGGCAGCCGTTTCAGCGCTTAAGAGTAAAAATTAATAATCGAGCCTGTCGCTACAGAAGGAGGAAAAGAAGAAAAGAAAAAGGTTTCTCCTTTTTCTTTTAGAGATGAAAGACAGCCACAGGTTAGGCCACGGCGAAAACCGTTTCATTTGGCCCATCGTCTCATCTCCAACTTGAAAGCAGGCCTCTTTTGTTCTTTTTCATCTCCCCTAACCCTCCACCTCACACACGCCCACTCTTCTTTTCTTTTTTTTCTTTCTTTCTTTTACTTACCCTTTGCATAATTACAACACAGATATTTCTGTGAGGGCCTTCCACCATTGCTTGGATTTACAAATGCCCTGAAAGAAAGTGAATCATAAGGAGCAAAATACATTTAACATAAGAAATGTTGAATTGCACATGGATATTTTTCAATGATTGGTTGTTTGAGCTAACTTGTCTTCATTCAGTGGGGGAAAAAAAAGAGCAAGGGGTTCACTAATGCTCACATTTCTAATCTTTATCTTTCAGCCTGCCTTTATTTTCAGAATCTGCACCGTTTCTCTCTCAATGCCTCTCTCTTTCAGAGTGTGCCTTATTTTCAAAGTAGTACTAAGGGCATTTGCTGCACTTGAGTAATCAATAAATAAAAACCCCTTCACTTCACCGCTCTTTTTTTAACCTACGTAATTCCCAACGCAGTACCTCTGTAACAGAACAGCAAGACCTTGCTCAATCCAGGGAAAGCCCACGCACATTTATAATTAATAAGTTCCATTTTTACCTCTCTGGAGTCTAATAGTTGCTATTTTTCTAAGTAGGCAAGAGTGTTGAAAGAAAAAAAAAAAAGACAGGATTACTGGACATCAACAATGTCTGGAACTCAGTTGCCTCACCCCAAGAAGGGAAGAAGTAGCCATGCTAGCAGTGATGCTCAAGGGATTGCACTGTTGGTCAGTCAGTCCACCACCTTGTTCCTGACCGAAGTAACTCAACAGCTGATGGACGGATTGCCATGAAATTTTGTACAGATGGACATGATCCCCAGAGGATGGATCCACCATGAGGTTTACATTTTTGTTTTTTGGGGGAATTATTTCCACAATTATTTGTTGGATTGCCATGAAATTTGATACAAATATTTGTGGTTCCCAGAGTGTGAGTTGGTGACCCCCTTACTATTTTTGTAATAATAAGTGTCCCTCTAGCAAATCATAGAAAGTCAAACTTTGTATTTACCCAGTGAAGTAAAATTTGGTACATTCATTCAGTTTTGTGATCTGATGACTTTTCATTTTTGCGCCACAAGTAGGTTGACATTTTTGGTTCAGTGTGAAACTATTGGATGGATTGCCATGAAATGTGGTACATACATTCATGTACCTCATAGGCTGAATTGTAATAACTTTGGTGATACCCGGATTTCTTTATGCAGCGCCATCATCAGGTCCAAATATGAATTTGTCCAGTACTTGGTTGATGACCAAATGCCTGCAAAACCAACCACCTTTATTCCTAGAAATGACTTATACTACAACTACAACAGAAAAATAAGTTTTAAAGAAACGAAATGACTAATATTTTGTTAAATTTGATCAACATGAGGAGGATATGTTTTAATGAAAATTGCAATATGTTCTCACTGAACATAGGGGGAAGATTGTGGGTTTGTTTGATTATTAAAAAAGTCCATGCTGAGTAAGAAAGGGTTTGGAGAAAAAAGGAAGAAAAACAGCCAATTTCAATCTGTTTTTCAACGATATTGTTTTAACAATCTGAAATGGATTAAGAATAACATACCTGTTTTTTGAGTAACAAGTTCAACACCGTTTGAAACCGTTTCACAGTCAGCTCTGAGCTCCCCTCACTTCCTTTTCATTATCTTTCCCCCCCATCATGCATTTTTTCTCTTCCATCTTGCAGTCTGTATATATTAGTTGCTCTCACACACACTTTTTCCCTCTCACACACACACTGACAGAAAAGCACATTTACCCACTTTGTCCATCTGCAGGATGTTGGGTATTCACTGGCACACTCTCCCAGCCTTTATCTGTGCTATTTTCAGAGGGAGAGCAGTAAGTGAAGTATTGTGAGAGGTGATACAAAAGCTTCCTCCTCAAGGGAGGAGAGAGGGAGAGAAGCAGAGGAGAGAGTTTGTAAAGTATTCTGCTGACTGCTCACCCCCTCCTCCCCCACTCCGCCTCTCTGACTCTTTCCAGGCTCCTAGAGAAGCCACTTCATATGCTTGGAAAAAAAAAATTGTTTTCACCGTATTAAATAATGCAGGTAGTCCACGATTCACCCATCTCTCCGTTCTTTTTTCAGGTCATTTGAAACGCCAGATCCGCTCCAGCACATTATCCGTGAGTAACAAATGTGACACATTATCATAAATACATTGTCTGTTTTACTCCTATCTATTACAATACTGAAATAACCCAGTAGAGATCCAACCAATAGGCAGTTTGTGAATGGGTTTATGCTTCCTGCGCTAAACATTTGAAGGTATTTTGCAAAGGAAAATGCTCAGAAAAGAATGCATTGCACATTCCTGTTTGATCTGGAGCATGTAGCAAAACAACTGGGTGGGTAATATGAGCAAGGAGCGGCACAAAAAGCTCCACCTTTAGAGGAAAATACCATAGCAATGACTAAATAGCATCAAAGAGGCAAACCAAAAAGAGCAAAACCACTTAAAAATACAACTAGTCATCAATTAATTAACGACAAAGCAAAGGAATCTTTGGCTCAGAGGAGGGGGCATGAGTGCATTGTATGTTTAAGAGCAAGGGGATGCACATTTTCTGGGTAAAAATAACATAAACCTTATCTGATGTTGTTTTTTTAACATTGCCTCTCTGCCCACGTCTTAAGTTCTCTTCCCTGTTTATAGGAAATTATCAAAATCCAAGGTAGAACTGGTCCGTCTTACTTTGCCTACAGGCAAAATACTGTAACGCTCATCAGTGGCAGATCAATGGCTGAACAGCCTCTCAAGCTGCCTGGCCGTGGGTAAAGTGATGTATGCTTCTGAAGGACACCGACAAATATTCCAAAAATTCCATTTCAGTTTATGCATGAGGGAATGATTTTTGTTTTCTCTGTGTATCAATATCTATTTATATTTGCCTTTTGTGTCCTTGTTTAGACGTATTTAAATAGATTACCATGCAGGCAGTGGAAACACATATACATGTTCAAATAAGTTCTCTAATGATCAGAATCAGCTTCATTGGCAGGGTATCTGTACACATACAAGCAATTTCCATTGCTCTCAAATCATGTGCGTCAATGTGACACATGACGACCAACACTAAATAATTGAATTTGTTTGGGAATATTTTAAAAAATAAGGATTTGGTGCATTTGCATTGGCGGCAGCAGGACAGTGCAGGTGGGACTGACTCAAAATGAACTGCAGTGGCCTACAGTTCATGGTAGTGAAGAAACATGGAACATGTAAGAATATTAAAGGCTCGACAAGACACCTACATGTGACTACCAAGACGTATCCCTATGCCAGAGAAAAAGCGTAGAGAATATCCTACCAAAAAGAAAATAGCAACTTGATTTGACTAACTGAGACTAGCTAACGGCTCACATTAGCTTCAGCTAAACTTTGGAATGCATTTGCATTGAACAAAGGAGGTAGATTTTGCTTCCTACCTCAGGCTCATTTAGCACAGTCTGGTCTGTCCAACATGCCATAGTGCTTTTGCAACTGATGGTCTTTCATTGAGTTTGTTGTGCTTATTTGCAATGCTATTGTAAAAAAAAAAAAAAAGGATGAGCAAACTTCACCTGGAACTGTCATTGTTCCTTTGTATGAATCAACAATATGACGTGGATTCAGCAGGCATTTTGGCATTTGACAGTGACATCTCCACAACTCAGTAATAGTAGCTGGTAACACAGCTTATTTCGAGACCTTTCAGCACCCCCCCCGCATCGACACGCAGCAATTTGGGAGTCTGAAATGTCCACACTGTTTCCCAGTGGTGTCATAGATGGCTTTGTCTATGACTGCATTGTCAGTATGTGTCAGTGTGTGTACACGTATGATGGCTACCCACAGTGCATCTGCTTGACTGCTCCGTTTGATTGCTCACTCCACTAGCACTCTGGGAAATGTTAATGGAGGGCAGTTAATGCGTCAGATACAGTTCACCACCATCTGTACTCGACCCACCATCATCCTGATGG
The DNA here is from genome assembly GCF_043641665.1 of Enoplosus armatus. Taxonomy (NCBI): domain Eukaryota; kingdom Metazoa; phylum Chordata; class Actinopteri; order Centrarchiformes; family Enoplosidae; genus Enoplosus; species Enoplosus armatus. The sequence goes on from NC_092186.1 coordinate 4,140,178, forward strand.
AGAGATGGATAAAAGAAAAGGTGAAGAGATTTACCAAGTAGAGTAGAAAAGGAAGTCGAAGAAAGTAAAGAACACCCACTGCTGTATTGACGCAGTCTGCTTAATTGCATTTCTGGGTTCTTATACTTATTTGTATGTGTGTGTGTGTGTGTGTGTGTATGTGTGTGAGTGCACAAGCATCGTGTTTTTGAAGACTGAAGTGTGCACTGGTGCTTAAAGTATTTGCATCTCTATGTGAAGAAGGTGTGAAGCAGACAGACAGTCAGGTACATCTTGTCCAATGGCCCGTCTACCACTTTGGCTACTGTTGCTCTGTCACGGTTATCACACACACACACACACACATACACACACACACTGCTCGCTCTGTTGCTTTCCTGACCTGAGATTGCTGTGTGCTGCTGTTCACATCCAGAGAAGCATTGGGCCGTATACAAACACACACACACACACACACACACACACACACACACACACACACACACACACACAAACACACACTCACATACACCATGATTTATGGCTTCCAATACAGTCAATAAGAGCCATGGCCAAGATGAAGGACTTGCTAGCAGGACACACACACACACACACACACACACACACACACTGTTGTCCATTACCTAAGTGCACTGGAGTTAGCTGCTTTCCACATAGGCTCTCTTTATTACGTTCCTGTTTAATGCCACTGTTGCCGCTGCTGCTTCATGTGAAAAACTAAAGGTGTATATAACCCGTTTACAGTATATAAGATGGCATGTGAATAGGTGCACGACATACTCTTTCCAGGGACGGCGGTATATTAATTATGCCATTTAGAAATCTTAGGAGTGATTCTAAAAGTAATAATTACATCTCTCCCTAATGCTAATGCAACAGGACTTTTATGAGGTGAAAGGAAAAAACAACGGTTCAGGTGTGGCTTACAGTCCCACATAACTCAATGTATGATGGGAACCATAGTGCCAACAAGTCAACATTTCAATTTGTCCAATATCATGGTTTATGACCATATTCCTGCAAAATTAATATTATTCCCATCAGCCTCTTTAAGAGCAAGGGGGTGCACATTTGTGTTTGGTGCTAATTACCAAATGTTAGCATGCCTAGATTGTGAGTTGGGTAAACATTACCTGCTAAAATGCAACCTGTTAATTGTCATTGCAAGCATGTTAGCATGTTGACGGAATCATTTACTTCAAAGCACCAACAGCCTCTCAGAGCTGCTAGCATGACTGGAGAGTCTTAGTCTTGTTTGTCATTGCTAAGACTCAGAATGCCCCATCAACATGATTCTTATTTTCCTAGAGCACCAATATGTTCCTCAATCCAGATATTTACTGTGGATGCATAAAACCTCTTGAACATGTATTGTACCACTGACATGCCAGATGATAGAATTTGCGAATAACCTAATTTATTCTGATATCCTCTGCATCTACATAACCTGAAAGTGAGTATAGACTACTTTCACCTCTCCTATATTCTCTTTCCCAATCTACTTTTCTTATTGCCCCTCTTTTTCTCTCTTCTCTTGTCTTGTATCCTCTTTTTCTCTCTTCTCTTGTCTTGTATCCTCTTTTTCTCCCACCTCTGCTCACTGACTTTTGTTTGCCTAATAAAAACAGCAGTATCTCTTAGCTTGGAAATAAAATCAACTCTTTTTTTAGAGTGACACAAGCTGTGCTTTCACATAAAACAGCGGTCAATTAGACTTAAGACGCTGAGCCTCTTCCTGCCATAAAACATGGATAACAATGAGCAAACTAAGAACAAGAAGCAAAGACACTTTTCACTTTTTAAGGTTTTCATTGTGGTGGTTGCTTATTCAAATGGCTCCCATATTAACTTGCTTGTTGATGGGGATTACAGAAGGTCTAGTATTTCTAGCTAATTAAGTGCAAGCAGGTACCATTTAGAGTTAGAGATATATACTATAGCAGTGGTTTCCATGATGCGACCATCCTAATTACTTTGGTGATCCCCTGACTTTTCATCATGCCCACATCAGGCCATATTTTTCACTTAAATATCTCCACATCTGCACAATGGACCGGGACAAATTTGATACAGACATTCATGGTTCCCAGAAGATGAAGTCTAACAACTTTGGTGATCCCCTGACTTTCCTTCTAGCACCACCATGAGGTGAGAGGAGAAAGGCCTTAAGTTGTCTTAAGTTGAACTACTCACAACTTGCAATATACATTGAGTTGAGAAGATATGTATGAGTGGAACATTTTAAAGTTGAAAATTAAACTTGCCAGTGCTCAATAAAATATGTCTGTAGCATCAAAAACTGAAATGAACTGACAGGTGGCATCAGATTGTGGGTTGTAAACTTGTTGACCTATTCTTAGCGTCAAATTTCTTGGTATTGGTACTGAAACTCAGTGGTCCTATTGACACTAGTAGGAAAAAAACTTCAACCAATCTAGTCACAAACCAAAAGGATTTGGAACCACTGCCATCTTGAAGGTCCCTGAACTGATTGTAATATTAAGAACAGCAGTAGTAGTAGTAGTAGTAGTAGTAGTAGTATTAAGCTAACAGTAGAAATAGAAGAACAAGTAGTGGTGGTGGTGGTGGTAGTTGTAGTATGATTCAGCTCCACATGTGACAAAGTGTCTGCTCTTGCCTTGAGGTAACGCTGTTAGCACTGTAATGTGATTAGAAACACACTGGATTCTCATGTGACACAACAAGAAACACTCCTGATGTGTGTGTGCGACGGACCACAAGTGAATCTTAAGAAGACTTTGTGAGAGTGTACTGTAGGGTGGATCAAGTTCTCCTTTTCTTAAGCCGGACGGTGACGACTTGTCCTGAGCAGCCTGACCTGCAGCTTACCCCTCCCATCAAACTGGCTTAACTGGAGAGGCTCACTGGAAAGATGAGGCCTGGTTGTAGCCTGGTAACGCAGGCAGACTGACAGATCAACATGCAGCAAGTCTACAGCTTTTCATTCTGCAGGTCAGCCATGTTCATTGCTGTTTCCTAATGCTCATTCACTCAGATCTACATTTGGCTGCATGTGTTATTTATTCAGTGACTTCAGTTATGAGTTCTGCATGAGAGACTACTAGCATGAAAACAATCATAATCAAGATTAACAAGAGTAAGAATAATCAAATTATAACAAGTGGATTGGTTTGATGTATTTATTTTAGTGTCTTGCACCACATGGTGTCCATCAAAAGTTCCAATTTACATGGCCTGGGAACCAGACAAATCCGCAAGCTCGTGTTTTATTTGCTCTGTTGGCCTGATGATGTCAACAAATCCCTTGAAAACACAGAAACCCACAATGTCTTAGTCCATCTCTCAATACTTCAATACGTTCTGACTTCCCTACCCTGTCTATGGGACTTCTTTGAAAAGTGGTCAAAGATTGGACAAAGAGAGGTTGTGCTTTAGCTCCATTTGTTAGTTTTATCCCTAATGTTTCTTTCTCTCACACACTGTGTGACACTCTGGGCTACAGTTTGAGTCCAGAGTCTCAGAGGCAGAACTGTCCTGGATGCATGAATAATATGGTCGGTTGAGTAAAACGACCGTGGCTGATCCAAATACCTCAGTGATTATTATAATTATTGCTTTTATTTATACATATTTATTGAGATATATATGTTTACACTGCATTTCAAGAGGCGCAAGGCTTCATAACATCAGCTACCCCTTTCTTGCTGCTTGCCTTTATCCGCTTCAGTCAATGATGACAAGTCAGTGATGTTGGTTGGGTTGGTTTCACTCATTGATATTATTTCTGCCTCTGGAGGATCTGTCTGTGAGAAATGTTTTGAGGATAATATACTGTAAAAGCCTTCACTTGGTGTAGATTTTAGTAAAAGTGGTGTATATTTTTATGAAATGTTGTGGAAATCATTGTAATTTGGCTCACTAGTCACTACATTTATCTTCAGTGTGTTTGAGAGGAGCACAGCCTCATCTGATGTAGAAAATATAAAAAGCGAGGACCATGACCAAACCTAAATAGTCTATGGAAATGGAAAGTGAAAACTCGGCACTAAAGTAGACCACAGACTTATTCTATTGTATCAGAGAGAGAGAGACAGGAAGAGAGAGAGACTGATTTGGTGTACCTCGGAGAGTGTGTCGGGCGCTGATTCTGCCTTTTCCCATGGCTGGGTTATCTGTGCAGCGTAATAAATGGAGTCAGATGAAGTTAAGTTGAGATGAATGGAGACGAGTTCAGGATTCCGCACACAGGCCTTATCATCACTTGAGTATGAAGGTGGCTATTAAACAATGCCTTCACCATAAGGCGTACAGGAAGAGACCTTTGGTGATTCAACAGTAAGATTGCTCTTCATTTAATAGTGTCACAGAAACCCACTTATTCACACCTATGTTTTCTGTTAATAGAGCAAGATAAGGCAAATCTTTGGTCACTATAAAAACACATTTAAGAGTTCCTCAACTGAAACGGTTCTGTTTTTGGAAAAGACTTTTGAAGCATCCATCAGCTTTTGGATGTTGTGGCAGCTCTTTCACTTTCTCCAGCCATGGCCACAACAGCTGAAGGCCAAGGTTGTCCAGGAAAGTGGGATGCTTCTCAGATCTTTTGGCTTTCCAAATTGGAAATTTGGCCAGGAAAACTGGCACGTTGACAGCAGCAAGGGTCAAGGCACTTTTTAGACACCAGAAAAACTAATACAAAAATAACAAATAGTTGAGGAAAAGCAGAGTGTTGAGTGCTTAATTTAAATTAGACAGGGTGTAATATAGTCCCAGGTCTCTAAAGACTAGCCAACATGTTATTCCAAACTGAAAATCAGAAGAATTACAGGTGGAAGCCATGTGAGTGAAGTATTTGTCCAATCAAATGAAGCTTCCTTCATGAGAAAGACTGAGTAAAGTATTGTACTGGAAAGATGGAGGGGCATCTCACTATTTCAACTGAAATGAGAAGCTAAACTGTCGGATAGCATTGCAGGATAGCACATGTACTCTAGTTTAATGGGCTACTTAATCAGAATCAGGGCCTATGATGCTCTCAAGGTGGGCCAACACCAGGATTTCATGACCACAGACGTCAGGGCAACTGGCCTGTAGTTATTGAATCCTTTGGTAAAGGGTTTCTTGGGGACCGGATGATTGTGGAGCGTTCGAAGCAGGAGGGGACTTCACACAGCTCCAGTGATCTGTTTGGAGATTTGTGTGAAGACAGAGTCCAGCTGGTCAGCGCAGGCATTCAGACAGGAGGCTGACATGCCGCCTGGGTCTAGTTTCCTCCGGATCTTCTGTCTCCGACACAGCTGACATAGCCTCTTCACAGTTCCTGAGTCTGGGGTGGAATCCTGGTGATATGAGGTGTGTCACTTGCATTTTGTTGCACTCAGTTCTTGAGTGTTGGTGATGATGTTGTGGAGCACGTTGCTGGTAAATGTCTATCTTTAATTGTAATGTCTTTTTTGTTGTGGTTGTTTTTGTCTGACTGTTGCCACAGACACAAAGAGAATTCCTGAAAAGGATAATAAACAAAACATGTTTCTGGACTGGATGGACCTCACGTCTGTAGGCCTCCCACCTTGATCAAACAAAGCTACCTGAGTTTAGTTGTAAACCAGGGTTTGAAAACAGGCCTGTAATTCCAGCTTTGCCTCATTGGGCCATCTCCTCACAGTCTTGAGGTTTGCTCAGTTAAAGTCCTCAAGAACAATGAGCAGGGGGTCTGGATGTTTGTGGTCTGTCAAAGTTATCTGGTCAGGTGTTGTAACGCTTAACTAACACAGGCTTTAAACACCGACCAGAGTAAAGGAGGAAAACTCCTGCAGTGAATAAAAGGGTTTACAGTGAGTAAATAAGTGAGTACATGTTTTCCTTAACACTGTGACATCACAACACTGTGACATCACAACAACCTTTGTTTTTGTAGAAAACTATTTCCCTTCATCTCCTCACATAGAATTGGCAACTTCCCAATCATGTGAGTGACAAAATATCTTTCCAAAAGTAATTCTATTTCAAAATGCTATTTCTAGATGTAATTAATCATTTCCTGCTTGTGATTAGATTTCAATACCAAAACATTTGGACCAAAAGGGTAAAAGTAAATGTTCAGTTTATGAGGGTTAGGCGCTCTTCCACATGTAGATCCACTCCATTTTAAACCGATGCGACAGGTGTTTTTTTGCATAAAGAGACCAGGCCTTCATCTGACAAGAGCGACAGTGAGTGCAATCAATTAGCAGTCTGAAACAATCAGCAAAGCATACTCGCAGCACTGTGCTGGAACAGTAGTTTCTCATAATTGGTACACTGTCCTCCCACTGATATGATGAACAACCATGGTTTTTCTGGAAAAAAAATAAAGTCTCTAATATTTTCCTAAAGTGGGATCAGCGCCACTTCAAATGAAACTGAAGAGCGTGTTTGTGAGACACAGAGAGGGAGATAGAAGGATGGAGGAGATATAGTGAAATATATAGTGAGGGAGGGAGGATGTTCAGTGTGTGGCTCATTAACTCAGTAGATGTAATCAGTGGGAGGGAGAAAGACATTTTGCCATCGATTAACGAGCTGCACGGGTACTATAACGGTGGAGCCATATTGTATGTGCTGCACTGGACTTCACGATTTTAAACTGTTTTTGGTTGCTGTAACTTGAAATGTTTCTTTTTAACTGTGTTACACAATACTGTTTGTCCAAAGTCAGCTCACTTTATCTTTGTTTGGCCCAGCCACAGTGGAGACCTACTGCGAAAGTTTGCGCTTATTAACTTTCCTACAGGATGCGAGTGATTCGCTTGTTAAGGCATTGCAGTCGACAGCACGTCAACACGCCCGTGCCTATTGTTTCCTGTGTGAAATCCCACACACCGCCGGCGTCTTCCACGCATGTTAACTACACTACTTTTATCATATTTGCTCCCCAGGTCGACACGTCCGCTGCTCTGCCTTGAGTACTACTTCTGTCTGTATGGTGCGACCATTGCGTATGGAGCATGTGTGCTACAGGCGTTGATAAACGATGCAATGGTGCATGATGCGCTCAGTGGAGTTTCACTGCTAGGCATCCTCAAATGCAACAGAAAAGTGGCCGAGTTAGAAAAAGAAGCAAGAAAAGGGAACATGGCTAAGCAGCCACAACAAACATTTGAAATCTTGGCACAGGCCAAAAGAGAAAAAGTGAAAATGATCAGGACTGCAACTATCTTCTTTGTTTATTGTTCAGTGATATATTCTTTTTCTTTTTGGATTAATGGTTATATAAAGGTAAAGAATTCCCTCCATAATTCCTCAGAGCTCAAGGTGATGTCTTCACATGTTCATCAACTTGTCTGTCAGTTTAAACCCAAAGGTGTTTTATTTACAATGATATAACGAACGGCAGGGAATCCTCACACTGAAGAAGCTGGAACCAGAGTAGGTTAGACATTTTTGCTATCATCAGTATTATCAATGGTGATTAAACAACTAATCAATTAGTTGGTGGGGTACCAGCAGTGTCACCTTTATCATCTATCTTTATTGTGAAACTGTGTACCATGAGTACTGCAGGGGAAAAATAAAGATTTAAGTAAAAATGCAGTTCTTTTATGGCCTTGAGTTTAAAACATAACAGCAGTAGGAATAAAATTTACCATGGAATATACTGTATACTGAAGTATACAATATTTGCCAAATCCATAAATACAGTATGAGCATATGCAGTGAAAAGATTTTTAAAAAAGCATTGCAGTGCGTTTGTACAGTACAGCATGCATCTCCAACACAGAACAGCCATATGGGACACATTACAGTCCCACCGTGTGGTGTCGTCAAACTGACAGGACTCAGTGATTTAGCCCTGCTGGAAGTGGATGGATCCATGCTTACCTTCAAAGTCATCTGTCTCCCGGCTCCGTGAGAGTCTAAACGCCCCCGGGGACACAGTACAGCATGTTGGCCATTCAAGTACCTCTCAATTACTGCTTTTAATTTCCCTTCCACTGCCGGTCCGTCTCCATTAGCTGTGACACGTCTCCGAGATGTGAGCCATATAGGAGCTTTTTGTAGTCGTCGCCATAGTCCCTGTCTGCTGCAGAGGTTTTGGTAAAACTCTGTGTGTTTGCATATCTCAGTGAAGACAGACTGTGAGGGTGTGAAACTGAGTTTAAGGAGGCGTTACACTGCCGCCAATCTGTGTGGCAATTTCAAACTAAATAATTTGGATTTAATGAATTAGTTAGTTATTTTGTTTGAATAAGTTATTTCCTTTAATGTACGGTTTATTATATTTATTTATTTTTACTTCCATCAGGTTGTGATGTCACAACTATACAGTCGCCGCACTCAGCCACGCCCCCAGCAGGTCATCTGCTCCAGGTACAGCACACCCACCAAGTACAGGGACGCTCATCCACCCGCTCAGTCTGTCTAAGTTATTCAACCGCTCTGCTCAGGACTACTCTTCAAGTTTTTGTAGGTTGTTCAGTTCGTCTAAAACGGCTCGTTTCAGACAGACGGTGAACTCAGGGGCTGCATGAAGGGCCAGGAGAAGATGAATATGGACTGTTTTGAACTGTGAATCATGCAAAGCTGCTCTAGTGGTGTCCCAGAATAAAAATATAGAGCTGAAATGAGCGTAATATGGGGCTTTTAAATGGGTGGAAATCTGATGTTCAAATTAGCCTGTTGAATGCCACAATTGTGGCCCATCCTGACACATGGACTTGCACAGTGATATCATCAATTGATTTTGGTCCCATACATACGCTGAGTCAGTGCATTGAACAAATCACTGATTGATTGTGCCAAAATTCCCCCAAGTTAAACAAAGATAAAACATAACTAATTGTTATAGGTGCCACAGAAGAACACATGAAGACAGTAGCCACCTGAATTTCATTACAGTACATGAAGACATTTACAAAATCAGATTACTATCACCTTAAAAATAATGGACCTATGCCTCAACAAGACTCCAAGGGATTCCTAAATACATTTTGTGTTTATTCAGAGTACCACAGATAGGGGGTTGACGTTTTGCTCTCAGGCCCCCTAGTGGGTTAACCTTGCCATGACCTGACACACTGATGTTAAAGTCCCTCAAGCTGCAGTCTGCTTTTACTCTTTACTTGTGGTCAGGGGAATCTTCCTGATGCTAGAAACTACATTCGCATTTTAGGTATTTTGTTTTTTCTCCTCTCTTAAGCACAATGCAACACTTACTGTGGTGAAACAAGGTCAGCACAGTAAAAAGAAAAGGTGCAACAAAATACTCCTATCATCTCAGATAGTAGATTGGACGGTGCTGGGTGAAGAAACAAGAAGGTGAGAAGGTGAATCACTTTTTCATCATTATTTTCTAGTATTTCTGAAATGTGGCGGTCATGAATTTGAAAATGAGGTTAGCTTCAGAAAAGAAAATTGACTTAAACTGCTCATGAGCTCAATTGAATCATGAAAAATTAGAGAAATAAGATTCCTTCCCAGCAGCTCTCTCTGGGTTGCTGGGATACTATATGTCTCTGTACACACACACACGCGCACACACACACACACACACACACAAACACTTAAAAATGTCTAAACAGATGCTCTCATACACACAAAACAATCACATTAGGTTTGGTCTGGCAGTCAGAGGCTGCCATGTTTTTGTTGCTGCCTGTTAGGGAACATGTATACAGAAGTCCTCTCTCTCTCTCTCTCTCTCTCTCTCTGTCTCTCTCTCTCTCTCTCCTCTTGATATGCCCTCAGGCTGATTTGGCAGCAGAGTGACCAAATCCCTCCTATTAGGAGTCATCCATAGCATGTTTGGGCCTTTTCTGACATTGCAATTTTCCACACAAACAAGGAAGGAGACGAGTACAAGAAAAAGATTATGCTTTAAGAACACTTCCTTGGCCTGTCAGCATGGAGTATGCGTAATATGTGTGTGTGTGTGTGTGTGTGTGTGTGTGTGTGTTTGTTCTGCTGCGTTGGTGGTTTGGTGGCAGTGGTCCACTCATTTTTAATCTCTGTCAGTTTTGCTCCGCAGGCACCGTGGTCACGCACAATCTATTCAAGTCTGCGCCATGTCACACACATGTACGCGAACACTCACACTCGCAGCGTATCTCTGCCGCTCAGCGCTGTGCCATTTGGTGAGTGGTCACAGAGCGTAGACACGGGAGGCAGCCAACTGTGTCTCTCATGTTTGGGCGTCACAGTCACCGGGTTCTTGTTCAACTACTGCTTACAAATTGCTGATAAGCAGCGCCAACAGGTGACGGGGCATCTACACACAGCTGCCGCCACTGGTTTGAATGCAGAGAGAAATTAAGTGACAGTTAATGACTCCTGATTTAAAGGGAAACGCTAAGCATAGGATCCATTCATGTTCATGTGTCAGAGCTGAGCGATCTTTCTCGTGCATCATGCACTTAAGAATACATGATTCTAGTGCAGTGGGTGGATACAAAAAAGACAAAAAAGCCTAATATTAGCTGCGCCCAGTTTTTCAAATGTGATAATTCGCTGCTTTCTCTGTTTTATATCCTTGTGAATTAAATACATTTTGGCTTACAGACTGTTGGTTGGACAATACAAGCAATTTGAAGACATAACCTGTCACCTTTCTGGGCTGAGGCAATTGTGAATGTCATCATTCACAGTTTTCTGGTGTGTTATAGACTAACGATTAATTGAAAGAAATAAAAAAAATCAGTAACAAAAAAAGCATCAGTTGCAGCCTTAGAGCCAACAACATGTTTTTTATCAGCTTCACTTCAGATGCCACATGACAGGTGCACACAGAGCACATAAGCACATGGCGGTTATAACTCTAGGTGCCTACTATCATCCATTACAGTTAAGTCATGTTTATTTCATGTTTGGTTTTGCGTGAGATATCTCAACTATTGTCTTATAACTTATGATAAAATGTGGTACAGACATTCATGTTCCACACAGCATGAATTGGAATAACTTTGGTGACGCCCTAAACTCTCAACTAGCATCGTAATCGGGTCAAACTTTACTTTAGCTCAAGACTAAATACCTGCAAAACTGATTACATTTCCATCACTGCTGTTCCTAAGTACAGCCTCACAGAGCCGCTAGCATGGCCATTGTTTAATGTGGCGAACACCACCTTTCTATGGACCTCAGTTATGTTGAGGTGCAAAAGGTTCATCTTAAACCCTGGACAAATAAAACCTAAACTATCTGCAAGGCTAGATACCACATCTAGTGAGTTGTGATTTAGGTAAACTTGAGGGAAATTGGGACATTATTCAAATTTGTGTCCCTTGATTGTAAGTTAGTCTTATTAGAAAATTGTTATTTTACATAAAATGTGCTTCCTGAAGTTGTCAAGGGTGTAATTCATCCTAATAGTATATAATAATATGTGGTTTTGGTAGGCACAAATGTGATATGACTCATGAAGTGAAATGAAGACATGTGTATTGTGGTGATATTTGTTTGAGTGATGCATTTACAACACTATGAATAGCCTTCGGATGTATTAGAAAGCAGTATCTAGTATTTAGCTAACTATTACCCTGAGTATTTATCAATCTCATATCTAATGTATCATAATAAATTAAGTGACATCTAGCCTATTGCTTAGATTGTACACCTCCTTGATTTGAGGTGATTCTTCATTAAATATTTAATATTATGTAGACTGGGAACAGATAAGCAGATTTACCAATTTACTCTTAATTGTTTGCGTTAAATGCTCCAAGGCTGCAAATTACAAGAAAACAATCCTATTAAGCTCGGGCCAAATGAAAAACAATTTGTTTGGATTTTCACCTTTAAAATGCTGATAATGACTCTGAAATGATTAATGCTTGCAATTTAGCTTCTGTGCCTAACAGAACGGCTCGATGCTCCACAGAGAATGAGAACTGAGGGAGTGAAAGGGGGGAAAAATAATAAAATAAAATGAAATGGTTCTAAATTGGAAATTTCCAGAGAGAGGAGAGAACTGAAGGCTGAAAGCAATTAATGGAATCAGAGGACAGTCTCTGCGGCTTCTTGAACTCTGATTAAATGTTCTGATTGCCATCACTCCCTGAGAGGGAGATCCATAGCTGCCTGTACTGTAACGTGTCCTATTGGTAAATCCATTATCCTCAGAGACAGAGAGGTGCTTTTAGACAAACACTCTTAAGGACATTGTTTAAGATCAAAGGGTAGTATTTCACAGATACTCAACGGCTACCAGGCCTTTCTGTCTGGATCCACCGCTGCTCCAGGCTGGTGGGTTGCAAGGCGTTTGCCAGCAGTGTTCCTAGACAGGCGTTATGCTGAGGTTCGACATTTCAAGATAGCAATGCTTGAATCTATTTGTCCAATCGTCTGTCCGTCTGTGTTTCAGGCAATCACAGTTGCAGTAGCTGGCCTTCCCTGGGGCTTCCACCATGAATGCAATCTTGAGCTAACAATAGATACAGGCTGATGAAATTTTCATGACCCAGCAAATGTAGGAAATGGACAGTAGTGTGGTTTTAGGTACCCGGGACAGTACTGATGGAGGGAGGGATGTGGAGAAAGAGGAGTTGAAGACTTGTAATACTTGCCTGAAGAGAGACATTCAGCAGGAAGGCCCAATTACACATCATTTCATTACTTTCTCTCAGACCGAGGAAGCTTTGAACCTTCCCTACAATCCCAATAGGTTTCACTGCATCTACTGGCTACTCAACAGTCCAGTATACCCACCACACCATTATGATGCAACGCTTGCTTCCATATCTGTTCAAATTCAGCGAGAGCAACAGCAAAGACCACACTCAAACCCACATTTCTGAGTGCCCAGTGCATGCATTAGTTTGTTTACTAATGCATGCACTGGGCACTCTCAGAAATGTGGGTTTGAGAAGAAAGAAAAAAAAAACAAAAGCCCACTTTGTTTTCACCCTTTTAATTGTTGTCAGCGATGCAGGAAGTTGGGGTGTATCCCAGGAGCCACTGGGTGTAAGGCAGGGAGACAGCGGTCTTCAAACCTAAAATGTTCAACTGAGCTAACTTGCAAACAGCAAAAAGCTACTTTAAAGGAAATCCTGAATATCCACAGTTTTGTCTTGTTAGGAAAACAAAACTCCTTTAATTGGTTTTTCACTAACCCCAAAACAACTCAAGGATTGTACTATCTGAAAGATATGCAAGGAGAGGCCATTCATTTTAATGTTGAATGCCCAGAATGCTAACAAATCACTTTCAGGATAAGCGCCAAAACACATATTAAGCAGTGAGGCACCACTGAGAAGATGTAACTGATTCAAATAACATTTTCTTTCATTCTCTTAAAGTACACACAAGTAGCACTGAGCACCAAAGAGAAAATGGCTGCACACACACACGTATGTCTGTAAAGATACTGACATACTGTAGCTTTCATTTAGTTTCAGGGATGACACAGGAGAACAGTAGGTGCTTGGTCACATGGGAGGATCTTAATGTGATGCAGTTATCTATGTCCTTAGGACGTTCAAGCGAATGTTTTGTCATTTATGATTATTGGTCATGAAAACATTTTACTCAGGAATCAAGCGGGGCTAGGGCCACAAGCCTCATCCATCTTTCCAAAAGACTTAAATGTAACAGAAAGTATCTCCCTTGCCTTTGAGTACAACTGCAAGTAAACAAAAAGTAGTCCCCTGGAAATCACTGTACCTGTTGTAGCAAACTGCAGACCATCACAAATTGCATCTGAATATTATAAAATTTGCATCTATTTGCGGCTGTTGTCCTGCCTATTGATATTTCTTTCTTAAGGTAACAATTAAGGAGCTAAGGAGGTCGGCACAGCAAACTGTAAACAGACATTTAACTCTTTGAATAACTTCTAAACTTTTTACTGACGCCAACCTTGGATGAAGCTGTTTCAGACATTGTACAGAAGCCACAAGAAGATGACCAAAACAAGCAAATACAGAAAACATCTTCACCATTTGGAAAAAAAGCTACAAATTGAGAAACACATTCACCAATTTGACAACGCTTAAGCAGCGTACAGGGATACACTGCCAACAGGACAACACAAGCAGAGACACTGTAATTTATACAAAACTTACAATACAATACAACTTTATTGTCCACCGTAGTGGATACTGAACATTAGAAACAACAGCATGTAAGTGTACAATACAACTACAGCGTCATGTTTGATAAGATTGTCTGTCCAATGATATTGCAATCATGCAACCAGAATGTTAAAACCAAATATCATTAGCTTCTTTTCCAACATCAATGACGATTGGCTGAGTTCAGTTCTGGTGTGTTTATCAAGTTTTGTATACTGACTTCAGGTGTGCCATGTATTTGTGGTCTGTTTCTATATGTTTCTTAATTTGTTTTTGCCTTACTTACTTGCAGCGCTTTTCTAAATGCCATATATGCATCAACTGTGGTTTCTTCATTTGTATGTTGAGTTATCTCAACTGCCATAGTACAGCCATTTTAAAGACTAGAATTTGTTAAAGGTGACAACAGCTGTTGACCTCTGATCCATTTTGCATTTGCCAGGCAAGGCTTCTTCCTTTCATCAAACGTGGTCACATCAGTAGAGAAGCAAGAATATGTGTGAATCTTCAAACTATAGAAGCCAGTCTTTCAAGGACAACAGAGAAGATGAAGAAATGGTCTTCCTGTGACTATGGATTGTGTTGCCTCAAGCGTGAATGCACAGCAAGTTGAGTGGCATTTCCATTCCATTTTCCTCTCCAAACAGAAAAAGTACAGGGCCATGGCTTATCCATTGAGCCTCCATGCTACCACTTTTGTTTGTTTGTGTGATTTTATGTATTACAATCTAGTAATTTGACTTAAACTCAGTACAGGAATATCACCTCACTTCCGAAAAAAAGGGCCTTTCCTTACTTCCCCCTCTCCAACACTGACATTTCCGTTTGGTTGGCTGTATGGACTGGAGGTTGACCTTTACGGCAGACTACCACTGCTGATGGAATGGCTGTGGCTGTCATGGCTCCCATTAACCCGTAGTCCCTGGCTTCACAGGGCCATGGCTCTGTTATGTCAAGATAAAGTAAAAGATCATTCAAAGCCTTGCACAGGCCCTGCTCTACTTTTAATCAAACAAGCGTGCAGGGTTCAAACAGTGAGCGCGGACATGCATGCAGGAGATTAGAGGAGGGAGAAAGAAGAATGAAGGGAGATTACTGCAGAAGACATGAATGAGGACGGTTAGGGAGAAGAGTGAAGGCATCTTGGCCACTATGTTAATATGCTCAGCGGAGCATTTATGAGACGAAGAGATGGAGGTACAAGTCAGTGACATTTTCATTAATTTGTTGTCAGGTAGATCCTCTCCCCACCGCTGAGCTTGACATATAAGGCTGTTTTCTCACACATTTCAGATGAATTGCTCAACATAAAACAGCGGGGCTTGACTAAATGAAGAAAAAGGGTTGGTATGGGCACAGAACTGGCGTGAAATAGATATGGATTACTCTACCACTTGCTAAAACCTCGCGTTAGCGCGTAATCTCATTATTGTAAAGAAATTGAAATGGCTGCTCACTTTGAGTGCAATTTTTATGTGAACTGAAAATAACCTGGCCTGTGCAAAAACTGGAAATTATATTTGAAAACCACACTGTGTTGTAATGGAAAGTAATTTCCCCTCTGTCTACATCACACTGATCAACTTTGAACGTGGTCTTGGCCTACAAGTTAAATCAAGTGAGAGATTTAAGTGCTCGAAGGAAAATGTCAGTGATTTCCAATTTGTTATTCTAAAAGATTGTATTCTTTCATGGTTGGTGATGGATTTAATAGTAGTTTGGCTTTTAAATTCATGCTGTAATCACACATCTACTATCACAATCGCACAAACTAACCGCACCTGAAACTGCATGGATGTGATGAGATGCACAGATTTGAAGAATGCTGTCAGTACAGCTGCTCAGCTTATTGCGCCCAAACCGGCAACAAATGTTTTGTATTATTTTAGTCCTGCAACTCCCACTGTAGGCTAGGATCAGGTGTTACACCTAAGTCATGCTTTCACATGTTGACCCCGTCACAAATCGTGTAGGAATTCTTAGTGCGACTACGTTTTTGAGAGAGCCCAAAGAAGATGCACACGTGTATTACAACACTGGGAAATCGATCTATCTGCTCAGTCAGTAAGTAAGAGATGCTAGTTCTCTTGCTAGCCAGCTAGTTTTGCAATGTGGCAAGAAGGCAACAGGAAAGATAGAATAAGAAAACAAATATTATACAACAGAGTACACATCTGATATGATCAGCTTATGAATCATGGATTCATATATTACAACATGACATGATTTGAATAGAGGTTTAAGTTAGTGGAAAGTGGAAAAGTAAATGACACTTTCTAGCCCACGGTTAACTAATCACCAGTATCCTTAGCCCACCAGCTTAGAAAAGAAAAAAGAAAAGCCTGATCACTGCCTTTAATTGCAAACGTAATTTGATTTGAGAGCTTTTAAGTGCTTTCCTCTGTCTGTCTCTTTGCTCTCTAATTGGCAAGATTCACCTCCGCTCATTTGTATGCTTGTACACCTTTGCACAACATTGAAGCACCAAATGAATATTTTCCCGAATATTTATTCCGCCACAGGAGTTTCAAATGGTTTTGTAATGACAAATCAGGTTTGGTTATTGCAATATCAGGCCACTGCAAATGGATATACATGGGGAAATAGCACAGCCAAGTGCTGACAATGTTTTACCTTATACAATACTTGGTAATCAAAAGCAGAAATACGATTCTTTTTGTTCTTGATACTTCATATTTGAATAGCTGAAAGACCTAGGATTAGGAAGATTGTAGATGTTGTATTCCTTTCCTTATTCAAAGTTTCCTGAATGACATCCTTGCAGCCTTGTTTTTGTGCGTTGTTGTGTATCTGTAAACCAAGATGCTTTTGTCAGTTCTTGACCCTGATACAGTTTAAGCTTAGGCATTAGTTTTGGAACAGCATGTTTTTTTGTTCACCACTCTCATTTGCTCATTACACAAATAATCAAATTTCTCTCTCTATTCCGTCTGTCCTTCGTGTTCTGTCCCAACTCTTATCTTGTTCCAAAATTATGGCTCATTATTTCTCCAACGCTTCAAAAGAAAAAGGGAGGATCATGTTGAACGCATTTCTCCTCATTCAACAACATTCAACATGCAGATATTTCTTTGGTGCTATGGTGACAGACAGAGTCCCACTTGTTGTGCAATCTGTCAGTTGGAATTTTTTGTATCAATCATTATGAGAGCAGATTCTGACACACAGTTAGTGGGAATACAGTCTGCGTTTTTTGGACCAAACTGTTCTGGGGACTGGCCACTGGGGAACTCCCCCGAGAACTACATACATTCAAGGGCTTTTTTTCTGTTGCATTTGCACCGCCAATAGGAACACTGAAGCGAAGAAAGCCAGCCAGCAGTTGGTACAGCATTGTCACTCACAAGATGTTTATATTTCACTTTGAGTCAAAATTGTGTTGTGTTTCCCCCATCACAAAAGGGACGGGGTCCTGTTCTTAGAACTATGAAAAAGTTTCTCCGGCCTTAAAACGCCTATTGTCATGTTAGTTCGATTTTTCCCTCTAATTCTTCTCTGATGTAGTTGTGGTGAAGTCATGGTTCCTTTCACTTGACGATGCATATTGAAGATGTATCTGTTTTTGAAAGAAGGTGGCGTGTAATGCATCTGAGTTTTGAGCTGCGGACTTGAGTTGGACTGCCCAACTTTGTTTGTTGCCACAGTGTTTTACCTTACCTGCCTGATACCGTAGTTGCCATCTGCATCCATTTTTGACAAGGTTTTTGAAAGCATCATCATTGGACGTTGAAAAGCATTGTTATTGAGCGTAATCCAGGGTTTGCAAAGTAGTCCGGTATCAACGTTCTTTTCTAGCAATAGGGTTTGTAAAATAATGGAATGAAAAGGTTTTTCATGTGCTGCCGGAAGTGCTATTGTAGTTCTTCCAGTTTTAAGGATCTTATTATAAAACCATCCATGTATACATTCTTGCTGCCTATCTGGGTTTTGGGTTGCAGTGGCAGCAGGCTAAGTGAAACTGACAACCGTCTCTTCAGCTGGGTCATACAGCCTTTTCTGAGGGCTCCCAAGGCCAGATTGGGTTAATAATTCCTGGGTTTGCCGTAGGGTGTCCTCCCAGTACAATGTGAACAGAATACAAAGGGAGGTGTCCAGAAGGCATCCACATCAGGTGACTGAACCACTTCAGTTGGCTCCTTTTCACATAAAGGAGCAGCAGTTCTACTCTAAGCTCCTTCCATGCCTGAGCTCCTCACCATTTCTCAGACAGTAGGCCCAGCCATCCCGTGAAGGAAACTCACTTTGTCCACTTGTCTCTGCTGTCTCATTTGGTTGCTACCCATGACCATGGGTAAGGGTTGGAATACAGATTGACTGGTAAAAGAAGAGCCTTCCCTTCAGGCTCCGCTCCTTCACTGGTCTGGTAATATGCCTGCATTACTGCTGACACTGCACTGATTTGCATGTAAATCTCCTGCTCCTTCTTACCCTCACTTGTGAAAGAGACCCCAAGATACTTGAACAACTTCACTTGCAACACAGCAACGTACTCCAAACATGATGGGAGCAAACCCCCATGTTCCAGCAGGGCACCATCACCTCAGACATTTAATCCTGTGTCATCTTTAATTCCTATATGTGAAGTAGTTCAGTATTTGTTATTTGTCTGACTCTTCATTCACTCCCCTATGGTGTCTTTATTCGGTATCCATTACCACCCTCCCTCTATAATCGCAACTTCTCCTCCACCATCCTCCCTTACTTCTCCCTTTCCACTGTTTCTTTTGATTCTCTTGTGTCCATCCTTCATGGCTTCCATCCATTTTCCCTTCCCCTCTCATAAGGCTCCCTTGGCCCCCATATTCTGTCTCTACTCTGACCTCTATCATATTTTACTCCTTTCCCTCCATCATATCGCTTTCTTTCATAATTTCCCTTTTTCTCTGCCATTGCTGCCAGCCTTCTCTCCCCCCTCTTACTCCAACTTTCCTCTTTAGAATCACTCCCATCCTCCTCTGTCAGCACTGTAAAATTCTATCTCCACATTTTCTTCCCATCCCCTCATCCCTCCCTCCTTCCCTTCTGTCTTTTTTCCCGGCAAAGGAATGTAGCATTGTCCTGTGGCAGAGGGGATGATTCATGATTGACTGGCAAGGGAGAAGGAGACGTATTAATCAAGGGGCGGCAGTAGAGCTCTGCCATAATGCAAATGGAGTGTTAATTGAGTGCTGGATGGCTTTGAATAATGGCCCTGGCTTTTCACTTCAATCAATGCACATCACAACAATGGGCTGACAGCGCGCTTTCACAATGTAGGATACATCCCATAATGCTAAAATGCTTTTTTTCACTTCTTTGTTTCACAATAACAGAGACGGGTGGCTGTTTATGCCTGCATATTAGAGAATACATATTAATTGAGAGAAATCACAGGTTACTGAATAGATTCTGGGTTATTCTCTGCATCTGTTTTGATATACAAGTGTGAAATGGGATTCAAAAATGAACGCATTCAATGGAATGGAATGATGATATCGTGTTTATTCAGCATGAGGCAAAATCAAGAGAAATGAGCTGCCACAAGTGTGGTGTTTGTTGCTGAGAAAACACTGGCTGACTTCTTGGTTTCATTGGTTGCAGCTCAAATTTTAATGTACTAATCATTTTTATATTTATATTACAACTGATCAAGTGACTGTGTAAATTATCACCCAGCTCTACAGTTCTCAGCACATCTACAGAGCTTCCTGGCCCCTTTAAGCTCATCGTTTAGTGTTTTTGGCGGGAATGTGTCTCCAGCCGTAACGTACAGCTGTTTTCACTGAAAAAGCCTCGATAAACCCATTGTTCACTACCTTCCCAGCACCAAATGACAGACAAAGTTATTAGCTGGTGAACGTAGTGAAGAATTTATCAGCTGAAGATGCTTTTCACATTTCACATGACCCTTAAAGGTGAAAGTCATGTGGAATATCTTTAGATGCCGACTTAGTCTTAATTCTTTCTATACACTAGCATTCTCATTCAAACTGCCCTAAAGTGGCAAAAAGATCAATTAATATAGATTTAAGATAAAATTAACTGTTGTGTCTCCCCTTTGTTTTTTCTTTTAATTGCCGTTGCAATTGGTCTTTCTTGTTTGGCCATGTGAAGGCGCTGCTGGTAGATAGGCTATAAGCTACTGTGCACACGCAAGCACCCACACCCACTTCACTCCATGTCAACAAACATCTGGCGTATCCTTAACCCCCACCCCACCCCACCCATCTCACACAGGAGACTAATAGACTCATTAGCAGTCTCTCCAACAGAAAACAAGAATGCAAGAACTCACTGGGCACCGGTAACGCTATCCAGTGCTACTCTTAATTACAAAGCATCAGCCTGCTAAATGAGCTCTGCTGAGGGACCCTGTGGGGAAAACAGATCGGAAAACACAGGACCTCACCCGCCGCAGAGAGGTGCTTCATCGCCATTACACCGGAATCCACAGGATTAAGACAAGCTTGATGGTGAGAAGAGGCCAAGGAGGCATGCCGAGGGCCGCTGCCGGCAACTGTGTTTGAAAATCACTTTCTGTAACACAGGAAGTCAGGATAATGATAAAGGAGTATGTGGTAGTGCTGAGAGCACTCCTATACGTATATGTGAAGACAAACAGCTGCATCGTTCACATACATACTTGTTTTTTTATGTAGTACATTTGACCACAAACTATACTAATATGACTGAAATGAATGTAATGACTATTTTCACGTTGTGTCAAGGGGATAGAAATGCATAGATAAGACATAGCACGAAATGAAAGTCCCTCACCTCCTCCCAAAGCCAGCCTAGAAGGCACACCTTAAAATGTGAAAGACTGGCAAATGAAAATTGTGACAGTGCCGTGCCATGAGAAACTGCAATCAGATTTTGTGATGCGCAGACAGCGCACAGAGTGGATTCCATCCGACAGGATGACATGATAAGAGGCGTTGTTCATCTTGATGGAGGTGTCCTTGTTCCCTCGAACCACAGTAAGACCCTGTCACCTGCAGCTCTTTTTCTGACCAGTGCATTGTGGATGTACAATTCCTCTCTGCTATATTTAAAACTGATCTGCAGAAAGAAAAATGCACTGGAAAAAGCAAGTTTGAGCAAGACACTGAACCCTAAGTGGCTCCCGATGGAGGCCAACACCTTGCATGGCAGCTCAGTTAGTGTTTTTCTACAATGGGTGAATGAGACCTGATCTGGAAAGCACTATATAAGTGAAGTCCATTTACCATTTATTCAATTCTTATACATCCATGCATACATCCAGGCTCAAGGAGAGCATTCTGATTTACAAATTACAATTCAACTGAAGTGCTTTGCGATGAGCTAGGAAATCTACGTAGAATTACAGTTTGATAGTGATCGACCGGTTGGTAAACCCAGGACGAGGGCCAGATCAGGGCTGAATCAAACCTTGCAAACAAAACATGGTGACGCTTACAGTACAAGCAATTTATTCTGTGCCCCAATCAAAGAGACAATACACTCAAAATCTGTACTGAGGCAAATATATATTTGCTCCTGTTGAAAATATTTAACTAATGACAACTGACTGAAAATAAAAAGCCAGATTGCCCAAAGAAGAAAGTGGGCCTGAATGCAGCAGGCAGCAAAAGATGAATGCAGCACGGTAGAATAATAAAAGAGAAAGAGACATATACATATTGCTGAAGTAGAGGATCCATTAATCTTGTCTACATTTGCTACAACCTTCCCTAATTCTCTAATTACATTGAATCTGTTTTGAAAAATGTGAGCTTAAACCACTAATCATGCTCGCTGGACTATGGAAAGGCGTCAACCAAAACCACTAATCTATTGCCCTGCCGATTTCTGCTGCGCGTTTTCACACCACTGTCTCCGCTGCTTAGTTTTCAAATCCAGTAATCAAACATGCCATCCTGTGAATGTGCTATGAGACCCAAATAAGGCTAATATGGAAAAAGGTTAAGAACATTATGCTAAACAGGTGATCAGTTTACAAATTTTTGGGTATCGCTGTTTTCTGTCAATATGAATGCATACCATATGAACTGAAGCATTAGAACTGCACGCAAAAGAGACTTGGCTCTTTCTCACGAATGGGGAACGTCTCTGAGTCGAGATTGAAACAAGTGTCAAGCGCACGGCTGTCGACACGTCTGACTGTATCATAATTACTTTATTATCAAGCTATCCGTTCCAGAGACAACTTCTAAGATCTGCTGATTGAAACGCTGCGGGGCAGACGCTGTATTTTCCACTCTGCTACCCCTCTTTCACTCTCTCTCCATCTTTGTCTGACTATGGCACTCAAAAGAAATAACTAAATGAATAATACCATATATTTGATAAGATTAAATTAGCACATTAATAACCTGATGTCCCTTAAACACTAATTCCATTAATTAACCCAAAATGAGATCTCCTTGTGGTTGAACTATCATAATGCTTTTTATGTGCAACCGTGAACTCCAGGACCATGTGACATCACCCAACCCAAACTTTCACCAGAGGGGGCAGCAAAACACTTTTTTTCAGTCTGGTGTTAAGTTACACTTAAAGTAGCAAAGACGAACGAATTAGGGACGTATATAACACGTGACTTTGACAGCAGAGTCTATGAATCGTCTTCTACCAACAATCAGTGTTGGTTGGTTTTCTGAATCTTCTTAAGCAATTAAGAATAAAAGTAAGTAAGTTAAGTTTGACTTAGTTACCTAAACTTAAACAGACTTTCATTCATGGTCATTCAGACCAAAAACAGCACTTTGTTAAAGAAATGGAGTTTCAGGTACCAGTGAGGCAATTAAATTAAATCCAGGAAGTCCAGTTTGAATAAGAGATCCATGAGTTGGAAGGCTTGTCAGGCACCAAAACACTGCGCAGTACTTAATAATGAGACAGGGAGGCTATGAGACAGGGATTTACAGCTGGGGAAAGTTACCACAGCAACAAATTCTTTCTCTGTCTTCACAATCGTGAGGCCAATGGTAGAATTACCTATTCACATTACTTTAAGAAATTTACCAGTGAGGTGTGTTTGCATGCATTTGAGTGGTCAGCGCAGTTGCATCGCATTACTAAAGTTCAACTTATTTGCCAGATGTGTTTTTTTTGCTGCAGCCCTCTGCGTCTTGTCTCATTGAAATAAATGAGAGAGCTGCACATTTCCACACAGTGCTATTATCAGTTTTAACATGACCTTAAAGGATAAAACTGTCGATATTCTATATTTGTCTCACTGTGTACAAGTCCCGTAAAAAGACCAAAACCAACAATGGCACCATCACTGTGAAGACTTTCTGACCTCCCTACCCTGTTTGTGACTGTCTCAAATCCATTGGTCCACACAAAAGATGTAATTATTTTAAAACAGGTCATGGATATATACTTTTATATTTTTAAAAAGGCTCAGCCACAGACTGGGTGCGGTACTAAGTATTTGCAGCAGCAAGGCGGTATATAGAATTGACTGAAAATACAGTGCTCATGTCTACAGTGATGAAGGAACATGTCACCCAGCACAACAGTGCGGCTCATTTGCATGTTTTAAATAGTTTTTGGACAACAGTGGAGTTCTATGACTCAGAGGAATAACACGTCAGTTAGTACTTGTTACTTGTTTTTTGTCTTTTCACTGCATTTGCTATTTTAGTACCTAAGTGATTTGAAGGCCCAAGACTGGCCAGGAGGCACCATCAATATTTGGAAGAGAGTTGGACATGTTCACAGATACTGATCATTGTTTCTGGTCAACATGGTGTGAGATCTAGGTCAAAGGGAGAACCCAAACTTCATCCTCAGCTGTTCTTATGGAGGACCACATCTGTAAATGCACAAGACCGGGTTTTACTACAAACAGCTTGGTGTTTGTAATGACCCATATGTTGTCTATGATCGTTGCCAAATTTTCCTAACTTGCAGTAGCCCTGAGTATTATTTGCTGAATGAAAAATACTGGACCATGTGTTCAATTACCTTGTATATTTTATCTATGCACTTCAAAAGTTGTTGGGTAAAGAACAAAGTCAGAGAGAAACAAAACCAAAATCATATTTGTTTTCACTTTGCTTCAATGAGTACATCTGCTGGTGATTTTCTGCTGATGTTAATGATGTAGGATAGTATTAACAGTAATTACACTGTTGCTCTGTTGTGGATTGAAAAAGAAGTTACTATAACAGGCCTAGATTTTGTGTGATAGCTGTTACAAATAGCCATCTATTAATATGTAAGTGACAATGTGCAGTGGATATCACTGCTAACCTGAAGAACAAAAGTAATGGACAATATGGCAGAAATTATTTTCATGGTGACCATTTCTATATAATACAATAATATGTATTACAGTATGTTCTTACGCAAAGAACTGGAGTAAAAAAAATCTGAAATACATAACACATTTATTAAAACATTAATAGGAAGGATATTGTTTTGCTATTTGTAACCACAAAGACAGAAATTATTAAATTAGTAGTTACCATAGTTAGTTAGCTAACCTGTATGGGCTTGTGGCACATCATTGCAGTGTGTGTGTGTGTGTGTGTCCATGTATATGTGTGTCATATCTAACCTAAGGTAAGGAGAACTGATTTCTGAGATGTAGCAATAATTACATTCCACGAGAACAAATGGATTTGAGGAAAGACCGGCACTGTGGGCCGCTCCGAATGTGCAGGAAAAATAACAGCAAACCCATTTTTTAACAGCTGTGACAAGGTCACATCTTCAGCAATGTGAAACCAAGTGGACTGACTAATCAGGATTCTGCGAGGGGTTAAGACTTGCCACATTATTGGAGGAACATTGGGAGGTTATGAAATCATCTGTTATCTAACCTCTACGGGGGACAGCTGCGTGATGGGACTAGAGCTCCCCAGAGATTCAGGGGTTAGTTGACCACAGATAATGTCCCCAGGGACACAACAATGGCTGCACTGCAAAAAAAAAAAAAAAAACATGTAGCATGAAGTTTCACCACATATCAAGGCATTTTGAAATCGTTTTGCAGCTAAAAGTTTGATTGAAATACCCCCAATTTTAGATCCAAGACACTTTGTTGTGAAATCAGAAGTCCTTTTTGACAATCTGAAAAATTCTAATTAACCAAGACGTTGAAAATGTTTAGTTTTAAAGTGAGAAACTCCACTCAGTTTTAACTTTTCAGACTGCCAGTGTCAAAAATAAAATCTCCATTTTGGATTGCATTGCCCATTCAGGTGCCAAATTTAAAACTAGTCTGGTTCCAGCCCTCAGAGTCATCACCTTTGATTTGTTCAGCAGCTCAAATCAGTGGTGTTGCTCCCATTGATGGCTTTTCCTGCAGTTAGAGAAAGAATCGACTAATCAGAGTTTCGTAGGCTGGATTAAGAATGGCGATGTCATCATCTTCGTTCCTAGCTAGGTAGCTTCCTAGTTGCAGCTATGGCGATGACAAATGTGGATGAGATTGACACAGCTGTACAGGTTGCTGTAGGGAGGAATTACAGTAATAACCCTTAAACTGATAAACTCCAGGTTTAGCGCTCCTAGCAAATGCTACAGCAGCTTCAATGTTGACTGAAAATGATGTTAGTGGGAGGGATGTATCACTTGCTTCTGATTGGTTAGGCCAAAACAAAATAAGCCCCCTACCAATCAGAAGTTCACTAACATGAACACAATGTCAGGCTGAATTAATGAAGTGAAAGGAAATGTGATTTAGTCTAACAGGCTACAAAGACCAACACATCTTCGTAACAAATATGAACAGATAACCAGACCAAACCAAACCATCCTATCTATCACAAAGTGAATAATATCAATACCAAAGAAAACAATCAGCGTAAAAAAAACAAGATTTTGTGGATATCACCAACACATATATTCAGCCTTAATAGACTTAAAAGCACACACACATCCAAGTTTTCAGGATTTAGCAGCAATTTAGCAGGAAGCACCTTTGATGCGACATCAAGGGAGGTGTATATTGTCCATTTCTTCTGTTTGTCTTCATTGGACAACTTTACAATTTTCCCTGTGGATGATCACAGTTACCCACAAGTGCCCAGGCTCCCAAGCACCCACAACACTGGCACCTATGGGTAAAGGATATGGTAAGATGTAGTAATGGTTAAATAAGAGAAAAAAACTCACAGTAAATAACATCTTCAGAGGACTTGAACCTAATTTATAAGAAAGGAAAATGTGTCCAGAAATCCACCAACCAAACATCACTGTGCTATTTCAATGTGAAACTGCTGCCTGTTGCCATTCATGTCTCCTTGATGTAATCCTTTCATGGTTGGAAATTGTAATTTCTCACTATTTGTGAGAATATTTAGAGATCAGACTTAACAGAAACAAATCAAAGCCGATCTCTAAAGAAAGAGCGGCTTCATAATATTATACTTTTTTGGAGTGTTGTTGCGTCCCTGCACAGCTCTCTGGGCCCAAAACCTTTCGAGGGCCCGAGGGTCCACAAGGAAATGGAAGGCGGAGGTACTTGATCGTGTTCTCCAGTTAGCTGTAGAGGGCAAATAGTGGAGGAAGGGGTAATTGAAGGAAGTTCATTAGATGCTGATCCAGATCCCCCCAGAGGGCCAGAGGAAGGCTGGAGGGAATAGGATTCATGCTGGGTAGAGAATTAGACAGAGGATTTGCTGCAGGCTTTGGCTCCTCTGGAAGAGTCCTTACTCATCATACACTTGAGACAGGCAGGCTCACTAGCTAACACCACTGTAATACTCACATTATTAGTTGAGGAATATTACTAGGCAGAGGGACTTACATTACTGCCTGATAAAGAACAAGAATGCCATGGCAGAATTTGAAATTTGTGCAAATTCCATGCCAAACCCTTTATCGAGAAAGTTAAAGATAAAAGGTTTTAGATTTCAGTTTACAGAATCAGTTATTATTATTAATTATTGTTTTAAAAAAATGTGTCCCCCACCCCCACCCCAGCGGTGACTAAACCCATCCTATACTCAAAGACTCCAGAAACCGAAAAACAATCACAATATTTTACACTATAAGCAACACACTGTATTTAAATTAAGGTAGCTAAGAATAACCAAGGACAAATACCAATATTCCTTTCTGCCGGGTTGAGAGATCTAAAGAAGAGTCATCATTCACACAAGATACCTGTGAGAAAACTGAATACAGAGATTTCACGCATTGGCATTGTAATTGTGTGTTCCACTGCGGTTCTGCATCCAGACATCTTTGAAGAATAATTGAATCATATTAAGACACAAGAGAGTCTTTACAACACGCTATTGGCATTTGAAGTTACAGTAGATTATTCACGCTCTCTCTTATTGTGAAAGGCAGGCTTCTTTCGGCAAATACACAGGCCTTTGTTTTATGTCACCGTGGGCAGCAATGAGTAAAGCACCCACTATTGAGATAAACCTCGAAAATCAATCAGTGTTATGTATTGTTTTTTCCAGCCACATCTGATCTTTATTGAATCCCAACAGCTGTTTGGAGATTGCACTGGTTTCTTCATATGAAATAAAATCATGACAAATAATTGAAAATTGTGTTACGCTGTACAGTACATAGATAATGTTGCCCAGACATTTTTTACTCATTCAATCACAGAGGGTTGTTGCTTATTAAGACGAGTTCAGAGGAGTTACACGATGTAAATTCAGTTTTAGAGGATGTCAGTATTAGCATCAATGAATAGTCTCCTGCTCCAGTCAGTATCTTTTATATTAACAATGGAGTATTGTGCGAAAGGTGACGCTCACAGCGACGAATCCACAGAGAATCATCACAATTTTCTTTTTGGCCTACAGCTTTACTGTTTTGGTTCGCTTGTGCAGCTCTCATCAACCTCATTTCCAGCAGTTTTCAGTGAAAAAGCTCAGGTGAACCCACTGCACACCACCTGCCCAGCACCAAACAACAGCAGACAGCCAAAGTTAGCAACTATCTGTTGAACATGGTGGAGCATTTGGCAGCTAAAATGCCAGATATTTTTCTCAAGAGTTGGTGGAGGCCAAAATATTGGATTTAGATTCATCAGTTGGCCAGAAACTCTTAATGTTTCTTAGTGTCTGCTGGATGCATAAATGGGCAACTGTTTACTAATGTTTGCAATATCAAATTCAAGGTGATAATATGTCAATGTTTACAGTCTGTTGTGCTGCACAAGTGGTCAAAAAATAATAAATGCAGGTTTAATGTCAAATTATATAGATCCTGTTTCAGTTTATTTACTATTAGTATTTAAATTAGAGCTTTGCTGCCCCATGTTGGCCTCAATTTTTAAATTTTAGATTGTATTAGTCATTAGTTACACTTGATCTGTATAAAAGTACCAAGAATTTCATTAGTATTTTATTAATATTGTGAAACACTCTTCTTACCAACTGCGAGACATTGTAAGTGGTTCAGTGGATCTAAGTGGTTACAGAGCTGTCTCTGGCTTGTTCTCAAAGATGAAGACACCTGTTTGCTCACACACCAAGCAAAGTCCTATTTCCATTTTATCACTATGGCAACAGCCAGTGACAGGAAAGGTAGGTGATGGTGAGTGTCCTTATCAACTAAGTGAGTTATAGCAGCAGACGGCTCCACCATCTGCAGCACCCTCTTATTACATAACATTTACCACAGGCGCCACACTGAGTAAGCAGTGCTTATCCAAGCTGCGTAGGCAAACCACTGTCAAATATGACCACACCACCCTGGTTCTCACATCTCTGCATTGGCTTCCGGTTACTCTTAGTAACGACATTTGACATATTATCAGTTTGATGTGTTATCTACAAAGCCCTCCTCAACAGGATCTCTCAGCTGCTTCTAAGATGTGAACCTATCAGACCACTTACATCATCTGGCACACGCCGTCTGATTGTTCTGATCGTCCAATCAGAAGTTGGTGAAGTTGTTTGGTAGGGTCCTAGCTATTGGAACACTCTGCTGCATTGCATTAGATAAGCTTCAAATATAACATTGTTTAAAGTTCGAGCATTCATTTCTTGCTGCCATTTGATTACCTTTGTTGTGTGACGGTCGTGTTTTTGATTGTTTTTGTACACTGAGTTTGAATGTGCATATACTTTTAATGTCCTTTGCTTTTCTGTGGAGCGCATCTCATGTGGAATGAAATGTGCAACATGAATTCAGGTTTTCTTTGCTTTTGCTTCTCTGTCACAGGCCATTTGCCTGTTGGTGCAATAGTATGAGGCAGGGTTGTCTGCTGTCTGTAAAGCTGCAATTATACTTCTCGCCATTGTACGTTAGCACATATTTTTTTGATTATTGCTGAAATGACTGATCATTTTTTACGTTATTCTTTCGTTAAAAAATCAAACTGTGAAAGCTTTGTGTTAAGACATGAAGTTACAGCAAGAGAAGAGTGAGGAGGGGGAAAACAATGGTGAAATGACAGAGGCTCCAAGAAAAAACCTACAGACTTGGACTGTCAATTTGTTGACACTAACCAGGTATTACTAGACAGCAAGCCTCATTCCAGCATTGACTAGGAGAAAGCCAGGGTTCCTGGCTCCATATTCTGCAATAATCAATGCTGCTATTTTGTGTGGGAGATGTGACATTGTCTGCTCGAGGCGCTGAAACCCAGCCTGCTTCTCCTCTCCCGCTATGCTTCATGGTCTCATGCTGCGCTGCTTCTCAGCTGGGCTTTTCAGCATCAAAATCCCATCATTTCTACCCGTAATCCTCATTCAGTCAGCAACTGCTGCTCTTTGCAAAAGGCAAATGGAATCAGCTGCAGCCATCTCTCCTAGCCTCCAACCACACCCCCGTTCATTATGAATCCATTACAAAGGGTTATGCACTAATGCCATTTATGAAAGTACTGAATTAGATGTTCACACACCGATGAGTAATACAAAGTGGTGCAAACAGATGCAAAAAAATGAATGGAGGGGAACACTGTGATAGCAACAAAATATCTCAAAAAGCAAAGCATCGCCAGCATATATAACAAGAAAGGGCATTTTTCTATGCAGTTGAGGAACAGCAGCTACACGAATATAGGTGTGAAAACTCCACTTGCAAGTTGTTCTTATCACACTCTGCTGTTCCATTCCACTATCCTCAGATCAGAATTTGCTCTCCAGAATTTAGCATGCTTTTATGGTCCTGTTATAGGATTTATCCTACCCTGTCCTCTCCTCTGATCTTCCCTTCTTTTCTTCTTTCTCTTTCATCCACCCACCCCTCACCTTTTTCTTCTTTGATTATAGGCTCTCCTCTACCTTTTTTTCTCCTTTGCTCTGCTTTCAATAGCTTTCTCAAGTCCTCCATGTTGTTTTTTTTCTTTTTTGCTCCACATATGTGGAGAGGTACAGGTATATGCTTTCTATGACCTGGTTGGAACAAGGCAGAGTATACAGCCTAGCAGTAGCAAAGCAATTTATTTATCTCTCTGCCTGCCTTGACCCCTTTTTGTGGAAAGCAGATTGCCTCTAAAAGTGTATTTTGAGGGCAAACCCAAGGTCCTGTTTCGCGCACAGGTAGATATGCCATTTCCTCCCCATCAATGCCATGTCAAGGTGTTAGGTTGAGAACCCCCTGTAGGTTTTTTTCTCACATATTGAAGGCGTTGAGAAATATGCTTTGGTCGTGGGCTTAGTGCTAACAAGAACAGTAGCCAGTGCGTGATCCATATTGAACCTGTGCAAATCCAAAATGGTTCCTTCATTTTTCTTGTGCATCCACGGGATTAGAAAATTTCAGGTTTGGAGATGTTGTGAAAGCAGATGATTCACTGCCCACATACCAGGCTGCTTGTAACAGAGGTAGCAGTTTGTGGTATATTTATTTAATATATTGTGTTCATTTTCTAGTTGAATAGCATGAGGGAATAGAAGGAAGGGGTCATTAATGGCGGCCAGTTAGAAATTTAGGCTTTCTTGCAAAGGCATCTAATAAACAAGACTAGACAAGTCTGGTCAGAGTGGATTCTGCAGTATACTTATAAACTACTGTAGGTTTTGAGAACAGCCCAGGTATATTGGCTGATAAAAAGATATCCTTTAAGGTGCATTCACTCCTCTAGACTGCACCACCTCCTCAGTTCCAGCAAAATACTGACTCCAATTGACTTCATTATAGAGCCTTAATCATTTTAATCATGATTGGACAGAAATCAATAAAATATCTTAACAGTATGAAGGCAATCGTAGTATAATCTCACACTACCCTGATTACCAAATAGTACCAGTAAGTGTAATTTGTTCCAGCAATTAAAAGGCAAACAATAAATCAAACACAGTACAGAATGCATTACGTCTCTGATTACCTTAAAACTTATTTGAATGGATAAAACTTTATTACAAATTACACCGAAAAATCAAGTCATACACATTCTAATAGTCTAATAGTGTTATATACATAATAATGTGTAAATAATCCTGTTGTGTCAGTAAATTGTTCAATGTGTTCAGTTCAATTATCACGACAGGAAGAAATCATACTGGGCCAAACAATATTTCAACACATCAAATCTGATTATGTTCTCAAGTAAGTGTTCAGCTTTTCTAGGTATTACATTTCAATGTGGAAGGTTTTATTTAATCTCAATAACAATTCCACAGTGGTTGAAGAAGTACTCAGATCTTTAACTTAAGTAAAAGTAGCAATACCACTGTGTAGAAACACTCTGTTACAAGTAAGTCCTGCATTTAAAACTGTACTGAAGTAAAAGAGCATCAAAATACACAAAAAGTAAAAGCACTCCTTATGCAGCAAAGTTCATTTCAGAATGTTATATTGTTATATATATGTTATGTTATATTATTGAATTATAATTGTCGATGCATGAATATGTACATTACATGTTTCAGCTGGTAAATGTGGGGCTTATCTTTTACTTTAAATACTGCCGGGTAGCTTGTGAATCACCAAGGAACCAATAAACTTATCTTTAATCATAATAATACATAATAATTTATTTGTTTATTACATTTTGCATTATTAATCTGAATCTGCAAAGTAACTAGCAACTGAAGGTATCAGATAAATGTAGTGGAATAAAAAGTACAGTATTTGCCTCTGAAATTTAGTGGAGTAGAAGTATAAAGAAGCAGAAAATGGAAATTCCACGGAGATGTTTCCAGAAATCTCAGGGCAGTTACTTGGGGCCAGCTCAAATGGCTTTGTGCTCATCTGGCCAAATGAATCAAACTAAAGGCTTAAACGTTCAAATGTGCAAATTCTCGTCTCACAATGTCTTTGTGTGAGCATACCCTTAGATCCAGACTCATGGTACCTCCACTGATCCATTAAAATGCTGCAATTAAGTATAACTGTGTATAACAAGTTATTTCATTCACCTTGCGTGTAGGATAACAGTTCAAATACCTTCACCATCTGACGGAGGAGACAGTGAATTCTCCTCCTGTGTTGGCTGTTCAGTATCTAGCGTGGGACACCAGATGGCAAACCTGAAGGTTGTAGCCCCTCTGTTGTACCTGCATGCATTATTCAAAGCCCATTTATCACAGGAAAAGTCCCGGTGTAGCCACATTAAACATCCACTGGCTCGTTTGTTTATGCCTTATTTATGCCTTCAAAATACAGAGCAAGGTTCGATACTTGTACAATTAGTGACCTCTATTTAACCCAGTGTGAATCTCCTTGCATTATTTAACAGCCACCATTTTATTATGTCACTTTATTATGCTACATACTGTCTGAGAGGGAAATACATGAATATGGGATGCCTGCGATCAACCTCTTGTTGGTCTGCTAGTGATTTATGTTGGTGTGCTAGAAAACATTGGTGTAGAACTACAAATATACCATAGTTGAATGGGTTTCAATAAGCTGCATTCGTTAATCCCTTTGCTCATATATTTAAAACGTCGTTATGCAAGATATAGTTTGTTTTTTTGTGACTTGCCGCCCCCCCCCCCCCCCCCCCCCCCACAGTTTTTGGGGTGAAATTCATCCTCATGGACAGCTGTACACGCGCGTTTGTTTACAAGCTGCAGGATTTGGATTTGGTGGGCTGACTTGGTTTATGATCAAAAACTTGCGGGTCAATAACTTTGATGACACAGCCAAACATCAAGCAAGTGCAACAACACAAGGGATAGCAAGCCAGCTAATATTACTTACTAGTCCAATAGCAGGAAGGCCAGCTCGGCAGCCTTTTATTTCACAAAACTGTCGCCAACGACTAAAAGCCAGTCCAAGATTGAATCTTGTCCGGCCTCTTCCTCGGTCAACGTCCTCTTTAGTCTCTTCGCCCCCGCCATGATGTCTGGGTCTGCTAGACCCTTGTGTGACGTAGTGTCGTAAAGCGTTACGCACTTCACGCAGGAGATCGTATCGTACCAGCTCAACCCAAGTTACATAGAGCGAGAACAGGCACTACGGAATACAGATAAATTACAATATTATTTTACAAATTCAGAACAGTGGTTCAATGGTGACACTGAGGTTCATAGGGTATCTCAATCCAGTGAGGATGACGTCTGTGCACGAGCAGATGTAATTACGTTTGCATGAAACTGACTTTTTTTCCCTTCTTTGTCAATCTGTCTGCTCTCTGCTCGGCCATTCTGTTGAGCAAGGGAGTGTTGAATGTAACAGGGTTAAACAAGGTGCAGACCCACTTTGATTTGCTTACATGTACACACACACACACACACACACACACACAAACACACACAAAGCTGCTTTAAGGCCTTGGCGGTGAAGTCGGGGTCATGATCTGTTGGATCAATAGCTCAATAGCCAGCAGGATCTTCGGAGGGCCACAGTGAGTGAAGAAAAACAATGATGTAGTTGTACAAGGTTAAACCCTGCATTGCAATGAGCTACTCATTGCTCCTTTCTTTTTTGGAAACTTCAACACTGGCTTGCTGAATGTTTGGCCCCATCAAACTGCATGTGTAGAACGTAAAGCAAGAATAAAAAGGTGTGAAAGTTTGGATCAATCATCAGTTTGGAAACCTTAATACCCTTATATGTAATAGACGGGGCTGTGTTGTCATCCTAATTTGATTCTGTTTCAGCTCTCGATTGATATTTTGCTATTTGCAAAAATATAAAATCCAAGGACAAACACCTTTTTTTAAAAAGCAAAGTACAGTGTGAGTGTGTTTAATAGTCCTTGATTTTATAACACTTACTCACCATAAGAAAGCTGTGAAAAATGGACAAATTAACCTCATGAATTAGTGAGTGTTTAACATAACAAATCCAGTGGAGGAAGATACATGTACTCAAGTATAGCACATTTTTAATGTACTTGCACTTTTGAGTATTTACATTTAATGCCACCTGATACAGTTATACCTACTACAGTTATTGGGCAGCTTAAGTTATTTTATATATTTATAATGTTCATACTGTAAAAGACATCAGTTTATAAAGTAAAATGTATTGTTATAGATTGAACTAAACAAAATCAAATGCAAATCAGAATCTGGAAGGATATTTAAGAGACTGTCAAATATATATTATATATATATATATATATATATACACACCTGCATGCATGCGTTTTAATGGTGTTATAACACCTACACCCATTACAACATTAAAATGCATCTGATTCATCTGATAAAGCCATTGTATACTACCCGCTCATCTCCAAACAGCAGACAGACGAAGTTAGAGACGAGCTGGTGAACATGGGAGGATTTAACAGCTAAAGAGCCACATATTTGTTCTCAGGAGTTGGTGGAGACCAAAACATTGTTACACCGAACTACTGGATTAGAACCCAAATGCAAACACAGAACACTGAGGAAGGGAACTGGTGCAAGAAAAGATATTTATTTGAATACTTAGTGGAAATGAATGTGCCTCTTATCGGGGGCGAAGTACTAGGGCAGAGCCGTGAGCCGGAGGATCAGAGCAAGGCAGGGGGGGAATGACCAGGGAAGCCGGGCAGAGGGAGTCCAGAGATCCAAAGTGCAGATCCAGAATCTTCAGGAAGAACAGGAGTGGGTCTGAGGCAGGAGTCGGGTCAGGATGGCTGTAGGCACAGAAGACAAGTATGAGCGATACAGTTAAACACAACACAAAGAAACCTTGGAGTCTGAAGCGAGACTGAATGTTTAACTGAGTCTACGATCTGGCAGCGTGGTGGAGTTGAGGCCTGGTTTAAATAACAGAGTCAGATTGGAGATGATTAGCAGCTGGGCGCCCGACACCTGCACACCTGATCCCACTCCTGTAATCCAGTACAGAGACACACAGACAAGGAAAGAGGGAGAGACTCCTTCTAGGAAGCAGAGGGCACAACAAACACAAGTAAAAGGAGAGTGAACGTTGGACTTGACATTCTTTAGGAGGTCAGAAACACAACTCCAAATGAATGCTTATAGTAGTATTAGCATTGTGTTTACAGCTTGTGTACTCCATTTACTAAAAAAGTAAAAAGAAATTTCATCACATTAGGTTTTAATTAATTAGGTAAAGAATTGATTTGAAAACCATATATACCTCTGCAGTATCCTTTGTCCATTGTGCCCTTTTAACTGATGCACAAATCAATTGTATGAATCTTGTACGTCTGTGGTGTTCTGGAGAGAGGAGCTTTCTGCTCTGCCAATTATTGGTCCTCACTGGTATTAAACAGTGTTTGTTCCAATTACCACCGAGATGAATTGTGGACCATCCAATCAATGGCTCTCAGAGGATTTCTGCTGCTATGATAAAAAGGCAGAGATTAAGGGCTAAAGGTATTTCTCATATCCATCTGTCATATAGAAAACCTGAGGGATCATGACGATGATGATGGGAGACTGGTAAACAGGAAGTGATGCCTTAAGGTCTCATTGGTCTTAATTATCTCACAGAGAGATGATGAAGGGCTAAACAAAGAGTTGAGGATGTAAACATGAAATTATTTGACCCTCTGAATTGATCATTTTTTACATACCCTTGTTGTTATTAAATTGAATAAACAGTACATTAGATATGCCACTCATATGCACAAGATGATACCCACATCATCACCACACATAGAATGGATGATGCTGATGATCAGTGACACGTGTGTGCATTCATTAATCTGAGTGGCATTCCCTCTGACCAGATTTTAAATAGCCTGTTAATTGAATTTAAGGATAATGTACAAGGATTAGTGTTTATCATTCCCATATTAATTACAGTGGAACAGCTAATCAACTAAACAACCGTGTTGCTACATGAAGCAAAGTACCAACACCCACTTCCCTTCTAACATATATTAATTTGTTCATCAATTTAAATGGATTTTCCATGTTGCGTCATATTTTGTTTCCTTGTTACCACTTAATGGTTTGTTATGGCCAGCCAATAAAGCACGGAAGGGAGGAAGTGAACTTCTCTGCACTATGATTTAATTTACTGTATTTGGTTTTCTAAAGCCAGTGATTAATTACAGGGTCCAGGCCAAATTTATCACACTCAAAGTGAGGTTGATTATTTCATTATGGAATTTCCGGCATGGTCAAATGTGCTTTTGCCGTGCTGTTTATCACCAACCCACCCCACAAACACTCCACCCCCTCCACATTCCTGTCACCTCTCATTTCTCTGCTCTACCATCACCGCCCCCCCCCCACCGACACACACACTTCCTCCTCCCCTCAAGGGATCCAGCACATATATAAATTACAGTTTTGTCACAGTTAATTAAGGCCATGGAGAATTAACGACACCAACGTGAAAAGAGAGATCTTCTTTATTATGATGATGATTCTATTCCAGGCCTCAGTGGTCAACCCCTGTGTTGTCAAAAAACTGTCAGAGTTTCCTAAACTGAGAAACTGAAACAGAGACACACAATGAAGGTAGCCAGTTTGTGATCACTTTAAACAGAGATCTGCATATGAATGCAGAATCTGTTGGCAAGGCACAAGAGTTTGGTGTCGGAAGTGTTCTGGTTTCTGTTCGTAGTTCGAGTAGTATTGACCCATTATATTTGAGTGGGCTTTGGTTGCTCAGGTAAACAGTAGAGCAAAATAGATGGAACACATTGGCCAAGATGAAGTCTCGGAAGCCCTCAGCTATCGTCTGACAAAGATTTAGCTTTTTGTCAATCTCAGAACCCTAGAGATGAGCTTTTTATTAGCTTTTTTAGAGTTGATCTGCATTCAAATGGTTGTCCGACGATAGCCTATGGATTCCAAGATTGCTAATCAGAGTATAAACAATGACCGGCAAAACATTGCACTCAGAGGCAAAATCGCTGATTAGGTCCAAGATTGGCCAGTAAAAAAAATGCATTGACAAAAAGCCCAAAACACAGTGCTGCATTGCCTCATTCTCATCCGCTGCATAGGAAACAGTACAATCCTCCAATTCAAAAGCTTAGGGAAACACCTGTGTGCTGGGGTTTTTTTATCAGAGGTGAGAAAGTTCATCATATTTCACACAGAAATCTCATTAAATCTGCACCCCATGTAGACTCTCTGATAGTGTACAGAAAGTGTGCCCCTTGGAAACTTGATGAGTTGTGGATTTGGATAAAGTACTCAACTGTGGGGGAAGTCCTGTCCGACTGACTGTCTCCTTTCTTTCTTTTTTTGTTGTTTCTTACTAAAACTCGTACATGTTTATCTGCATTCAGAAATCATTGCATTTATCTTGAGTAACAAATGCACATGTGATGTTTCATGGTAACACAACC
The DNA here is from genome assembly GCF_043641665.1 of Enoplosus armatus. NCBI lineage: Eukaryota > Metazoa > Chordata > Actinopteri > Centrarchiformes > Enoplosidae > Enoplosus > Enoplosus armatus. The sequence goes on from NC_092186.1 coordinate 4,177,789, forward strand.
TGTTAATCACATACAGCGCCATAAAAAGCAGGCGTGATACAGTATGTAGAAACGTTTAACATAAGCTGCAAATACTGATGGAGTTCAATAGTGCACTTGTGTGGAAACTGATGATGGTGCTCTCACAATGGCACAGTGATAAAATACTTAGACAGATAAGCCATTTGATTAGTCAGTCAAACAGACAAATCAGACGGTCAGATTGACGGATAGAAACACGTAAATTCAGTCAGCCTCCCAGTCAGTCAGTCAGTAAGCGATATAAAGCCATTCAGTCAGACGGATGCATACAAAGTCAGTCAGTGGGTCAAGTCAGTGTGACAGATGGAGATGAAGAGATCAAAGTGGGGAGAACTAGATGGACCAGCAGTCCACATGGCCATGGAGACAGATCCCAGCCCTAGTTAACTGTGGCCCAGCCAACACATTACCAGACAGAGCCGTCTCACCAGCAGCCAACTGCCCCGGAGCTCAGCCGGCCGGCTGTGGATGCCAGCTCTTTTCAGTCTGGGAAATGGGTCAGACCAACACAATCACGGTCACAGTTTGATGCTGCTTGGATCTCTTGCACATTGTGTCTTTTACGTAGACTGATAGAAACTCATACTGTAGATGCACGCGTGTAATATAACTACACATTGTTTTCAGCAGTCAGCAGCCAGTCAAATGCAGTGTTGCATTGAAACTGTAGTGTACAATCAGCATTCTGTCTCATCTCTATGTTATTATTGGAATTATACATAAATACCCTTTGCATTTGACAAAGAGGACCCAATTTTGCTCTCAGTTGCTCAGCATTTTTTATTTTTTTCAGAAAGAGAGACATTGAAGTGGAGAATGTGTATTTTTGTGAATGCTACAGTCTTACTTGGTCTGACATAAGTAGCTTATGGCGGCTAATGTTAGCTAGCGTTAGGAAACTTCAGAGAGATATTGGTATGTTATCAACATTACAGAGTGAGCACTGTTTTTTTTATGACTTTACTCGTGCTACAGTCTTGGAAACTGAATTTAAATGTGCCATTATCTTGTAATTGCCACTTGTGGCCACAGTGGCCACTGTTAAGCGAATGTGCAATACATAGTCTCCTTTTATATCAGTGATGGAGCAACATATAAAAAAGGAGACCCCCCCGTAGTGGCTCTATGCCTTTACATGAAGCAATGTCCAGTTAAATTGAAATAAATAATAATGTAGTTGAGAGTCAGTGTTTTCCAGCTGAAGAGACAGGTAGAGCCATACTGTCCAGAAGAACTGACATCCAACAACAGAGAGTGTTATTGGTCTAAATTCTGTTTCAGAGGATTTCATTAGTATTGGTTTCATTGGGCAGCGCTAGTGCCATGCAGCTTCAATGTTGATTCATAGAATTTCATTTGTGCTGGTTTCAGTGGACAGTTTAGAGTTATGTAGTAGAGATGCAGTATCAGAGAATTTCATTAGTATTGGTTTTAGTGGAGAGTTTTGTCTGCCTTGTGCTGCATCAGAGGCCTTTCCACTCTGCCAGGAAACAAGTGTGGGAGAAATGCTGATCTAAAGCCTGTATTTAAAGAAGAACTGTGGAAGAATCCAGGAGTCGGGCCTTTCAGATAATGTGACGAGTGCATCCTCGCATCCCACATCTCTCAGAGGCCCTAGTTCAAATCCTCTCCTCTCCCTCTCATTCTCTGACTCTGTTCATTTAATCAACCACCGCCTCATATTTTTCTCCAGATATTCACACTTGATCTCTGATCGTCTGAAGACAAAATGTACAAATCTATATCTATGCTTATGGCAGCTGAACATCTTCTGTACAAACATTTAAAAGGACGTTCTGAACTACTTGAGTTTGTGAACTAATGGTTTGACTCTGCGACTTCATAGATTAGACTACATTACAGTAGACTAGGTTATGTTATATTTTCCTTTGTCAAAGGCATGCTCTGTGAAACACAAATGAGTATTTTTAGACACAGCCTCAATATATAACAAATAAAAACAGTTATGGTGAATTTCTTTTCTTTGCATATAAATATTTGAAACACTGGTACCTATCCACTGATATCTACCTCATTGAACCCGACAAAAAACTTAACTAACTGTATATTGCGCTTGGCTTACCCTGAGTGCAGCTTTTTAACCTATTGTTATACCAAAAGTAAGTCTGTGGATTGATTAATTAACTCATTTTTTTATGTAACTCTAAGTAAATCTGTTGTGCTTTTGTCTTATCTCACTGAATCATATAACTATTGTTATGGGAGGGGACCCCTCCCCTAATTTTAATGTTTCGGGTCCAAAAGACATTTTGCCCAATTTAACCCTTAAGCTTTTAAGTCCATCCTGTTTAAATAGAAGTTGCCAATGTGCCCCTTGTCCTTGGATCCATTCTGTCGGTGCCTAAATACGACCTACATGTCTGTATTTGATATGTAAATAAAAACAGTTTTATTAAAACTCAATGAATACTATAAGTATACATGCCTGTAATGTATGCAGTCTTATCAAGTTAGACGTAGGTTAAATGGAGATATGATAATGTGGTTTAATTTTTAAAAAGTATAAAATGCTGTTGTGGTTATAATTTTTCTTTTTCATTTGGGTATATTGTTTTGACTTGTGATGATACACTAAGTTGAGATGACTGTTTATTACCTTTTAATTACCAGCAGACCTACAGTATATCACCCATCCTAACCATAAGGCACATTAAGGAGTCTGTGTGTGTGTGTGTGTGTGTGTGTGTGTGTGTGTGTGATAGCAAAGAAAGGCGGAACTGGTTGGGGGGTTTTCTTGCTGATGCTAGGTGTTACCTCCTCTTGGGACACATCACTCTCATAATGTTAAATTAATGGTCGTAAAATATGCGTGTTTATAAATGTCACCCACATGATTTATTGGGTAGTGTGTGTATATGTGTGTGTGTGCGCATATGTCTACATTAATGTGGAAGGTCAGATCTCCTGCTGTGAACCTTTTGTCATCTACCTCTTCCCTTGTCAAGCTTTGCTCGGATTAAAGCTCCCTAGAAATCTAAAAGGAGATGTTAAATATCATTGTATGTCTGTGTGTTTGTTTGCATGGTTGCACACAACCAATGCATTTTAATCTGACAATCTTGTGCGTACGTGTGTGTGTGGCACATGATTGAGTCGGAGTGAGTGTGTGTGTGGTTAAGAAGATACAGAAAGGCTACCTTATTACTACGAGCATAACAGAGTTCTGCACTGACGTCACCAGTGTGAAATATGACAAGATACAGAAAAAAAACATGCACCTTTATAATGAAATAAGAGAAGAAGCAGACTAAAATGGCTGATTAATGTAGTTGTAGAGAGCATGAAACAAATAAACCCTTCTCTACATCCCTCTGGCCTCAGATTTCATCTTCTGAAATACGATATCTTCCTACCCGGACCTGCAGCCATCTTCACAAACATTCTGGTGACTAAAATGTTATCATAATCAATAGGACTGATGGTTAGAACTAGCATTAGCAGCTACGTGAGGCTGCACTAAATGCTAACATCACGTGCTAACATGCTGATGTTTAGCAGGTATCTTCAGACCTGCGTTATTGTTTTATTTATTGTTATCATTATTGTTGTTATTGGATATATCTGTGCTTTATGCAAATGCGCACGCTGTGACACGAACAAGTCACCACCTCCACGGGCTACTCGCTTCATTCGAAAGCTTGTGCATTTATCAGATGAGTCAAATGATTGCAGAAACACTTTCAAGCACATTTGCAAAAGGAAATTTACAGTCTGAACTGCATGCAGCCCTGTTGGCGTGATCCATGTTGAAGCTTTAAATGTCTTTTTTAAAGCTTTCATCTCCTTCATTTAAAACAGTACTGGAGTGGATTTTTAGTTTGACTTTGTACATGGACAGCACCAATAGTACTAATAAAACTGTGCAATAATTTGTCCATCAACACCTTTTAAGTTCATATTTGGCCCAAGTAAGGTATTATCTTCACCTTGCTACATTTAGTGCTCACTTATAATGTTGTCTCTTTGTCAGAATGCATCATCTCAGCCTCTTCATTGAGCCATTGGCTGTGATACGACCACTCAGCCCAGGCACTGCACACAGTGCCGATGGCGACTAATAGGCCCTGCAGGAAGGGCACTCTGCCTGCTGTGTGTGTGTGTGCCTCATTTTGCACTGAATACTTGGGGGAAAGTGTTCATATCTAAATTACCCATCGCCTCAGGGTTGACTGAGATTGTGATGTTCAGCTATCTCTCTCTTTCCCGCTCCCTGTCCGTCAGCCTTGTTTTTTCTTTTTCTCTCCTTCTCTCTCAAAATCCCCCAGTCCTTCTTTCTTTCTCTCTCTCTCTCTCTGGCTGTGAGCAACAATGTTTTCCATCCAGCTGTCAAGCAAATTTTGCAGAATTTTTTGAAATTTCACAAAAACACCCCTGTTTCCACCGACTGGAACGAAGTGAATAAATCAGTTTTCTGAATGTCAAATAAATAAAGTGGTTCATATGATTTTTGACTTCTGCCAGAAGCAAGCAGGTGATGGAAGTGTAAATAAAAATGCTACATATGAATAGACAGGCCACTATTAGATAATTGTTTTTGCTGAAAGCAATGGTTGCACTGGAGCTGTTGCACAGCTGTTGAGGAAAGTGGGGGAAAAAATAGATAAGATCAAAACCAATGATACACAGAAGAAATTACAGACCAATTAGAAAGAGTTTCAGACTGTAACAAAGATTTCTCTGATCTGAGTCAGGATGTGAAAGAACACAATGAGATGATGCTCCATGAGGTAATCTACCTGCTGATGAACCAGACAAATCATACATATATATTGCTGTGTTCCCAGATGTCATTACTGTAGTAACTATAATATCATCGTAAACTATGATAATAAGACTTGGTGATAATGACATTTAACCAGTCTTTCCAAGCCTACCATAACAAATTCTTCGCTGTCGGCTGAATAGTTTCAGTGAGCTTAACATTGTTGCAATTTTGAGGAAATATTTTTGTCTTGGTGATTTTTTACCATTTTCCTTCTGCTTTTCTAAATCAACACATCATATATTTGGATTGATACTCAGTTTGGAGACTCGCTGTCCCTCTCTTTCAGTCTTCCCCTCTCCATGGCTGTGATGCTTTGTATCTCTGCCCTCACAAAGGCATAATCAATTTAAGAGTTTGTCTTGGGTCATTATTACCTGCTGGAGGACCATCTGTTCGCGGGGGCTGGCCGAGAGCTCTGCCAGGTAGACGCACACACTGAAACACACTGATTCTTGGGCACACACACACACACACACACACACAGCCGGAAGGGTTGCCAGATAGATCTGGACGGCAGTGATGTGAGATGTAAAATAAATGTGCCTAAGGAAGAACTGAAGATGAAAACCTTGGCGGTATGAGTGTGTGCGCGTTTATGTTTTCTTTGTGTTTATGGATGCATATATGGTTGCATAGTACAGTAAGCATGTGTTTGAGTCTGGCTGATGTGATAGATGTGTGCGACAGTGTGAAGTGGTGGCTGGTGGGTGTGTAGCATTTGTGCGTCAGGTACATATGGTGAAGGTCATCAGGCATCTCACCCAGCCAAGTGGTTCAGCTACTGGCTAAGAATAATAAATAATAAATATAATTACACCCACGACCTTAACAGCAGCCTGACTGCCTCGCTGCTAATGCTACTGTGAAGAGGAATACAAATATATATAGGTGGTTCATTGGTGGTACATACTTTTTCGTCTTTTTGAGTAAAAAATAGGCTGAAAGGGAGACTGAGAAGACAAACATTTGATTGTTTATTGTGTTCTTTTTGCCTTTGTAGACAAACATGTTGCATGTAGCCTGAATGTGTCATATCTCAGATTTTTTTACTGGTTCAATTAAGTCTGTTGTTTTATTTTGATGATTAAATGGAAATGAATTTCATGGGTTGGAAAAACAGAGCCGTCAGAGTAGGCCGGATTAAGAATGAGGATGTCATCTTTCTGTGGCAGAGTCGGACGTGAATGTTTTAGTTAACTGCTCCAAGCAACGGTTATCGCATCTTCCATGTCGACTGAAACTTTGCTTGGTGGGACGGATATATCACTCGTTACTGTTTGGCTCAGGCAAAGAAAAAAAAACCTCCCTAACAGAAAATGGTTAAATTCAGAGCAGACATCATGATTGTCGAGCAGATTATAAAAATGATTTAGGTGTGACAACTGATCAGACTGTTTGGCTGAATCTGGTCCAGTCTAGGTCAGTTAGCGTCGACAGTCGTGAGATGAAAGCGAACAGCGTGTGGTGTTCAAGCAAAAATGGTCACCAAACTGCAAACTCACATGTCCATCCACACCAACTCTTTTTGATGAAGGTTTGTTTTTGTTTTGGTTGGTTGATTTTAGAAACAGCACTTTTCCACCCTCCCTCACTGTAGAGAACATTGGTATAAATGTTAACCACCATTAGGAAAATTCACCCTTTTTAAAGCCTCAGCATTTATAATGAGCACAAGCGTCACTTTATACTCTTTACATAGACATTATGATGCACATACATAGTAGCAACGTGTAGTTTGTACATTCACCATCATAACTTCCCACTTACTTTATGTTTATGTGAATGACCTGCATCAGTTAAAAGTACGCATTGTATTTATTAAAGACAATGCCTGTATATACATACATGCCACTGTCAACACATACTCAATGTCATAGTCTCATTTTTAAGGGAGGAAGGTGACACTGTTACGCGTGTGTGTGCTGTGATAGTGGCAGGCGATAATGAGTGATGTGCATTAGCTGTTCAGCAGCATGATCCGGGCTATATTTAGAGGTAATTGTGTTTTTGTGTACAGAGGGCTTGAGAGAAGGTGTGACTTTCAGCAAAGTAGAAGTTCATCGTATGTGAGTCACAGGGTGGGTGAGCAACCTCATTTGTCTCTCTGGGCATTACTCACAGCATATCTGAGCACATTATAGAATATATTACAGCTGTAATGCACACAACACACTGTAATGAAAAACACACAAAAAACTTGAGGGGATGGAATGTTTTCTCAGGTGTTACGTCAACCTGATTCATTCTCAGAGTCTTTTTCTTTTATAATTACAGGAAATGTGAGTTTCATGATGGTATGATAGTATTTTCTCACAACCTCTCCTGCCTATCATGGTGAGTTTGCAAAACCCATTCATTCCGCCAGCATGAAAGTTGTTCACTGAGCGCATACACCAAAAAAAGCTGTTTTATTTGTGCCAGTGTACATCAGCATGATGCTGCCAGAAGTTGCAATACCAAGTATGGCCACTGTGGTCCTTGGGGGCTGGTTTAAACCACCAAAAGCATAAAAAAAAATGTATTATGACCGTTACAGTGGGTCAGAGAGCTCTGGCAAAAAATAATAGATTAGTACAACAAGAAAACAAATCCTGGCTTAACTTTTGCCACATTTTTGCACAACATCATGCAGCAACCAATTATGTGTAAATACTACAAAAAGAAATTGTAGCATGGAGCTTGTATTTTAGTATTTGCTGATTCAAAGGGGTATCAACCCTGTGTCGTGCCGCTGTATATGATAAGCCTTTAAATTGAACTTCCTGGTTCATGTTTCATCCTCTCATCAGTACCCTGTAGCAACACGCCCTCACTGGTGCAGACCCTTGTGTTGTTTTGCCAGAGGGCTGATGTCAGTTTGACAGTGCCCTAAGTGCTGTCTGAAAGGCTCACCTCAGGGCAAAGAACGTCCCCTAACTGCCACAGCATGTCTTTGGTATCACAAGAAAGCCAAGCAGTCACTCAGTCACCCTCGAGTTCTAGGATAATGAGTTCATCTGTCAACTACATTAGCAGCCAGCCATTCAGAAAATCAGTCTGCAAGAGTTTAAAGCTACCTGACCACCCAACTGGCCCTTTTCACAGCAGACCTTTCAGGAAAAGCACAGGTGTTACCAATAACATTAATGGTGTTTCTGTCCTATTCAAGTGTCCCAGTAAGCCATGACAGTGTGACAGTGAGTCAATATGCACTAAAGCAGCAGCTAAATGGAATTCAGCCTTCATTCATTTTATTGTTTATTTATTGTTGTTGTGCTTTTCCAAAATATCTTCCATGCAAAGGGCCAATCTGCCATCCAGCTTGGATCTAATGTGCATGATCAGTTGGTGAGTCAGTCACCTGGCAGCTCAATGAGCAGCCATTATAGAAAATTAAATTAGGCTTTTGATAAAATTTAGAAAAAAATAACAACATTTTTCAAAATTAGTAAGTCCAGCCTGTTTACCTTTATATATACTGTATATGGTAGTGGTGCTGTTTGTTTGTGTGAATTTTACCTGATGAAGGTCTGAAGACCGGAAGGTTGTTAATAAAGTGAGTTCAAGTGTTCAATAGTATGCAGGATGTTCTGGTTCTTTCAAAGGCAGACTTTAAGATCCACCTCACCTGTCCATAAGATTTTCTGAAGTGCAGGAACTTTGCGGAAATTGGCTCATAGATCTTTAATTTATAAGCAATAAATTGTACCACTGCTAAATCTAACACACTCTGGGGTTTTGCTGTTACAGCCTTACTGGTCTGGTATGACTAATTCATGGTGGCTAAGGCTAGCCACTGTTAGCAAACTTATATATATAGATAGATATTGCCGTATAACTGAAATCACTGTCTAAGTTTGCAGACTTTATGACTCTTCTCTGCTTGTGCTACAGTAACATTGTTTTTAACAATGACACAGATGATGTCAGTGGCTTTATCACAAAAGTAAATCAAAAAGTAACACCTCACCAGGAGACGTGTTGGCCGTTTTTCTGCATGTATTTCCATTGCACTCCCCCTCCGTTAGGTCACCTAATAATTATGTGCCACTGAAAAAAAGACGAGACAGTCTCACTAGAAAACCTACAGTATGATAGCATCCTTACACCCCTAACAGGTTTGACTTCTTTACCAAACGAGGTCAAAGGGTCTTTGAATGGGTTATATTGGCTTGCTAACTATTACTCTAAAGTTGAAAAATTAAACGTTTTGATCAGCTCTAGGTCACATCTAACAACATATATCTGAACAGATGATATTCCAAAGAACAAAGTCTTATTAAATGGTGATTATCATGACATTTAGTGTATTATGTTTTGGCGCTTGATGTGAAAACTGACTTTTATCCTTCTGAAATGATTCCCACATAACAAGAGATGCTGAGGCAGTAGTTCTCCTGCACTCCCTGTGATAAAAGCTTGTCTTTCTTTCTTCCCTGCCCACTGAAGTCCAGAGTAGTATGGGAACCCCAAGCCCCAGCTAACTGATAAGCTTGATGTGTAATTAATGGTCTGACAAGGGCTAATGAAGCTAATGACGCTAACTGCGCTAGCATATGGGCGCCCCACGGGGATCCACACTCTGCACTCTAATTTAGATAAATGACGCCCCAGGTTATGCCGGGCTATTTGCATTTCATTTGGTGGAGGCCACGGGAGAAGCGGGGATTAGACAGGGGGGCTGGGTGGGAGAGATCAAACAGGAGAGGTGTTTGGGGTTGGAGGGATGGGGAGATGGAGGTGTTTATGCCCGTGAATGTGCATGTGTGTGTGGGTGTAGATCTCCCCTTGGCCATGCATGATGCTGTTGTCAGATAAAAGGATTGGTAGCAGAGGGGGCTGATGGTAGCTGTCAGAAACAGTGAAAAAAACGACAGGACGTGTGTGTGTGTGTGTGTGTGTGTGTGTGTGTGTATTCTTCTGGATGCACACAGGTTTGTAATTACTGTATATTTGTCCTTTGGAGACATGGCATTGTCAGCTAGAAAGTCTCAAGAGGAAAAAGACTGTGCTGCATTTGGATTGCATCATTGTGTTACATGAGAGGCTCCGCCTGTCAAAACACTCAGCCCTATATATGTTGTAACTTAGTTATAATAATAATGGTATAATACTTAAGACAACATTGTGCATTTAGAGATGGAGCATTTTTAATAGAATAATGTGCAAATAGTTCTTTGACATGGAAGGAGGCCTTATTGATCAACTTTTCTTCCTGCTTCCTGCCAAAAAAATCTTCAAACTTAATTCAAATTTACATCATTTTCAGTCACCTCACAGTCACCAGTCCCTTGAGGGTTTTGTTCAAGATGTGGCATTACTGGCAAAAATGCCATCTTCTCAAAATTACATATTCCCAGTATGGGGCATGTTAACTGCAGGTAATTCACAAAGACACTTCTGACAGCTGCCATCAGTTCTAGGATATTTTAAAAGACACATTAACAAAATCATAGATCTACGCCACATAGGATTTTATTAATAGTTCATCAAATACCTTAAGTTAATACGTTTCCATCTATGACCGTGTTAATGCTTGAAAAAAATGAAGCCCTCCCATTTATATGAATGAGGCCGGTCCGTTGATGCAGCCAAAGCAGAGGGCTCTTGCAACAAAAACAAACACAAGATTGTTTGGCAAAAAATGATATCTGTCTCAACCTTTGCCACACTGCTGCGGTGGCCAATTAAATACATGCAAGCCCACATTCCTTCTAGATGACTTTGGGAAGTGGAAAGCATATTTCTACTGTTTACTTTGCATTCGTTGCGACAAAAGATAAAGTAACTGCCACGGTGATAACTTTCTGGTTTGTTTTTTTTAGGGTCTTTAGGGTGTACCTGCAGATATCTTGAAATGTGAAATGGTTCCCAGTAAGTGCTGACAACTTGTAACTTGAAGACTTTGGCTATGTTCTGACTCTCCAGCCACGTCTCATTGGGATGCGTAATGGTGGTCCCCATCGATTTAGCGGTGCCCATCCTAGTACTAAGTCGGGACGGGATCTCCTGTTGGTCCCTAGTGCCTGGACATGCTGCACCTCTCTCTATCAGGGTCCTTACCACTGATCTTTTATGTTGTTAGTGGTGGTTAAGTCACTAATGTGTGGGTCGAAGTCATTAATGTGTTGAAAGGAGGTGTTGATACTATGTCAGTATCAAACTATTCCCAAGGGCAATGATGACATTTCACGCTCTACTTTACAGAAAATGTTTAGAATTGATGGTTGTCAACATGGAATTTCACTTGCTTTATGCGAGTTGTTATTGTGAGAGAGATTTTAGATCAGACTGCTGTGACCCAAACAGATCTGTTTACCTGCCGTCTTCTGTCTGAAATCAATCACAGCCGTCAAACAGATTCTGAAGCATGATAATATGATGTGTGTTTGAACATGAAAGACGCAACTGACTGAAAGACGTAATTAGGCGGAACACATTTTCTCAGTAGACAGTCCTCGAAACACAAGAAAACAGGCCTTCTGTCTGCATGGTTGTGTGTTTTAACATCCAGTTCATGAAAAGCAAAAATCATCAAATTTAAATTTTATGTTGGGATGATTAGAGGGTGGGTAGTTTACAATGTAGAATTTAAACCTTTTTTCATAATATATACACCCCAAGTAGAACATCGACTACTACACATTTGATGTCATGTTGAAAGAGGTTTCTCTGATTCAGACGCAGTTTACGATGAAATGCAGAAATGAGAAGTTAAGACGGATAAAAGGATGTATAGTTGTCATCTCAAAACATGAAAAGAAAACAGGGAGACAAATGTTGTGTTTATGGTTTATTACATTAGTGAATTTATCAAGCATCTTGTATGTATGACCTATTCTTCTGTTAGTTTGTTCTGAAAAAATGGGATTTCTTGGAACTACAACTAGCCAACTTTGCATCTGCAATGATGGACAGCGAGCAGCTGTACAACCTGTATAGCATGTGGAACCCTCAAACCTTAGACCCTCAATTCGGAGGATAAGAAAAAAAACAAAAACATTTTAACAGGGAAAAAATGTACAGAATAGACCAACACAGTGAATTTGTATTGTATGGACAATTGGGAACCTGAGCCACACCACCTCCTTTCCACTATGGAGACCTGGAAAGAGGTCAGACTATACAAATATACAAAAGGCAAAGCTCAGGCACACCATTCACACAAGAGAGGAGAAAGGAAAGAAAAACATGAGGGAGAGACATGGACAACATGCACACAAGAGAGAGACGAAAGGAGAGCCTTTATCTCCTGGAGGACGGGGATGCAGATCCAAACATCTGGAATGGGTACCGACAGCCGGGGGGGGGGGAAGTCCCAGGACGGCTGATTGTCCAGCACAGAGCAAGAAGGAGAAACTATGGAGAGAATGAGAGAGAGAGACAGGCACACAGCTTGGACGCTCATGTGCTTGTGGGACACAAACAAACAGAGGGTTAGAGAGATGCTGTGGTTTTCCGGAAGTTTACAATATTCTCGTCTGCAGGACCAGCATGTACTATAAATACTAGGCTTAACAGATTCACTGACCAAACCGCTGGAAGGATAATGGTACAATGCCGGACGTAATCAAAGAATAAGCAACTAACTGCATGTTGGGGTGAAAAGATGAGTTTTAAGTTTGGGTTTTAAGGCCTCAATGGAGTCAGACTCTCTGATGTCTTTGCAAGCTGAATATCATCAGCATAGTAGTGGAAATAAACGACTGCATGTAATTTGGCCAAGAGGTGAAATATACAGAGAGAAAAGGTCCAAGAACAGGAATAGTTAGCAATGTGACACGAATACCATAATACCAGCGCTGTTCCCAATGCTATTTTTGGGGCTTAGAAGCTTCAGTGAGAATTACCCACGAATATTCGAATCTTCAACTGGGGGGTATAACTGTCAATGTTCAGAGACAAAACTATAGTGTTTAACTAAGCTGTCGTTTTAATGTTAATAATGTTTGATGATTACTATTTCTTATTTCACGGCTATTTGGGATTTTTAGGGTAATGCATACATACATTAAAAAAAAAAAGAAAAAGAAAACCCTGCAGCATTCCAATAGTGATTTGGGCATTGATTATCAAGGCCACCTTGATGTTTCCAATGAATCCTGGTTGAGTTGACCTTTGACCCCTTCCCAGATCTTTTTCTGAGAGGTTTTGGTCCCACAAAGCTGATGTATGTTTGCCCTGCTTATTCAGGGTCCTTGCTGTTTCACTAAAGTAGAGTTCCCCACAGCTGTCACATGTGCCAAGAGTATCTCTTGCTGCATAACGGCATGTCCACACAGGAGGCGTTACTGCCACACTTGTCACTGGTCCGTCTCATGCGCGTCTGACGAAAACAGATAGACTCCTATTTTAATCAATACAGCTGTCTGCTCACACTTTACTCGTACTATATGCGCTTGAATGCAACCTGAAGCATATTTAGAGGTCTGGTGGTTTTTGTGGTTGCCGAGGTGAGCAGAAGTGGCGAGCTGAAAAGGTCCAACAATTGTCAGCTCAGGCTCTCTCTCCAAACTCCTGCTGTCGACGTCATGTTTACATCAATAAAAATGACGTTGGTGGCAATAATTGCTCGCTGTCTTAAAGCATCTTAAAATATCAGAGTACACGTGCCAGTATCTCAGCCAAGCACCAACCTCGAGATCTGAAAAGTGACGTCAACGTGGAAGTGCCTTAAACCTGCATTCTTTCTAATGGTCAGCAGGGGGCAGCTCCACTGGTTGCAAAAAGAGGTCAGATTGTATAGAAGTCTATGAGAAAATTACCTTACTTCTCACTTGATTTATTACCTCAGTAAAAATGTTTCTAATGAGTTTATTATCTCAGTCGCTAGTTTCAAGACTTAGTCTATACGGCGTGATGTTTATTTAGTAAATTATGGTCCCATTTAGAGTAAAATAGACGATAAAAGTATGTGATCGTGTGGTAGCAACCTGTCAATCAGGATAGTGGCGTTCGGTTGGACTAAAAGACACTCTTGGAGTCGGCTGTTTTTTTTCGGGTAAGTACATTTACAAGCTAACTCTGTTAGCAGCTACTTCGCACGGCGTAGCCAGGAGCCAGGTGCACTATATAGGCAGGCGTGCGTAGTGTCCTCGGGTTCTCAGATCCCCAGCTCCACCCTCTCGTCCAAACAAGGTCACTTCTGTCACTCCAATCTCGAGGCTTCAAAACGGCAGTCCACAAACCAACGGGTGACGTCAAGGTGCCATGTTCACTTCTTTTCAACGAGTTTGTCCGAGTCATCTTTATGCTGATGTAATTCATATAAAATAGTATGTGTGTTTTGATAATAACAGCTTCACACTACTGTTTATGTCAGCTGCCAAACAAGGCTTAATTATTCCTGATCATCTTGATATGTAAACAGAAACCAGAAAACACTGGCCAAATTCCAATCCTACAGTATATATATATATATATATAATTTGGTAGTTTTTCACTGGTTAAAACAAAACATCAAGGTCTTGACTATTTTCACAGAAAAAGAACACTGTGAAGGAAGTTGTTGTAAATGCAGAGTGTGTTTTGATGCTTCCTGAAGCAGAACTTATCCATTATGCCACCCACCCACCTCTGCCTGTTCTGCTTTCCAAGATCCACCCACCATAGAACAAGAAAGCCTGACCTTCAGCCGTAATGGACTACATAACCTGTTGACTTGTGGGTAATGCAGTTTTTAATGGACTGGCTCGAACTTTCAGAGTTGGGAATGTAGCAAGAATGGGAGTGAGGGCAGGAAGCGATAGAGAAAACAAGAGAGAAAACAGGTATTGAGAGGAGGAAATATAAACAAACAGCTAGATAAGAATGTTTGGCTGTTATTGTTTTCCGTGTCTAACATCCTGAGACATGGCCTGTGGTATTCAGGAGATTTAATGTGGAGGAGAGAGAGAGATCCATAAAGCCTCGACTCTCCCTCAGCACCCTAGGGGAAGCCATCTTTAATTCATGAACACTATAAAAATAAAGGTTTTTCTCTGATGGCCCTGCAGCCTGTAACAAACTCTCACAGCTACATGGCACCGGGCAGATGTTGATGCTGTGTTATGGATGGATATCGGCTTGCGAGGCCCAGGTTATATTTTATGCGGAAATGAACAGAGTCTACCTTTGGCTGTGCTATTAAATGGATTCCAATAAGCTGCGTGTTGATTCTGTCTCTCGGCAGACACCAGACAGACACATGACAGCCAGATTTTAAATGAACAGACTGCCAGTTAGGTACCACAGCCGACTGAAATACAAGGAACAGGGCATTAATGCATTCTAGTTCACCCATTGTGCCCATTACAAAGTTTGTCTGATGGTTGCATCTTTGCTTTATTTTTTTAAATATTTAAAACACGTTTTTTCAAATGTAATGTCACATTTGTGTTGGCCTGTATTATAGCATAATTCATAACTTACCAAGTAATTCAATAATAAACATGATTTAGTGTTAGTTCAGATTCTGGATAGACTGTGAGGAGGATGTGATGATTATTGCAGAGACATTTGTGTGCACTGTTTCAAATCACGAAATTCAAATGCTTTTCCAAAGAATTGCGTTCATTAACAATACTACTATTTTGTTCCACTAAAATATGTCTCATAGCTGAGTATCCACATGCATATACTACATGTATATGTACTGTCTCCTAAAAATGACATTCATATACTAATAATTTGCTACAGCTAAAATAATTTTGGGAAAAACATATTACCGCCCAGAAGGCAACATTTGTAATGAACGTATTCTCAAAGTCACAAAACGTTCAAAGTGAATCTACAGAGGATCCTTATCTGAATCTGTGGAGCTTATGGTAAGTTTCAGCTCATTGCTTAGCTGTCCTGACCGCAACTTCACTGTTTGGATTCACTATCAGCAGGAAGCTGCTCAGCACCAAACAGCAGACAGACACAGTTACAGGCGAACAGTGGCTTCATTTCCCTCAGAAGTTGGTAGAGACTGAATATTAGACTTACTTATTGCAGGTTCAAAGTATATTTAATTTGCTTTTCCTGCAATATCTGCCTCTGGCAATTAAGTAATGATTAAGGTTCTATGGTTATTTTAAGGAAACTCAAAGAACTTGGTTAAAATTAGGGAGAAATCAAGGTCTTGAGTAAATATTGAAAAAGTAAAAGGTGACATTGGACATAATGTGATTACTTTTTCTAGATTTAATCAAAACCAATCTTTCCCTAACTTGTAGACTGGGGAACAAGTCTTGCGCGAACGTGTCAAAGTAACGCACACATCTAGCCCACACACCTCTCCACAACTTTGGTACAAGAATGTGGCATTTAGTGGACTGCAATAAAAAAAATGTCAGTGAACATAATTCACGCAGCAATTACATTTCCTCATGAATGAATTCGGAAAAACCATGTAGTATATTAACTTACCTTTTAGGTGACAGGAGATGGGCAGGATCTCATGTACACATCTGACCACCACACCCTTTCTTTTAAATGCCACAGTATTTCTAAATATTGTAACTGTGCGGGCAAAAATGCCTATTCCAGATAAGTTGCAAATCAAAATAGTTTGTAGAATTCATGGTTAGACATGAATGACACCAGTAACACAATAAAAATGCTCTGAAACAAACTTAATACTTTTTATATTTCAGTCAACAGCACGTACATGTCGACAGTATATTGACGACATAACTGTCCATTAAGGGCATGTTGCCTTTAAGATGTAAGATGAATCAAACTAACATTTCAACCCTATAAACCACATGCATGAACACATATACCAACTCAAAACTAGGAGTTTACATAGAAGATTTCCACTGAAAATGAGAATATATTATAAAAACGAGATTTAAACCTAAATGTGGAGTTCATCAACAACTTGATCACATAAAACATAAGCAGTCCAAAATCCAAATGTAGGAAGATACTAAATAAGACTAAATAAGACAGGAACATCTTCCACTACTGTTTACACGGGGAACAGACACACATGACCATCAGTAAATGTCCGTCACACAATGCCACCAAAGTCATTTATTGTATTTCTTTCATAAACCCTGACTTGTATCACACACTCCCCTGTCATTTTGCAAATAGGTTTGCACTTTCACACTCCCACACATTGGATAAAGCTGTAGCTTCCTGCAAGCATATGATTGCACCTCATTTGCCACTGACCGCCAAGAAATGTGAACCGAGTCTCCATGGTTACACTCAATCATTTCATTACACTACCGTTTGCTTTTCTTATTTGTCCCAAGTGATTCCTACAGTTTCTTCCATTATCTTAGAATACCACTGGGAGACCCATCAGTGCGCAGGGGTTATTGTATAATCTGCATGTGTTTTATTCATGGGTGCGGAAATATACAATGAATGGTAACTTTGAGGTTGTTTTAATGCATAATTTACATGGGATTATGAATAATTTGTGGTTTTTGCAAACGTTTTACTATGCCCTCCTGGCGCTGCTCTGTGGCACGGAGGGAGGAAAAGCCATGATTGACAGCTTGCTTCATGCTCTGTAACTACGGCAGCTGACAAGGTTGTGTCAAATGAAATGATCGGTGAGGAGGAGTGTTTGGGGAAATATTCTCCCTCTCTCGCACTTTGTCTCTCTGCCCTGATCACACTAAACATGTTCGACAGCCTCGCCAGCTCGCTGTGCGTTGCAGTAATTCATGAATGAGAGGTGAATCCACTGTAGAGTAGTGAAAGATAGCAGATACAGCAGATGACCTGTCTGTCATGATGATCAGATGATCCGTTTGGAGCTGAAAGAGACAAGATGAAAGACAACTTTGTTCCTCGAGCCTGCATTTGTCTTCCTATAGAAGTAGTAGGCTTGGATACATGTGTGCCCACGTCTGCAAGTGTTTGATATCAGAGAAATGATTTTAAGGCTGACTTTGTCCCAGCATACCAATGCTGTTGTTCCTCACCTCTTCAAAGCCACAGAGCTGTTTATGATCATAGAAGGCTGTGAAGGTCAAACAGAGCAGGTGTTGCATCAGGCTTTTTATTTGTTATGCAGAATTTGTTCTTAGGTTTGGCTCTGTAAATGACCGCTATTAAAAAAAAAGCCTAAAAAGCCGGCAGTGGCATATAATGGAGGCAGTTATGACTCATTGAAGGAACTACATAATTGATTCGGCTATTCGGCTAACTGTGGCAGCTTTCTTTTGTTTTTGGCACTTTTGTCCAAAAATACACCATCTACACAGTACATCTACCATGTCTACTACACTGTAAATGATAAAACAGAAACTTTGACAACTGGAGCTGCAAAGTCAAATATCTAGCTTGAGTATAAAATATGAAAGAGAAATTATTACAATGGTGTCTAGATACACTGAATATGTGACAGTGTGTATTATATATCTTGACGAGACATATACAAGAATATTACATTTACATATTTCTGTGGGCTGCTCTCAAATTGTGTGTAGCGCGTGTTATCTTCAACGGCTATCTTGTCTCAACACCCTTCATACCTTCATAGATGGTTCTAGAGTTTGATGACATGAGGCGTTTTCAGGTCAAACTGTTCTGGGGACTCCTTGAGAGGAACTGCACATATGTGCTCAATAAAGCCTGGACTTCACTGTCAGTCCATTTGTCCGGGTTTTGGTAATTTATTTAAGGCCGCGAGCTGTTGCATGGGTTTTTAAAGACGGCGGTTGCTAGTGCTGCATTGGCTCGTGTTCAACCAATCAATGTACACTTCCATCTGGACCAATCACCATACACTTAATGTCACTCAATGTTCCTCTTGCGCTGGGAGAGTACCTCCTCTGAAGTTAAAAAGCTAAAAAAGTCCCTCAAAACGGTGTTCTAAGGACTACGATCATTCAAAGTTCTTGCAGTGCGAACACAATAAAAAGGGGCTGAGTCCTCCAACTATGAAAAAGTTCCTCCGGTCCCAAAACGCTATGTGACTACTTGCTGGACTGCTAACAAGCTAGCCAGCCACACAGTTTATTCATGTATTTGTACCATTGACTTCTATCTTATAACTGTAAACCATTGTGTCTTCCTCTGACTCAGTTCCCTCAAAGACCATTCGCTATTGGTCAATGGCACAAATTTGAGCCCCTGTGAGCCAAACCTCTACACGCCCTTAAAAGGTGGCAAACTAGATTTTGAATTATGTTTTTTTTTAAACCTCTACTAACATACATTCCTCAAAACAAGGCCTGTAATTCACTGTATGTATGTATGTATGCACTGAAGGTATGGCAGCTAGGAGGCAGAGACGGATTTGTTTAAATTAGCTTGGCCAAAGCTACAACTGGAGAATCGACTTGGTCTGCACAGACGGTAGAGAGAAAGATATTACTGTCAGATATCCAAGATAAGGGTTTTGTTAAATATTGACAGCAGAAATTCAAAACCTTCAGCCTTCCTTCACTACTAAATCAAACAATGATAGAAATTATTTTAAAAGATGGAGATTTAATGTCCTCTACACAGCAAGTCCTCATTTTCAAAATGACAAATTATACAATAGGTTATTTGTCAGTGCCTTCCAAAGGACCTGTGTGACTGTTACAAAAATGATTGATGTAAGTGTTTTCTGATTTGCCACCTTTATGGGTAAGGTTTGGTTAAGTTTAGGCAACTAAAACTATTTGGTTCAGGTGAGGGGTATGTGGATATGATTCACATTAGTCCAAACAGCTCAACAGCTACTGTACCTGCAGTTCTTGTATTTAAACTGAACTTTTTAACACACATGCTTTTGAGTTGTAGCAGAAGTGCAGCTGCTCTACCCAGTCCTCTGAGATGATGGGAGTGCCACCTTGGTTGAAATCAGGTCAGAAAAGGTGTACAGATAGCACTACACTGGCAGTGTCAAATGTTGCTGAGAGCTCAAAGAGCAACATTTTGTCTTTATCCCAAAACCACGATGAGGGATGCAGCCTTAAAAATTCAGTGACCCATCCAGCCGTGACGGCAGGCACAAGTCACCCTCTCTCCACATGATTTATTGAAAAAGAGCTTTAAAGTATGGTGATGTTTCGGTCACAGACATCAGCCATCAACAGCTTCTAACTAGAAATGACAAGGAAGCAGTGGAGCAGCAGTCAGAGAAGGACTAACAAATACCTTAGTTTAGAACTAGCCCAGGGACTTAATGTGAGAATGTAGCCTTGAATTGCTGCTCTGGTGTCAGACCATGGTTAGAGACGCTACTTTCAAATGTATCCCTGTACACCTTGCTGATTGCAGACTTAAACTGCACCAGAATGCTTCAAATAATTAATGCAATCCTGTTTCTTTCGATCACCTCAAAGGACTTTGATCCTTAGAAGATGAAATTAAATGAAAAAGTTATATCTCCCCTAAATTGTGCAAACATCTGTCTAATCATCCTGTTTTACAGGTTTCAGTTGTTCAAAACGTGTATGTGTCAAGTACTTTGCAAAATTACCAATTACCTGCAAATCTCATTACATTCCCAGCAGCTTTGTGTTAAATGCTAATTAGTAAATATTAGCATGCTAACACGTTAAACCAATATGGTTAAGATGGTAAACACTACCTGCAAAACATCTGCATGCTATCATTGTCATTGTTGGCATGGGACTTCACTTCAACCCCCCCCCCCCCTTCTACTCTATTCTCCTCTACTTTCACTTAACATACATTTCTGGAAGAAAAAAAAAATACTGCTGTGGTGCTGTACAATTATGTACTAATGTACCTTCCGTAAATTCTTGAATCTCTTTCTCCCCCTTTTTAGGATTACATTGTTCGTGGTTACTTTCCACCTTACCATGAACGAACCGCTCACTGTGTTGGCGCTGGATGCAAACATTTAAGTATTAAAGGTTGTGTTATTTGTACTTTTCTTATTGTCAACAAATCTTTCGAAGACACCAAACCAACAATGCATTAGTTCAATACTCAATACTTTTCAACTTCCCTATCTGTGACATTCAGCCCCAAGCCCATTTGTGTCTACTCAAGACATACATCTTTAAAAATGTACAAATATATAGTTTTTAAAATTCAAGTCAAATTACATGTACATGCAAGAAAAAAAAAAAGAACAAAGAAAAGAAAGAGAAACTAGTTACAAGGCTTTCACTCTCCAGCAGTGATAGGTATCAGGCTAAAAGCCCACTGCAGTGTGTGTGTGGCTATAACAGGAGATCAGCAGTTAAATGAACTTTTGTTCTATTTTACTGAGAGGGTCCTTCATCTGCATTGAGCTAGAAGTAATGAAAGTGTGGTGGCGCATTGAAGATTGATGCCAGGGAACTCCCAGACCTCTTCCCTCTGCATTTTACCGTCTCTCCTTCATCTATAAACACTCTGTATCTTCTTTCCAGCCTTCCTGTTTTCAACTGTTTTCCTTTGTATCTCTGCCACTGCCTCTGTGTTTTTTTCCTCCTCACTGTCTGTCTTCCATCCTCTCCAGGACTCTTCTTCTAATTGACTCCCTCTGTGTTTTTCTCTCTCTCCTCTCCATCTCAATCCCTTCTTGAATCTGCTTTCTAAGTGGCTTCTCTGTCTGAACAAGGACAATTCAGCAATCATTCAGACATCTGTGACCTATTCAGAGCTGAATTGATCAGGAATTGCAAAATGTCTGAGGAACAATCATTAGTATCGCCAGTGATGATTATATTCTTGTGTAGTTGTGTGGGTGTGCTTATGAAACTGAAAAGATCTAAAATGCAACAACTGACAAACAATTATACAAGAAAATTTCATAAAAGATTCCTCATATTTGTCTGAAAGGTAAGAAAGGTTAAGGTTAAGGTTTTGTGCTTATTTCCACCACATCGCCATTTATTAAAACACATTACATTTTGAACAACTATGTCTCCTAAAAAACACGTAAAGACACAAACAGCACAGTTTGAAAGAAATGTAATGCAGTCTCAATTATGTTTTTTAACAACACAAAGTGTCCATACTGAACGTATCTGCAAAACATTTACTGACAACATATTTAATTTGTTTTCCCTTCAAGTGTCCACTCCTGGCAACTAAAGCACGAGTAACGGTTTTATGGTCCATCATTGTCTCGGTTAAATAAACAGCCTAAACCTATCCAAACCGGCTATGTTTCAAAAAAATTAAATGTTAGATTCATTTGGAGATACAAACGAGATGACACTTAAATGAAGGTATTTTTTTCCACAACACAACAGGGCACAAGTGCTTTAAAGAGTAGTTTTTGCATTATCCACTAGTCATAAGCTTTAAGCTTCACATCATGTTCTGTTCATGCTTCCTTTTTTCTTTCCTTTGCTTTGACTCTAGGTGGTTTGAATCTGTAATCATTTGAATACACCATCTAATAAAGTGACAAGTTTTTACTGAAAAACAGCCTTTACGTTTGACTGCAGTTTTGAGGCATTTGATTTCATTTAACTGTGTTTTTTTTACCCCAAGTGGTTATTGATTGGGCAGTTCATTTGCCCATTCATGGTGGACTTTGATGATGGAGCGTGTAAAAGGGACTGTTAAACTTGATGACATACCAAGACACGAGCTGGGAGGTTTTATATAGCTGATCTCCAGTTAGGTGTCACACACACACACACACACACACACACACACACACACACAGTCTTCATGCATGTAATCCCAGCCCTGGTGAGGTTTAATGATGCTGTTTAGGAGTTGTATTGAACCCAGAGCTGGTTTAACTGGGCAAAACACAATCACAACTACACACACACACCTTCACCATCTCCCAGTTCACACATACTCAACACAACCCTGTTGCACACACAAACACAAACACACACACCCAGATCCAGTACTTAACACTATGCCTTGGCCTGACTTGCATTCTCTCGGTCACATTAACATAAATGTGTAAATGCATCGCAGCAGGGTGCTGCTTTTATTCCTCATAATTGTGTGCTGAGAGGCTCTGGTCAATCACTTAACCCAAGTAGCTTTTTACCACATTTATCAAATTCCCTTCTATATCCAAGACTAAAGTAACATCCATTACCTTGAGTCAAATGAGCACTTTTAATCTGACCCAGGTGGCTGACACCAGGCTTTCTACACACACTGCCTCTGCTACACAGAGGTCTTTATACAGATTGTAAATGTCAACATGCATTATGCTGATTAGGAATACTCAGTTAGCAGTGTATTGGAATATTATATTATTATTATTATTATAATATTTTATGACTACTGCAAACATTACATTTCATTTGAAAAGTAATTTTTAAGAGTAATATCTGCAGGCTAGCACCAGTGTTTCACCAGTGTTTGCTACTTTACGTTTTTATTCTATTTTTACATTTTTATCTGACTGCTGTAATATATTTTGTTTTGTAATTATAGTTTATTTGTACAACCATTTAGGGAATATTTTAGTTGAGGTCCAGGGCTTTTCATAAAACATTTGGTGCTGTAGATCCCGAACACCCAGGCCTAACGACACCACCGCTTGTATCTATAAAATATTTGAAACAAGAAAGGAATTTTCTCCGGTGAGGATATGTTGACAGCATGCTCATTTTCAGTTGAGGCCTATGCATAGGCCATGTGGAGAGCGGCATTAGCACTGTATGAAAAATAAGACTGGCAGGAAACCCAGGCATGTCCAGCAGAAAAGTTGCACTTGGCTCAATATTTGCCCCAGTCGAGCAATCAACTACATGCAAGCACTTTGAATGGGGCAATTCTACTCTTTACCTGGAGATCACCGTGATCATTTTCCGGCATTATAAAATTCTTCCTCATAGTATCATAAACAACTGTGCAGTGTTATAGCATCTGACATGTCTTCAAACTCATTAATCTCTTACTCAAAGTAGACTTCCTATATCCTTTTTCATCATCTTACTGGTAACGGAGTGCTATTTCTGGTCTTAACGCTCAGTTACCATTTGGGATTCGGTTTAGGATTAGAGGCAAGAAATGGAAACTCCATCCTGTCTCCATTGGTTACAATATGAAGGATGGCCTACAATTTCAATTTACAAAGATGCCTGTTATTTAACTTCACTTGAAATGGAGTTTGAGTTATAATATATATATTAATGACTTTCTCTGGTTAATGGGTCAATGGTTAATGGTTAATGGTTAATGGGAACTTTTTCCTGAGGTTTTTATGGACGTTCAGTGTAGAAAAAAAACATTTGGACACTGTGTGAATGAACATTTGATGCATTTGAAATCCAGGTCACATCATGGCATACAGGAAGGTGTGTGATGCCCAGGGTGGACCAATGGTCGGTGAGGTTCTGCACTGCTCTGGAGGCCTGGATCTTGACTGGGACCTGGACAAGGAGGAGCTACAGGAGCCAGGACCCAGCATGGACCGCATGCAGATGCAACATGTAGACTGCCAGAGATCAGGTAGGATTTTCTGTAATTGGTATACACTCACAATTTCCTATAACCCTTGTGCCAGTTAAGATTTCTGCTAATATGGTAAAATATATTTTTTTCGGACTAATATTGTAATGAAAGTAAGGAATTGTCCCCATCAACAGTCTAGCTACAGTGACTAGCAGATCCCACATTTCACTTGGTTTTCAACTGGCACAAACACAATTAATACACAGTTTTTTGCTGTCCTCACAACCTTTTCCAAAATCCATTTTACAAATAATACATGAAGATTCATGTGTAGTGTGTCATGTCATGCAGCTGATCTCACTTAAAGCAATATGATGTGTTTATGAAGGGGTGATTTATATGCTTTACTAGCAGGACAATTACAGCTCATATTACCTTTAAATGAATACGTTCTGATTGACGCAAGGACAGTTACCATGGTGTGTTTGTGAATTATTTATAAAATGTTTTACCACATTAATTAGAATCCAAAAGCTCATAACTGCCAAACAAAATGCAGTTCTGCTGGTTAACAATGTTACAACTAATGTATATTGCATACTTTTGTATTATGAGATTTTCCATTGTGATGCATCTTAATGTAAAAAGGATAGGTATATTTACACAACCTTCTCATGCCAGACTCGTCATGCATGTGTATGGTCTTTTCTGATGCATGTTTGACTTAAACATGCTTATTATAAACAAATGATTCAGTGTTCTTTGCGTAATTTATCTTGAGGTGAGTAGATTTTTTTCATCATGCCAAAATGAGTGTGTCCTCATGCTTTTGATGATCTTAAAATGTGTTTTGCACAGAAATTCTTACACATAATTTGAAACAATCTGTCACTGTGGAAAAAAATACTGCATTTAATGTGAGAAGTTTGCCACTGCCAGCAGCTGCAAAAGAGAGAAACTTCATAAGCTTTGAAGGACTTGAATAGCATGTTTTGAATTGTGCCTGGAGTTCTGAATCAGTGGCAGTTTTCTATCCCTTCTATGCCTTCTCAAGCAAGTGGGCTGATCGTTTCAAAACTCAAAACTAAGCATTAAGTTTGTTGTTAGTAAATTATAACCACCTGAACCGAGTTTCATGGCAACCCTTCTAATAGTTGTAGTGACATTTTATATTAAAAAAATCGACATAAAAGTCAACCTCATGGTGGAGTCAGAGGAAAAGTCAGGGGGTCACCAAAGTCAGTAGGCTTTGTCCTCTGGGGACAATGAATGTCTGTACAAAACAATTCAATAGTTTTTGAGATCGACAGATCAACAGACCAAAGTTACTATGAAAAAGAGCAAGAATGTAATACGGTAATCATCTACAATGAGGCAACCTCTGCCAGAGCTGGCTGTTGTAGTCCTGAATAGTCCTGAATTCCTCAGGAGGCTTTTACAGCGAGGCGCGGACAGACCTCCAGGCACTATCCGTTGTGTCGTCAAGGCACGACCCATTGCAGTTTCCAAAATGCCAGGTGGCGTACAAACAAAACATTCTGTAAGAAGTAAACGAGCGTTACCTGAAGAACGCCATAGACCAAACATGGCTGCACACTTAATAAAAACAGACACAAAATAAAAAAGGGGCTTTGTTGTTATGACTGGTTTTATTTTGTTGACTTGTTCTGATTGGTCTGATAGGGTAAAAATGAGATGTCTCACACTTTCCAACACTTCAAGTGAGCTCCAAAAGACAGGCTGGAACATGCTTTTGAACACAGGCAAAAGTGTAAGGAAGGTCATTCACAGATGTCAGCTTTTTTTTTTTATACTTGTACGTTGTATAACACCACTAGCAGGTCAAAGTTTTTATTTTTCCTGTGAAATATCTCAACATCTGAATCTAGTGTCACATTTAGGTTGACATTTGTGGTTTTGAATCAAATGTCTCAACAACTACAGGATGAATTGCCCTGAAATTTAGTTAAGACATGCATGTTTCTCTCAGGATGAATTGTACTATATTCAGTGATCCCCTCTCTTTTCATCGAGTGCCATTATCAGGTCAAAATGTAAATTTGTTTATGACTAAATACCTGCAAAACCAATGACGTTCTCATCAGCCTGTTCTCACAGCCTGCACTGTGTTGCATATGACAGCACGCTGGCATGTCAAATAAGGTAGTGAACATGGTAAACATTATACCTGCTTAGCATCAGCAAAATTCCTGCTTTACATTATTAGAAGAATTGTCAAAATGCTATATTTTTGAGAAAGGAAATGTTGACTTAACAAGCTGATAAATACAGTGTATATATCAAATGATCATATATGTCGTCTTTATGACTTCTCTGACAAGCCATAGTAAAATTTGACAGATTTATCCTGATTATTTGCCTGTTAGTGAGTGCATTTAAACAGCGATAATGTAATCGATGCAATCTATTCTCAACATAATTGCAGGATTAGCAGTTTTTTTCTTATTGTTCAGACCCTGGTCCTGACCCTGACCCTGAGCTGATGGAACCCATCCAGCCCTCAGTCTCAGTTTCACCACATGGACGATTTGAACGACTCCAGGAAGATCCCAACTACATCTCCCACTTCACCAGGGCTCCAGGCCATAAAGGCCAACGACGACTCCACTGCTTCCTGCTCAGGTAATTCAAGGACTGTTAAAGTAGCCTTTGTAGAACTCAAGTCAGAAATTCCCTGTTACAGATACTGTAGATCATATTTACAACTTTTTTGTATTTCAGTGATCTGCTACAGTGGAGTTAGTAACAGCTGGTGTCACCAAATGCATCAACATGAACAATTTTCAGGATTAAAGGGAAATTTTGCTTTATATGGATGTCCAATCGGTGTTGATGGTTAATCTAGTCAACTGAAGCAATAAATTCCTCAGTGCATGCTATATTAAAAAAGCTGAGTTCTCCTGCTCGCTGAGCCGTGTCGGCAGTGCCTACATGTACAATTTGAGCAAATGCACCACCAGTCGCTGTTTGCTCTCGGCAGCTCTTGTTCTGTATGATCCCTGCCGGCCACATCCTCACGCACGGCCGCAGCTTCTGCCTCGCTCCGCTACATTTCTTGGGCCGTATACTTTGGCTAAGTCAGCCGAAACACTGTAAAATGTATCCTCGTTCATAACACCCTCTGCACTCATATTTTGGCTGTTGAAAAACGTTATTTTGCAATACAAGCGAGCAAGCCTGTACTTCTTCCTTGCCCCCAACTACATCATTGTACACGTCAAGTTACAGTGCTGATGCTAGAAGAACAACAGATGTCGCAGCTGCACCCCAGAGATACAGAAGACACAAGCAACAACTGCAGGCTTTGCTCCATATTCTGCCTTTGATTAAAACGGCCTATCAGCTTCTGATTGTGAGGAATCATCTGAATCATAATAGACACATGGTACATTTGTGGTGTTTGATAAGCTGCATGATGGAATCTGGTCTTTCAATGAAGGTCCTGCCCCTTACCATTAACCAGTTTACACGCATTAGCATGGCTTTACATACAAATATTTGCTTTTTCCGTGATATAAACTGAATTGGAGGTGGAACTGACTGGAAGTCCTTGCCTTTGTCTCCTCACTGCTGCAACCACATATCTTGTGCTTGATTGTGCTGTTTTCATATCATCGTCTAGCTAGTATATATTTCTATTACCCCATCCATTGCCATGAAATGACTGTCTGATATAGAGGGTAACAGTGATGCCTGAGTACCCCTAGAACATTCACCCATTCGATATGGCACCCCACCTGCCAGGATGTAAAGGTTGCATGTTATCTAGATAAGCGCCGCTGCCGGATGCCTGAAGTCAAAGTCTGAATGGTGCCCTTAGGCATTGAGCCACTTGCACCAACACTGGTAGAAGCAGCCTGTCGAATGTCAAACTTAACATCAAGTCTTACCTTTGCTAGACGTACCTGAAGGTTATTGGTCAGTGTTTCCCCAATTCAACAGAAAAGATTTCTTAAAAAGGTCAATTTTATACATGATTTCTTGAGAGTTCATTCTTGATCTTGGAAACAGTACTTTGATCAAGGTCAAGGTCCATTTTTTAACTGTTTCCAGGGCAGCTTACAATTTTTTCCGGAGCTCATGCTAAACAAACTATCCACTAAAGGAATCCATGAGATGCTGTTGAAAGTAAAAAAAAATGGAAAAGCTAGTAAGTGGCCATAACATAATCTCTTGATTCATTTCTGACTTCTCCCTCATTCTTCATAGGTACTTCCTGGCAGGATTGGGACTTTTTGTCCTGGGTCTCCTGATTGGCTGGTTCACTCACACACCTTCCACCAAACCACCTGTTCCTCCGTCCGACAGTTCAGACCTGCTGGAGGAGCTGCTTAAAGGCATCACAGCAGACAAGATAGATGCTCTTCAGAGGTAAGTTCACAACTTGCGCTACAAAAAAAAACAAAAAACACATTTTACTGAAAGAATTAAACTTTTGTTGTGGACGTAAACAAAACAAAGGCAGCAAGAGGTGTGTGTGACATTGTGCAAGTCCAACCACTCACTAGCCCTTTTCAACTCACGCTCAGGTGCTGAGTGGTTCCAAAGACTTGCTGAATTTAATGTGTGTGTAGAATAATGTGTAGAAATGTGTAGAATATAATAACTTGCAGCATGGATGTATTGTGCAAATGTTCTTTTTATTGTTCCTGCGTTAATGTGTCTGGTGGTAGAGAGCTAACAAAAGAAGAGGAAGCAGAGTGAGCGTCTGGAAAGCAAAAGCATAAATCAGCTATGATGAAGTGACTAAAACAGGTTGAATATACTGTTTATTTTCTGAGGTAATTGCTTAGCAGTGTCATTTTTTCTTTTTTTTTTAAAAAAGAACAAAATAATAATTTGAGAGTCTTCTTTAGGTGAATGTTTTTTTCTATAATTGGTATTCAGATCTGAGAATGTTACTGGTGACAGTAAGTTGACTCACAATTGTGTTGTATTAGTCAATGATATGTAGAGTAGAAAGTGGCATTTATGCAAAAGTAAAATGGCAAAAATGTACAGATGTTTTAGGTATTATACAGTCAAGATTGTCCACATCAGCGTGGATGGTTGGCCGTACAAAGGTAGGATAGCAAGCATTTTTGCAACCCCGACAACAACCTTTCCTGAACGTCAACCAAGTACTTTTCATTTTAACCTTAACCGTGATTTTTACTTAAGAAGTACTTTTAGTTGCCTAAACCTCACCAAACATTAACCATAAAGACAAAGTGTCCGACTTTGACACTCAAGACCGCTATTCACATCCTGTGTCCAGCCAACAGTCAATGTTGGTTTCTTGTTACTATGACCACAAGCTTTCCCTAACCTCAACCAAGTTGTTTTATCTGAGCCTTACCAAACCTTAACCACAGTGACAAAACATCCAACTTTGACACCTAAGACTAAGATTAGGTGGTGTTAGTAGATGTTTTTGTACAAACAATGTTGTTCTTCCGATCTGGGGGTGCCAGATCAGAAAACGCTCAAATGGGTCGTTCTGGAAGGCAACAACAAACGACACATTTTGTGGTTTAATTGTAGGTTTGCGGACTTTAGAGAAAAATAAGAAAGTAAATCCTAGTGAAAGTCACCAAAACAAGGAAAGAGAAAAACAAAATGCGAGAAGAAGGATTTTAGGAAGGAGTTGTTGGAAAAGCAAAGCAATGCTGTTATGATGGAGTTCAGTTGAATGGACGTTCAAAGGAGGTAGGAAAACAGACAGAGAGGATTATAGTTTGATGCTCCCTAAGTCTAAGATCACCATAATCAAAAGTTTGATCTATTTATATCCAAAGAGGAAGGGAAAGACTCAGAGATAGCAGAGAGAAAGCAGAAAGCAGAAATAAAGTCTCTCCACCAGGTAGCAAATCTTTTTTTAACACTGATACAAACCTCCGTCAACCCGAACGCTGCCTTCTCCAAGCCAAAGGATCACGGGATGCCTGGGTGTATGTGTCTCTGTGAGATAACTGGCTTTGCCACTGAACTGAGACAATCATGTCACCATGGTTTCTCCCTCTGAGTTTTCCACACTTTTCATTATTTATTTTCTCACATTTATATTTCAAGGTGCCAGAAGCACCGCCATCCACCTATCCATAACCACCAAAGACCAATACATCCTACATCTCAACCATCTATGAGGATGATGGAGTATTTGTTTTGGTTGATAGATGACAGCGAGACAGTTACTAATGAAATTCACCACCCACTATAATCATAATTTATAATTTATTATAATTTATTTATCAGTGGCCGTCTGTCAGAGACCAGCATGAACTGTAACAATATTGATAGATACAGTCCCACATTAACTTGAACTACTGTGGCCTGTAGTTGACCTTTATTGTACAATATGCCACATTTTCACGTTCACGTTCAAGTAGAGGATTACATTGGCTGGTGTGAAATCTGTCAATCGTACAACCAGACCAAGATTGCTTGAAAACAGTTTAAGTTTCAGATTTCTCACTCATTCTTAGGCTCAAGGGGTGTGTGTAGAACAAACAAGCTAATTTCGAAGTTAACCTGGCTCTTAAGCACATCTGTGCATGCACTATACAGAAGCAGGATTTTGGAGACACTCTGTGCCTGTGATTCACCGCTTGTGAATCGAGTTAACTCGTTCCTTTCTAAGAGTTCGTTCGCGAATCTAACATCATAAGATGCCTGTTTTTTCTCCCGTCTCTACCTGTTTCTCATTATTCATAAGATGGGCTCAATTTGCAGTGTAATAATACAAATAATGGTTATAATCAGTTATTTATAACACCAGAGAGTTATAACACCAGAGAGCATATATATACACTTAAGAAGCATTAAAGTGCAGCATGACCTTCAGTCAGTTAGCGGAATTTGATTTCCCCACGTGGGTCCATGCAGTGCTGATGATGCAGGATGACATCAACTAAAATGCAACTATTGTATAATTTTTTTCCCCTTGGTCCAGACCAAATGAAACAAAATACATGTCTGAAAACGCCCTGAGAAACCTGCTCTGCTTTGTGTTCACATAATAAATGAACCAGACAGGAGTCCACTTGAAAGCTGATCCTTCTTTTCCAGGTAGTCTTGGTTCGGTACCTTCTCTTGGTGTTCTGTCTTAATGTGATTCGAACCAGTTTTTACATTTCATTTCAAATTCAAAACATGCTCTCTGACAAAATGTATTGAAATCCTTGACAGAAAATTCAGAGCCCCATTCCATTACTGTTGTTTTTAGCAAAGACCCTAATATAAAAATGCTATTTATGGATTCTCCAGGTTGGCAAGTATCCAATGAACACATTATAATATATTGTCTCTCACTAGTCTGTATATATAAAATGGGAGTTTTTGAAGACAAATAAGATTGTGCTGGGACTTTTGCCATAGCTTAGGGTTTAGTGAATGGACTAATTCTGCCTGAAACTCTTATAATGGGTTGGCTCTTTCATTCAGCCAACAACACATGTTCTTCTCCATTCAAACCTTTAGGTTTTCCTTTAGCCTGATAATTCTATTATTTACTTTATGGGGCACAGAAAACTGAGAAATAAAGCCGCCTGAGTTACTTTGTGTTGAGTCTGGGAGAAGAGAAGCAAAAGCGAGAGCTAGACGGCGGCAGACAAAGTGAAAGAGACACATAAAAGGACCTAAGAGAAATAGAGACTAAAGAGACGATGGCAGTGGGGGAGCATATTTTAACAGCTTTGCATGACTATACAGGGGAAATATTCCAGTGTGAATAAATTGCTGTTTGGTTTGTGGGATTCTCATTATGTGATTGATTAAATGATTGTTATATCTGCCCAAGTAGCTCAATATTCAATGAATAACAATCGACAAGTGTATTGTTTGGAATAGTGTAGTCTTTAGCGCAGATAGATGACTTTTGCTTGTTTTTTTTATTATTTTACATTTCCCACTCTTCCTTGTTTCTCAGCCAAAGGGCCTCCAACGTTTTTTTCCCTTAATAGGGGTGTCAAGGCAAAACATAGCACACTTTTTTTTTCCAACTCGTCACTGTAGAAACTTTATGCTTCCAATTCTTTTTCAATTTACACTTCAAAGAGGTGTGTAAGCATGCAGAGCTACTTTGAGAGAAACTGGATTAAGTTCAAATCCCTGGGAGATGGTTTCCCACTGCTAGTATCTTGGCCCGTCTGATACTTATCTCTCCAATTATACTACTGTAATAAATTCACTATAACAGCTATAGGGAAGTGCATCCAAGCATTTTACGTTTTTTGTTTTTTCTGCATATAGTCCCACACATAGCTCAAATGTGAACAAATGCATTTAGTTTGAGAGTTTTTGAGTGTTTTTAGGGGGTAATCCTTGAGATGCTGTTTTTAAGCTCCGGGCTATAATTGCTACTGATTCTGGCTGGTTGATGTCTTGGGGGGACGGATCTTTATCTAGCTGATATGGCTTTATCTGGACGATATATATCTTGCTGTGCTGGCACCTGGACAACTATCGTCGGGTATCACTATCTTATAATGTTTGGAGTCTTGCCGCTGTGCATTTTTTGTTTGTTCTTTGAGTTTTCTGTTTATATCAAGATATACCCTCTTGGCTTATTGATGTATAGGTATTTTATTTCAGTAGGACTGATAACTGTACTTGTTGCATGGGTTTCATAAATTTAACATTGAGATTGGCACACTTAAAAGCTACGACATCGAGTTTGTTACACCAAATCACATCAGCAGTGAGCTTACACATGGGCACTTTGTGGAAAGCTAGCTAGGGGTCTCAATTTGTTTCTTTCCATTTGTTGTTGTTTTGTGAAGTTTATTATTGTTGATTGTTGTTGAGCAGCAAGAAAATGCAACTTTCCGAGGACATGAAACAGCTGTGTCTATCTTGCTGGTTCTGAAATGGCAAGGTGGCTGTCATGGATATCGGCGCCACTGGTTTTGCTCCTCTGCATATTTGAAAAGCCTCATTTATGTCTTTAAATCCAATAAACACAAGTGATCCATACGCATAAGACGAACAACATCCAACCGAAAATATGCAAAGCAAACAGTTGGTTTATCACTAAACAAACAAAAATAGTGTTTGGAGAATGTTTTGGAACAGCCAAATGCTAGTTATAATAATTATGAAGGTATCAAAGTTTTGGAAAACTTGACTGTGCCTCTGTCAAGTTGGTCTGAGCAGGCAGAAAATAAAGGTTTACAAAATTGAACACACAACTTAGTACAACTGAAGCTTTCATGAGCAACAATTTGGTAACATCAACCAGTGATGGAGAGTAACAAAACAAACATTGATATATGTGTATGAAAATGTCACGGAGTCTTGCTCATTGTCTGAATAGCTCTCTGGGGATTTGAGTGTAAAAATCAGCCAAAAATAATAATAAAAAAACTGAAAAACAAAGAATAAATAACTGAACATAGCCCGGCCTGGAGCCTCAAAGCAGAAAACTGTTTATTCCACTTCAGCTTATGCTCTCCAGCTGATTACACCACAAATTGACTTTGTCCAGTTTAAAGTGAAAAACTGTAATTTATTCTGACATTTCAAAGACTTTCAGACGAGCTGAACACTTTGTGGAACTCACTGAAGGAGAAGGATTTCAGGAGTTGTTGTGCACGACAGCTGAACGTAATTTAATCATGTAATACATTTTTTCATTAAATCAAGTAAAAAAACAAGTCCATCTTGAATTATATGAAGACCAAATACAGACCAACTGTCGAGGCAACTTAATGTTAATATTGAAAGACAAATTATTTGGCTTTTGTTTTATAAAATGTTTTCTTTAGTTAGTCTAATTAAAGTCATTTTAATCTAATGAACATCAGTAGGTATGAATTAATACAGGTTTTATCTGTTCTAATGTCAGTCTTGTTGAATGAACTAATGTGGTTTTTGATTGCTTTACTAATTGCTATCTTGTTGCTTCAATTAATGCTATTTTCATTGCTACAACTAATAAGCATTTGTTTTCATGAAATGACCTAAGGCCTAAGTTACATTAAAAAAGTACAACAAACATACAAAACAATTTTACATGTATTTATATATTTTCACATATGGCATTAACAAAAACCTACCAACATTCCTGTTCTTCCAAGATTTCTTTTCAACATATAACATGTAACTTCAATACATGAAGCATGTATTAAGAACTTCCTAAGAAGAACGATGTCAAAAGTGGCCTGCAGGGTTCCAGAGACAAACATCCAAGATTCTGGACAAGGTTTTGAAATCACAAGTCAAAGCAGTGTGTGTTGCAAACATACTACTTCCTCAAGAACACTATCAAGAACACTAAGAAGTGAAGAAGAATGGAGCAAAATCAAAGAAGTCACCGCAAGAGAACATTAGTCTTTCAGCAGAACAAGAAGTCTGCCATCAAGCATATAATCATGTACTTTCTCAACTGATCTACATCTACTATGTCACACCTAGTGTATGTCACAAGCAACTCACCATGTATCCCTTCAGTCCCTCATAGTCTTCATTCGGATTGTTGCACTAAGAGTGTGCATGCTCATCTTATATGGATGGTCTCATTCTGAGGAAAGAAAATGTCAGCAGTTAGAAAAAAAACCTCTGCAGCCTTGTTTGCAAACTGCAAGTTTTCAATTCAGTAATCCTGACCTTGGGCCAGGAAGGCTAAAAACAAGCTGGTTCAATATTTGTCTCAAGATATGTTGGAGAGTTTCCCCAAAATCAGACCAGAAAAATGACTTTCAACAAAAGCAGTTCTAAGCAGGGATAGTCTTCCCCTGGGTAGAACTGATTTGCTTTCAACTGAGATGTTGTTGGCAAGAATTTAGTTCTACACATGTGAACAAGAGGTTGGCTTGAAAATAAAGCAACAACCACCGTGTATTACAATATCATTGTGGCTAGAACTGTTTCTTACAATATCATTGTGGCTATTACACAAAATTATAGCCTGGAATCGCCAGACCAATTCACAAATGCCTTTTAGTCTGGAACCTCTCAGTTCATTTTCGATTTCCAAGGGGCGTCAGAACATTCAACATAAGCGGCAGCCATCTCGGTTGTTTGCGAAAATGCGCTTAAACCCTTCATGTTGGATAAACAGTTGTGATTTACCCGACCAGAATCAGGCCGGATAGAAATCTGTTGGGGGGGCCAGACGCATCAGCCAGAGCTAATAAAACATGAGCTCTCAGATTTGTCTGGTTCCCAGGCTACCAACATTACACAATGGTATAATTTCATTTTTAAATGTAATAATCATAACAATGGTATATCATGACACTCCTCTTGGATCATATCCTCAATATTGTTCAATGGAGAGCTGGTCAGAGGTTGTTGCAATGGCTACAAATAATAAAAACCATTGTAAACTTGGGATAATAAAATATGCATTACTTGATTAATTAATAGGAAAAGTGATATATGAAATGATAATCAAGTGGACAGGTGGTGGGATTGGGGTTGATCAGGGGTGCTGTAGGGGAGTGGCGTGGTAAGGGAGACTGAATTATGGGTGGCTGGCGGTCCTCCAGCACAGGTCTCCAGCAATGGAAAGACATTGTTCAACGTGGTCTTTTGGTTGGAAAGGCCAGGCCTCAAAGTGGGCATGACTGGTTGAATAAGGATATCGGCATCAAACAGCTGCTAGATGTCTCCCACAGCTCTGATTCTGAACAGTGTCCTAGTATGATCCATCAGTCTACAGGTTCTCATCTACCTTCACATCACTGCAGCTCATTTCGCTGATTACTTCCTCTTCTCATTTAAGTAGTGTTAATCAGTGAAATCTACTGCTTTAGTGACTGATTGCAGTGACTGTCTGGCCATGATAGTGCAAGCACTTTTCTACATCAGACATTTGTGGATGAATTAAGATGAGCACCATATATTCCAAGGACTTCATGTTGTTTTGTTACTCCCCTTTATGCTGTCTATATGGTATATGCTGTGTGTGTGTGTGTGTGTGTCAATGCAGTAGATGTCATGATCAAGTAGAATACTTACTTATTAGCTACCATATGTCCTTTAGAATGGTATATCAGGACGCTTCAATGATAGTTCTGGTCTATAGTAACACGCTATTTTAAACTGCATGTAACCATAGCAACAGTACTTATGCTTCATATTACACTGGGTTGTACATAGGGTTGAGTGAAAAGCTCTCACAGTCTCAACAACATGTTGAACACAATAAGCCTCACATATGTAGTATTTACTGCCGGGTTGTTAACATTGAATTACAAGTCCACATGTGCGGTGCAGGTGTTCATTTTATTGTGTAATCTCCCAGAGGTGATCTAACTGTTCAGGGGTTCAAGGGTTCCTTTAATGGTCATTTTACAACACAAGGTTGTATATAACGAAATGTACATTTGTTGTCCCTTTATGCTACACACACACACACACACACACACACACACAAACAACACAGAACAAACAACACAGAACAAAACATAACAGAAAAACTATTAACTTTGACGGTGAGAGCGGGATGAATTTAACAGTCTAGTCCAGCTGCTCTGGAGCCTGGCGGTACTGCATCGGATACTTCTATATCGCTTCCCATATGGCAGCAGGGTGAACACGCTGTAGCTGGGGAGGGTATTGTCTTATAGCATCCTTCTGGCTCTGCGCAGGCACCTCACCTCACCGATGTCACTGATGCTCTGTAGATGGGTACCAATGATGTTCTGGGTGGTTTTAGTCATGCACTGCAGAGCCCTCCTGCCTTGGGCCGTGCACATTCAACGACAGTTTGTAATGTTTCCAGTGAAGATGCTTTCTTTTGCTCTTCTATAAAAGTTGACTATAATTTGGCACAGGAATTTTGCCCTCCTCAGTTTCTGTTTCTGAGCTTTCTTAACCAGGATGGAGATGTGAGATGATTCCCAGGAACCTGAAACTGTTCACCTGCTCCACCTCAGCTCCACTGATATAGACAGAAGGTGTCCATATTTCCAGATTAAGATTAACTGCACTCCATGTGAAAAAGGCTGTATCAAGCCTTTTGTGGCTCCAGAGGGAGCTGTGTGAAGTCTGATAAATCGACTGTTTAAACATGTCTAACTTGTCTAAGGTTATGTTACATATAGCACGATATGTGTATGCATGCAGGCAGACTTGCATATTGCTGGATTTCTATGAGATCCTGGTGTTTGTATGGGTGTGGTATGTGAACTTGAAACACAGCCCTTGACAAAGTAACACTGTGACAATATGACAGCCATATCAGTAACACTGTGTTTGGTGTTCCCAATAACATCACACTGTGAATAGCAATATGATGGTGAATAGATGAATACAAATCCACTGCATAATAAGTGAGACAGCATCCAAAGTGAGACATTATGCAATTTGCAGCAGTTACATTTAAATTATTCTAATGTTCAATGTCCCAGTGTTTGGTGTTGAAATATAGAGGAGGCATATTTTATTCTCATGAAGAAGATTTCTTGCTGATATAAAGCAATCGAGGGAGAAAGAGCAGAGAGGAGGCGGATACTCAGAGAGGGGAATGAGAGAAACAAATGAAGATGGAAAGGCTGAGCAGGCGTCAGGGAGTGAATACAAATAAAGAGAGAGAGAGAGAGAGAGAGAGAGAGAGAGAGAGAGAAGATGAGAGCAGTTTACGCCATGATACACAAGCACCGTGTTGATGCAACGGTGGGAGGAACTGGTGACGGCGATGATAAATTATGTGGTTGATTGAAACTTTTGTGATACAAAGGTTTCTGTCTTTCTTTCTGGACAGTTTGTTTTATTATTGCCAACCCATTATGTTTACAGGATTAAGTGTACTGGCACCTATATCATCTGGCTAATGAAAAGAATACATGTGGCTAAAGCTGGAATGATGATTCTCCGAGGATACATCTCTATGCAGAGAAGTGTGTTATGGGCAACTGTATTGGTCACACAGGCTAGCAAAGGAGCCCACGAGCACATTTCCTAAATCTCAACAACATGCCATGTGGACCTGAAGGTCAATCAAGATTGGTTGATCCCACTTCACCTATCAGGAGTCTGGTTCGAAACAGAGAAGAAAAAACACAAATCTGTATAGAAGTTCCAGCCTTAAGTTTGGGGATAATGTATGAAACCAAACATGGAACATGGACACTTGAAATGACAAGTCTTAATGATACAGGTAGCACTTGTGATCTCACATCTTGGCGATTTACTTGTGCAGGCCAACCCATTGGTAGAAAGTGCTGGAACTTGTTGTCTTCTCGGAGAAAAAAAAAGTTTCCATTCTACATCAGTGGTATGCAGATGAAACAGTGGACTGTAAGGAATAAATCATCTGAGGGCAACAAGTCTTGGTCAAAATTCATGGAAAGACTGGCCATCTGTACAGTGCAAAATATGGCTTGTGTATCCCAGCATGAACAGAGAAGAAAGACCAAGCCACAGCAGGAATACGTAAGAGACTGAGAGTGTTGATGGGGTTTTTTTGCTGAGCGTGCATGTGTACTGCTCAGTCAAGGCAGGGCTTCATTACGAGGATACACCCTCCGAGAGCTGTGGTTACGCACAGTGGGTACCGGTGATATGCTCTGTATGTATGCGTGTGTGGGTGTTTTTATGGGTGTATGTATGTGGTCACCTACTTTCTCTTGCTGAAAAAGAGATTGTCGGAGTTGATTTGAGAGAGCCTTACGATGACATTTTTACTCAGAGAAGAATCCTCTTATCCTGTTCCAATGTATCCAATTCAAATTAAAAAAAATAATAATGTGATAGATTTAAAAAGATTATTATGTTACTACACCATTATGAATAATCAGGCCATACTTAAACTTAATAAGAGACAGGAAGTTGAAAAAGCTAACTTAAAATGTAAAATGATAATTTGAAAATGTAACGTGACAATGAAAACAGTGAAATTTAAAATGCAAAAGTTAAATGGAAATTGAAAGCTTAAATTGTAAAGATGACATTGAAAATGGTAATGGGAAACATCAAAATGGGAAATGGAAAAGCTTAAATAGAAAAAGGAAAATCCTTTTTATTCTTAAGTTTAATTATGGCCTGAGTATTCCTAGCAGTGTAGTAAAATAATAATCCTTTAAAATGTATGTCTTTTAATTTTGTATTTGGACTTTTAATTTGAATTATGACCAAAAATATCCTCCATATCACTGTCTCTTACACACAGAACATACTCAGCATTTGAAGTCCTCTTAACAGGTGAATCAGCGTAACAGCAGAATAAGCTTCAATCCTAAATATCCAACATAACTCGTATACAAAAGGCAAAGCTGCACTGCCTTGACAGACTAAACATCTATCTATCTATTAAATTTGTTCTAAATGCATTCCTTCACACAGCCTGCATTTTGATGGGAATGTGATGGGAAGGAACATCTTCATCCTGACCAGAAACCTCATTGGTATGCTTTGAAACATGCATACATATATAACATGCAACACACGTGGAAACATTATCAGGGCCTGCTGGTAGAGATAATGGTTAGTGAAAATTCAGTCAGGAAGGCAACTTTTCATATGTTTGCTATCTCTCATTGATGTGTTTGCTCTGCATCAAACTGAGTCAATTTGCTGTGGGTGTTTCCCCTATTTACGTGAAACGAATACAAAATATTTTGAGAATCAAATATTCAAGCTTTATTGGTTTACAATGTGTCCCCGAAAAGTTTTCAGCATGGTCCTTTGTAAAGGACTGCACTATAGTTAGCTTAAATTTACAACAGTTTTCAATGTATTCCAATGGCAACACACAAATATAAATCATGCATCGTTGTCTAGAAATTTCTCAGACCAGTCCAATTAGTATGTTTTGATTGAACATCTCATCCCAGCATGTGGTAATGAATTACATCACTTCCCCTCATCAGTGCCCAAAGGTAGAATTGATATTACCCCATGCGAGGAGAATCATTATCATCACTCATTAGGAAACTCATTGCAGTGTTAAGAAATGTCATCTCCACAGGCATTGCAGTCCAGGCTGACATGTCATTACGGCAGGTGGACATGTCATCAGCGCTGGTATTGATGAGACTGTGACAGATAAACAGGGCGGAAATGTCATCATCACAGATCATAGCATCACTACTGCCAGTATAGACACACAGACGGTAACCAGCAGTCCAAATATGACCACAGCCATCACTGAAGTTGAGAATCTTGTCACGCTTGGTAGAAAAGTAATCAATCAAGGGAGAAAAATAAAAACTTTACTGGCATGGCACTTCAAACAAAAACAAAGTTACAAAGTGCTTTACAATGCAAAGCAGGATACACGATGATAAAACAGCAAAGGCATCATGGAAGATTGGTAAAGGACCACAGTAAAGATAAAAGCCGAAGATGATATCATAAAGCAAAAAATATATATAAAAGCACAGCAAAACACTATAGAAATGTAAGTCTTAAGAAAAGATTTAAGCTTACACTGATTTTGCAAGCCTAAGACTGAGAGGCAGGGAGTTACATAACAATCATAATCATCACTCTTGGCAATAAGATGCGGTTTTTAAGAGCCATGAGGAGGGCCTGCACTGATGGATTGAGGTACCATTCAGCCTCCATAGGGATCAAGATCATCATCTCTTGGAGGATCTGACTCCAGCAGCGTTATCCTGGAGACTGTATTTACTTCCCAGGGCGGTTGTTGCTGGAGTTATGAACTACCTCTGTGTGGGATGAAGGTGCTGCCTGCATGGGCAAAATGAGTTCCCATAAAAAGAGACAAACATGTACAATGTATAATCCTTAAGATTTCAATCATGGTTTGATTTAGTGACACCCTTGGTTACCATGGTAACAACAAGTGAAGTTTAATACTACAGCAAACAATCGTTGAGCAGCTATTTTGTCAGAAATAGAACAGAGGAGCAACTGATGTGTCTGTTTACAGCCCAGCCAAACCAACTCACGTTGTTTTAATGAAGAAGTCAGTCAACAAAATTGCAATTATCACCTGCAGCTCTTCATGAAAGAGTTGACTGTCTTCAGCCATGCCAGCGGCTTTGTGAGGCTGTACATAGGCACGGTGGTGCTTAGAGCTAAATGAGCTAACATCAGCACACAATGACAATGCTAACATGCTGTTCTTTGGCAGGTATAATGTTTACCATGTTCACCGTCTTAGTTGCATGTTACCATGCTAACATTTGCTTTTTAGCACTAAACACAAAGTACAGCTGGAGCTGACAGGAATGTCATTAGTGATGATTGATTGATTG
Source organism: Enoplosus armatus (assembly GCF_043641665.1). Classification (NCBI taxonomy): domain Eukaryota; kingdom Metazoa; phylum Chordata; class Actinopteri; order Centrarchiformes; family Enoplosidae; genus Enoplosus; species Enoplosus armatus. The sequence goes on from NC_092186.1 coordinate 4,218,997, forward strand.
ATTGATTGATGATGGCGTTAGATGAAAAGTGACAGGACCACCAAAGTTATTACAATTTATCCTGCAGAGGACACGTATGTCGAAACCAAATTCCATGGCAATCCATCCAATACTTGTAGAGATAGACTGAAAGACATTGCCATCCCTGGAACCATGCCGCTGGAATGGCTAAAAGTGATCCTCTTACGATTTACTTTTACTTTAAATTACTATTGTCTTGTACAGTGGCCACATTTTTGATGAACAATTGCAGTCAGCGCTAACCATCATAAAATATACTGTATTTCTAGTTTGGACTGACTTTCTGGTTTAACTTAATGCACGTTCTATAGTTGTGTGCACAGTTTTGTGAAGGAATTATTATGGGCATTTCGGTTTTACCTCCAAATTAAGTAGCTTATCGTCTGACTGCTCCGTCCTTTCCCCATCACATTATGTTGGAGCAATATCACCATGCTCCCAGATGTCGGCAATTAATGTCACCATAACAAAACTATGGCCACATGTATAACAATAACACCAATTTTGTAATAAACCAGAATTTTCTTTTAAATCAGACTACATGGCAGGGAGGATCTAGCTGAAAGCTCAAAGAAAATGTGATGCTCTTACAATTGAGTGGCAGAAACTGTTGGCTATATGCCCACTATTTCTTCCATAGCAGTAACTTAAGACAGAATGTAGAACATGTTAATGAATACAGTATGGGTAAAAGGCCAGCAAGTCATCAGGTTATTCATTATCCATAAAGCACACAAAGGCAGTGACTGTATCTCAGTGGCATGTGTGCATGTAAATGTGTCCTATGACACCGTGCAGGAAGTACAAAAGCATCTGTTCCCTCTTGTTCTTTTTTTCTGCGGTGGTTTTGTATTTTGTTTTGTACGGAGTTACACAGTAGAGTTTGATTTGAGCCGTGAAGCTGTGTTGCTCTCAATACAGCAGCAAGCCAAATCCTGTTCTGAAGAATGCAGGAGTCAGAATATAAGAATATAGCATCCAGTCTCCTAGTGCTTCAAACAGCACTGTGAATAATAGTGAACCTGAATAAGATATAATTGATTTCTACAATGTGGAGCTCCTATGTGCATTTACATTATGTTGATTGCTTTGAAGGTATAGCATAACTGCTGGGAGGCTGATAGATGCAGCTGTGCCACAGCAGAGACGTGCAGAGCTTGTACATGCACACAACTTCAAAGTTAGCTCCTCCATATTCAGACCACAGCAAATTACAGTAAAATAACACTTATTATAGACTTCTTATAGGCTGATAAAGGCAAAATAACAGCTACTCGCTTTAAGCACAGGGATGAGCTTATTCCTACGTTCAAAGTCATGAGGTTATAATGAAAATGTAAAACAAGTACAACAAGCAGCCTCTTTAACAGGTCTACTCATCCTATGTTTGATTGCTTAGATTATGTAAATGCTATATATAACATTGTGCTGACACACATAAACAATGCTTCATTATGATACTAAAATGAGATTGGTTAATGTTCTTTCCATAATGATGGTATTCTAACAAAAGAATTAGAATAACCATGTAAATGCACTAACCCCACTTAAAATCACATTATGATTTGCTAGATCATGTTTACTAAAAAGATCAATTGATGCTCAATTCTCCTACTTTTTTAGGGACAATATTAACTGTAAATCAAAACAAAAATTAAAAGATTTGGTGGAGCATGTCTGGCTTTCATGTCGAAGGGCGAAGTTTGCGTCCTTTACCTGCTATTAACCTTAAACTTTTAATGAACTATAATCACAACCTCTCCCTAATCTTAATGAAGTGTTTAGTTGAATGTAGTTTATTTCCTATAATCACAATCTTTCCCTATCCATAACATACTGTAGTTGTAGAAAGCAAGAATTTGTGAAAACGTTGGCAGTAAAGGAAATAAAGAAAGGAACGTCATTGAATGCAACACGGGTTTTTGTACACAACCACTTGTGTGTCAACTGTCTGCATCTGTTTTGGCTGTCAGGGCCAAAGAGGTTGAAAAATAAATTGTCTCATGGTGGAAACTCAAGAGTCAAATCTGAGGAACTGAACCTTCAGCCAAGGGCTGTCTCTTCACTAACTTTAAACCCAATGTCTTGTCAAATGTCTCAGAAACATTGACAGACAGGGGAGAAACTTTACCTCTTTCGTACATTATTGGCAGGAGGAGGAACACAGTATAGTATAAAAGTATAGACATACGTCTATAGTCTGAGCTTTGCTGCAGTAGCCCTCAGACAGTTCTTTCAAAAGCAAGAACAAAAAGACCGCCCGTGGCAGAGATACAGTATGTGTCAGTGCCTTGATCAACCAATATAGTAGCTTTTTCTACTGGTCAGTGCACGTCAACTGCCTGTCATACCAAAACATCCCTGAAAGGAATGATGATTCTAAAAATCAGAAAATCAAGGAGGAACTCCACTTGTGTCCAAACCGACCAATCCTCTTATTGGTATTCCTATCTTATTTGAACCCTTTTGAACTGTGCTGCAATAGAATGTTTTTTCCTGATCCAGGGCTCTTGGTCTGATCCAGGGCTCAACTTTGTTGTAATGTTAAAAGGCACTATGACAGTGAGGATTTTCTCACTTCTCTCACTTTTCTGTCTGCATCTTTACCTATCACTGCACTCACACACACACACACACACACACACACACATACTTAGACACACATAAACATGTGCATACAGAACACACACAGCTTGTCGGAGTTTAATTGCTTTTTTACAAACGAGTACCTAGAGTTTCACACTCTAACAAGTTTGAGCGCAGTTAATTGTATTTTTGTCTCTGGGTGTGTTGGTGTGCGTACCTCACTGTGTATTCGAGTCAGGGGGATAAAGACAGAGCTGTTCTATCCCTTGTGAGTGTGTGATACCTGCTTTATTTACATGGCTCAGTCTGTGCCCGAATTCTCAACTTGTATGTAAATTAGTGGAGGAGAGGAGAGAGCAGCTGAAGCCAGGTACTGTACCAGCCAACCGCTCCCTGCTCTGCTAGACAGCCAGCTCTTGGCTCTCTTCAGAGGAAATCCTCACTCACATTTTCACTCTGTACCTGGAAGTAACAGCATATCAATGCATGGGACACTACGGTGTTTGCTGATAGTTAGTGACTTGATTTAGATAAGGACTGAAATATTTTGATCGGCGAAAAATGTACTTAACAGTCAACAGCTAACAGTTTTTATCTGTCTTTAGAAACACTGTATGTGAGAGGTTGTTTAAACTTAGCTGGCAGCAATCTTAAACAAAATGTCTTTCAGATATAGTAAACATTGTTTATACTCTCAAATTCTCAGCTTGGCTACGCTATGGAGAAGGAACGGCAGGAAGCAAGGAAGTAAGCAGTTGTTATTGTTGCTTGTTGTTGTAGCATTTTATTCTCACCAAATTTGGCTCCAAAAAGGCTACTTTGTGCAGGGACGTCTTGATGTTGAATCATCCAAAACAGTGGTCATTGTCAAATTGATTGTCAGGTCTCATTATATTACCTGCTATCTCATTCCCAGTTCTGTGCTGTGCTTTATTTATAGATTCATATGTGTTTGAGCAAATTGCAAACAAATCAAAAGCAAACAGGCATTGATAGATAACTTGTCACAAAATGATATAACATAAAATGAAATGTGAAGTAATGCATTTTATTTTATATTTTTTCTACTGTAGGTACCTCTACATTTATGTGCTGCATGCAAGTCATAGGGAGGTGGATGGTGGGTGTATAGAGAGCAGGACTTTGACACCGGAGAACAAAGTTCCTATATATGGTTGGTTTCAGGAAACACGAGCACTGTGGTTAAGGTTAGAAAAAGATTGTGGTTTTGGTTAAATATCAAGACAATTTGTCCTTCAAGTCAATGTTGACTCCTTTAAAATGTAACCACATGACCACAATCTTTCCCTATCATAACCAAGTGCTTTAAGTGCCTGTAACATAACCATCCCTTTGTTTGCCTTTTTGTTTAAGTTCACTGGTCTGTTGTGATGGGGTAGAGGGCAAAGTGAATCCACAGTGAACGCATACACACACTTCTGCTCCACACAGAAATGTTTCCACTAATTTCGATTGGCTGATTAGACACCCTGATTAAAAGATGGGACAGTCCTGATTGTCAAGCCTCTGCCCTTTTCACCATCAAAGTTTTTATCGTCAGGAAATACAAATGTTAAAAGTGATGGCTGTACATTTTGTTCAATAAATGGATAAGGTTGTACAGACACCACAGAGAGGCTCGATCACTTTGATCAGTGAATTGAAAATCTTTCTCTCTTTTCTAAAAGAACAGTTGCAGCAAAAGAACAGGGAAAGTGACAGAAAGGCAGAGTGACATCTAGCCATGCAGATAGTTTTAGTTTCATCTGGTTAATTTCAACAGCTCAAAACAATGTCCTTGTTACTCTGGATAATCCACAGAACACACTTTGAACAGGTTTTATAGGAACTATTTCTTTGATTGGACAGTTTTTAGTATAACTGCAAGTGAGGTGTCAAAATGCAGCCCGGTCTCCTCGAAATTATGTTCATGGTTTTGGTTAAATGTTAATAATGCGTCCTGTCTATTTTGAAAAGTTTCTATACTTAACCAAGACCACGATCTTTCCTTAACCTTAACCAAGTGCTGAGAGTGCCTAAACATAACCATAAAAAAGTTTCATTATGCTTTAGTTGCTATGAGCAGATACTGTAGGACAACAAATAGAATATTTTGACAGTGAACATTTTACTCTTCTACTTGGCAAATACGATATCAATGCTTCTTCTTGTGTAATAAAATCCAGGAGGCAGTACGTGTCTTTCAAAACTCTGTTGCAAATTTGTAATAGATTTATGGAGGGCAGAGCAAGTGAGATCCCCAAACCAGAGTTAAAGGCTAAGCCTGCCGCTTTAAGAGACAGAGTCGCCTTGAGGGCAACTCGTGCCTGTTTTGTGGTCAGGCTGGGATCCTTCTAAAGAAAGTCTGTCCTGGTGTGTGAACAAAGTGCCAGCATGTAGTCGTAGCTGTGAAGTGAAGTACGTGATATAAGTGAGGTCAAGTGACTGCAGTCAACCGTAATGTGTTTTGAGGAGCTCAGTTATATAAAGGCCCATGTTGTGTTCTCTGTCACAGAATGGAAATAAAGCTCCCGTTCATGCAACATTACGACATCTTCTACTGTCCCTCATCGCAGAATTGTCCGGACAGAAAAGGCTTGTTACCTGCTATCAGCCAGGCTAAGCTAAATAAGCCTAAAAACCAGAGATCCTCTGACCACAGTTCAGATCCCACATCTGGGAAGGTAACTCTGGAAATTTTTTTTTTGGGGTGAAGCAACCCTTTAATTTATTCAGAAGCTGTATAATTTTCCAGTTTTCAAGCCTTTAGTTGGGTTGTAATATATTTTATATTCACCAGTGGTGAAGTAATGGGTGGAACATGGACAGCAGACTATTGTAACATGTTCAATCAGCAGCCAGCTTTTCCAGTTAGGGTTAGCCTCTGAGCTGGATAAGACGACACAAGCGAGTATCTGCCTGTGATATTAGTTTAATAGACTTCACACTGGCTTTTACTGGAAAATTTCTGTCTCATTTCTCAAGGCTTTGAAGGATTTCTGCGCCCAGCCAAGACCATGGCCCAGAAAAAGCTGTTTAATGTATGTTTTTGATGTCCTCGAGTTTGACGTCTTTGGAAGTACGCATCGCTGCAGTAGGTATTTCATTGCTCATAGGACGCATTTGTGACTCACTAACATGGTCTGATTCACCAGGGTGGGTTTTATGAAACATGCATTCCTGCACATGCCAACACACTTCAGAGAAAGTCTTACTACATGAGCTTTTAACTTCTCTTTAACTGGGTGAAGTGACTGAAAATAGTGTCTGATTTACAGTTGAAGCTCCGGAGGTAGAGGGGAGTTCATACATTACCTAAAAACTGTGCAGTCTAGCAATCCTCTTGAGTCATATAAATGGCTGCGCTGTAATATCTATTTTACAGTATATGCCGCTATATTGGTGCCACCAACACAAGCTTTTAAAAAGCTTTTTGTAAGGAGGGGTGTTTTTAGATTTGTGTTTTGTGAATTTGCCTCACAGCAAAGATTTGGATGGCATTCTACAAAGGTCCTGGATCAGACTCAAACCTAGGATGTCATCTTTTTACATGGTACAGTACATGCTTTAGCCCACTAAGCCTGGCATTTTTTTTCATCAGGGGGTCTTTTCAGACATGTCTTGACATTTGTAGCAGCAGGTTCATTTTTCTTTCTTTCTTTTTTGGATTCAGTGGATCAAATCAACTGCCTTAACCAATGCCCTCTAATCTCCAAATCCAGGAGCAATTTGTGAAATAGGGATGCTTTTTCCAGACCCAGATCTCCCTGGTATAAGGTTGTCAAAGGTCACTTCCAGTCAAGCTGTAGTACAGGTCATGTGTGGTCACAATCTGTACGCTCACAGGAATAAAATTAATAATAATTAATTAATTAATGTTGGAATTCTTGCATTGTTAGCATTTGTTTTTAGTCCAAGGAGGGTCAAGGAAGGACACTTAGATTCTCTTGGTAAGAAGGGCTGTATGGGTTTCCTCCATAGTGCAAAAGACCTGTTAGCTTTATCGTCATCTCACTTTAAATTGCCTCCTATGTGAATGATTGTCTGTCTACAGTTCATGTGTCGACCCAACTCAGGGATAGGCTCCAGCACTATACAGCCTTGCACAGATTATATATTATATGATAACTAAATGATTTAACAACTCATCGTCTTATAAAGCTGTGCATCATGGTTGTAGTAACCTTCATTATCTCATGGAAATCCGTATTCATTTGATAAGACTTGTATTTTCTAACATTTATGATAATAATAATAATAATAATAATAATAATAATAATAATAATCCATTCGGTGATGGAGCAGGTCACACTCCTGTAGCACCACCACACACACATATACCAACAAACACACACCGTCAATCCAGATATAAATACTTCTACTAATTTTTGATTGGCCAATCAAGCAGCACCCTGATGACAAGGTGTCCTTATAAAAACAGGAGAGTCCCAATTTTTCACGTCCTAAGAGACAAAATACATTTTGTTTTTATTTTTGGAAAAATAACATTTTAAGTGTGACTGTTCTAAAAAAATGCCTAATTAAGGCTTTATTATGGCCATGGATGTGATAAGATCACAAATCAATAAATCACTGCCTGGCAAACTCTGCTCACATTTGCGTAGGGAAATGTCAGCCTACTCTTGTACCCACCTATGTATATTTGCGTGTGTGTGTGTGTATGTTTGACACACAGAAAGGTTTTGTTTAAGGTCAAATGCCACGGCTGATCCAAACAATCTGCAGCAGGGCTGTGGTGCATCAGTGACATGTGTCATATCCTATTTATTATCATAATGTCAGGTTGAAGGAGCATCAGTCCTGTCAAAAAAGGTCAATGGTTCACAATCCAGTTTCAATTTAAAGTTAGAGATGCAGCACACAAAATAAAACTGCGTGTTCGTACTGACCTGAGCAGAGGAGTGACAAACATTACCACCAACATGAATTAAATGCACAGAGCACAACCTCACATGCTCATTGTGGTGTTATATAAGTATATAATCTACTGTATTACACCAAACCACACTCATTATTATAGTGATACGTGCTGTAGTATATCATCAAATGAGTTATTATCTTGTTTGGTTTAGTAATGTAGCCTATAGGAAATATTTTGTATTACCATATCAATGCTGCTCTGCCACTGCTACACACTGAAGCCTCCATGTTTCTTTTACCCAAAACAGTTTAGGCCACAAAGTAAGTTTCAGAAACTCATTATTGAGTCATTCAAATTATAATGTCAAACCTCCCATAGATACATCATCATAGTCAAGTCTATAATATTGGTTAGTAAAACTTTACTTATCGCAGAAATCAGTGTGAGTCACTTGTATTGGTTTTCATGCTGTATCCACCCACTAACCCACCTACCAAGCAGAATGCTCATATTGGATGAAATTGTGGTCTGTGTATTATGTTGAACTAGAAGCCATATTAATTGGTGTGTATCCAAGGCCTGGTATTAAAATCTATTCAAACAAATCAATGAGCCACACTGTTGCACTGGGTGGCATGTTCCTTCATCACCTTGAACACACATACTGTGGTTTATTTTTACTCAATTCCACATACATGGTGCTGCTGGAAATACTAAAGCATATACTGAGTAAAGTGCCAAATGTATATTAATCCACCACTGAAAATAATCCCCCAACAAATGCACTATTTCCTCCTGTAAAGTTTGCTAAAAACTATGCCCAGCTGTTTTAGGAAATTACTGAGCCCCTTTCAAAAGTAAAACTGTGTGTGTGAGCAGTTTTTTAAAAAAATTACTCAACAGGAATAAATGGGCTCTGGGCTGAGAGCCACAGCAGGGAGAGACTGAAAGAAGGACTAACACATTGTTTAGTCTTTTTATGGGATTTGTCGATAATAAGAAAAGCAGAGATACACCAACCTTATCCTTTAAATTGACAAATTGTGGCCTGCAGAACCTAATATGACAACATACCTAGCCAACTAATGTAATACATAGAGAGACTGGGCCACCACTTTCCCATTGTAAATCACAAAGATCTCAATTCACACAGTAAGTTTATGTGTATGCTGATTTCTTTATGTATCCAAAACTTTGCAGTGCGTGTAGAAAGAAATGATTTGACAGAACTTAACAGATAAGCTATCAAGATGTATGAGCCAGCAGCTGTGTCTGTGAGACGTCCCACGGATGCTGTGGGAGTATCTCAGCCCCCGCCTCCTGCTGCTTCCTTTACTTTCGATCGGTAATGAGCAGACAAACTAAACAGCTTTTTGCAGTGTCTACATCATTTCCACATAATGATGGGCAAGGCTAATGCAATGTTTGGTTTCCGAATTATCACTGGTAAACAATCCCAACAGACAGAAACAGATTTCTAGGAATGGCAAAGCACTCCATGATCATTTAAAAGGTATGTAAACAAGCCATGAACAAGTTTCTGCTGCACTCTTTGTGCAATGCCACTCTTAATAAAACTGAGTTGAATTATATTTTAAAGACGTAGCATTAGCCGAAAGCAGTGAAAGGATGGAAAATCCCACATGCAAGCCCAAAACTGAGTAGTCTAGAAACAGCTTAAGTTCCTGAATGTCAATCCAATTAATTTTATGCAGTAGCTACTTCATACTAATCCAGACTGTCTACGCCATGTTGGCAAATGCCCGTAGCAAGTGTGTGTGTGTGTGTGTTTGAGAGAGAGAGAGAAAGAAAACAAAGGAAATTTAGATAGAGAGTCCTTCTAATGTCATGTTCAGCAATCTGAGCCAAGTCCTTACATTGAGCGCACACAATGCAGTAATAGAGACATGCGCTGAATATTCTCAGACGAGCTTTGTGCGTGCATCTGGGGATAGATTTAGAAGTTTGGAGTGAGCGTCTGGTCTGTTTTCAGCTCTATTCCCCTCCCTGGCTGCGGAATGCTTCATTTAAGAACGTCAAAAGTCTCTGTTGCACTATCTGTTCACGCTGCTTTGCTCAAGACATCCCATCCCACATTTCTCCTTATGTAACACCCAACATCCATCATTTCTTACACCGCCGCACTAAGACATGACAAGACAGACAAATGTCAATGTTGTGTGAGTTGATGGGATGGGGGGGTGGAAATGGGGGGGGGGGGGGGGGGGGTTGAGGGGTTGTGTTTGTTGCTGAGATGTGACAAGGCAGTCAGACATCAACTAAAAGGTTACATGGCCAATCAGCCTCGAACATGGCTGAGAGCTGCCATGACAACAAATCAGCAGTGTTGATGAGGGCTGGTGCTAGAGGCGCTCGACGGGGAGTGTGTGTGTGTGTGTGTGTGTGTGTGTGTGTCATTTGCCATCAGAATAGATGTCTCTGCTGCCTGTCATTTTGTTGTAGACCTACATCAAACACTTTTCCTTGATGGCTGGTGACGATAGTTTGACATGTTCCAACTAGATGCTTAGCTGCTGGTAGGCAGGCACACGTTCCGCTGCTGGCTGCGGTTGTGAAGGCTGGTTGGTTGTTTTGCTGTAAAAGAAAGTAGGTTCCAAAGTTTCACAGTCATTAGTCTTTTTTTTTCCTTTTAGAAAGCATTTGGAATTTCCCTGGCGTAATTTCCGCCCTCACACGCTCGCAGAGCATAAATAAACAAGAAGTCGGTACAGTCGTTTTGCACAGCTCAGTGCAAATTACAGTGGAAAGTCATTTATCTGCAGCCAGTGGGAATAGAGGCTTTTAAGATGGCTGAGACTCGTTCACTCATTCAGATGCTCACATAGAGGCTGGAGTAGATTGTATAGCATTTGGTGAACACTTGAGTTTGTACAGTAAGAGCGTACAGTTTCATTACGCGTGGCCCCAATGGGAAGTCATCTTGCCTTTCCAATTGAATGACCATATAAAGTAAATGTAACCATATTATCTTGTTGTTTTCTAGTTCAATTTTATATGAGTTATCAGCTCGGCATTAATAAAACCCATGTTATAAACAGTTCCCATAGGCTACATGTAATACAAGCACATGCTTGCTCTTGTACAAGTGTATTGTCTTGTTATGGGGTCAACGGTGTTGTAAATCAACAAGCATGATTTGTTGCATATATAAAAATGTCCTGTTTGTCCCAAGTCATTACAATATATTTGCATAGCAGTATGCCTTTCTTTTTTAAGGTTGGCTGTGTGACAGTCAGATAAATGAGTTTCTGCTGTTTCTGTTTATTCATTATTAGGATTATACCTATAAGCCATTAATCAAGGATTCCCTTGACCAGTATGCATCCACTGCTCCACTCCTCTACAGCCCCCAGTGAGTTCCTCGAGTCCTCAGACTCCCCGGTTGGGTAATTACACGAGCTTGTAATAAGCTGGGACTGAGACATTAATGTAGTTTAGTTCTCTATGGTGGAACGTTCTGCGGCGAGCCATCCACTTTCAATTACAGTTGCACGCTTTACATGCACCCACATACACGAACACACTCACCTCCTTGAAGTGTGAAGCCTACAGGTAATTACTTTGCCACAGTGCTGTCTTCCACAGCAGTGTCCCCCTGATCAATACTGGTGTCAGCAGCCGGTACCAGCAGCTCTATACTGTGAAGCTAAGTCCCCCGTGGGTATTCTGTTAACACTATGGATCAGATTCTTTAATCTAGTATTGAGTTATCTTTTTCAGAGGAGGATGGTGGTTCTTGAAGTAGTAATGGAAAGACATAAGCTTTAATTATTGGTTACCAATAATGGATACATGTTTAGCCAAGGTCCATATTAAATAATGACCAATCACCCAGTTGGCAGTTTATAAGGTGAACACAAAAAATGAAGGCTAATATTGTATTTACTTAAAGATAAACATTGTTATATGAGAAAAGTGATGCAACAGATATTTGATGTTTTACCAGATTGTTACTGGTAAAACAAATATCATATGATTTGGACATTATAGTGTAGCTGGAAATACTAGATATACACAATGAATATAAGGTCTAACCAGGTAACATCTGAAGGAATGATGTCTGTTATACTTTTTAATAAAGGACGCAGGAATGTACAGACCTCATCACTCCATATTCTGTCTCATTATCCTATTACTATTACTATTGAGCCTCCTGTTTGAGCTCCAGTTTGGCTGACGCGATGACGAGATTCCTTCATCCTTTGTCTCACCAGCTAAACTATTGACAGTAACTGGAGAATGTTGTTCTGGAAGTTTATAGTCGGTTATACATAAATGCTTACATACACACAATATAGTAAGAAAAGCAAATAGCTGAGTGCACATAAAACACAAATTTGTAAATGCAACTTTCTTCTGATCCCCATGCATTCATGGGCAGAGAGTACAGGCACATAACTGGTGGTATAAGTAATTGTGATTGAGTGCATTTTGTTGAAATCAATAGTCTGTATAGTCTTATATGATGGCAAACAAATAAATATAAACATCAAGTACAGCATAAGGCATGTGCCAGCTGATTCATGAAATACAACAATAAACTTCTGATATTACTGTACATAGTCCATTTCTTAGGTGCACTGAAAAATGCCAACCTTCCAACTCCAACCTTCAAATGTAAAATGCACTTTAAAAAGTTTATTGAGCTCATAGCGCTTCACTGGCTCACATTTCACACTGGTGAGTTCTAAATGAGACCAACCCTAACCTCAGCCAAGTGCTGTTGCACTGTAGCCTTGATCTGGACCATGGTTGCAGCCTGCACAGAGGCATTATAGTGTGTGAAATTGAGCTAAAATACATAAAAGGGGCAAACTTGGCAGATTGTATAGTAAATCTACTGCTTTGCCTACCATTGTGGAAATGTGGAAACAGTATGATAGCTATATTACTCTTTTGACTCATTATCATTTTATCATCTTGAACTTTTAAGAGTTCAAGTGTGTATTGGCCATGCCCATGTGAGGGCTGTTTTTGTCCATTTGTTATTATTTATTGAACATACAGTATATGAAGAATTTCAAACAGAAATGCAGGATGTTTATAAAAGGATGCTCTCGATAAAACGTGCAACGAGCCCTGCTAACTAGGCTAGAGTTAGGAGGCAACGTAAGAAGCTAATATATATGTCACTTAATGTTCTGTTTTTATGTTACAAATGATCATGATATTGGCATCGACTTCAAAAATCTAGTATTGTACAGACTACAGAAATCAGTACTAGTGGAGAAGCTTGCTAGATCAAGTGGTAACACACCAAGAAACATAACAATGTGCTAACAAATAATGATAATATAATAAACTGTATTTATATGGCACATTTCTATATAGTCTACAAAGTGCTTTACAGAAAACAGCAGATAAAAACCAAAAACAACTGAGAGATCTTAAACATCACACCGGGGGTTAAATTGAAGTTAAGAAATATATATATATATATAATGGCAGGGGTGGGATGATAAAACCCAGCAACATATTAAATGTTCATAAACACTTTCCTTTAAAAGACAGTTTAAAGAAAGGATTTATAAGACGCTAATCATGAAGCCTGTCTCATATCAATAGGCAGTGTTCCACAGTCGGGGGGGGGGGGGGGGGGGGGGGGGGGCTCTAACAGCAGAGGCCCAGTCACCTTTGGTTACAAGCTGGGATCTTGGAATAACCAGCAGAGCCGCATCCACCAATCTAAGGGAACGCCCAGGCACAATAGGGGGTCAATAAATCTGCACCAGTTGGAGTCGGTGAAGGGAGATCTGACTGATACCAGCGTAAAGTGCATTACAGTAGTCCAGGCGAGAAAAACTAAAATAATGTGTAACCTAATTGTACACCTAAAAGGAAACAAAAAGGTCTGATTTTAGAGATTTTTTTTAGCTGAAAGAAACATGACTGAACATTCTTCACTGGAGCATCAAGTGATCTGCATCAAATATTATGCCAAGATTTCTAGCAGCCTGCTTCATATTTAAAATATTTTGTAAGGAACCGAGCTTGCTGTGAATCAGGCTGGCGGAGTAGAACATCCAGACTTAGTTTACTTCCATTTGCGTTCAAATTTTGAGTGTGAACATGTAGCCAAGGGAGGCGGTTTGATTTTGGCTTTCTGATTTTCTTAAGGGCAATGTGGTCAAGAATGGGAAGACGGTGACTGGTGAAAAAGGTGACTAATCCATCCGGATTTTGTGAATGTGTTGTAATGGGGATAAAACAATTACTGAATTTGGCTGCAGAATCAGCAGTGAAAATGCAGGACCGAGTGATGTGGTGAGGTTTCGAAAGAGAAGAATGTCTCCAGACAACAGATACAAGTTCAGAAAATTCTTTAATTGATCTTGGTGGTCTATAAACTTAAATACACTTTAAAGGAACAGGACCTGCAATTGTATTGTATGGATAATCTATTTTAGTGTGCCATTTTGAATGCTGAAATGATTGCACAAAGGAAACTGCATCAAAGAATAGAATGACCAGATGACCATGTTTAGTAACTTCAGGAGTAGTTGGGCTGGTAAACTATGACCAAGTGAATTATTAAAATCCCTATATGTTTTGTTTCAACATGAAACAGCCAGTGAGGTGTATGATGTTATTTTAGAATAGAGACAGGGAAATGATGGCGATGACAATGCATATGGTGGATTTTTTAGCCTTTTCAGGAAATAAAGCGCAGAAGGGGGTCTGGATGTGGAGGAAGACAAACAGCATAGCAGGAGCTCTCTCCCTCTCTCTGGCTGTCTCTTCTTAAAACTTGACAGAGAATGAAGAAAGAGGGAGAAGAGAAGAGAGGAATTTGTGGGATGAATAAGCGAGAAAAAAAAGCCAGTGTGAGGATGGAGGGAAAAGGAAGGAGAGTAACACAAACCAGGAGAGAAAAAGCAGGAGAGACACAGACGTAAATGGGCCTCGGGAGGGTATCTGAGAGTGGCAGGCTGCTGCCACAACTGTACTGTGCTGTGGGTAAACTGTCAAAACATTGACTGGTCCACCTAGCAGCCCTCCCCTTCCTAGGTTTTATTCTTACTCTTTGTTGTTACTCCCCCCAAAATAGAAGCTTCCAACATTTAACTGGCTAAGAAGAATGTAGGAGTAAAAACTGAAGCCAAAAGATACTTAGCTGTGGAACAAACACTGAGCTCAAGTGTGTGTTACGGTAACAATAAGTTGGTTTAAATGCACACTTTCATTCTGGTTTTCAGAGTATACCGGTTATGTCACGCACTTTAACTTCATATTCTGTTTTCAGGAATCTGGATTACCGCTAGGTTTTGAGAAACCTTAATATGCTATCTGGAGTACACTGATTGAAACCATGCTACTGTGCATGTACACACATTTCACATCACTTTCTGACACATTTTAGATAGAAATTTGTTTTTTTTTTGTTTTAGACTTTTATTTGACAATTCAAAGTGAACAAAACAGGTAAATCGGGGAGAGAAGGATGACATGCAACAAAGGTACCTAGCTGGAATCACAGTGAGGACACAGGGGTCTAAAATGCATACCATGAAATCACAAAGTCATAAGGACACCCCAAACAAAATGTGTTGAAATATGAGGTAAAGATGATCTTCATGCTGAAAAAAAAGAGAACTGACTGACGCCGGTAACGTGAGGGACAATTATATTGTTGCATTCCTCTTACATTACTGGGGCTCATCCTCAACTCTCAGAGTGGCTGAATGTGAATGATGCGGTCATGTCCTCACCCCCCTTGATCCAAAACGTCATTCAATACGCTGTATGCATGATTTAAATATCATCCATAATCACTGCGTGTTGCATGTAATAGTAGCGTGCATGTTAATGTATTCAACAGAGAGATTAATACTCCACATTCCTGTATCAGTTTTATTATTTTACATTTTTTGGAATTCTCCTGGATGTATGGTCCATCGCAGACAATGTAATGCTGCAATGCTAAAATAGATTTTTGTAGAACTTGATTCAGCTATAGAAAACAATTTATCTGTAGAAAACAGCAATGCTACATGACAGGGTCTGCTGTCAGTAGAGTTGCATGGACATTCTGCAGTCACACAGGGAGGAATTCCTCCAACAAGAAGCAATAATACCACTTTTTCCAGCCAGCTGTATCAATAAGGTAGCCAAATTTGCTCTTACAATACTACTGCTGTCACCTTCTCCACCTACATGCATCACGGGTCTCTAAGTTGAGACACATGCATGTACAGGCCCATGCAATAGAAGTACATTACATTGTAACTTGAACTAAACATCATGTATTAATATGTAATAATTTAAGTAATTTGTCTGTCCTTTGTTACATAAGGCCTGGTGCTATGTACACCTAGGTATGTCTGTGCACAGGTAAATGTGTTTAACGAATATGTCTGTGAGCCGTGTTTATTTGCAGGGTAACACAAATGTGTGTGTGTGTGTGTGTGTTTGTGTGCATGTCACACTGACTGATAGCCATGCCCCTCTCGCCCAGTGTGTGATGCCCTGGGAGACCCAGCAATAAACACACAGTCGTCCTTTGGCCATGAATCTCTGCCAACCGCCTCATGTGCCGCTCTCCACCCAGAGCCACACAAACGAATGTTAGGAGGTTGCGATTTTTAACGGCAGCCATGCTACTGTAACTCCACAGTCATCCTCCCTGGCCACTGTAGTGCTCCACCCATCTATCTTGAGCCACCCCCCGAAGGTCCTGGGTTATGGCTCCAGAATAAAACATTAGTAAAACATTAATAAAACATTGCAGTCGTATTCACAGCAGTATCAAAAACAAGTGGGA
Organism: Enoplosus armatus; assembly: GCF_043641665.1. Classification (NCBI taxonomy): domain Eukaryota; kingdom Metazoa; phylum Chordata; class Actinopteri; order Centrarchiformes; family Enoplosidae; genus Enoplosus; species Enoplosus armatus. Next base: position 4,235,268 of record NC_092186.1, read on the forward strand.
ACAAGCTTAGAGCTACTTCTACTGTATGCTGCCAGATGTGTGAACTCCGACAAGCCATCGAGGCAGCGAGCTTGGTGACAGCTGTCAGTAGTGACCAAACGTTAGTCTGAACAAACCTTTAGCGATGATTTGTTGGAAACCACGGCCCATTTCCTGAGCAACTGAATCTTTTATTTCACTTATTTCATTGTGGTTATGTTCTGATTTAAAAATAATAGAAATAAAACCCACTTAGGTATTAGGCACAATCATTTAATGTGCCAAATATAAATACTCAAATAAAAGTTGGCTCAAAAGAACATATGCCCAATGTAGAACTAAAATTACTGATAAACAAATCCACTTAAAAGAATTAAACTTGAAAAGTAAAACATAGGCCCAGCCCTAAAAATGACAATACCTCAGTACATGGAGATACATGCATTTCTGTGCAGCGTTCAAAGGCAGAATGTTGGAGGGAGTTAATGATGTACAGTGTTGTAGGTTTGTACGTACAGAAGTTGTCTGGCTGTCTATCAGTCTGTTTTCAGGGGAAACTGTTGTTATTATAACTTTGTAATGAGAGTTGTGCATCATGACAGTTCCTGCTGTCACAATCTGCAGTGCGAGCTGAACTCGTAGTAGCAGTTATAGAGGATGTGCAACTGATTGTGTTTGTTCAAATGTTCTTTTTCGCTTTTCTTCTCTCTACCCCTTTCCTTTTCTTTCCTTCCCCCTTTTTCAGTTGTGATCATGAGGACTTGAGCCAACAACAAGGACATTTTCAGAGATGTTTCCTATATGTTTGATTTCCAAACTTCTCAGCTCTCAGTGTGTGTGTGTGATATTTAGCAGGTTAGTACAGTAGCAGCTGAGCAGAGATTGATAGTTTGAGTTAGTGTAGTGTGAATATGAGCTACAAAGGAACTGCATAACATCTTGGGTTTTAAAGATTAAAGAGCTGCATTACTACCGGTGTCTCTAATGCCAGCAGCTAGAATGACTTCAAAAAGCATTTGCATATCAGTGCACGCACGACCGTGTGCGCAGGTTTCATCATAACGCCTAATGTTTTTCATGACCCGGGGGTGACGCATTGACTTCAAACGGAGCCAGGTGAGGAGTGACTACAGTGCATCAGTGGGAGGCACAGTAGAGGGTTAAGTGTTACATGGGATGTGAGTGCATGTGTCACAGAAAAAAACAATGCTCCCCGGGGCTAAAATCATACGCTACGTCCATATCATACAAACAACATCCAGCCCACACACACTCACTCACTGCAACTTTCTAAATAATGCGTTTTCATCGTGTGTAGGTCAACTTCTCCTGCCTGTCAGAGTGAATGAATCTGTTAATGAACAGTTTTGGGGGGGGGGGGGGGGGGGGGGGGGGAGGAAACACTCGACAGGCTCAAGAGTGATTATATTAAAGTGGAAGCAAATGCAGTTATTTTCAATTCATTTAGATTAAGTCAGGAAATTGGGGGGTTTCTTTTGCTAAAAGAAGCTGTCTTTCAACTTGGTGTGTTGTGTGTGTGGATGGTAGGGATGGTATTCATCAGGAAGTGTGAATTTCATTTTTCACAGGGGTCTGCAGTATCTACTTTTAACACGACCACTGTCTGACTAATACCAGCCTGTAGTGGCGTCAACTAGCAAACAACTTTAGAGAGAGAGGGTAACATGCAGCAAAGGGCCAGAATTGAACCCCGGGCCACTGCAACAAGGACTGAGCCTTTGTACATGGGACGCCCACTCCATTGTCATTCTTGAAATAAAAACGAATAAAACAATCAACAAACAGTTGGTGTGGTCTGTATGTTGTAATATTGTAATAAACCTCTCAAAGCTAATACTGGGAGCTGTCAGTAAACATGCTAGCAGATTAGCTCTGTGACGCCCCCTGCTTAGTTTGGTTGCGTGTGTGGGTGTGTGTGTGTGTACTGCTTCGGTTACAGTGTCTACCTATGATGTCTTTTCAATAGAAATAACTAGATAAACCTTTACACAAGGATCAGTTCAATTCAATAGGCTTTATTGGCATGACATTTGATGTGCACAGGGAGGATGACAACTTCCATGAAGCTAGCATCTCCACGATTGCGCTCCACCGGTGTCTCTTTCAGGTGTGTCTCACCATCCCAACCATGTGTGACAGTTATTAGTTTAGTTACATTATACATTATACATACATACATCAGTTACATTATTAATCTCTAACATACAGTATGTCCTACCAAAATTAAATATAAAGAATGAAAGACACCAAGTTCTGTATTAAGTGGGAAGAAAACGATATTAGAAACCGGACTACGAGGCTTGAACCGTTCTAGTGACCCCATGAGGTTGCATTGCTTCATGCAAAAAGTTGATTTGTCCTGAAAAAAAAAAAGAAAGAGGCAATTTGCTATTATTACATCCTTATAATTTATGGGACAAGATATGTAAAAAAAAAAAAAAAAAAAGAAATTAGCTGCAAGGGAAAGACCATGTTGTTATACATAAAAAAACTGTATACTCTGTGCGGTGGTTAATGTTAGCATTTTAGCATGAAAACCTGCCATTGACGCTCAGTGTTAGTTGAAGCAGAACAACTAACAACCTTACATTAGTTGATTTGCATCAGCTTTTTCATTCATGCTTCACCATCAGTGGCTCATTCATCGACTGCTTGACTACCACTAGCAATGTCCAATCATATTGATACAGGTGTTCAGCACTATCATTACAACAGCATATAATAATAATTGTATTAAGTGAACAATTTTATCCCTAAAATGTGCAGAGAAAAGGGGAATGGAGTAACCCCCTACCTGTCTAACCTTACTCTGTGTGTGTTTATGCTGTCAGAAGTGAGTGGCTGCAAGTATTCTTCAGCCACCCAACACTCATACTTAGAAAATCCAAACACACAGGTCGGATAAACTATTAAGGTGGCTCCCTGCTTGGAAGGTGTGAGCAGTTTAAATGTCACTGACTTTCACATCAGCTGGTGCCCCGCTGTTACACTGTGGTTGAATGGCAGTGTGCATCTGCTTAAAGTGATGATTGATGACATTTTCCTACAAATACACGTCTGTTTGTATATATACTGAGTTGTGCATACACAGTAAAAAGTTGTGATTTAGATTATAACCAGCTGCTAATTTAAACATGACACATGATGTAACTTTTACACTATTAAGTTGACCTGTTTTAATAGATTTAATAGATTTGTTTTTTGACATTTTATTTTCATATTTGCAGTCTCTCGTACTCATCCTATTTAGATGAATAATAAACAACTGAATCTATTCTCAAAGGCAGCACTACATGTCATTGTTAAGTGTAAAACTCTGCCTTCAATTTGGGATATGTGTTGACAGATGTAACAATATTGCTAATATTAAGGGCCAAATTTACAAATACACATAATTACAAATACATGAAAGTGCAGCACAAATTTGCCTTTCATTTCACTCATGCTCATAATATGTGTGAAATCATTTGATTTACGACGGCAACAGCCAATTATGCATTCAGCTCAGATCAGCAAGCTCATAAAAGACAAAATGTTGTCTGATGCTCTAATAGAAATACTTGTTAATAGCTGCCTTTGCAAACACTTTGGGATGTTAATTCATTAAACTCCACGTGATTTGTGCGTCTATTACTCGTATAGTAATAGCTTTGGTTTGTAAAATGAATGCTGTAGGAGTAATTAAACAAATGAGGGAGAGATGCAGCGACATCACCAAACATTTAAAAGAGATTCTTTTTTGAAACAAAAAATAAGAAATGAATCACGGTGGTGAAGCCCTACAAGAGAAACAGCCGACCAAATGATCTCAGATTGCAGGATAGGGGTTTTCATGCCACTGGTGTGGTTCTGTCTGCATAGGATCATAAAGAAACTGTATCCGAATCCAAATTTTATTACTGTTAAGCTCATGTTCGTTCCTTCCTTATCAAGCTCTCCATCTGCTCTTTGTTTTGTGTTTTAAAATTGTCAAATATTATATTTATTTGTACAAACCTAGGTCAAGTGCAAAAGTGCTAGAGATAACCTGATCTATGCAGTGTTGGGCAGTAACGCATTGTTTAGTAATACATTACAATTGTGTGATTACTTTTTTCAGTAAGGAGTAGCATAAGGGATTACAATTTGAAATTCAGTAATTACATTATACTATCACGGCATAGGTAGTACCGGTGAAATAAATTAAATGAATCGTTACTAACCTGTACAGCTGTACCAGCTTCTAACAGGCCACAGTATGCACTGAATGCCTCAATCACCAACAAGAAAGGTATGCAGGACTTACCTGAACTCCAGTGAGCTTGATTGTCTTTCCACTGTCACTCCACTCGTCCCCCTGCAGCGACGCTCGAGCTGGCCTCGTGGTTGGGCCAGCCCGCTCTGGTCCTCTTCTTAGGTCTGTAATGGTGCTCTGAGCTCGACAGAAACTAAACCAAAGTACTTCAGGGATGAAGGATATCATTCATTGTCTGTCACGCCACTTTCATGTGTTCCTATCTCTTCCCTCTGTCTCTGGCATCTGTCCTCTGACAAGCTCATATTAGATAAGACCCGCCTCCTTGAAGTTTGACAACCAATCAGAATCACAAATGACAGCCTGTTAGTAGTTACTTCAGTAATGCACTGTTACTTCAACATGGAGGGCTGATGTTAATTATGTCTCTGTGGACAGACTGGTGGACTGGAGGTTGGGGGAAGCCAGAAATTTTCCATGTAAATTTCCCAACAATGGGATCATCATAGCAAGTTTGTGTGGCTATTTCAAAATGTTTATAAAGGAGAAGATGGATTGAGAGACGGTATGAGTGAAAGATAATAAGAAACGGAGAAAGACAGAAAATGTGTGAGAAAAGAAAGTAAGCGGGACAATGGATGAGCAAAGAAGCCAGCAGGAAAGGGGAGATAAAAATGGCAGTATAACAAGAAGCACTGAAGAAGAAGCACATGAGCGAGAGGCACATGGTAGAGTGAGCTTGGTATTAGAGGTGTGATCCTGTTCAACATTCAAAGCCATCCCGCTGGGATTTTCTGAAGAGTTAATAATCAATGCCAACACATTGGGCTGGGCCAATTAACACACAGCTAGAGATCCACCATGACCTGGTAAATGGAGCGAGAGAAAGTGAGAGGGGCAGAGATTGATTTTGTTTATACGGAACTGCAACACTATCAGACTGGAGAAGAAGATGCCTACTGTGAATTGCTGATGTTATTCTTAAATAGTCTTCCTTAAATTGGGCAATCAGACAATCCAGGAAGTGGGGAAAAAATAGTGTTGTTCAGCCATGAGAATGAAGCCCTTACAGAGCATTTGTGACCTTTCCTCCATCACAGCTGAATAAAGTAAATAGGATGTGTCTGTCTTCCCTTTCAAGTCACAGAAAGGAGAGAAAAAAGGAAAGAAAGCGACTGTTTATAGTTTTGTTTTGTTTCACAATCTTTTTTACTGTGCCTCTTTGTTACAACTAACAATATCAGATAGTCCCAGACCAGATGGATTGACAATGTGCTTTTGTATTTCACATATTTCATTCTGCAGCAACATTATGCAGCAGATGGATACTGGGATTTATTTCTTTAAATTGTAATGGTTACATTAAAAGCTTAAAACAAGGCTTGAGTTGTTAAGTGGGATAAAACAGTGTAAGAACAAGACTGAACAAATGAAACCATAAAATAAGAAAAACAAAAGAAATCAAGTCAATTAGCAGAATGCACTTCAAACACACACAATACACACATTTTTCATTCAGTGCAGTTCAGAGATTTGCACTACTGCTGTGCAATTGGTACATGTGTAAGAGAAAGACTCAAATCCTTCTCATACAATTCCAATTAGCAACATCATGAGTAAAGTTACACCATGGAGCTTCCTTGTAAACAAACACATTTAGTGTTTCTCACCAAAATGCATTGTGTGTGTGTGTGTGTTTCTCCCTCATTTGTTTAGCTGTTTTTTTATTATAGACTGTATAAAAGAAGTGGATGTAACCACCTTGATGTCATTGGTTTGTGGACAACCGCTTTGAAGCCTCGAGTTTGGCGTTTTGGCCATCGCCATTGTGGTTTTTCGGAACCAGAAGTGAGCACATTTGGACAAGAGGGTGGAGCTGGGGATCTGAGGATCCGAGGACACTATGCACGCCTACCTATACTGGCAACCTGACTGCACCTGGCTCCTGGCTACGCCGTGTGAAGTAGCTGCTAACAAAGTTAGCTTGTAAATGTACTTACCGGAAAAAATGAACAGCCGACTCCCAGAGTGTCTGTTAGTGAAACCGAACGCCACTATCCCGACTGACAGGTTGCTGTGGTAGTGCAACCAGTGGATCGCCCCCTGCTGACCATTAGAAAGAATGAAGGTTTGAGGCTTTTCCGCATTGGCTTCATTTTTCAGACCAGGAGGTTGGTGCTTGGTTTTTACACCAGCCAGCAGTCCTCTTCTCCCCTGCCTTTTGAGTGCTGGCAGAGGATGAGATGCAAACAGAACTGAGACCTGCTTGGACCAATCAGCGTCCTCTGAGGAATTACTGGCAGCTATGGGAGTGATTCAGGTGTTACGACACGAGAAGCGAGTGCCTTTTATGCGCAAACTTTCCTTACAAAGATGGCAAGAATAGTCTACCGACATGCTGACTACATAGCTAGCTTCACGGACTGCCCGCTAGTTTCTGAAGCTAGACTGCGGCTTGTTGTTGTGTTGTGTTTCACATTACACGTAGTCATTTGCTCCACTGTTAATATAGAAAATATTGATGATGGCAGCTTTAAATTAAACTTCCTTTCATTGACAATTTCACTTGCAAAGATTTCAAAGTCACTGCTCTTTCTGCAGAGTGTACAAAGCACTGCAATTAACTTCTTCCTTACAACAGATTCAACTACTTTTCCTTCTTTTTCTTAGGCTCCAAGTGTGTTTTGGTGTCAAAATATCACGCAGGTGTACCACAAAACTGCAACCGTCTTTTCTCCTTTAGATGTCTGTTCCTTATGATTTGCTTGTGTGTGCATCAAAGAGACCGGAAATCTGCAAATGTCACTTGTTAGTGTGCAACAATCTCAATCCGTTCAGTGTCAGTCATTATTGGAAAAACGTCATGATGTGTCTGAGGTTTTAGGATCTAAAGTCGACAAACAACAAACACAACCTTGGCATATGAAATGGCTTTTTAGTTTTCTCCTTTAACTTCCATAAAATGCCATCCTATCCAAAAAGCAGCAATTTTACAACACTGCTTGCATGGGCTTTCTATTTTTTCTGTAAAACACCACAATAGAGACAAAGCCTCTACTGTAGACCATTTCTTTGCTATTTCCCTTCAGTTGTTATTCTACAAACAAAACACAAGCAATCAATTTTAAAATTCTCCTACCAGGTTTGTTGAGTAAGCTGGCATTCAGACAAATAGCACTGTGTACTATTAGGCAGGAATTTCAACTGAAAAGTGGCCTCATTGAAATGAATGAGGAGGTTTCGTTTGTTAACACAGTGGTCTTATCTGAACACAACCGTATCTGGGAAAACTTTGCAGAGAAAAGCCTGGAGCAGCTCTTGTAACACCATTCCATGTTCCAGGTGTGAGGGTGTTCCAGGTTTTACTCAGCAAAACTAAATCAGTAAATCGGCACTTTGTGTATATTTTCCCGGACTCTCGTCCTGTCCTGTAAACTTTGCTAATAACAAAAATAACAGTGAAAATGACAGGCATTAGCTTAAAAGTTCTACATTTTATGGATGTTGTAATCCTACCCATTGTCACTTATCCAAAAAGCACTATGGAGACCTGTGTGATGCTGTGGCCCTGATTGTGATCCATGTTTACAGGAGCTCAGGTCATATCCCTCAGTGTGGCTGTAGGTCACAGCAGGTTACACTAAGTCGGAAACCTGACCTGACATGTTTGATCTGATCTGACAAAACATCCCCGCTGGCCTCCACACTCAAACTCTCACATCTCACATCAAAACTTTCTCCAAAATTCATGAATGGAAATCAGAGTGGAAAAACACTGCTGAGAACATATTCTTCTACACCAGTGTCTTCTTCTTTTAATTGTTATTTTTCTCCTTGTGTCTATGTAAATTGGGTAACATGTGCCGGTTTAATATTCAGTAGCATTAGTTGGAATTAGTTGGGGCCTTGACTTTTCTTGTTTCAACTTTTGGCTGTCGTGCTGGCTAGTGTTGGAGCTGTTCTTGGGTTTCTAATATAGCTCAGAGGCAGAAAGCTCTAACAGTTTTTAGCAATGTAGCTTAATTGGTAGTGCACACCACCAACACCATGGTATTGGGTTTAATTCTCTGACTTCAGTGATTAAAGCAAGTCAGTAGCTGACAGGGTTGTGTGTCTTCTTCCCTTTGTAACACATGGGAAAACACCAAAGCAACACACAAGCCACTTATGCTGTACTTCACAGGTGTTGCCCCCTTGATCAGGTGCATTCTGGCTTCAGCTCTGCCGATTTTTGCTTGTCCCCTCACAGACTACTTTTAGCAATCACATGTTCATGCCGCTTAATTTATTAAGATAGACACTTTAATTGGGTTAATCATTCCGATTTTGCTGTACCCCATCCCATCCCACACGGGTGCCGTGTTCCACAAGGTTCAGTTTGACCAGGTTGGGGTTTTGATTATCTGGCTGGAAGAAAAGTTTCCCCTAGCCCAGCCAGCAGATCTTTAGACAGCAAAACTCTTCCACACCACATTCCCGAATGTCCAAGCCAAGATACAGTACAAAAGGGGTGAACAGTACCAGTCACCATTTTGGCCATATGGAAGCTGCGCCCCTGTGTGTCCTTTAGGTCCTCTGCACTTTGGTTCCCGTGCTGGGGATTGGACCACATATATCACAAACACTGCAGTTTCCCACTACTACTGTCTACTGTTTCCTGCTCTGATCGCCTGACTCCAAATCCAATCATGCTTGGACATGATGCAGGGCTTTTCCCCTGAAACTGTAAAAAGCCCAGTTGAGAGTGGCATTGGTGAAATGCTACAAAAGTTACACATAGTAAGCCTGGTTCCATGAGTACAAATAGAGCTTTCTAATCTTGTCACTCACCCACCCCTCAAGACACCAATTTGAGTTTGTTTGACGTTTAAGAGGTTCATCCTGAATAGCTGAGTTAGTTAGTGCAATGCTTCAAATTTGTTATGTGGCCATGCCCTGAGCTCAATAGAGGTCTCTGCCCTCAGACTTAGAACTAGGGTTACAACACATATCTCTCCAAATTATTACAGAAATAGGTCTAATACCCAGAGAGTATGATGTCACAGGACATAGGGCATGGGTCCCCCATGCTTTAACGTGTATGATGTGGGCAAGTTCTATTCTATTTCAGTTTCATTTCATAAACATGTTTTCCCCCACTGCCCAACTCTGCTTTATCTGCATTCTGCCTCTTTTTCAGATTTTATCAGTCTCCAAGTTATAGGTGTGAACCTATTTCTTGATACCGTAACACTTTAACTTGTAAGTTTGTGTCAATTTGAAACAGCGCTATATCGTACTGTTTTAAATCCTCCCTATTTCACGCTAGAGGGAACAGTCAGTTGCAAAGGCATTCACAGTTCATTCAACAACCTGCAGGAAAAACTGAGGAGTTATAAGTTAAAACTCTTATAATGGCAAGATCACCTGAACTTCTTTTCCAGTTAGGCAATCTTTTTTCATGAACTGCAAACCTTTCTGCTCCCCCTGTGAGTTTGTTTCATTCATACTTGTCGGTGTTTACATTGTTTACACTGCAGGCCAATGGGCAGGAGGCACAGTTTGTGTTCTCCGACCACATACTGTGTGTTGAGCGGACAAACCCTGACTCCTTAGTTAATGTCCTAAGGACCTGAAGAGTCAAAGTACAGGTTTAGCAAGGCAGTGAGAGTAGCTAAATGAAAGAACCTCCATCATCATCCCCATCCCCCAAAAACCGAGGACAATATTATAATGAAGATCTGTGTGAAGGTCTGTAAAGGATGTAGTAAATATGGCCCTCCACTTCGACTCCTCAGGAGCCTATGCCTGTTCGTGGACCTCAGCTCCCCCTTCAATACTATCATCCCGGCTCTGCTACAATACAAGCTCTCCCAGCTGAATGTGCTTCGCTCCATCTGCAGATGGATCACAGATATCAGTCCTTCAAGCTTCTGAAGTTTGCGGACGACACCAACCTCATTGGGCTCATCTCTGTTGCGGATGAGTCCACCTACAGGTGGGAGATTGACAGTCTGGTGACCTAATTTGAACACAACAACTTGGAGCTCAAAAGAAACTGAAAATGGTAGTGGATTTCAGGAAATGAACATCAGCTCCCTCACCAAGAAAACACAGCAGAGGATGTACGTCTTGCTATCTTGCATTGAATCCCTCCTCCATCACCATCTGGTACGCTGCTGCCATTGCCAAGGACAAGGGCAGACTGCAGTGTATCACTTGCTCTACCGAGAGGGTGATTGGCAATCTGCCATCCCTCTAAGACCTGTACACCTCCAAGACCGTGAGGCGAGCAGAAAAGATTGTGGTTGGCCCGTCCCACCCTGGAAAAACTCTTTGAGTCACTCCCCTCTGACAGGAGGCTGTGGTCCATCAGTACCAAAACCTCACGCCCCAAGAACAGTTTCTTCCAGACTGCCGCTGGCTTTTAGGACTGCAGATGTTCTTCTTCTTACTTAAACCCAGTATAAATAAAGCTGTACATCTCTTTCATTTCTAAAAACAGTTATAATGTACATATTCTACATAATCTTTTCATATTGTATTGTCAATTTTCTATTTATGCTATTAACAGTATTTGTTTTTTTTTCTCTTTCTCTTACTATGTTTATTGTTATGCACCAAAACACCAAGCAAATTCCTTGTATGTGAAAACCTACTTGGCAATAAACCAATAAACACTGCGCCACCGTGACGCCCAAAGTACTCTGAATAGTCACGTCCCGTACGTCTGTGTAACAGGGATGTATGTGCTACCACCATGGTCATATCTGCTCCCAAAAATCAAATGTGGACATTTCCTAACATCAAAATGCAAAGTGAAATGATAAAATCGTCCCTTTGAAGTTTGACATTCACATTGCAGTTCTGTTTAGCTTGGTTATTTCAACAAAGATAAATCAAAGCACTGAAAATGGCAATATCCCAATAAACACATGTTTTGATCCAAAGGATTAAGTGATTGATAAGAAATGGACTGCTTTGGCAAACAAGGGACTCTTAGAGAGATACCAGTCCCATATCTTTCAAGCTGGAATCAATGAAGTCCTAGATAAAACTAAACTCTAAATGTGGTGCCAGCATGTCAAACTTTCATCTTGTTACCATTAATGTCCCAGTTATTTGTATCATAGCCTCCCAATACTGAGAAAGTTAAAGGCTTTTAGGACTGCAGATATTCTTCTTCTTACTTAAACCCAGTATAAATGGCTTTAAATTGATAAATTGATTCATAACATATTTCAATAGATCTCTTGAAGAATCTCTTTCTGTCATTTATATATGACTGAAGTATGTACAGATGCCTCACATAGAATACCTAATTCTCCCTCTGTCTGTTGGTCCTGTACTGTGAAGCCATGTGTTTCAATGCAAACCAGTATTACTGCCATGTTTTTGTTGCTATAAATAAAGCACTGGCATTTGCACTTGCAGACTTTATGCAGCTGAGCAGCCACATGCCCATTGTACCACATGAAATCATAAAGATCATTCATGCACATATACAGTAGATGTAGCAGTTAACTTTTATGAGAACTGGTCTTTGATTTGCATATCAACAGCATGAATGGTTGTGATTTTCTTCTTAAGTCAGTAAAGACTAATTTTTGCACATTCATTTGACAAAAGACAAGAGACTGTTAAATTCATTCAGTGAAATTCCCTTTAAGCTGTCACACCACTTAAAGTCATAATGAAAAGGAAATAGTTTTCTTGAAGAAGCAATAGGATTCACTGTCTTTTTGTGTCTTCATGCCCGTTATGTCGAGTGCCTATTTTCAAATAGTCCCTTTGTGTTTCAACCAATCATTGCATTACCAAATCTAGACCCTGACAACATTCTATTTCATTGTGACTTTACAGCTGCCCTAATCCTTATTTTTAAATTTACAGTGGATCAAATCACTGTGCAATATGAAAGGGGTCACCCGGATGATGATCCCACAGATAACTGTCACCAACTCTGCAACTTTCCTCAACTCTATAGAGCATTTTAGCATCTTTCAGCTTGTTGTTTTGGTTTTCTCACCACTCTCATCAACCTGGTTTCCAGCTGCAGCAGGCAGCTGTTGTCAGCAAAAAGTTCTGACAAATCAATCAACTGCCTGCCCATCACCAAAAAGCAGACATTTTTCTCAAGAATTGTCAGAAACTAAAACAGAGCTCGGAGAAGATTGAATGTTGGACTTCCATTCATTAGGTGGTCAGAAAAACGGCTAATAAATTATCATACCATTATCTATACCTTATCCTTCGAGGGTCACGGGGGGCTGGAGCCGATCCCGGCTGACATGGGCCGAAGTACACCCTGGACAGGTTGGCAGTCAATCACAGGGCTGACACACAGAGACAAATAACCATTCACGCTCGCAGTCACACCTTCAGACAATTTTGAGTCACCATGTCTTTGGACTGCGGGAGGAAGTCGGAGCACCTGGAGAAAACCCATGACGAAACCACGTTCAGGATCAGGACTGATCCATGTTTTCATGTGACCAAGCGGGAATGTCCTGAGAAGAAAATCCAGGAGCAGTGAGGTACAGAAACTCATGATGGGGCTTTTTGCACAGTTGCACCTTTGTTTTGAATGATGGAAGAATGTAAAGATCTTCTGAATGCCTTCAGTGCCGTGCATGAATTTGTTTGGATTGGTTGTGCAGCCATAATTTGATTCCTTGCAATAGCTCTCTGCTAAACATTTTCCTCATTGTGGCTTCTGCAAGACTACAGTGAGGTGCCAAATATCACATTCCCAAGTCTCTCTTTCTCTTCGCATACCTCTCATGTTACAGCATGCATTATATGTCAACTTGAAATTTAGTGCCACAAACTGACAATAATAATGTGGTTTTCTTTGAGAGTGGGAGTGTTAATATTATTTTGCATTGCATAAATCATACATTTCCCGCATTACTCATTCTACATGTGAACCTGTTTGTGAGCTTCTTTTCCAAGTCTGAGTGGCTTTGATTTGATCACGATATGTGCTACAAAGTTAGACCTCCCAGCAGTCTTCCATCCCTATGAAAATCTTTGCCTTAATGAATGTATGCTGTGTGTGTGGGAGACAGGTTGTGTTTCTTATTTCTTTATTCAAATAGTGCACTCCTTAGTATATGGTCCTCAATATGTGGATTCAACCTGATTATGTAATTTTGAATCAATAAGTAGGTAGGCAGTTTCAATAGGTATGTTTCCATCCACCAGTTTTTATGCACATAAAGGCAGCTGGATGGAAAATCAAAAATTTGGCAAAAAAACTCATTCCCAACATGGGAAAACATTCAACAACTGAAAGTCTGTTCAGTTTCATTTTCGGCAAAAAGCCAACATTGTGTCCTGCAGCCACCATGTGTTCTATGCAAGTGTCCTTGAATGTGACACTAAACCCCCTCAGGTGGTGTCAGCATTTATGGGGAAACCTGCCGTATGCTATTGTTATACCCAGGACAGGTACTATCTACTGTATATGTGTAAGTACACAGATTGTGCCTCAAAGGCAGGCTTAGCAGATAAGACAGGTATTATTAAAAGAGTACTTATTGGGGAGGTAAGCTTGTTGGTGGTACATTCATATCAATATGTCTCTTAACAAAAAGCTGGCCTCATCCACTGGGTTCATTATTTAACCTTGATCAAGCTTAATGATGGTATCTTACTGTGTGACCACCTTTAATTTTGTAGTTTGTCAGCATTACTTTAGTTTGTAGTAAAGTAATTGTCCTGCAAACGGGAGGGTGAACAGGTAATACAAGAAAAGGTAGGAATGAAATGAAATAGGGAAATTGCTCGCCTTTTCTTTCTTTCAAGGTGCACACAGAGTAATCATACGATGAGGTGCAGCTGAGGAGGCAGGCAGCAGCTCATAGGGCTAATGAGGCAATGAGTAACAGGTGTGCAAAGCAGGTGTAGTGAGGATGAAGAGGAAGAATGTACAGGTGAGGAATGGATATATCTGGTAAATACACAAAAATATTCTAGTTGTGTCTTAATTCAGGGACAGGATCCTTTGTAGTCCCAATTTTTAGACATGTGTCCTGTCAGACCAACAAGGCCTTGTCCTTCAAACGTGGCTGAGAAATGCAGCTTTCGTTGCCTGAATTTGAAGGTGCGGCTCATAATCCACAGACATCAATCAATTGTGTGACGGTCAATTTTTTTAATGGAGTTCTCCGGCAATCCATGTCAGCGCATAGAGTTGGGACATTATATTTCTCTGGTATTTAGTTGTAGTGGTCACCAGTCACTGTTAAAAAGTGTGCGTCACATGTAACGCAATTGGACAAGCCAATGAAGAGTGTATTGGGTTAGTATGCTATCAATTATGGCAACTATAGAAAATAGAAGACATATGGATACATTTACCAATAACTTGTCACAACTTTTACTGTAAACTCATCATCATCAATCATGAAACAGCTGAATGTGTTTTTTAAGTTGACGGGGGCTGCTTGAACATATTCATCGGTCCATTCTTTTAGCACCTCCACATTTGAATACACGAGTAAATCATAATGGGTTGACTGTATAATTCTCTGGTGGTATGGTGAATGCCCTGTAGACAGTCTCATTCGGGCGGGAGGTACATGTTTTGTGTTTCCAAGGCCTCTGAAATGGGACTTAGTAAAAAGAGACTCCATGCCATGGTATGGACATGTGTGTCTTGATATATTATCTCGATCTTGACATTAGATCATGGCCCCTTTGCATTTGCACCTTTTACACCATTTTCTGCCCACATTGTGGCACAAGAAGATGCAGAGTTGGGTGACCTTTCAACTTGTGGCCAAACTGCAGAGATTGCATTTACCCCTGGCTGAGGACGTGGTCTGGCCAGTCCCATTGCAGTGTGTTTTGCATTCATTTACAGTTTGAGAGATGGCATGGATGTGCCTTTGGCAGTATCAATCTTGCAGGTGTTAGGTGTTTTTTTTACCAAATCTGAGCAAGATTCAAGCAATGAGTATGACTATTTTATTTTGTTGATACTCTCTGAATCTAAGGGATTCATTCTGTATAGACCTTTTAACAGACATTCTGACATGCCATAGCTGGGAAAGCATCAATACAACTGTTGAGCATTTTGGTTAATTTGAATGGTTTACAGGAAAACCTAAATAGGACACAGACATTGTTAATTTATCAAACACTTTCCTGCTATGACAATTCAAAACATCTGATTTCAAATGGGTCCAATAATTTAGGTATAATTATTTAACTTGATGACATGTGTTCTTGACATACAGCTGTTTGGGGCACTCTGAGTTCAGTGAATTGCATTTCCCCACAGAAATGGGATTCAGGAAAGGCAAATGGTGGGGTTAAATTCAGTAATTACGCGAGGCCCCAACATAATTATGAGACTTGTACAAACCAGGATCAGGATGGCTGTAAGGGGCTAACACTGCACTGCTTTTCTTTCTTTTCCAAATGTACCTTTGTCTCATCTCCTGACTGCCCTTATCACCAGGACTCAGAGAGCAAAATGTGATATTTTGTTCAGGGGTGTTGAAGGTTAATTGTACAGTGTATGTGCTGTGTGTGTGTGTGTGTGTGTGTGTGTGTTTGCGCATTGTTATTCAACAGTGTAGCTGGGCACAGCAACACTGGACCTTGTTTTATACTGAGTGAGAAGAAGTTGCTTAACTGTTGCTTTATTCAAAGTCAGTCTGTCTCTGAACTCTGGCTTCATTTATCACTGTTGTGTTGGACTCGTGGCTGCGCTATCCTCAACAACACACACACATAAAGAAAAAACAAAAGACAAACAATCTTTCACACCAGAGAAAAACTGTTGTATTGTTGTTGGTAAGAAAACCACCACACAGATGCTGAGCCCTCATTTGACAGTGGCCATTTAGAGAAAGACTGAGTGTGGGATTGTGTGTGTTTATGTGAAGGGATGTAGTGTTTTTAAAGGTGCTATGCAATGATACTTAGCCTCTGCTATCATTACAAGAGTCATCCATAGGAACAAAGCAATTTGTTCGCCAATAAACTGAAACAGAAAATAACCATGCACATAGAACCTGGACATTATCAGGCTTATTTTTCTCCAGTGTTACACAAGACATTATACAGA
Organism: Enoplosus armatus; assembly: GCF_043641665.1. Lineage (NCBI taxonomy): Eukaryota > Metazoa > Chordata > Actinopteri > Centrarchiformes > Enoplosidae > Enoplosus > Enoplosus armatus. The sequence goes on from NC_092186.1 coordinate 4,251,563, forward strand.
TACAGGCTGAGTAGTTACTTCCCCAAGCAAACTGAACATGTGTAAAATCAATGGAGTAATCTGCTGTGGAGTAACTACACCTAGACTGATTAATATAAAAAAAAAATCAGCTCAGGTTCACCTCACTCATCCCGGTGGTACAAAGTCTAGGGAAAGATAAATCTTAACCACTGGACTGGAGTTTTGAATGAAGATGTTTCTCACTGTCTCACTGAGGTGACCCCACCCACCACTAGGACATACATGAAGATAGACAGTCCTCGTTCTCAATTACGTCCTCATCAGAACATGGTGGACGGGTGGGTGGTTTGCGAAAGCTGGGGGACTGATGTTAATGCAGCATTGTAAACAGCAGACAAATGGTGCCTCAGCACTCTGTTCGTGGAAGGATTTTCTACTTTGACATGAGTCTCTTAAGCCTTTCTTACGTGTTAAAACACTAGAGAAGATTTTAAGCTCTGAGCAAGTTGTTGATAATGCACACTAGAGGTCAACCTCTGTAGCAAAGGCCTGGATATAACCTGTGGTCCTCAACATGACTCAGTTGCAGTGTAGTTACAGCCAGTTTAACTGTTAAATCTGTTTAATGCATTTATTGTTAACGGCACAGATTGGTGTGGGTGACACATGAAGATGCACAGTGAAGCCAGTGAAGTGGTACTGCCATTTTATTCTTTTGTCTCTTAGGCTCAGGTGGCTGCCATTGCTTTTAACTACCTAGTTATATTGCTTTTGTTTCCAAACAGAAGACAGAAATTGTAATTTTTTTCATTAACTGAATATAAGTTGAATCTCTACTTTTCATTAACTGAATATAAGTTGAATCTCTACTGCGTTATATACGTCCGACTAGTAATTCTTACATTTATTTACATGGATGTGCAACAGATTACTATAATTGTAGTTTGGTGTAGATCCCGAGCAACGCTGCATCAGAATCAACTCTTTGTCCTCACACTCTCAGATGATCTACCTTTCTAATTCCTCCCTTCTGAGTTATACTATATAGCACTGCATAAAACAGCCAGGGATGTGTTGAATCTTCTTTACTGGCAGCCCCAATCATCACTTAGATTCCACCTTAACACCAGCCCTGGCACCTGAATAAAGATTTCCTATCATGAAGCCCGAGCAGAGGCGCCACGCTCTTAAAATGTGACAAATGCAAATGGGACAAGAAAAATCAAATGTGACTAACGTGTATGGAAAAAGAGAAAATCAATTGTCTCCTGAACAAATGGATGAGCTATTAAAATGATTGTGTGCTATAGGAATATATTATCCTCAGCAGCTGCCAGCAGAGGCAACAGCGACTCATATTCCAAGTCTGCTTGGCCCAAGAAAGCACACAGAGCTCCCACTAAGGCAATTATATCCACACTCTGCATGAGCAGAACATGTGATCCATCAGCCTGTTCTCATTGTAATAGCTCTCGCACTTTATCATTATAACAAGCATAAAACATGTAATAAAAGAACAATAAAAAGAGAGAAATAAGTAGATTCTTTTAAGTGGATTTGCAGACCATAAATGCATACTTTGCCAAAGTTAATTTGTCGGTTTGTCTTTCAAAGGAAATTGTGCTAAAAATGATGCTAAAGACTTGGCTTTGAAGCAACATCACCATTTCCCAACTTTAATAATAAATAAAAGCTTTTGACTTGCAAGCTTGGGACCAGACTTTGAACTGTTGTTTCAAATCACGATGAAGAGACGTTTCTTTTCCTCACCCCATTTGTCAGTGATATTGAGAATAAAGAACGATTATTATTATAATTAAAGCTTAGATGCCAAAGAGTCAAGATGTGAAACACTTTTAAAAAAGGCTTTTATGAAACAATTGCAGCTGGCTGAAGTTTGGATAAACATTTTTTCTTCGTCCTCTGTGGGGTAGAGAGGCTTCAGAGAAGAGGATTCAATCCACTCATCAGATAAAGACAGTCGTGGGGCTTCAAATGCAGCTTGTTAACACTTCAAAACAATCAGAGCATCTCTGCAGGCATGGGAAATGTTACGCAGCATGGAAATAACACAGACATAATTACTGAAGTTTCTGAATAGCTTTTTGGAAAAATGTCCCCCCAAAATAAATACAGATGATGAACATGATATCCATGCTCATCCTATTAGTGGGAAGAAAATGTCAAGAAGGAGAGCGATCTTCTTTAAAACAGGATACATCTCCACATGATATTGATGGGACGGTAACCTTCTGAAATGACAGGTTTATTGGAGTCTAAAAACGTGGATCCATTAAAGTTTTAATGAACTACATCACAAAATGGCACTGTGGCCCACTGTGCTGAGTGACCAGTGTCCTTCAGAAGAATTGAGGCGTCATACATTCTCCCTGTTTGTCCTGATAAATTCATGTGTCAGGTTTGGACACTGGTGGGAAATCTCAGCACAAGAAGTAATCAAACAACAAATAAGAGGGGAAAAGAAACCATGCAGCCGTACGGCACAGAGTGAGCTCTAGTCAGAGTGACACTCAACATTTAAAGTTAGATGCGTTAAGTTTTTGTTTCACCCTTGCAAATTCAAAAGCACGAGAGCAAATGCATAAAGAATGGGTTAAACAGCGCCTTTGCCTGCTCTAACCTAAACTGCAACATTAGCTCCATCCTCCTCTCTATTGGATTTTTGGACTTTACCCAAGATGACTTTGCCAAATTTATTGGTTTGCCCTCATCCTCAAGTCCCTTTCTCATGTAGAAGTGAAAGATGTTCTTTAAAAAAAAAGGTGGGGGGGTCTGCTTATCAACTATGTAATTTGCAGTGACAGTGCAGGTTCAGAGTCTTGCTCAAGGACTGCCAACATGGGATGTTTAAGTAAACCCAAATGCCAAATATACTGTAAAAGCTATGCATAAAAGGAATGGAAGAGTAATTTAGGCTTAGAGGGGCTTCAATTACTCGCTGTTGAGAATTTTAACTCTGGGTTTTCATTGAGATATAAAAAAACTTCAACAATATAAGCTCATGTGCTGCAGCACCCTGCTTCAAATTCATAGTACCATACAATCCCGTTGGGAGCTGTCCAGTCTGTCACAGTCTTATACTGCTGATCACTGGGCACCTCCAATGGAGCAGCTGGGGGTTAAGGGTCAAGAAGAGCACCTGAACTGCCACCACCTGGCTGCTGAGGGGTGGGAGTGATTCATTTACCTTCCCCATGGATCAGAGAATATTGCTCTTATTTAGATTCCAAGGGTCTAATTTTTCAAGAGCCCATGATATTAATTTGAACAAACATAACAGGTAAGTGACGGGATTAATCAGAACTAGTTCTTAGAAAGCGTCCAAAGCGTTTATAGCTGCTCCGAACGGCCAAAATCGAAGGCGGAGTGAAGAGCCGGCCATCGTAGAGATGGGGGAGACGCGGTATTGTTTAAATATTGGAATAACAACGCATATTTTCAGACAGTCTTTCCAGGAAGGCACTGGTAGTGTTGCACTTGGCTGTTCACATATAAACAGACACACATAGTTGTGTCAGGAATGACAAAAGAGAGCTAGAGAAAGAAATCCAAACCCTGGCTCCTTTCTCTCCTCCCCACACCTGGCAAATGGAAATGGTTGGACACAGCCCCACCTGATCCAGCGTTGGAAAGATGTGGGGGGTGGGGGTTTCCAAAGCTATCTGACCATCTGACAAGTACTTCTGGTGGAGTTAAGACGCCCCTTAAGATATACATAATACATCATCATTTACCTGCATAGCTCCCCCAACTTCAACCTTAGCACAGGTTTAATCAGCTAGAATAGAAAACACCTGTGCAGGAGGCCAGCACCTTAAAATGTTAGCAGTTGCCTGTTAATGCACCCAGTGAACAGGGAGACATGGTTGTGTTTCATGGCCACCTGATGAAAGTAAGGCAAATATTCACTATTCCTTTAGCTTTTTTTTCTGGTCTCCACTGACCTCTGTGGCCATCGGCTGTGAAGTTGAATGTACGCTCCACAATGTTCAGCCAACTTCATCTGTCTGCTGTTTGGTGCTGTGCAGGCAGCATGTTTGCTGAAATGAATTGCCGCCTGCTGGAAATGAGGTTGATGAGAGCCGTGAGACCGAACCAAAACAGTACGTTATACACCAACGTAAAACGGAAAGAATGAGCTGAAATACGCTCAGTAGTTTATGATTATCTGTCTTTACGAGCAGCTTCATATTACAGACAGTCACATTGTTCATATGAAAATATTGATTCATGCTTTAAGCATGAAAGGAGTTTTTCTGTTTTCTACTTTCTTGTATTTTTAATGTAGTTTGTTTTTCTTATTTTACATTATTACGTTGTTATATTACTACTTTTACGTGACTAAAAGATCTGAATACCACCACTTTTGTAGAGACATACAAATAAACTGAGCAGGGGACGGGGTGGTAAGTCTTCTCATAACATCAGGTTTACATGTTCATCAAAAAAAGACAGAGACATAAAGACGCACATAAACACACCGCTGTGTAGATGGACACACACACACACACGCAAACAGAGACACACTCAAAGTCACTTGAGACATGAGGTGTCGCCAGAATCGGGCATGTGTCCCAAGCCACAGGGAGTCCTTCCAACAGCTTGGCTTATAGATGAAGGTCTCTGGAAGCACACACATACGGAAATGCACACACTCTCACACACACATGAAAACACAGCAGCACACACACACCGCCTCCTGCTGCTGCTCCTGGCGAGCTATGAGACGTGGCCTGCTGACTAGAGAATAGCAGAATTGTGTGTTTGGGCCATCTGTTGCTGAGACTGATATAGATATCACACACACACACACACACACATTCACAATAGACACAGAAACAAATGCTGCAGGCATACACAACTTTGCCCAAGCACTTCCAGATAGAAACATAAAAAAAAGAATAAGGTGATTGTTATCCATTTATACCTCGGGCTGTCACAGTCATGACGTTTCAGTTGACGATTGTCTTACAAATAATTGCGAATAACGATTTAATTGTCTTTTTCTGCTCAGCGGTGCGGTTGTTTGGCTTTGAAACTAGGTCTAAATCCAGGTTGTTCGTTTCAATGGCTGCTCATAGAAATGATGCTGTTGTTGGCAAAGGAGTGTCAATTCATCTTCAAATAGTTTGCGCATGTCCTGAAATAGTGTTGCACCTCTCGCTCTGCTGCACAGGTTCCTGCTGATTTATTTAGCCTGTTCTAAAACTGTTGTGTAGGCCCAACGAAGGTAACGAAAAAGTGGTTCAAGACGGTTAATTCATGTGGAAGGAATGCTTGATTTTAAAAAGCATATTAACTTTAAAAGTTAATGTGCAACAGGGGAACACAAAGCCTTGTTTCCATCCAAGCATTTTAATGCAAATGATCTAATTAGAAAAGGTGAATGGAAGCCACAGAATTCGACAAACCCCCCATAATAAGGTTTCATACTCGCTCAAGGTGTTTTTTTTTCCTTTTGTCCATAAAGAGTTTACGTAACTAATAGGCGATGGAAACGCGTTTGTTGAATAAATAATGACGCAGTGAATGTTACATCACAGATCAGCTGTTTGGTCCGATTACATTGCACAACAACTCTAAACTGTGTTTAAACATACTGAAAGTAACCACAGAACTGTAAATGGTCTCTGGCTTAACTTTGACCAGAGCTGTCAAACGCACTGCTGTATCTGTGGGGGAGACTCTCGGCTATAAATCAAGGGACCCATTATTGGCAACTCTCTGTCATCATCTTTCCTCACAAAGCAAGAGACATGATCTCATATGAGCTGAAACAAAAGAACCTGCGCAGCGCTGAAGTCACCTTTCAGTCACAGTTTCCCTGTCGTAATTACAACTGGATGTTGACGTGAATGCTGTTTGATAGTCACAGAAGTGTGCGCCACTACTTTGAATTAAATCCAGTATCAACCCGACTACAGTTAATTCTGCTAATTTTGTTGTGTAGGCCTACCTAAGCTAACAAAAAAGCGATAGTTAAAACTGTTAATTAATTCAGCTAATTTGATAGGAGCTATATCATACCATGAGTACAGAGCTGGAGTCAGCCTAGCTTAGCATAGACAGAGGGCAGGGGGAACTTTTCAACTAAACTGGGGGTCAGGCCCCTTGGGGGGGCATAGAGCCACTGCATGGGGGACATGGGTGACCAGGGGAAAAATATGGAGTGGAACTAAGTTCGGGATCAGGATGATTTATGTAGGGAAATAGAAAAAAAAAGAGGGGGAGAGGGCTTCTGAAGAGGGGCTTGACAGAAAAAGAACCACTGCCCTAAAAGCACAAGTTGTCTTTTGTTTTTACATTTCTGTCTTTTGTTTGGGTTTAGCAAATAAGACACAGTGTGTAAATAAGTCAACATTAGAGGTGTTGGTATTTTTTCACTTTGGACAGAGCCAGGGTAGCTGTTGTTACTTCTAGTCTGTAGCTCTAAACTAGGTTAACCGCATTCTGACTCCAGCTCAGTACATAACACACTATGAAAGTGTATTTTCAAAATGATCTAACTATTTCTTTAAAATAAAATCATGAAAAGGAATCCAGCCACAGAGAACAAAGACAGAACATGCATAAATGGCATTGGAAAATGAAAGGAATGCAAATACTAAGACTTTTCATGACTTTGTCCCTCCATCAATGTTAAAAATTAACTCATACATCTGAAAAATAAAACACCTACTCTGCTATTTCTTTCTTTTATGGCCCCATTAATGGGAAATGGTGACATTTTGAAGGATACAATTGTGTTTTTTATTGTTCAGTGCTGGATGGTGTATTTGTTCTTTGCCAAAAAGCTGAAATACCAGCCAGTCTATTCCCGAAACATCTTTATTGCTGAACCTTCTGAGTCCAGCCCTCTCAGAGTCAGAACAATAAAGAGAGTAAACACCAGGAACCAAACAAACCAGCAGAGGAGACTCAAATAAGGCCTGGATCAAATTTTATTGACATGTCTTTCATGCAATTAGGAAAACGGAAATGACAGAGATTGACAGACTCCTGTGAGGAGTTGAGTGTGTGTGAGAAAGAAAAAAAGACTAATGCTTAACACTCACCAAGCTCGAGCCAAACTGCAAGTGAAAAAAGAAAGAAAAGCTATTTTCACTGATATGAAGACCAATTAGCAGAAGCATTGCCATTATCATCCTCAATTTTTGAAGTGCCAAATGGATTTTTTCCACATTTCAGTGTTTTATTAACAATCTTTTATTAACATTTTCCATAAAAAAAAATTATTTGAGTATGTCATTTTGTGGTCTTTCATTAAAAAGTCTTGAGATGTAAATTGTGATGTCATGGTTATGAACTTCATCGTATCTGTAAAATATAATGGGGCAGAAAATCACAATCTTGCCTCCTGTGGTGGGAGTTTTACTTGGCTCCAATACACTATAAACAGGAAGGGTTTAGACGTGGGTCCTGTTTACTGACGCACCTATGGCATTTACTTTATGCAACATCATTAAATGTATAACAGGAGGTCACAAGAACCACTGAAGGTTTTCCCACGATTCCCATAAAATAATGACCCCTTTCCCCTACAATCAAGTTCAATTATAAACACACATTTTAAAAATGACATTTTCTCAATCCCACAAAAACACACTATTCTCCGCCAAAGATTGAACAGTTTTGGTTATTTAACAAACACACTAACACCTGTCACATACTTTTGTGCACTACGAAGGATTTGGCAACTTTTGAATGAGAGTTTAGTGACAGTTGGTGGTTTGTTTGGTCACTGTCAGTCAAATCTGATGAAACCTCACCCACACAGCCCTGATGAAGCAGATTATGAGCTTAATGATAATAATAACAACCGCTTTCTTTCTTTTTTCTTCTTTTTTTACTTTGATTGTTTCGCACCTAGATTATTTTAATGTAATTGAAAAATACTTTGAAGCCAGGTTTTCAAGGGCTTCATCTCTGCATGAGGCCAGCGGCTCCTTACGGCATTAGCCACTACTTGCATAACACACCCAAAACTGTGACCGAGCTGTTGGCAGTCGAGTTGCATTGTGGGTAAGGCAGGCGGCAGGTTTGGAAGAAGAAGAATGTGTGGTATAAAAAAGAGTCCGACAATTTTACAGAGGTACAGTGCTGAATAGGTGGAGTATTGTTTTAAATATAAATGGTGTTTATTCTTATTTTCTGATGTTATTTTTTCCATATAAAATAGGTTATGTGGTAATATCTATGAGGTGGAAAAAACACAACCACAAAGACCCCCGCACAGTAGTAATCCCAGGTTTCCACAAGTTTTCTCAGGAAAAATTTTGGTGAAGATTTCCAGGAAATATTAGAATCTCAGTTCCTTGTATTCAACCCGAGTAACAAGTTAAGAAAGTGTAAACACCTGTTGATTTTTCTCTTTGTCTCCTGCTTCCAGGTCTTTCTCGAGCCTATCAGATGACAGCGAGGAAGCCAGAGCCAGGTACCTCTACAGTCAGTGGGTGGGACTTGGTCTGACTGATGTCCATCTGTCCAATCACACAGTTCTGCTCAGCCTGCCTGGTTCCACGCCCAACACCATCACTGACAGGTCTAGTCACCAGTGTTTCCTGCCAAACGGGATCCCCTGCGACCAGCGTGGATCCAACGACCTGCCGAAGCAGCAGTTCTCCTACGCAGCCTACTCTGCTGTTGGAAGTCTGCAGGTACTGTACCACCGCCCTGTATTGACATTTCCTAAACCAAAGGTTGCTTTACCCTCCTGGCTGCTGAACTCTTCTCTCTCTCTCCACCTCGTCACATTCATATTGTCAGATTGTTGAGGTCCCCAGCCTCTGGCCGCTGAGGGGTCATCAGTAAAGGTCATAGCCATGGGTTGTGGATTTACATGTTACAGCTTGGCCGACCACAGTTCAGGGTCCAAAGGTGTCTCAGTGCTGTTATTTTCAGCAAGTCAGGCAAGGAAAAAGATGATATTTATATTTGTATTTTCCACTAAAATGTTGAACTGAAAGAAAAGAGTCTTTCAAAGTCTTTGTCTGCAACTTTAAACGCCAATTTTCTAATGTGCTAAATAGCAGTTGATTCAAAGTTGTCGTGACTTATTATAATAGCACGTTAAGGCATTATACACAGCAGATGTGAACACATACTGTATATGCATAGCTCCTTTCATACTTCATCTGATCCACAGAAATAAAACCACGCACTGCTGCATTTCTTCTCTTCAGCGTTTCACTTACAGTCGGACTCATTACTTCAGCATAGTTGAAACTGAATAATAATGACATGATTTCCTTTTATCAAATAACAGCGACATAAGCTTTCAAAGCTACTTGAGATTGTTGAAACCTGAAGACTTGAGACACCACGCATACAACACACTACAACTACAACTGCGTAGACTACGATGAGAGTCATGTAGGAAACATGTATTTTTTAATGTTCCTGCACCAAAACAGAGCGGGACATCCTTTAAACGCAGTTTGCCTCATGAATTTCTGCTGCAAGTTGTGTAGAAAAGGAAAAAGAAATGAAAAATGCTTCATGCTGAAACTTTACAGAGACGGCTGAAGGTGATTGAACTAAGTAAGAGCAGTTGAGCTGTGGCTCTGCACTGAAACCTGATGAAGAGGAATATAGATAAATACCCTCTCCCTGGTCACATGATGCATTATATTGCCATCTGCTTGCTTTCTGACTTTGTTCTGTCAATATATTTGATTGATTTCTAAAGTTTTTACTCCATAGAAGTAAAAGATACAAAAGATGTATATTTGACTTCAATTCACCCAGATACAAAGAAGCACTGTTTATCAAACATGTTGACAAGTTAACATCCCCATTCCCATCCCTCCCACCCAGCCCACCCACCCACCCATAGGGTTACTGGTCACAGAATACATTTAGGTGACGGAGGGACAAATAGAATAAGATATTAAAAAATTGTATTAATTACTCAAACAAAAAGAAAGAGGAAAATAAAATAATAGAAAATATAACAATAAAAGAATAATAATAAAAAAGGGGAGTGGAGGTGAGGGGGGAGATACCCACTAATATAATAGGACAATCAAGGGTTCCACCCTACTCTTTATCAAAGGTCCTCCATCTTACCAGAGGTTTGAGAGGATCTTTTGAGTGTGTACTTAATTTGTTTGAGTTTTATGAAATACATAACACATTCGACCCGACGAAGGAGCGCGTTGCCTCCTTTTTTAAAAGGATCAAACGTCTCGTAAGGAGCGCAGTGAAAGCTATGACCACAGAGGCTTTTTTGGTAAGAGAGCACGGGATTCCTTCAATGCTAAACCAGAAAGGGCAGGTCAGGGTCAAATTGGATTTCAAACATCTCACTAAAAGCTTTAAAAATACTTATCCAGAAGGCGGAGAGATTCAGACACAGCCAGAACAAGTGCATTAAGTGTGCTGGCTGGCTGGCCTCTACATGGAGGGCATAGCGGCTCAATGTTTGGATAAATCTTTGCCAATCTAGCATTAGTGAAATGAACTCTGTGTACCACTTTCAGTTGTATTAAGCCCGTATTAGCAGCGGACGTAGAGGATGTGTGTATCAAGTCTAAGACCAGATAGAGTACCATTGGTCATCTGTTAAAACAACTCCAAGATCAGGCCAGTTTAAAAATTTCAATGGAGTGTGGATCGATGTTGTTAATCAGCTCATAAATCTGGGATATCAATCCTCTACTGTCTGAATTCTTGTTTTCTGACTTTTAAATGAAACAAAAACTTTCCTCTGCTACATGTTTTCATGATTTCAGATTTCAGATTTCCTTGTCTGAAATAAAGACAGCCCCTGCTGACGTCAATACATGAGAAAGAGCACAGTTAAGGCCACGTATTTAATGAGGTCATTGTTAACGATGGCATCTGGTGCATGTGTCTGATTCATCTCAGCAGGTGACAGTGATTGATTGATTGATCGATCTCACTGAACAGAGCAGTATGGCTAAGGCCTCTGAACTTTCACAGGTTGGGAAAAGTGGAAACAAACAGCACAATCAGGTGGGGATGTGTAGAGAAAAAAAGTCACTGCAAGATATAATGCATCTTTTGTTTTTGTACCTGTGGTATTTGGAACCATTGTCTTAATACGTTTCTAAGCAATTAGAAGTAAAAAGAAGTAAAAAAAAATCAGATCAAATCAGTCATAAATCACAAATCTTACCAATATTCACATTTTAAACCAATATCTTCGGAAAAAGCACAAATGCACATTATAGAATGAAACCATATACTCACTAGGTTTAATGGGTTATGCTCGAGAGGATCATTTCTTATAAATAGAACAGGATACATTTTCTTGGTAGGGTGCCTCAGGCCATCTCTAACAGACAAGAGGTAGTTCACACACATTATACATTGCACTTAGATATGAACAGACTCTCCGTTTAGAACAATACCAGCAAGCTCAATGCAGAAACCGTCAGAAATCTTCAACATGGGATTTGCATCACGCGAGATGCACTGTAAATCTTTTCCGCCATCCTTCAGGAGTGTGAAGGTTAATGGAAGTCATTATGCATGTAGTCTGCCCGTGCTAGCCAGCAGACACACACACACACACACAAAGAAATACAGTCACACTATTTTTAGAGGGTTTTACTTCTTAGTATCCCGGGAACAGAGAAAAGGGGTTGAAGGAGACGCTTGTTATTCCCTTGAGCCCCTGCGGGCCTGAGGGCAGATGAAAAGTTGGAGTGATTCTCTGAATACCAAGTTTTCCTCCTCCTTTTCCTCTCTCCCTCGCCCTCCCTCTCTCCTCGTTCTCTTTTCTCCGCTCTGCTCGATCCATCCAGCTGTCCAGTCGTCGGAGTCTACCCAAAGGAGGGTCACAGTCATCCATCACCAGATTATTTCCTAGCACCGTTCCTGCACGCTGCCTTGAATTAAGCGGCAGTTTGCCGGATCTAAACATGGCTTTCAGACAATTAAATATGGCGTTTGTGATGGATGGATGGCGGGCCGAGAGCAAGTGTACTGGGCTAATAAGTCCTGCTGTTGGTGCCACTGTTTTGCTGGTGCTGCAGGAAGTACGCTCTGACACACACACACACACACACACACACAGTAGTGTTTCCATCACTTCAGAGGACATTACATTGACTCACATTCATTTCCTAGAGACTTAAACTAACCCTTAACCATAAGCACTACTTGCTTAAACCTAACCATAACATAAACCTAAATCAAGTCAACTTAAATCAAGTTTTCACCCAAAAAAAATGATTTACATTATGGGGACATGCGTTTTGTCTCCAAAAGGAAGCCGAGTCCCCACAATGTGACTGTGTAAACAGATTTATGTCCCTACAACATGAGTAATACACGCCCACACACACACACACACACACACACACAAAAAGAAAATTGAAAAGATCAAATAAGAAGACTGCCGTATTTTCTAAATGTGGGCCAGAGGAAGATAATGTGACCATGCTTTCTGTATGTAATATTGCAATATGCAAATTGTAGTACCAACCAAATTGGATATACTACACACATTCTACATTCATAACATAGTTATAGGGGCTGCTCACATATCTGTTCTCACTCTTCATGTAACCAAATCCTTCAGTAGCAATAATAATAGATTAATTGCCCCTATTAGTGGGGGAGGGGTTTGAGGAGATGAATGCTGCTTGTAAAGAGAGAGGCAGCTGTATTTTCTTCTGAAATATTGGTGAAGAGACTTTGTAAACGTGAGTTGCATAGAAACTCACCTTTTTGTGACATTTCTGTCCACGGATCAATGCATGTGAATGGCTTAAATATACTATGAAGTGGGAAAACTGAAGAGGATCCACAGTTACTTTTGTACAGAACCCATCAAGTGTCATGTAGAAGGAAATAATATTCTGTGTAGACTAATATATCACGCCGTTGAATTAATGATTTCACAAATTTCTATTTTTTCTTTTGTGTTTCTTGAATTATTTATTTGTGTGCTAGAATTACTGGATTGTGTTGTAAAATTTGTCACCACTTAAACTCTCAGTGGTACTTTTCTTGAAAAACGTAATCGTCCTCAATCTTTGTGGAGATCTTAATTTACTTTGATCAGAAGACAAAAAAAGGTAGAGACCATTTATTATGTCTCTAGGTACTAGATAGGTACTTCTTTTCTCATACATGTCGATCAGGCTTTGTCTAAGGTCATGATATTCTGATATTTTGTTTTGAACTCATGATGTCCTGCCCCAAAACACATAGTCTGTCTCTATCTTATGGCTCCAAGATTTCCAATTCATTTAGTGGGATGTTACATGGAAAGAGCACTGTAATTTGGTCCTAATTATTGGGCCAATAGGGTCAAATTTGTGAGCCAGTAATTACAATGTAGTTTTCAGAGGAATTTGTTTGTGAGAAAATCCAAGTTAATATTTATTTGTTATTCATTTAATCATGGAAATGTTATTCTTCATATATGAGTTTTAATTCACAGTTACATTATCATTACATTATTGTTCTTTTATAGGAAATTGTAGAAAAGCTCTAGCTTTTTGGGGTTCCTATGTTCCTATGCAAAATGTTGTTTGGGGGCCCCTATTTCGGGAACTATTTCGCTCACAAGACCCAGCTCCCCATGGCTACATTTTTAGGAATTTTAGCTGAAACTCCTTAATAACCTACTGTTAGCTAGCACATAGGTCAGCAGCATTTAATGAAAGTCAAGTAACCTGGTAGAATGAACAGAAAAAGTTATTGAACACTTGAACACTAATTCTGACTATTTTCATCCTGATATCCGCATCAAATTGCAGTGAGCAGTAGTTAATGAGCAGAGGGGAAGGGGAACCAGAATACATAGTTCACTTGCTTATTCATGTTACACAGCAACTCAGTCACAGGGAATCAAACGTTCATGTAAACAGCTTAAGACCTGAACTGGATTCTGGGTTAGATGGGTTACTGCACATAAGCAACCGTCACTTGTGACTCTGTGACTATCAGGCTCACAAGTCACAGCTATTGGACAGAGTGGATATGGGGGGTTTGACCATATGACCTACTTTATGTAGGGCAGTTTTTCTAAGCCCTTAGCAAACTTGCCTAAAAAATATGCTCTCATCAGGGACTTACCTGCATGTGAATTTCTCATGCTAATTCTATCTCAGCAGACATGCTATGTATATTCTATTTTTATAGTGGGGAAGAACATTTTGCTTACAAAATCAAACCCTGGATTTTTATTTTGTTTGCTTTCATACTTGCATAACACAGAATACACAGGAATCATGAAGCATGGTTATTTTTTATGATATAGGAAAAGAAATAACCAATAGGCTATTATAGGAACAGATGTGGCAAATGACATCAGAGACAGACCCAGTTGTCATAGGAGCCATAGGACTTGTAAAGCACACACTCGAGAAAATACTGCAGCAGCATCCCAGGCAACATCAACATCTATGAAGTACAGAAGAAATCATCCTGGCAACGTGCACATGCACATTTATATAAAATTCTGAGGAAAGTCATAATGTACTTATAATGTGAAAATGAGAACAAAAAGTATGTCTGCAGTTGACAAGTATCTAGAATGATGAGAGATTCTAAGAAAAAGACACAAACTAATGTAGAAATGTGAATATTGTGAATTATTTCTGCTTTTAAAGTCCATATAACCTTTTTTCCCATTTCCACTGCAGCTATTACATAATTATCTCTTCTTAATTATTTCTATTTTGAAGAAATTACCTTGGAAATGAAATCATCTTCATAGGGAAATATTGGGAGAAAAAACAGACCCAGAAACTGAAACATTGCCAGCATTCTGTATTCTATGTAATTTTGCACAACATTCGGCTTTCATGGCATATAATTAACTCGGCTATGTTCATATCATATTTTATACTGTCCATTTTTGGTTGTCCTGTAAGAAAAATTATAGTTTGACCCAACCTATAAATAATACTGTTTTTCTTGACATTACTGGGTTTTTTTTTTTGTAAAAGGACAAATTCAATTCACTTGAAATCCAGCTTGATGCAAATGACAAAGTGGAAGATAAGCTGGGGTAAAGGCTCAGGCTTCATTACGTGACTCAACATCACAGCATCAAAAAACTCACTGATGCCTAACAAATGCTCACTTTTAAGCCATCCAAGGATAGGCTGTGGGGAAAAACCTCCTGACTAATTCAACACAACTATAGTAAAGTACGTGTCCCCACCCCCCTCCCCTGTCCTCTTCCCTGTCTTCTCTTTTTTTCACCTATCATCTCTTCACTTATCCCGTCTTTTGAATAAATTCCCACCTTTAGTGCACTTGCAAAGAACCGTTTTGGAACTTTTAGACATATATAGCTATTGCCCAGAGTAACTGGAGATCTACGCAACCATGACATGGGCAATTGCCCCCTGAATTCTGAAAAATGGGGCAGAATAGGCAAGCACTTAGAAGGTTACACACATACTCACAGAACTAACAAGCTTTACAGCTGGTAAAGAACTAGGGGCAAAGGCTGCAACGGATATGATTTACTCCCAGCTGGGAGTAAGACAAAAAGAAGAAGTGTTTATAGTATTATAGTAAGTATTTTATAGAAGTATTTTACTATTGCCAGTCTGCCGATTTTAGGAATGCACATTATCTCCTTTTAAATTTCCAGATTCTAAAAGTATTCCATCACCACCTTTTTCAACAAACCGAATGTCATACTTTCCATCAAATTTCATTCAACATGGTTGAGGACGAAGGTTGATCAAGGTTGCTGGAACCACAACAGCACCAGAAAAAGAACATATAAGTGGTTCTGAGAGGGAAATTCAAAGAATGGTAGTTGAAACAAAGAAAATCACTAATCCCTAAACAACCCTCTAACTGGAGAATTAGGGCATCCAAGACGCATGAAGTGGAAGGTGGCTCACAGCCTGCTGCCTGGTAAAGACAATCACTGAAGGAGGAGGAGGCCTAGGACAGCTTGACATTAGATTTGGCTATCCCCTTATTCACTTTACCCAAGGTAGGAGAATGATGCACGCCATCCCAGGTGAGGTGCCTCAGCTGACATCTCCCACTGAGACAGCCCTTAAATTTAGAGTGTTAAATTTGAGAGATTAGGAACTTTACTCTTTGAGAGAAGATGTAATGTATGAAGTGCTGCCCTTTATTAGAAACTACTTTTGGCCTCCTGCTGTCGGAGGCAGAAGGACAAATGGGGTCATCCAATCTGCTACTATCAGACTCATGACAAACGACAGCAAGAGGGGGAGACCTGGAATGTTGATTAGCTTAGCTTCTTCATCAGCTGGATGCTACTGCTGTTGGAGCAGAGGACAATGGCATAAGTTGGTCACAATCAGTCCTGGAGGATTCCTGCAGTGGAAACATCTGAGGACGCAGGTGGGAGTCCCAGTGGCTCTGAAGCCTTCTGTACAGCACTGAGTTGGTTCCTGGGTGCTGAATGTCCAAAGAAAAGAGGAGAGGAGGACTCTCTGGAGAGCAGCACAAATGATACTTCCCCGACAACATTGAAGGTTTGGGACAACAAGGCACAGCCGATCTCATGGACTAAACCTTGAGGCTCATTTGGAAGACAGCTTAGGACGGTGGATTCAGGAGATGGTTGAATGAAATGATGAGAAAGGCCATGCTAGTCCTTTTGGAAGGCAAACACAGCCTAGCCAGAGAGGGCAGGCGGCTAACCATGACTGTATCCTCCTTGGTAGGTTCTTCCCTGTCCCTCATCTGACTCCATAGTAGGTGCATAGACAACAGCTGGAGTCTTGGTGCTCAGCAAAGAGGCTTTATCTGCAGGCAGGAGGCATACACTCTACTGAGGCTGGGAAGATCATCACAGGGTACCAGTGGTGAGAGGTATGTTCTTTTCAGATCTAGGGTCATCTTTGTTGTATTTATGTGCAGTACATCTGTGTCACTGTGTTCATTGTATTCTAGCAAAAGCCTCCTCATTGTATCCCAGGTGTATCTTCCAGGTTTATCACCCACCTCCACATGCATAAAAACACCCCTATATATGCATACGACCACTCACACGCAAACAACCCACACTACCAATTATAAATAGCCAATTACAAATAGACCATTATATATATTTCACAAGTTCTACATGTGCTTTTCTCTCCGGAGAGCATACTAAATAGATCCAGTGGGTTAATCAGTGTATGTGTATGTGTCTAAAAGCATACAGGTACATTTATATGCGTAATACAGAGTAAACATTTGTAGGATTTGCCTCCTCTGTGTAAACTAGAACCACCTTGTTGGAATAATATACACTCCAAAAATGATGTGTTAATGAATGATTAATCATATCTCAACAGAATAAACAAAATAATAACCCAATTAATCTGGAAGCCCTGGTATGTGATTTGGCTTTTATCAAGGCATTTCACTTATATGATTAAATCTTTCAATAGTGAATAAGATACAGGGTTATACATACAGACAGAAGTATTCCAAAACTGTCTCCCCACAGACCAAAAACAGATCTTACTGCATTCACTGTACTGCTCTTCAGTCTAAATAATGTCAACGTTAATAGACAGGTTTTAAATTAACAAGACACTTGAGCTGCCTAATCCCTCATCAACCACAATAATATAACAAGCTATACTAATAAGATCTGTAATTAAGGTAATTAGCATTATTTAGAAGCTAGTACTATGTCATCATACTTATCTTCACATAAATCATGGCTGCTATTAATATGAACTCTGCCTCTTAGAACATAATGGAGTTCTTGCAATTTCAAGAAAAACTGTTTTTTCCTCATTAATATGCAAATGTAAGCACATGTACTCTGGAATCTAATGAAATCATCTCCTCTATAAGGCCAGCCTGCAGTGTGATTATACATATTCTGCAGTTACTGTCTGCACGAGAATGTATTCACATATGGTAAAAACACATGATAGCATAATGATCTTTTTACCATTTACAGTGGAGGAGGTCTTAAAATGTGATATTTCTTTGCTGTGTTTTATGACCATGCTCCTTGAGCAGGACCCCATAAGTGTAGTTAAAAAAATTAGCCACATTATGCAGCAGCTTAGTGGCACTAATGTTTAATTAAAGGTTGGTAGTCCTGTGTATAATTTATATCACTTCTGCAGCAAAAACATTTTTTTGAATGCAAAATACTACAAATACATAGACACACCTACATGTAAAAGATAAATAAACAACAATATATTGCTAAAAATAAAAAAATAATGTCTCTTTAAAATGTTTATACTGGACTAATACTGTACACATGCCATTATGCCACACACATGTAATCCACTTGGATTACAATTAATTTACCCACATTACAACACATTATTTGTCATTTTGTCAATACAATCCAAAGACCAACCATACATAAAAAAAAATATGATTTTAAATGAATTAAAATACTTCCTTTAGATCAGTGGTATAGTATTGCCCTGGTAAGTAAGTAACATTTTATTTATATAGCACCTTTCAAAACCTAGTTTACAAAGTGCTTTACAAAAGGACAAAGATATTAAAACAGGAGACATAGCATAATAAATACAAAACAGTTAGAGGCATCACAAATCAAAAATAGTGTTCATGACTCAAGCTTAAAAACACATAGAAAAAAAGATTTAAAAACACCCAAGAGAGTTTGACCTCCAGGGGGAGGCTGTTCCAGCCTGGGACCAAGGACTGAGAACACCCACATGTTTTCAGTCTTGAACGAGGTACCACTGGCAGGCCTCGTTCAGAGGACCTGAGGGGCTTAGCAGAGGTATAAGGCAATCGCAGTTCACTGATATACTCTGGAGCCAGATTATTCTAAGCTTCATAGACGAGGAGGATCTTGAATTGAATCCTAAATTTAATCGGAAGCAAGTGACATCAGAACCCTGGTGATCTTGAGTGATCTTCTGCAGAGTTTTGGACTAACTGTAAGGCTAGGCTCAGACGGGAATAAAGAGCATTACAGTAGTCTAAGCGTGGATAACCATTTCCAACAACTGGAAAGATAACAGTGGGCGATTTTTAGCAATATTCTTCATTTACAGTTTCTTTTTGCTATTTACAGGCAGTTCAGGAACACAGGGGACATACATGTCTACATTCAGAGTGAATACAGAGTAGCAGCATATATTTTCCTAAATTTAGTTCAAGCCAGACAATGATTTGCTGCCATTTTATACATTGTTCCATCGTCCTTTGATCCCTGCAATTCTTTTGTTTTTGTAAGATATGACAACTCAAACAAGTTTTGTGCTTTTAATCAATAAAACTATATCTCTCAAATTCAGGTTTACTGTAGTTAAATCGATTGCCATGTGCAGTAACTGGTAGTTTGTGAAGACTTTGAAGATGGCTGTTGGATGTTCCCAACACTGGCCCTCTTGTAGCCTGCCTCTCGTTGTTGTCTGACACAATGGCAGTGTGATTGTGAAGGCACTTCATTTACTTAATGTGATAAGAGTTAATTACAGGGTGGATCTGAACAGCCTTCAATCAGTAGAATGCAGAAACAATCCTCAACCAAGGGAATCTCTTCCCAACATGGCTGCTCTTCTTTTCTTTCATAATTTTCCCCTCCCTTCACACACTCTGTACTTAGAAAGAGAGACTGCGAAAGAGACGGCCATTCCTTTTTTTCCATTCCAGCCTCATACCTTCTTTCGTACCCTGCTTAATGTTTTCTCATTCATTTTGGTTGAGATCAGGGTTTTCTTATATAAAGGCCCATATTTATCAGAGTTTACCTATGACTAAAAACCCTTCTACCTCAGAGAAGGACTTGAGAGATATTTCTAAAGCTTCCTTTCCTTACTCCCAGCAAGGAGAGCGACTTTTCTTCAGAGAGTGTGTGACATTGTTGTTTTATGACATAGTAGTAGTAGTTTAGAGTAGAGCATTAGACAAGGGTGAAAATCGAAATGCAGAAAGAAAACATTTTTATGTGTTGGATTATGTGTATAG